>NC_135716.1:88029101-88769481 GCF_964656455.1 Halichoerus grypus
CAACCTTGGGTAATACTAAATTCACACAAGTTTAACAAGTAAGTAGTCATCATGGGGCAAAACACAGTTGATAGTGGTTTTGTGTGCTCTTTGGGGACTGGATGTTTACCACACAGCAGTGGATTTCATAAATTCCAGGGTTGGGCATATTTCCAGTGGCAGCGCACTCAGCGATCATGAGAAGATGCAGGATTAGATAATCAACAACAACCAGGAAGTCAGCCAAGTTGCCACCCAGAAATTATTTACCAGAGCAGCTGCAGTCCAGAAATGCGCACAAGCCAGTCTCCCTAGGAGTGGGCCATACTCAGCTGTGGACCACTTACAGCATCTTGTTACTTAACTTTGTTCCAGAATCAGGAGCTATATGTATGACAGCGGTTTCTCCCTTCCCTGCTTCAGACCTTCAAAACGGTCTTCCCACAAAAGCTGAACCTACAATTAATATTTGCTACCAACAGGGGGCAGTGGTACCTGAATATGCCCCAGTTTACTTGCGCTGATGGTAAGCAGCCTCTTCCTGTCTTGTTTCTTTTTAAATTGCTTACAAAAGTTGAAGTTCAAAGGATAAACACTCAACAGAAACGCCTCCAGTCTCACAGAACCAATTTTTATGTGTAATTTAATACTATTTTATTAATCCATAGCTAGCATGAGTTTTAAGATTATTTCTAAATTCTCTGAACAGCTCTAAAGAGAGAAACCCTTAACTCCTTTAATTTACTTGCTTTGAAGTTGATTCTTCTAGGTTTTTACGTAATTCTCTAACTCTTACACCTTCTCATACAATTAAACATCCTTATAGCTGCCATTACAACTAAGGACTATATCTATTTTAGTCTCTCCCTCACTCAACTACCTAACTGAGGACTTGCCACTTGGTGGGAGAAAAACTGAACCCTCTCTCCAGTCCTTTTCTCCTAAAGTTTCCTACATTTCCCTTGCCTGCAGTCATGGCGAAATGTTTGATTGTCTCTAAGACAGTAATATTTCATTCTTTAGTGCAAATATCTTAACAAAAATCTGCTGTAGCAAAAATACATAAAATGATAAATTAATTACTATTCACAAGAGACTTACGTATGTTTCACAAACATTGGTTTTATTTAAAAGAATCATGCATAAAGCACCCAAGTTAGTGTGGATTCTGACTCAGCTGGGTGTGATTTAATGGTTTTTACTATATTTAAAGAAGCGTCCTTCCAACGCTAAAGAAAAATCAAGCTAAGTTTGGTCACAGAACAGGGCTCTAAATTCCCATCTGAACCACCTGACTTACAATGTGATGCACTGCATGTCATCCTGGGTGTCTCTTCACCCACACTGCTACTCATTCATTGTCCTAACCTTGTGGAACGTAAGGCATATTCATGGGAATGCCTGCAAGTGAGATTAAAAGAGCCTCTTTCTCATTTTAAAATCTCACAGTAACTATTACTACTGGTAAACGTATAACTACTACCCCCTCATATACATAGGAAGCTATGAAGTTTACAAAGTGCTGGGATCAAAGTCTTCTCCTTTCATCTTTGTGGCTGCTATTTATTCACACTCTCAACAAATAATCTTCAGTGCCTATGGAGTTGTGCAGTATTCTTCATGCCAATTCTACAGGGGCTGACATTGACTCAGAAAGGTTAAGTAACTTGCCTAGGTCCCCTGGTTGTCCAGGGCTCCCCGGCTGGGGTGGTTTTCTGATGCCTTGTCCTTCCATCAAAATGGAACTGCCCTTGTTTCTATCAAGCCCTCATCACTGCATAGTGTGATAAACTAATTTCAACCATGATATTAATGATTGATAATGGCTTTATGTGTTTTGCTTCCCAAATAAGAAGAACATTTTAAACTTTCAGTGCTTCCCAAATAATCACAGCCAAATGGGATGAGTAATATGACAGATGGATTGAACAAAGATTTGGTAAGAAGGGAAAGGAGGGGACACAGTAGTTTGCGATTCCTTAAATCATAGGATGCCAGTGGGTGCCTGATGACTCTGGACTTAAGGCCAGGAAGAGATAGGGCTTAGTGGCAATACTGGGCTAATAAAAGGGTTAGCAACCTCGGCATATGACAATGTCCTTTGCCGACTCTCCCCACTCTGCCCCTCTAGAATCTTTTTTTATTTTTTAAAGAATCTTCTTAATCACATTTCTCTAGGAGTGTTAACGGTGCCCCCCCACACCCCACCCAAAATGTTCCCTGAGGACAGTCTTATCAGCCAGTGCTGAGCAGAGGGTGAGACCAAATGATTCAAGCAGTCAGTTGATTCAAGCTAAAAAAAAAAAAAAATCCTTTCCCTTAAATAATCCAAGACACTGCCCCTTCCTTCTGCCTTGCTTTGGAGACAGCTAATGAAAAATGCTCCTCCCTCTGCACAAGGCACAAATTTATTCACTATTTCTACCCCGAGGCAGACTGCCATTCACCCTCCCCGCCTCTCCATCTCTCTGCATTACCAATCGCCACTTGATAATATCTTCCTTGACCTTGAGCCCTGGCAACTCCATTCAGGCATGTTCACTCTATAGCCACGTAAGAGATTGAAGGTCAGTCTGGACCAATTTCAGGAAGATTCAGGTTAAAACATGGAAAGCCAAGAAAGACAGAAAACAGGGCTAAATCCGCCAGATGTAGCTGCCCACATTAGTTGAATTTACCAAATAACTGGGTTTCAAAGACACCGGTTATTCCTCTGATCCAACATATTCTCTGGCAGCCTGCAAAGGCTTCCCAACCTTCTTCTCGACAGGACAGGACACACATAGACAATGATAATATTTGTATAGTCTTCTGGTGTAAACAGCTGGAGATTTAGAAGCTCAGAAAAAATCAGAGGCGACCAGCTCCAGGTCACTCGGGCCACTTTAGAGCTTGTCCAGACACTAAGAAGGCTGAGGAAGCCAACATTGTGGTAACCAGTTAGGAAGCTTCATCCAAAAGCCTTGAGCCCTCTTACCAACCAAGGTGCTGTCTCATCTCACCCTCCCCTCAGTCAACCCCCTCTCTCTTCCTTCCCCACCCCAATCACTCACCCAGCAACCCAGACCGGCCTCCCTCTCAGAGAAGCGCCCGCCCCCTCCCACCCCTGAGGCCATCAGCACCCTTTTCTTCATTCTTAGGTGAACTAGTCCTAAGCCTGAAAACGCCTAAGATTCGGTCTTTAAATATTATCTGCATTATCATCTTCAAGGACAAACACGAACTTCTCAGGGAACTGAACCGCGCTCAGCCCCTGCTCCTTGCTCCATCGGCTCATTCTCTGCCACCACTGAGCCAGAGCTAGAAGGGGTCCTTCTCTAGCTGAATATATGCCCTGCAAACAACCTGCTTCAGAGTCACCTTGGCAGCTTTTAAAAAATGCAAATGTCCAGCGAGCGCGTTGGCTGACTGAGTCATAAGAGCAAGCGCCTCCTGGGGTCCTGAGTTCCAGCCCCATGTTGGGTGTAGAAATTACTAAAAAAATAAATAAACTAAAAAAAATGCAAATTTTAAGACCCCCTTCCCTTTCATTACTAAATCAGAATCCCCGCGGGTAAGGCAGGGAATCGACATTGTAAACCAGCTCCCAAAGGTGACTGTTCTGAACAGTTCCACGGCTGAGCAAACTCGGACTTAATCCAGCTCGGTCTCTTTACACACAAGGAAAGTACAAAACAGGCACAAAAGAGGTGAAATGAGCTGATCCAAGGTCACCCCCGCATTCAGGTGGCCAGACCTGGCGTGGAACCCGCCTCCCTCCCTAGTTAGCACCGCCGGAGGTAGGAAGAGCCTGGATATCGGTGGGTGGGCCACGAGCCCCCTGCTCGGGGCTGGAGCGCATGGCTCCTGCACTCACCCGCTTGTAGATGTCATCCCGGCTGGCCTCATACTTCTGCTGCATGCGCTCCTCCAGGAAGTAGATGCGCAGCTTGAGGCTGAAGTTCTCCTTCTTCAGGTCATTGAGATGCTGGGACAGAGTGCGATATCCATTAGACATGGTGGGCAACCCATGGGGAGCAGCATGCCCAGTCGCCCCCTCACCCTAGGAACATAGTGCGGCTGCACCGTGGCATGAAGCGAGCCGCTGGGACGCTGCTGAGGCTATAGCGACATGACCCCGGTGGCTGGCGCTCTCTCGGGGACCTGGGACTGGGCTCACTGCTCTGGGTGCTGGAGCGCAGCGCGCTTTCCTTTTTTACCTCTGGGAGATATTTGCGGAATTCCTGACAGAGGAACATGCTGCGTGAACTCAGACACAAGTGGTGTAACCCGACTCCAAGCCGGGACCGGGCTGTCACCCTCCCCAAGCCTCGCAGGCCCAACTGTAGGCAGTTAACAGTTTCTTGGAAAAGAGAGAGAACTGGCCCCCCAGAAGCTTCCAGGAAATGGGGAACGGGAATACTTCAAGGTGCTGGTGGGCTTGCACAAAAGAGAAGAAAATGAAGGGCTGTATGTGTGAGTGGGCACTTAAGTCTCTGGTGGCCAATTTGCACAATAAAACCCAAAGGGGAGGGGGCGCCTGGCTGGCTCAGTCGGTAGAGCTTGCCACTCTTGGTCTCAGGATCCTGAGTTCCAGCCCCAGGCTGGGGATAGAGTTCACTTAAAAAAAAAAAAAAAAAAAGCAAACAAACAAAAAACAAACCAAAGGAGTGTGGCCAGGAGCAAGAAATAGGTTGCTATAGGAAAGAGCACATGTCAAATACCCCCTTTCTGTCAGGTGCAGATCTTAAAGACCTATTAACAGGAGGGCTCTCCAATTTCCTTTGATGATCCAGAACTCACCTCTAATCAGTTCCTTCCCAGTTTTGCTCCCTGGACTTTTCAAGTCCAGAAGCAGTTAAATAAATAGTCTTTACCACCATGTGCCTCCCACCCCCATACACACCAGAGCCACCCCCAAAGAAAGAGTAAATCTAGTTCCGTGGAAATCTTTGCGAGCTATTACCAGCTAGACAAGCTCACAAAGAGGCAGGGTCAAAGGCTCCTTCCTCCAAGGGATGAGGGAAAGAGAGGGCTGAGGGGGAGGGGGGAGGAGAGGAGGCGTCAGTCTGGAGCCCAGAGATTTCAGCCAGTCACTGGTTCTTAACTCTGGCACCTGCCAAGTGGAGCCAGGCACTCATCACCAGATCCTGCTCGCAAAGCAATTTAAGATCCTTGAATGACAGCTGCAACATTAGCAGGAAGTATTATTTATACCACATCACAAGGAACACTGAAGGTGACTAGGAGACCATCCCACAACACAGATATGAAACACAGGTTCTTAGTTCCAGTAATACCAGGTTGAAAAAACATTAATATTAACATCTAAAGTAAAAGGAAACTAGACCTTTACTTAAATCAAGTACTCACTTCTTCCCTAACCTACCTGTTCTTCAATCTTCTATCTTAATTCTTCATAATAATTCTAACCAACATCTCCTGTGTATCCACCGGGTAGTATGTTGGGCATGACAGACACAAAGATGAAGATAGTCCCAACTCTCAAAGAGCTGGGTGGCTATACACACATAGGGATGTGTTTTCCGCTAGAATCCTCCAAGCTTGTGTTACTCAAACTTTTTACATTTTATACAGCAGTCTGGTACACACACACACACACACACACACACACACACACACAGACATAACTGAAATAAAAGTTTCACAAAGTAATGTTACCATCACTATGTGTGATGGACTCTGGTGTTTTTCCATTCTATTTTTCTTCCTGGGAGTGACCCACTGAATTGATTTCATGACCCACTAAGACGTTTCACACTGAAGTTCGAAAAACACTGCCTGTATGGGAACCCAGGAGAAAGAGTGATTCATTCTTCCTGGAAAGATGAGAAAAAAGCTTCACTAAGACTTGCACTGCCCTTTGAAAGACAGAAGAAGTTTGAGTGAATAAAGTGGCCTTAGGAGGTCATAACTAGAACTGAGCATTCTCTCAAATAGATTTGGATTGTACGTGGGCAACACATTTCTTACCATCAACTGTAACTTAAGACAAAATATTCCTTGTTTCTAAAAAAATGTACACATTTAAAATTCATTTAGCTCTTTTCATTAAACCTGTGCTCTTGGAATTAAAGAGTGTCGTTTAGGCTTAGAGAGAGCGAGGAAGAGGAAAGTCTAAATAAAAACTCAGAAGATCCTTTTCTGGTCTGAAAATAGCTTGTATTTGTTACTAAATAGCTGTATGACCTTGGAAATGCATTTCTCCAGAGGCCTAAGTGTCCTCATTTATAAAATGAAGTGGTTGGAAAGTAGGTGATTTTTAAGGCCCTTTTCTGGTCTAAGCTCCTAGAGGAAATAACCTACTTGTTATCTACTTATTATCTACCTACTACCATTTTGCACAAGGGGAACCAGGCTGCCAGATTCCAGATTAGTGTTTAATCATGATTTCAATGTCTACTTAGATTCTTTTATCACAAAAGATAGCTTAATAAAAGTTCATGGAAAGTAAAATTGCATATGAATGCAGGGATTCTTACCCAACCTAGATATTTCTTTCTGTACATAAATGCCTGATTCGTCTTATGCCCAGTGATACCTTGCTTTTCTATCTCTCTGGCCCTTTTTCTGGGTTTTCTTGCCAGCTCCTTAAGGTAAGTGCTTAAACAATGGTTAGTTCTTCCCCCTTCTGATGTTTTTCTCTCTGTACTTTCTCCCTCGAGATTTTATCCACTTTTAGGGCTATCACTGTGGCCTCCCAAACAACCCCCAAACCTTCACCTGAGCCCTCTCCGCCAAGAGCTAACCTGACATACCCAGCTTTTTGCTAGATAGCTCAACTTGAATGTTCCATTCTCAAGGCAAACCTCATAGCAAAGACTTTTGCGACAGTCTGTCATGTCTGCCAGACTTCGCTCCAGCCATCTGTCCTCCATATTATAGGCAGAGTAACGTTTTCAAAACTCAAATCTTACCCTGACATCTCCCTTACTTAAAACCCTTCACAGGCATCTCATCACTCTCAGAATAAAGGAAAACGCTATCACATCCCCTCAAGAAACACCCCCTCTTTTTTCAAGTCCTAGTTCCAATCCCACCCAAACAGAGCCTTCTCTGCTACCCCAGCCCAGAAAGATGTCTCCCTCTTTTGAACTCCTCAGGCAAATATCAACATTCAGCAAGTGTTCATCGTTCATTGGGTGCCTCATGACATTGCTTATCTGTTGTCTGGAGGGGTTATTTACACCTCTTAGAGCTATTTAACTTTTCCTGTGTTTATGTCTCTCCAACTAGTCTGCGAACTGCCCAAGGAAAGGGTCAATGACTCACACATCTTTCTCTCCTCCTTCAGCTCCCACAACAGCCAGGAAGCCCTCCCCAGTGACATGCATCGCCCTGTGGAGTCACAGCCAGCTTACAATCACCTCCCCCACACTGGAGTGTTCTGAGGGCTGACAAGGCGTATTTGGTGTCTTGGCACACTCACTGCATAGTATGGAGGAAGCGATCCCTAAATATTTGTGGAATCAATGAGTAGGTAAGTATTCCATATATATTTCACTTTTTGCTGATCTGACTTGTTAGATAGGGGCTAGCTTGCTTATATTATTCTCACAATTTTCCAGTAATATAGAAAAGTCTGTTTTAATAGCTCCAAAGAGATTACATTTGCTAGGATGGTTACTGTAGGAAAATTTCTAAGTTTATATGCCTATCTAGCCCTTTTTCTTGAACTCCAATATGTATCTAACTTCCTAGTAGAAATGTCCGCTTGAATATAGACCTGTCATACTTGTGGCATCTGAAACTGAACTCCTGAGTTTTCCCAGCACACATGTTCCTTCCCCAGTGGATCCCATTTCAATTGATAACAACTCAGTATTTGCAGTTGTTTGGGCCAAAATCTTCTGAGTTATTCTTGTCTCTTCTTTCTCATACACATCATCTCATCTGTCTGTAAATCTTATTATTTCTATTTTCTTCTTTTTTTAAAAAGATTTTATTTATTTATTTATTTGAGACAGAAAGAGAGAGAGAGAGCACATGAGAGGGGGGAGGGTCAGAGGGAGAAGCAGACTGCCCACTGAGCAGGGAACCCAATGCGGGATTCGATCCTGGGACTCTAGGATCATGACCTGAGCTGAAGGCAGTCACTTAACCAACTGAGCTACCCAGGCGCCCCTTATTTCTACTTTCTATAAAGAGAGAATCCATCTACTACCACTGCACTGGTATCTTGGCCACTCTGGCCCAAGATGCTATGACTGAATGCTCCCCTAAATTACTGGACTAGCCCCGATAAACTGGTCTCCCTGCTCCCACCCTTGCTCCCCTATAGTGTATTCTTAGCACGGAAGCCACAGGGACCCTTTAAAATAGGGCAGATTACTCCTCTGCTGGAAACCCCCACTGGTTTTCCATCAAGTTTAGAGTGAAATGCTAAGTCATTTCATTAGCCCATTAAGGCCCAAGGCCCTAATCTAGAACCCAGCTCCTCAGCCTGTCTTTTCCATTTTTCCTACTACTCTCTCCCCACACACTTTGCTCCAGCCATATGTTTCCCTTTGCTCCTTCTCTTTTTTTTTTTTTAAAGATTTTATTTATTTGACACAGAGAGAGACATAGCAAGAGAGGGAACACAAGCAGGGGGAGTGGGAGAGGGAGAAGCAGGCTTCCCGCTGAGCAGGGAGCCCGATGTGGGGCTCGATCCCAGGACCCCGGGATCATGACCTGAGCGGAAGGCAGATGCTTAACGACTGAGCCACCCAGGCACCCCTCCCTTTGCTCCTTCTCAAAAACAGCCAGCTCCTTCCCTCCTCAGGGTCTTGGGGCTTGTTGATCCTTCTGTATGGTATGCTCCTTCTCTAGATATCTGCAGATTCTCTTCCTCACCTTCATTAGGTCTTTGATCAGAAGTCACTTCCTCAAGGAAGAGACCACCTTATTTAAAAGTGTAACTCTCCCTAGACCTCACCCCAGTAATCCCTTCATTGTTTTTTTTAATCCATACACTTTCATTATTTAAAATATTATATTTCCTTGTTTATTTTGTTTCTTATCTGTCTCTGCCCACTAGCATGTGAACCCCATAAGAAAGGCAGGATTTTTTCCTATTTTGTTCACTGCTATATCACTAGTACCAAGAATGGAGCTTGGGATACAATAGGTGCTCAATAAATATTTGTTGAACAAAAGAAATGATGAATAAGGGCACCTGGGTGGCTCAGTTGGTTGTGTCCGACTCTTGATTTTGGCTCAGGTCCTGATCTCAGAGATGTGGGATTGAGCTTTGCGCTCAGTGTGGAGTATGCTTGCCCTTCTCCCTCCCTCTGCTTGTGCTCTCTCCCTCTCTAAAATAAATAAATAAAATCTTTAAAAAAAGAATTGATGAATAATTAATCCACTGACTTTGACCTCTCTGGATTTAATTCTTTTTCTTTTTTAAAGATTTTATTTATTTATTTGAGTGAGAGAGAGAGAGGGCGCCCCCTCCACCCCCCACCCTCCCCACCCCCGCAACCCGGGCTCACTCTCACCATCCTGAGATCATGACCTGAGCTGAAACCAGATGCTTAACCTACTGAGCCCCCCAGGGTTCCCTCTGGATTTAATTCTAATGGAACTCAATCTGTATACAAGATTACACAGGTGTTTCAGGATAAGGAATTTATCTAAAGGCATCCTTCCTTATAAAATGTTATTTTTTTAAAAAGATTTATTTGTTTATTTATCTAACAGAGATAGAGAGAGAGCACAAGTAGGCAGAGCGGAAGGCAGAGGCAGAGGGAGAAGCAGGCTCCCCGCTGAGCCGGGAGCCTGACTCAAGGGCTCCATTCCCAGGACCCTGAGATCATGACCTGAGCTGAAGGCAGACACTTAACTGCCTCAGCCACCCAGGTACCCCTAAAATGTTATTTTTGTAATTAAAATAAACTTTTCTAACAAACTAACTTCAACATACAAGACAGAATCTGAACTTTGAACAAGAGTTCTGAGCAAATGGGGAATGACACATTACTACCAAAGGACAATATGAACTGTACAAATAGTAAAACTATAGAAAATAGGAAAGAGAGACTATCAGAGAAGGTTCCACAGAGAACTGGCGTTTTAGCTCTCCTGAAAGGATGAATCAGGTTTGGCTAGGCTCCGGGGAGAACACAGGGCAATCCAGGCAGGTAGAACAGAAGCAAAAGTGCAGAGGGCCAACTAGACTAAAACAAAGAGCCCATAATGTCACATAATGGGGAGACAGAGGATGGGAGGTACACAACCATTTTTGAAAGATCTTTTTTTTTTTAAGATTTTATATATTTATTTGACAGAGAGAGCACAAGCAGGGGGAGCAGCAGGCGGAGGGAGGAGAAGTAGGCTCCCCACCAAGCAGGGAGCCTGATGTGGGGCCCGACGTGGGGCTTCATGCGGGGCTCGATCCCAGGACCCTTACCGACTGACACATCCAGGCACCGCCGTTTAAGTCAGGGTGAGGAGCCTGAATTTGTTCCTCCAGGCAGATCCTGGCTCTCGATTTGCACCAGTGAAGAAAAGGGCAACGGAGGAGGGCCAGGAGCTGCTTACTAGGAAGACTGGTTGGTTGGTTTGTTGTTTCTGTTTTGTTTTACTTGTTCGCCTCTTGTAGCTTTAACAAACAGCAGTGCACATACCTGGGCTGCACGCTAGACCTACTCTATCCAGCCTCTTGCGGGCAGGTCCCAGGTCTGTATGTTTTTATAAACTCTGCATTGCTGGGAAAATAAAGAGACACTGCAGGTTCTTGAGCAAGCGACAGCACGTCTGTCTTTGTTCTCCCTTTGTTACATAGAACATTGAAAATCTTTACTCTTCTCTCAAAATACTTTTTTCAAACATTAATGGCTCTCCCCCTGTTCTTTTTTTAATCTCTTCTTCCCATCGCTTCTTAATGTGTTAGTTCACACTGGAAATAAGACTTTGATAAGGACTCAATCAATGCTAACAATAGTAGGAGGATTACAAGCCAGTTGTTGTAAGTCATGCCCCTTTAACATAACCAACTGGCAGGTCGGCCTTTAAAAAAAAACTCAGCTTCACATTTGCTTAATCATACTCAGACCCCCCAGATTGCTCTCATAATGGAAATGGTTGAAAACATATTAATGTCTCACCAATCTCTCTCCTAAAAATAAAGGTCCACTCCACCAAAAATGATTAATTATCTTCATTGACCTTCTTTTCAAATATAATACTTCTGCAACTTAAACTCTGTTAACTCGATATCTATGATAATTCATATCTACATTTCATGAAAATAAAATTATTCTTAAGTAACTTAATACAGTAAACAGAGGAGCAGGAGTAGTGTTTTCAGTAATCCTGGACACTTTATCCATTTATAAATAGGCACTAAATATTATCACTATTATGCATATTTATCCAGGTGGGATAGCATGATGTTATGGAAAGAGCAATAGCTTTTGAACTAAAGAGATCTAGGTTCAAATCCCAGCTCTGCTATTTCCTAATCGTGTAACTTTGGGAAAGATACTTAATAGTAATTAAGCCAGGAGACTGGGATCTGGGTAGGCTGCTAAGAGGGTTGCAATTATATTTGTTTTTTAATCTGAGACAAATAGAGCGAAAATAGTGTTTGTTAAAATTTAGATATGGGGGGGGCGCACCTGGATGGCTCAGTCAGTTAAGCTTCCAACTTTTGGTTTCGACTCAGGTCATGATCTCATGGGTGGTGAGATGGGGCTCTGCGCTCAGTGGGGAGTCTGCACCTTCCCCCACTCTCTCTGCCCCTTCCCCCACTCAAGGTCTCCCTTTCTCTGTCTAAAATAAGTAAATGAATCTTAAAAAAAAATTTTAGATATTAGGTACATGGACAAGTATTTTATTGTCCTTTGTATGTTCGTGTTGTTTGTGAAATAGGTCATAATTTTTAAAAACTATTTCAAAGAGAATGAAACTAGGAAGTACAGGGAGGCAGCTCTGAATTAGACGGGAGGATAAATTCTCTAGTAGAGTTGGATGTAATGAACTCATTGCCACACTCCATCCATACATTCATTCATCAAATACTTACTGACCACTTACATTATGAGGGACAGTATACTTCCTGTCACAAGAAGGACACAACTGAAACTAAAGGACCACTTGTCAGGGATTTTGTTAAAAGTCTTCACACATTGGCTAAGAGTGAGCTCTAGAGGACTTTAAGGATCCTTACTTATCCTGAAATCCCATGTATGAAGCATATTTTCTCACAGAAACAATACTACCAAAGGTAGCACTAGTGAGAAAGCTATAACTTTTTGAAGAAATCTCAGAACATGCCACTAGCTCTCTGATAGTAGAGCCGTAAAAGGTGGTGGGAGTCGACCTGTTCTGACAGAGCTCTGGCTGCCTTCACAGGAAGGTGGGGAGGAGAGTAATGAGCATGAAGGGCATCATATTTCCAAGACAAAAGCAGCAACGATGACTGGGACCCAAGGATGATCCCCAATAGATGATTTAACCTATAACTTTTCTAATTGTCATATTTTCCAAAACAGCACTATGGGAGGGGCATACAAATAATTGGAGACTATTTCCTGTTTTATAACATCCAGTGGAATCCAATCCAGAAGCCTAACTTGTTTTGGGTTGGAGGATAGGGGTAGACAGGAAGAGATGGGGCAGGGAGAAGGAGAAGGATGGGTTTTTTCACATATAAATATTTTATTTGAAAGACATCTATGTGCCTGGGCATTCCTATGTTTTTCTGATAAAATCTAAGCTGAAGAAATACAAAAGTTTAATTCCTGGCTGTTTTGAATGACTTAGACTGAATTACAAAATTAATTGGATATAATTATGCTGTCTTCACAATGACAATCACCTGCATAGAATCTAACAATGTACAAAGGACTTCCATGTATATTATTTCATTTTATCTTGTGAAGAAGTAAGCAGATTAGATACTGTTATCTCCATTACTATCCAGGACAGTGAAACATCAAGAAGTTAGTTAGCTGCCTTGCTCGTTGAGAAAGTAGAGAAGCACAGACTAACGCCTCCAACAGTCTGACCCCTATTGTATACTGACCAGGGCCTTAATCATGACATTAGATGACCCCTGTGAATTTGAGAGTCCCTGTGACTGATAAAGTACTTCCACTTCTACCTCACATCCCTGCATTTTTTTAAAAAGTATCTCTCACTGTAAATAATCTTCCTCGTGACCCTGGAGGATCTGACCACCTGAACCTATATAAAACATAGTTTTCCCCATTTTCAAGATGAACCTCAAAAGGTTAAACAGAGTTACCATATGACCCAGCAATTCTACTCCTCATTATATACATCAGAAAATTGAAAGCGTGTGTCCACACAAAGTCTTGCATATGAATGTTAATAAAAGCATTATTAGTAAGAGCCAAAAAAATAGAAACATCTCAAATCTCCATCAGCTGATGAATGGATACAAAGTTGAGCATAACCATACAAGGGAATATTTTTCAGCCATAAAAAGGAATGAAATAGTGATACCTCGTACAACATGGATGAACTTTGAAAACATTATACTAATGTGAAAGAAGCCAGACACAAAAAGTCACATGTTGTATGATTCTTTATATGAAATGTTTGAGAAAGGCAAATACACAGAGACAGAGAGTGGATGAATGGTTTCCAGGGGTTGGAGAGAGAGGGAATGGGGAGTGACTGCTAATAGGTATGAGGTTTTTTGTTGGGGGAGATGAAAATGTTGTTTAACTAGGTAATGGTAATTGTTGCTCAACTCAGTGAATATACTAAAATCATGGAATTGTACACTTTAAAAGGGTGAATTTCATTGAGTGCAAATTAAATTTCAATAAAGCTATTACTTAAAAAAGAAGAAGAAAGAAACCCAAGCTGAGAGAGGTAAATTGCTCAGTCCTTTGCCTTTTACAGAGGATTTTTTTTTAAGATTTTTTATTTATTTATTTGAGAGAGAGAGAGAGAGCACGAGTGGGAGGAGGGGCAGAGGGGCAGACTCCCCGCTGAGCAAGGAGCTCAGATTCTCCGAGAGTCTCGATGGCAGACACTTAACCAACTGAGCTACCCAGGCGCCATACAAAGGATTTTTAATGATCGAGATTCAAAGTTCAATTCACTTCAACTCAGTTAAAAGCAAATGGTTTAGAACTGATCATTTCTAAGTGTTATGTATATTAATCCTTCTTAGATTACGGGGCCCTAACATGAAGGCTTGAGGAAGTATCCTCTCTAGCACTCACTATCAAAAACTCATGGGTTCCCATGTCTTATCAAGTTAAAGTTTTGTTATAACCCTTAGATAAAACAGAAAACATATAATCCACTCTGTATTTTGACACAGGAAAAACATACTCTTTAGGCTATCCTGAAGAACATGCATAACTTTTGCACACCATTTTAACAAGGAAAATGCCAATCAAAGTCAATCAAAGTAGTTTTCCACTCATCAGCTTTCACTTTCATTTCCACACGGGGTTTCTCCCCAGTCTACCAGAAGTTAACTATTGATGCCTGCCTCAGAGAGCAGACTGCAAATGCTACAAAGACCTGGCTTTTTTTCTTTTTCCTTTTGGGTTCCACAAAAAACAAATCTTTCTTCTCAAACTCTGTTTCTAAAATTTCAACCTAATTCCTGAAGTTTGCGAAGTCTTTTAAATGCTAAAATATTAATAATATCATTCCATTTTCTCCCCTAAAACTCAGAAGCATACTGAGACCCATTATCTAAACAGCCTTTTCTTGATATAACTGACCGGATGGCAAGAGAGCTAACAACAGAGTTACTACATCAGGTTGATAAATAAACCCTATCTTTGGCAAGAGCATCATGTGGATAAAGGACAGGGATTCAGATGATGTTCCTGCTGTCTTCCCCACCATAGATACACACCCACACCACCCCCAACCCTAGAATAACAAGGTGTCATGGTCACCATCACATCAGAGCACTGTGAACTACATAAAACCAAAATAAAATGAGTAACAACTCCCCTGGACACCAAAAATAAATGGGCCAGCCAGAAATAGTGCTGTCAGAGACACTGAAATGAGCTCCATGGCAGAAAGGACAGTTGAAATGCATTGACACTGGGAGATCCCAAGGACTCCTGGGCTCCAGACTCGCTTCTCCATCCATTTGGCCCAACCAACACCAGCAGGCCTTGGTGTTTTGTTCACAACTGGTTCAACCCAGACAGATTATTTGCTGAGCTTCTAGGATTCAGGGGGTGACATATCAGTTTATGGCCTCAATTATTTTTCTAGCTTTTCAATAATCCTTTCTCCAACCTTCTCTAGGAAAGAAGGTGATTTCAAAGGCACAAGTAAGACTTCTCTAGGCATAAGAGCTAAGAGTTCACAGTGATACCATGAATGATCATGGCTACAACAAGAAGGCTTTGACCATGAGGAGGGGTGGGTGGGAGGAGACACAGCCAACTTGAACCTCAATCAACACCCTAGTGCTCCAGCCATGACAAAAAGCCTATTTGTGAACTCACTATGCTCTCTGCTGCCTCCAGGACTTTTCATGGGTGGCAGCATTAGCCTGGAATGTCATTGTTCTTCACCTCCCACTCAGCTCTGACTTGACTATCTCCAACTTGCCCTTGGGACTTGACTTGGATATTACCTAGTAAAGAAAGCCTATCTGACCCAAAGCCTGGGTGAGGGCCCCTCCCAAGTGCTTCCACAGCATATTGGGGACCCCTCTTATTATTGGAATTGTCTGTTTGACTGTCTTGCCAGTTAGAGTCAGAATTTTTCAAGAACAGGAAGGATCTCCTTATTTTTTTTTCCCAAAAATAAAAATGTTCTTATTGGCTTTTGTTGCTGTTTTAATAATCATAGAAGTACTACACCTGCGTACTCTAGTTTCTCCCTTTCTCAAAGGATGGCATCACCTAGAAGTTGCCCAAGCAAGAAAGCCTGGCCTCATTCATTCATCCAAAACACAACAAAAAAGAAAGAGGTTTCCCACTCTGTACCAGGTTCTACACTAATCACTGTATCTAGTAATGAATGAGACAAACCCTGTCCCTGCTATCATGGAGCTCAGATTCTAAAGAGAAGACAGACCTTGAACAAAGAACTCATATTGTTAAAGGGAAAAGTGCAAGGCACTTGGAAGTTTATAAAAGTGGCAGCCTAGCTGAGATAGGAATGGAGAGATGCATTGGTGGGAGGTCATCTTCGGGCTTCTTCTCCCTTCCTGGCTCTGCATCCAATCAACAGCGTAGCCCTGTCACCTCTGCTTCTGAACTCTCCTTCTCTCTTTCATCTGTCCATCTCTTCCACTCCTACACTGTCAGCACCCCCAGCCGTTGCCCAGAATCCTGCCACAGCCTACTGACTGCCCTCTCTGCCTTAGACTTCCCTCCTCCAACCCAGACTCCGTGCAGAAGCCAAAGGGAATTTTCTAAAAGGAAAATCTGATCTGTCACCTCCCTGTTCACAAACTTTTGGCAGTTCCCCCACTGAGCTCCGTTAACATTTAAAAGCTTTTACACAATTTGCAAGGCCTTGCATCCTGGCTTCTCTCAGTCTTTCCCCACTCTTTAAAATTATTTATTTATTTATTTGTCAGAGAGAGAGAGAGAGAGAGTGCGCACAAGCAGGGGGAGCAGCAGACAGAGGGAGAAGCAGACTCCCCACCGAGCAAGGAGCCTGATACGGAACCAATCCAAGGATACTGGAATCATGACCTGAGCAAAAGGCAGATGCTTAACTGACTAAGCCGCCCCCCCTTTTTTTAATTATTTATTTATTTGTCAGAGAGAGTGTCTTTCTCCAGTCTTGAGATTTCTCTGCATTCCTTACACCCACTGACTAAGGTATATTAACTTAGTGAGGTTTTTGCTCAGCTGAATCAGGGCACCTGGCTGGCTCAGTCGGTAGAACATGTCTCTTGACCTCAGTGTGAATTTGAGCCCCACATTGGGTGTAGAGATTACTTAAAAATAAAATCTTTAAAAAACAAAAGGAAGGGCGCCTGGGTCCCTCTCCCTCTGTCTGCCACTCCCTCTGATTGTGCTCTGTCCAATAAATAAATAAATCTTAAAAAAGAAAAAGAGGGGCACCTGGGTGGCTCAGTTGATTAAGCCTCCAACTCTTGATTTCGGCTCAGGTCATGATCTCAGGGTCATGAGATGGAGCCCTCCAGGGGGCTCCATGCTGGGCGTGGAGGCTGCTTAAGATTCTCTCTCTCCCTTTCCCTCTGCCCCTCCCCCCTCCAGTTCAAGGGCTTGGGCACTCTCGGGCTCTTTCCGTCTTTCTCAAATAAATAAATAAATAATGGAAAAAAAATATTCTGTGCTTATGATCCCTCAAAGTTTAGAATTGTCCCTGCCTTTACTTGTTCATCTAACAACTTTTTGAATGTCTCAAGATGCCAGTGAAAACAAAACCAGTATGCTTGGGGCACTGTGGTTTGGTGAGCATAGATGTCGTTTTTTCTTTTCTTTTCTATTTTTTTTTTTTTTTTGATGAGAGTGCACTTCACCGGGAGCATTCCTTTCCCAAGGCCGTAAGGACAGAGAAACACTGGAGAGGCTCTGGGAATGGCTGGACCTAAAGGCAGCAGTGACGAGGCCCAGATTCACCTCATCTAGAATAGGAACCCCAGACTGTGATAATGTGGATCTCCATAAAGGTAGAAAAAAACCCTTTTAGGGCTTTTTTTTTTTTCTCCCCTCCCTCCCCACAGACTTCAAGATCCAAGTAAAAATTTGCCAGCATGGGTGGGGCCTCAACAGGCTGAATCACTGTGGTTGTGTTGGGACTGCCCGAGAAAGCTGGCTGCAGACTATCATTAGGCAAACACTGCAGCTGGTTTTGCTGACCTTTTCGTGTTAAAGATGACATTATTAGAAAATGGGTAAACAGGAGAGGGCAGTGGAGGCCCTCTCTAGAACTTGCAGCCACAGACCTCCACCCCTTAGGGATTTTGTGTAGGATCTGCCATTTTGATTCTATCTATAAAACCAAACTGTAAACATTCCACCAATGTAACCTCTCCTTCTCTGAATGGTCCTTTCATTTCCCAAGAACGTTGAGAATCACTGGAGTCATCCTGGCTGCCACTTTATGCCTGCACAGCTTTACACAAGTTATTTGAAGCTTGGTCTCCTCACAGGCCTAATGGATATAATAATACCTATCTCATCAGTTAGGAAAATGAACTGAAAAATAGCTAAAATAAAATATGTTAAGCATCTAAAAAGGTGCCTAGTATATAATAAACACTGGATAAATATTATTTATTATTATTAGCTACTATTATGATCTTAATAAGTCCAGTCAGATATTAGAAAAGGTCTTTTACTTTACATTTATAATTTTATCATCCCAGTTTAGGTGAAAAATTGTCTTCTTTTAAACTCATCATTGAAAACAAGCATACTTTTCTTGACTTTTCAGTTTCCTATCCTAACCAATCAATTAATACACCAATATCCTCCTTAGAACTAGGCAATTTACTGTGAATACATCCAGTGACTACTGAGTGGAGGCTGGGGGAAACACAGATTCACTAGAATTGGCTGGAGGAAAATAGGGCAGGGGAAATCCAAATCTAAATCCAACAAGTTTAGTTTAGGTGATGAGCATTTACTGAGCACTTACTACATACTGGCATTATACTAAATGCTAGAAAGTAGAAAAGCATGAACAAGAGGTATTTTCTGCCCTTGAGGAGCTTATAGTCAGGGTCATATTTTGAGATTGGAGAATCAGGGAAGGCACCCTTCCCCCCCACCTCCCCCCCCAAAAAAGGAAATGGTACTTGAGCTGCAACTTGAAGGATGAGTAGGCTGGCAGGTAGGGAATAGGAGAGAAAAGGTATTCTAGGTAGAGGGGACCACCAGAACAAAAACTCAGAAGGATGAAACAGCTTCAACTTGCAAGCAGTTCAGAATTAATGGAGCAAAAAGCATGTGATGGAAACTATTGGGAAATAAAGGAGATTTACAGTATACTTAGAGAAGACAGCACCACACTCCATTCAGCTAAGTAGGAGGCATTAATGGTTCCAGTCCCGACACCACCATACTTTTACCAGGGGAGCCCCCCAGCCTAGAAAGGACTCACTCTTTTAGGTCACAAAAATAAGGAGTTTTTTAGGCCCACATTAGGGGACATTGGGTTAGTTCCTTTGCTCCTCTTTGTGCCTTTATTTCCTCACTTATAAATTGGGATGGTAGTTCTGTTTCTTCACAGGGTCGTGGTGAGCATTACATGAGATAGTCATGCACACGCTTGGAGTAGCCCCTGGCACATAGAAAGTGCCTGGCGTTTGCTGGCTCATCTCATCCGCGTGCTGCTCTGGTCTCACTCATCCCAGATATGCGGGGGGGGGGGGGGGGGGGGGGGAGCGACCCATGAGAAAGCACACGGCAAGGAGTATGTATGTGAAAATCATTCTTGGGGTGCCTGGGTGGCTCGTTAAGTGTCTGCCTTCGGCTCAGGTCATGGTCCCAGGGTCCTGGGATTGAGCCCCACATCCAGCTCCCTGCTCTGCAGGAAGCCTGCTTCTCCCTCTCCCACTCCCCCTGCTTGTGTTCCCTCTCTCGCTGTGTCTCTCCCTGTCAAATAAATAAATAAAAAAAAAGAAAAGAAAAGAAAAAGGAAATCATTCTGACCCAACAGCCTGTCAGGGTTTATGATCTTGGTGCATAAAGTCTATGACACAATTTCTATAAGCCCTGGCAACCACCTTTCTGACAAGGAAGTGTGTGGTCGCCTCATTGTTATTTATTTATTACTTGACACACAGTGGGGAGAGACGTGAAATATCCCTCGCTGGCTTTTTCTCTGTGTCCTCTCTTGGTTGCTGTGAGTGGTTCCCGGCCCTGAGAACTGAGGACCAAGCCGCCATCTTAGACCAGGCTGCAGAGAGAAGGACTTCTTCTCAGGTGCGGCCTTCCAAGTCAGCTGACCTCTGCTTGGGGTCCAGCTCAGTTTATTTCCCTCTGCCCAGCCCCCCCCCGCCCCGCCCCCTCTGGCCACTGGTTCCATCAGCGGAGGTGACTCCCTCACTTCTCTGTTACAAATCACCTCTGGACCAAAAGGAACACATCTGCAGACTCTCAGAGAGCACCCCGCACCACGTTGAGGAGCATTGCGGCTCTGCTCACCCGTTCTGCACGGCAGCAGATGCAAAAGGTAAAAATAAGAGGAGGGGTTGTTAGCATCCCCTCTTCCCACCACCAGCACCATACAGCTGTTCGGAGGTTTAGTCTTCAAAACCACTTAATACTCCTGCAAGCTCTCTGTCTTAAAAACAAACAAACAATAAAAAAAAAACCCCACAACAGTATCCATGACAACTCTGAGTAAAAAAAAAAAAAAACCCAAGCCCAAAAATAGCAACACTAAGAGTAGGCTGTTTAATTCTCAGCCAGTTTATATGGAGCACGTTCTTTGTCCACAGGACTATCTGGTAGGATGTACATTAGGTCCTCGTGAAACATTTCTATTCACAAGTTGAGGGAAGACAGGGTAACCCCATGTCAACACTGCTTTATTCGCCCTTTTTTGAACGTGGAATTTCATTATATTATGTCAAAGGTATCAATCCAAGAATGAAAGGAAGCCACTATCTGAGGGCCTATTTACACAGTCCTCAGTCCACACAGTCTGTGGGCAACCCCCAGGGGGCACCAAAGAGCTACTTCTTTTTTTTTTAGCACACTGGGATGTAAGAAATCCTGGGTGCTCTTTCCAGGCCATAAAAATCCCAGTAGACAGGTTCTATTGTACAGACTTCCTGGGATCAATCCAGGGCACAGGGAGGTGGGGACTTGTATTACATTATCAGTAATTTGGCTCTTGGCCAAATCTAAGGATAAACATATCAAGACAGAGTACTTCAAGAGTTCAATCAGAAGTTTGAAGCAACAATGCCAGATTCTTTTTGAGAAGCAAATGGTTGTGGCTGAGGCCACCTTATACTGCAGACAGTATCCAGATATCTAGAGTGGTCCAAGCCAGCCACTGAGAAAATAAAGACAGCTGACTGGACTAGGTCTCCTGGGCCCACTATGGTCCAGTTACAGATTTTTAGGGTGCCATTTAAACTTCTTTATTTGGGCAGCTGGGTGGCTTAGTTGGTTAAGAGTCCAACTCTTTTTTTTTTAATATTTTATTTATTTATTTATTTGTCAGAGAGAGAGCACGCACACAAGCAGGGGGACCGGCAGGCAGAGGGAGAAGCAGGCACCCCGCTGAGCAAGGAGCCTGATGTGGGACTCGATCCTGGGACCTTGGGATCATGACTTGAACCAAAGGCAGACACTCAACCAACTGAGCCACCCAGGTGTCCCCCAACTCTTGTTATCAGCTCAGGTCATGATCTCAGGGTCACTGGGCATGGAGCCTGCTTAAGATCCTCTCTCTCCCTCTGGGCCCCCTCCCACTCTCTCTCTCTCCAAAAAACACCAACAAAACTTCCTAATTTATTTAAGAAGTAAACCAGGGGTAAAAATGGAAAGACAGAATCATTGGTACAGGCAATTGTCCATGAACCAGAGTGCTCAGCGCATACATTTATTGGGACACATATACTCTTAATATACTCTTAAAAGAGACATCATTGGGGCACCTGGGTGGCTCAGCGGTTAAGCGTCTGCCTTCGGCTCAGGTCACGGTCCCAGGGTCCTGGGATCGAGCCCCGCATCGGGCCCCCTGCTTAGCCAGGAGCCTGCTTCTCCCTCTCCTGCTCCCCCTGCTTGTATTCCCTCTCTAGCTGTCTCTCTCTCTGTGTCAAATAAATAAAATCTTTAAAAAAAAAAAAAAAAAAAGAGACATCATTATGGTAAGAATGCCCACACACTAAGCCATGAGTCATATATTTCTGAGACATCACTATCCCTTGGTGCTCCTTCTAATCAGGATAACACGATTTTCCATCCACATGACGTACCTTCTCAAAGTCTCGAAGAGCCTGGGTCTGCACCTGAGGGGGTTTTTCAAATGCTCTCAAGGAAGGCGTCTGTCCAAAGAGGGTCTTTTCACCACTTCTCCAGATCTGTGATTGCACTGGAGGGCCTCGATCTTTAGTGTCACTAAGAAAAGCTGCCAGTGAAACAGAACGACAAAAACATTTTATATAACAGTAGCACTATGATCATTCTAACTGGCACATTCCAGCAGAATTTGGTTTCCACAAAATACAAACCAATTCTGGGCCACATGGGAACAGTTCACATAAAGTAGCCTGTGGTTGATCATATTAATAATGGTCGCCAGTGGGGTGCCTGGGTGGCTCAGGTGGTTAAGCATCTGCCTTCGGCTCAGGTCATGATCCCAGGGCCCTGGGATGGAGCCCCACATCAGGCTCCCTGCTGAGGGAGCCTGCTTCTCCCTCTGCCTGCCGCTCCCCCTGCTTGTGCGCACTCTCTCTCTCTGTCAAATAAATAAAATCTTT
The DNA here is from genome assembly GCF_964656455.1 of Halichoerus grypus. Lineage (NCBI taxonomy): Eukaryota > Metazoa > Chordata > Mammalia > Carnivora > Phocidae > Halichoerus > Halichoerus grypus. The sequence goes on from NC_135716.1 coordinate 88,051,447, forward strand.
AAAAAAAAAACAGTGGTCCCCAGTGAAACGCACTGGTTTATGTCTGTGCCCCTTTGTGATATGATGCTCCTGCTACTTCATCAAGAAGTGGAGTCTCTTTCTCTAGCCTTTGGAGACATCAGACTAAGGTGGGCTTAGGGTTGTAGAGACAGGTAGAAGACGTAGAAAAATACATCTTTTCTTGGTTGACAGAAGGAATCAAGGACCCTTTATTACTGAGCATTTTTTTTTTAAGTCTGAAAGAATGACAGCCATTACAATCCACTGAGCTCCATAGACAGCATCAGTATAAGTAAGAGCAAAAGGGGCTCTGGGTCACTCTGTGCCTCACTGAGGAAAAATTAACTCGACATACACTTATGAACAAAGGAGCTAAGGGGCAAAATGTCATCCTATGCTTTTTCCATCCCTTCCTTTTTTTTTTTCTTTTCTCTTTCCTTCCTTCCTTGTACATTCTGGTCTCCTTTGTCAAAAATCAATTGACCATATATGCATGGGCACCAAAAGCAAAGGCACCAAGAGCAAAAATAAACAAGTGGGGCTACATCAAACTAAAAAGCTTCGGCTCACAAAGGAAACCATTAATAATGAAAAGGCAAGCCATGGGATGGGAGCAAATATCCCTCCCTCCCTCCTTCCTTTTCTTTCTGCAAACTTGCCAGAATGAGCACAAGAAGAAGTCTCCAGATACTGCAATCAACTCAGACTTTTGTCTCTGCTAAGAAAAGAAAGAAAAAGAGGAGGAAGACAAAAAGGATCAGGAAGATGATGGTAAGGGGGAAAATGCAGAAGATAAAATATGATGAAGAAGAAAATAGTCATGAGAAATAGGATGATTCCAATGTAGCTTTTATTTTTCTTGTCTAAAAGTATTTAACTCCTCATTACACCACTGGTTTTAAAGAAAAAAACATTGAAATGTAAGGCCGTATGATTTGTTTTTAAACTGCACACTGTACAGTGTCTTCACTTGTGTAAAATTAACACAGTATCAGGCGTGTCTTTTGATAGCCCTGTCCTTAATAGTATATTTTCAAAAGCCACAAACCTTGCCTGGTAGAAGATAGGGGTTTAAATTAGAACAGAAATTTAAAGCAAGTTTTATTGGTGCACAGCACAAATTAGTTATGGATAGAGGTGGTATTTTTTCCATATTCAGTTGTCTTTCATTCAGCTTGTACAAAATAATTGTTGTTCTGTTAATTGTATACCACTCTGTGATTGCAAATTAATAATAATTATAGTAATGTTGCACCTGTTCTGTTGATATTCTGATTACTTCTAAGTAAATGCAAATGCTTTACTAAACAGAAATTGGAAAGAATTATTTCTCCCACATTTAGGCAAAATTAAATAGGCTATTGAACGGAAGGCGATTTGATGAAACAGAACAATACATTATAGTTAGATTAGTGGGATGTGATAGAAGGAAACGAGCCTTTGAAGCTTGGATATGAATCCTGACCACTTGCAAATTGTGGGAAAATAGGCAAATCTCTTTTTTTTTTAAAGATTTTATTTCTTTATTTGAGAGAGAGACAGAGAGACAGCGATAGTGAGAGAGCACAGTAGGGAGGAGAGGGAGAAAGAAGCAGGCTCCCCGCTGAGCAGGGGATGGGGGGGCTCCATCCCAGGACCCCAGGATCATGACCTGAGCTGAAGGCAGAGGCTTAACCGACTGAGCCACCCAGGCGCCCCCAAGGCAAATCTCTTAATTTGGCTGAGCCTCATTGCCTCGGTAAAAATGGGAATAGCAATACTTACCTCACAGAGCTTCTGTGTGAATTAAAGGAAATAAAAAATGAAAGTACTCAACCTAATATCTTGCCTGTAGTAGGTATCATCCCTACCCTTCCATTTTTGCCCTAGCCCTTTGATCTTTACCTCAAAATGGAGGATCTTGATGTTCAAAATAAGTATGGCAGACCCTTGGAATTTGTAGACTTAGCATACACAGTTACAAATGCTAATTTTAAGTGACTCTGAAATCCTCAACACATTCAAATTAAAACCTTTTTCCATGTTGTGCATATGAACCATCTGTGCTTCAAGGCTGGTATGAAAAAGGCAAATCACTTAGCAAAGTAAGTAGAACCCTTATGTGATTAAAAGTTTTTATGAAAAATGCTCCCCAAAAGAGAACTATCTTCACTTTGGTTTCATAATTCAGGTAGCTCCCTGGCTAATGTTAGTTCAGTAATGATATGATATTATTATGAATACATTATAATAATAATATTTACCGGGTGCTTATTCCTCGATAAACTCTGTACTAAGAGCTTCTCTCACTTAATCTCACTTATGAGGCTGACACTACTATTGTACCCATTTTAATGGTATATGAGTAGAGATTTCGTTTGAGTGGCAGAATCTATCTTAATCTTTTTACAAGTGCCTTAAACCTTGCAATTACAGAATCGTTAAAAGCATGAAGAGTTCACATAAGTATTTCAATTATGATTTACTGCACTGTGCTGGGAGGGTGGGAAATTATATGCTACAGTGGTAGGTGCAAGTCTGGAAATTCAGAGAATATTGCCATGATGACTTTAAAGGGGCCATAATTTATGGGAATTATGATCAGCAAGCACTCAAGAATTTATCAAGGTAAGGCCCACGGCCTCCTTACCTGCCGCATGACTTGTTCTAGGTACCATCTCCCCTTCATCCTCTGCAAAATAATCTCTGTGGAAAGAAAACATATTGTTAATTAACGAGATGCCTCCCCACATGGTCCCCCCATCCGTGGGGCAGTAAGACACCTATGTTCTGTTTTCTTTTATTTCTCCACAAGTATTCATTAAGCTCCTACTATATATCAAGGGCAGTGTTAAGTGTTGGAGATACAAAGACAAATGCCACAGGAAGGGTTCCCATCCTCAGTAAGTACCTGTAAAGATAGCCACTGAACAAACAATTCCATCATGAGGGAACAGCAAAGACCCCAAGTCGGGGAGGAAGTCAATGTGTTAGAAGAACAGAGAAAACCAGTGTTGCCACCCAACCGTGTAGGACCTTGTGTGATGGGGTAAGGAGTTTTACGTGAAGGGCAGTGGGAAACCATGGAAGGATTTTAAATGAGGGAGTGAATGGTAAATGACCAGATTTAGATTTTAAATAGATGATTCTGGCTGCTGAGTGGGCCAGTGTGGAGGGAATAGAAATGGATGGGAAAAGCAAGAAGTTGTGATGGTTTTAACTAAGATAAAATACAGTGGAGATGGAGATAAGCAAAAAAGCTCAAGATATGTGTAGGAAGTAGAGCTGACTCAGAAAACTTGGAAACTTGGAAACCAGGGGCGCCTGGGTGGCTCAGTTGGTTAAGCGACTGCCTTTGGCTCAGGTCATGATCCTGGAGTCCCGGATCGGGCTCCCTGCTCAGCAGGAAGTCTGTTTCTCCCTCTGACTCTCCCCCCTCTCATGCTCTCTCTCTCTATCTCATTCTCTCTCAAATAAATAAATAAAATCTTTAAAAAAAAAAAAAAAGAAAAATTGGAAACAAGATAAAGTCTGTTAATGGTAATGTTAAAAATACCACGGTTCGGTAGCAAGAGGTGTGTTTGTCTAGCACAGTGAAAGTCACCATCCGTAGCAAAGAAGGGAAAATTTTTTTCAAAACGTATTCAACAAATACTTGTTAAGCACCTACTATGTTTTTAGGCACTGTTTTAAGCACCATGAATATAACAGTGAATAAAACAGACGGAAATGCCTGCACTTGTGGAACTTACAAAAAGGGGAAACAAATAAGTAAACTGTGTACAGTAATTGGGGACAAGTACTATAAAACATTGAAGCAGGGAATGGGGAGAGGGAGCGCTGGAGGTACAGGGAGAGGAAGGGATTGCAATTTTCAGTAGGCAATGTTTCTCTGAGAAGCAATAGGATAGTCATGGGGGTATTTGGGGAAAGAGTCTTCTAAGCAGAGAATATCAAATACAAAGGCTCACAGGAGGGAGCATGCCAGAGTGTTTGGGAGCAGAAAGGAGGCCAGTATGGCTGGGAGAGAGAGTGAGCACACAGTGAGGAAGTAGTAGGAGAAGTAATGGGAAGGCTGCAGGGGTCAGAGCGTATAAGGCCTTTCAGGCCATTGAGAAGAATTTAGCCACTAGAATCCTGTGAGTCAAAAGGAGAGCTGAACTGAGTGATGAATGTTTTAAAAGGGCTGGCTACTGTTTTGACAACGGACTGGGTGGGGAAGGCAGAAACAGAGAGCCGAATGCAATAATCCTACAGAGAGATGCTTTCAACATTTAAGTTTATTCCTTAAACTCTTGGGTACACCCAGTTAGTCGTTCCAAAAAGAATTCTGTGCCAGAGATTTAGAGGGCTTCTCTTTTTAAAAGCCAGAACACATTCACAGGGAGGCGGAAGAGAGACTTGCATTTGTTTAGAAATTGTTGTTCTTCCTTCTGGGCCTCAGGGCTGGATGCTGGCATGAATCTTCACTTTGTTAAGTTCCAGATGGACATCAAACTACCAGGCAAGGCACATTGGACTACACACACCACCTGGTGGTTTTTATTATTCGAAAGCAGATCAACAGCTTGTGGTTCTTCCAGGTCATCTGCCTCTTTCGCTTCTCTACTTCCCATTAAAAATGTTCCCTGAGAGTAGAACAATTAAAGAGATGATGGTAGCGCTTACGAATCCCCCTCTGTTGAGCTAAAGTAGGGGAAGGATGTTGAAGCCAACAGCCAGAGCAATGTGTTGAAAGATTTGTGGGGAGAAAACTTACACTTAGCTGCTGCTATTCAGCCACTGAATGGATTCTCTTTTACTCAGCCTGCAGACTTAGGTAGGTAACTGTGCATCTGCCATCAGCAACATGGTCACTCCCTAGGCCAAATTCAGCCTAGCCAACATGTTTTCATTTGGTCGGCACAAGGATGACCTACTTCTAACTTCTCTTAGAAAATGAATGGGTCTAGCAACACTGGGCCTGCCTTCCCACCTAGGGGGATAACCTGCTGCTTTTCAACAGAACAAACACATGATCTCCAGTTTGTCACAGTCCTTATCCTCCCTATCTTTGTAGTCCTAACTCGCACACTCACTTATGATACCCGCCTGGCTCCGTGTAGGTCTCTGAGACTGTCACCGTGGTATAGATCAAGTGCAGACAGAATTTCATTTCTGCTTTAATGCATAGTTTTGAGAATGGATAAGGAATATGTGGTATATATACACAATGGAATATTATGCAGCCATAAAAGGATGAGGTCATGCCATTTGAGACAACAGGGATGGACCCAGAGGATATTCTGTTAAGTGAAATAAGACTGACTGAGAAAGACAAATACCATATGATTTCACTCATATGTGCAATTAAAAAAAAAAACCCCAAATGAATAGAGAAACAAAATGCAGAATCAGACCTATAAATACAGAGAAAAAACTGATGGTTGCCAGGGGGGAGGGGTTGGGAAAAATGGGTGAAAAGGAGTGGCAGACACAGGCTTCCAGCTATAGAATCAATAAGTCAGGAGGAGAAAAGGTACAGCACAGGGAATATAGTCAATGATATTATAATAGCGATATATGGTGACAGAGAGTAGCTACACTTGTGATGAACATAGAATGATGACAATACCTAAACTTGCAGCATCACTGTTATATACCTGAAACTAATGTAACATTGTGTGTCAACCACACTCAAATAAAAGGAAAAAAACTTACAGTCTTGAGTAACCTGATTGCTTCAGCACGCAATTCACTAATCTATGATGATAAACTACTAAAATTGGTTCATAAGTCACTTTTACCTCTTGCGCTTCAGTTTCCTCAAATATTTGTAAAAGAAATACACAGATTTTTCTAAGGTCCCTTGCAGTAATTATGCAATTCTATTCCAATAGACGCTTAACTATAAAACTCATTTTAACAATTTCCAAGGATCTGGGGAACTTTCCAGACATGATCTCAATCAATCCTCTTTGCTCTGAAGATTCCACATTATAGATCAGGAGTAGGTTACAACCACGCAGAGCATACAGGCCCCATGAGATACTTCATCTTCTCCAGCCCACCCACACCCACTCTGAGCTAGCTGTCTGCCCATTGTGAATCAATAAGTGGAAGGATAGAGAGGTCACTTTGGATGGGTACTGAGTTAATGGACATACTTACAGTCTCAGGAGATTTTTAAAAATCACTTTAACTCTATTAACAGCTCAAGTTCCCTCCCTTATTGCCCAAGAGTGGGGCTCATCATCTGTTCCAAAAGGTTGGGAAGGAATCTGATGCTCCCCCAGGGAAGGGGCTCATAGTGAAGAAACACAGGGTATATGTCTAGGGGATTGCAATTTGTGACATCTGATAAACCAAAGTGCAAAGAGAACTGACATATACTAGAGACAGACTCCAAGCTAGCTAGGCCCCACACACACACGCCCACGGCTTTGTGAAGCAGTAATATAGGATGGTAAATTCTAAATTTTGCCAAGCCACTCTCTTGCTTAATTTGAAGAACCAAGCATTTTCCAAGTACAACCCACCCACAAGCTGTTCGCCCATTTATTGCTGCATGGTATCTTGCCCATGCTCTCTTGATTTGCTGATAAGTAGCTAAGAAGATATTGGACTCAAACAGCACATCAACATTCAATATCCCATATTACTAGTTTTTCCTACAGTTTTCCAGGGTGATTAGTTTGAGACTAATCAGAAAATAATTGACTTTCCCAAAGCCATCTGCTACACTCTGCTACTCTGTTGCTGTCCAACTGTGCTCTGATGATTTTTTTTTCCAGTAATTTCCTAACTATAGCAGTTTCAATTATGTCAGGAATATCCAAGCCCTCAATTTTCCTTTGCTCGAAAATGGTCACCCTGACATAGCTCCTTTCCAAAATGTAAGCAGCAGAGTGGTACCACTTGTCTATTTTCTCCTAACATTGTGGGGAGGGGGTAGAAACGTGGGTCCTCCTTTCTTACCAAAGGGCGACACTACGGATGGAGCCTTCAGAGAGAGAGTTTCTATAGGGCAGCCATTGGCTTTCCTTTGCAAACTACACATTTGGTGTTACTGCCTTGTATTTTGGTCTGTTTAATTTGTGGACTGAGAAGAATGGATCATGTTATCAGACTATATTATTCACGAGCAATGGCAAGATGGCAACCACACAACTTTACATTACAAAGCAGGTTGTGCAACAAATCTTTAAACAGTATGAGATGGTGGTATCCCAGGACCAAAGTCACCCCCCAAACCATGTCTGAGGAGCTGATGTCTGCCTAGTCCCCAGTACTTTCTTCTCCTTGGTTTCACTTATTAAAATTTTTAACCGAGGGGTATTTCTTCCCTGATGAGTGTGCAAACTCCCAAAGGGATGGTTATTTTCAGGTCTTCTCCCCAGGGCAGTCACGTCCACTTAGGTTGTTGGAGCGCCACACAGTTTGGGCCCCTCCTTCATCACTTACCACCACTCTTGCTTAAGATCTGTAAGCCTGTGGACAAAGGCCATCTCTTGGAGGCATTTTTCTATCTTTCAGACTTATTTTTATAGAGTTTTTTGGGTCATAAACAAAAACTCAGGAGGGGAAAAAACAATCTGCTATAGCAGTACTTAGAGCAAAAACCTGGGCCATGATTGACGTTCTTAGGTTTTTTTCCATTCCTTTTCATAAACATTTATTGAGAAGTGGCTTATATGGCAAGCCCTGGAAACATAAAGATGAAAAAGAAATATACTCCATCATCAAGGTGCTCAGAGTCTACTGGGGAAGGCAGATGGCATTCAAAGAGATAATTACAAGAATAATGAGATTTAAAACAGAGATTGCAGAACATAAATGAGATACCAATTAATTTTGTCCACCTGAGTAAGCACAAACTGCCCCCAGGACCTGCCCCCCACCCCAGGCAATGTTTTTACCTTTCCCTCTCCTCAAACCTTCCTTCTCCAAGCTCTAACCCTCAGGTAGGAGTATTAAGGGAAGTCAAGGGTGCAAACTGGTTCTTCATTTGCATTTCCCTGTTCAACACATTAGCTTTGTCTAACTACTTAGAACCCCCAAAGACGATTTAAAATGTCAAGCAAAGAAGGAAGAGGACTAAGGTTTGTACCATAGTAAAAATGCCTCTAGATATGGACTAGAAGAGAATCTGCACAAGAGATAAGGATGGAGGTTTAGGATAGTAGAAAATACATGTGAATATCTGCCTTTTTTCTTTTTTTACTATTTTATACTAAAAGGTTAATTTTTTTTTTTTTTTAACTAGGCTCCACACCTAGCATGGAGCCCAATTCAGGGCTTGAACTCATGACCCCAAGATCAAGACCTAAGCTGAGATCAAGAGTAGGACACTTAACCGACTGAGCCACCCAAGCACCCCTAACAGTTTAATTTTTATTTTTTAAAAAAGAGAATGTATTTTGATCCAATTTACACTGCCCTTCAATGAAGCCCTCAAAAAAAGATAAACAGTGTAAGAGATTAGGTTCAGTCTGACCTCCTCAAACAGTGGGGATTATGTGGTGTGACAGGAAGGTTGTTGAAGTTTGCTCAGCACTAGACACTGAACCAAACACACATTCCATTCTAATTCTTATATTCTTTTTTTTTTAAAAAGATTTCATTTATTTATTTGAGAGAGAGTGAGAGAAAGCACGAGCAGGGGGGCCGGCGGGGGGAGAGGGAGAAGCAGGCTCCCCGCTGAGCAGGGAGCCCGATGTGGGGCTTGATCCCAGGACCCTGGGATCATGACCTGAGCTGAAGGCAGACGCTTAACTGACTGAGCCACTCAGGCGCCCCTAATTCTTATATTCTTAAAGCGCATTTGACATAAGTAACTAAATTCTGGTCCAAAGAAACCTTTCTGATGTTCAGAGTCAATTTTTTATATACGTATTTTTTAAAGATTTTATTTATTCATTTTACAGAAAGAGACACAGCGAGAGAGGGAACACAAGCCGGGGGAGTGGGAGAGGGAGAAGCAGGCTTCCTGCAGAGCAGGGACCATGGGACCATGACCTGAGCAGAAGGCAGACGCTTAACGACTGAGCCACCCAGGCGCCCCAATTTTTTATATTTTTTATTTGTATCCACATTGAACACTTGCAAATAGAAAAGGGCTGGAAGGAGAACTGTGGCCTACTTTCTCTAATGTGTGAAGTTCTGGCTCTGAGAACTTTTAAATGGTAGGGTTTCACAAGCAGTGGCAGCTTAGGACAGAGACGTCTACAGGTGACCGTCTCTGGACTGCCTGTGCCTGACTTCATAGTTCAACGTGTTCTCTTCCGGTGGAATTCCCCTCAGCACCAATCTTGCATTAAATGTCCATCATTACTGTGGACAACCACCACCACCCACCACCAATGCCGTCACCAGAATTCATTAAATGCCCAATGCTTTCCAGGCAGCATCTCATTCAGTCTTCACAAAATCCTGTGCAGTAGGTCCTATATCACAGATGAGGAAACAAGGGGCCTAGGAGGATGAAGTGACTTGCCCAAGATCATACACTAGCTGGTGTCAAGCCTGAACTTGAAAACGGCACTTGACTCCAAACCTTTACTCTTTCCAATATGTCTTATTTCTACCTACGCCTTTACCGGAAGCTTCCTCTGTACCTGGCTTGACTGCAGGGAAGTGACCCCTGAGAATCTGAGCGGAGAGGGAGGGTGGACAGTGATGCTGTGTCAACATTGGATTTAGACTCAAATCCAGACACCAACTTGTTTTTTGAGATGTCCATCCCGGCTGGACACAGCTCACACTTGAGTATTTGAATACTGGTGTAATAGATGCCATGTGACAAATGAATTAAAATCCTAAAAGGGAAGTGGCTAGTATGAGTTTTTTTATAGGTCCTATCCTGAAAAGTGAGTCATCCATCATTTTATACTTCCCTATCTTCACCCAAATCTCTCTAAATGTTCATACCTTCCCTGAACCTCTTCTGTGCTAACCCTTGCCACCGTCCCTAACAGACAAAGGGAAGAAACTAAAAGGCAGAAGAAGTGATGGGACAGACACAATCAAAACGGGACAGGCCCATAGTGAACAAGCTCTGAGACTTCTCAGATCTTCTTTTTCTCTTGCCAACAGAGACATTGAGTGTATCGTCTATGTCCCCAATGTTACCAAAGCCCACCCCCTTTCAGCACCAGAACTGCAAAAACATATTTGCATGCAAATAGGGTAGAAGGCACAGATGCAGAGCACAAATACAGGGAGATGATAATTTTTTCTCATCTCAAGACCTATCATTATAACCTCTGCAAGCTAGGATGCTTAATTGGCAAAGCCGCCTCAGAACAGAGAGAGCATCCCTCGTGAGTGTCCCTCTGCATGCCGACTAAGTGTGGGCCGACTTGGCACGGGTACAACAACCTCCACTCCTCTCCAGTACAGGCTGCAATTACACCCTTCACTCAACAGACTCTACCCACCGCGAGTGACCACGGCCAAATGGAACTCTGGCAGACAGTTTTCCGAAGCGCCACTTAAGTCCTCAACAGCTACCGAGAGCTACAAGCATCATCGTGCATCTGCGACAACCGATCCATGTTTTATCACCTTCTTTGCTCTTGTACTAAGTCTTCGGCCTAAAAGGAATGAACATTATGTTTCTTGCTCTTATCCATCAAGGTTCAGAGAAACAAACCACTTAATGCCACAAAAAGGTAAAGGAAGTTCAAGTAATTCTTTTTCTCACTTTGCCCCATGAGGTTATCGGATGCCCAAATATCTAATAAATTCTCTTCCCTATGCCCTGAATCAGCTAAGACACTGATAATCACTCTTTCAAAAGAGACGTGAAAAATAATCTGCTTCAAATTCAGTCACATCACCGGGGGATGGTATATGGTCTCTCCACCCACTTCTCAAACTTAGCTTGTGCTTTTGACTTTTGGTCCTGGCAATGCATTCTGTAGTCCTCAGTCTTCATTAACAACCACTATTCACAAGGCACTGTGGTATGCCAAGGCAGTTGGCACAGTCCATCTCGGAGCCCTAGACCAAGCATCAAGAGATAGATATTTTTTTCCTGTTTCTACCTACCTTTTTATTCACATAATCTTTTACTGTTTCCTTTCTTTATTGCATCTATTTTTAATGATTTAAAAAGAATGACATGCTCCTTCTAGAAAATTTTGGAAAGGAGAAAAATGTATACAGAAAAGTAATAAAAAACGCTACCACTTAAAGGCAACATTGACAAAGATTTTTTCTTAAAGATTTTATTTATTTATTTGAGAGAGAGAGAGACAGCGAGAGAGGGAACACAAGCAGGGGGAGTGGGAGAGGGAGAAGCAGGCTCCCCACTGAGCAAGGAGCCTGATGTGGGGCTCGATCCCAGGACCCTGGGATCATGACCTGAGCCGAAGGCAGATGCTTAACGACTGAGCCACCCAGGCGCCCCCCTCGACAATGATTTTTAATGTATTTACTTTCAGTTGTTCTTCAGTTCATATACCTGTGAGAATTCCACAGAATAGAAATAGCATTGCATGTGCAACTTTGTATCTTGATTTTATTTATATTATTGAAATCAAAGGTTTTGAAGAATGCATTTTTTAGGGGAACAGTCAGGGGAGAAGAGCAGAGGAGGCACATAAGGGGAGGAGGAGGAGAATTTCTTAACGTTATAGATCTGCTAGAAATAAAAAGAATGAATCTAGAGTCTTCTTTTTCAGTATGGTTCTATAATGTAATTTAAAAAGCTTATAAAAGGAACCCTTGTGCACTGTTGGTGGGAATATAAATTGGTGTAGCCACTATGGAAGAGAGTATGGAGGTTCCTTACAAAATTAAAAATAGAGCTACTGGGGTATCTGGGTGGCTCAGTCAAGTAAGCATCCACTCTTGATCTCACCTTAGGTCTTGATCTCAGGGTCGTGAGTTCAGGCCCTACGTTGAGCTCCATGCTGGAGCTCTTCTTTTTTTAAGCTCTACTTAAAAAAAAAAAAATAATAGAACCATCATATGATCTAGGATTCCCACTTCTGGGTAGTTACCTGAAGACAATTTGAAGAGATATATGCACCCCTGTGTTCACTGCAGCATTATTTACAATAGCCAAGATATGGAAGCAAATTAAGTATTCATCAATAGAAGAACAAATAAAGAAGATGTGGCATATATATACAATGGATATCACTCAGCTATAAAAAAGAACGAAATCTTGCCATTCATGACAACATGGGTGGACCTAGAGGGTATTATGCTAAGGGAAATAAGTCAGACAGAGAAAGACAAATATTGTATGACTTCATTTAAAGATGAAATAAAAAAAATAAAATAAACACACAAAACAGAAACAGACTCATATATACAGAAAATAAACTGTTGGTTACCAGAGGTAGCGAGGGGTTGAAGGTATCAGTGAAATAGATGAAGAGATTTAGGAAGTACAAAATTCCAGTTATAAAATAAGTAAGTCATGGGGATGTAAGGTACAGCATAAGAAATAGAGTCAATAATACAATAATAATTCTGTATGGTGACAGATGGTAACTAGACTTACAATGGGGATCATTTCATAATGTACAAAAATATTGAATTAGTATGATGTACGTCTGAAACTAACATGATATTGTATGTCAATTTCACTTCAACCAAAGAAAATAAATTAAAAAAAAATAAAACAAAGATTATAGACTCCTAGAGGATAATAAAACTGACCGAGGGTGACCAAGGTTTGGGGAATGTTAAGGCAGTAAGAGACTCTGAAGCAGTGCTGAGAGCAATTGAAAGGGCTGCCCCTGAGGTCCAGGCTCAGCAGGGAGAGGGACAGAGTAGGTGGCCTGAAAGATAGAGGAACTGTAGTAAGCGATAAGGTGAACTGAATATTCAGAAACAATGAGGAGATGGGGGGATTTGACCTTGTGGTCAGGAAACATAAACTCAGAGTTAAGGATCCTAAGGGTGGAGACTTTGGAGGGAGGATGAGCTGCAAAGCTGGCTTGCTGAGGGTGTGTGGAAGTGGACTGGAAGAAAGGAAGTGTGAGGTCCAGGCAGAATAGTAATATACACTCCTGTCTAGTGACCCTTCTGGAACATCAGCCACTTGCAGGCAGGGTTTTTATATCATTCACTATCATTTAGCTGGCATTTAAAAAGTCTAGATCATAACAGGAATTTGATGCATATAACTTAAACAACAAATAAATGCAATTTGAATATATAGTGTCATCAAGCTTTGGTAACCTGCTCTATCCATTCCATAATAGGGAGACACCTACCAAACAGATGTTCATATCAGCCTTGTGGGGAATGCTCTTTAGAAAGTTCTAAATTGGGGATCTTCTAAGTGCTAGAAACAATGTTAGATGCTGAAGATTCAGAGACAAACAACAAGTCCTTTCTTCCAATAAGCTTAGAGGATGGAAAATACCACGTAAACCGACTAGCTAGCTGCAAGCAATGGCAGACAGCATGCTCTGACTACAGAAAACACCCAGACTTAGGTTCCAAAAATAATTCCAAAAGGAGGTAATGCTAAAACTAATCTTTGAAGGGTAAAGCTATCCTAGCAAAGGCAAGGCTAGGTGTGTAGGTGGGAACAGCTGGTATAGGAAGGCCCACATAATAATTTTAGCTCAGGAAGAGTAAAATGACACTCTACAACCAGCTCCTTAGGTGGTCTGGCAATAACACTGCTCCCCTGGTGCCAGTAACCTGGAAATCTCTAAGTAATACACAGAAGAAGCATTGTCAGACCAACTCAGTTCCAAACTTTATAAGTTGTCACTTGATACACACTAATGTAAATTTCTTCCTGCTGTAAAAACATACTGACTGAGGTTTAAGGCAGCATGTAAACGATGTTGCCCATAATCCGATCACCAAACACAGCATCTATTTTCTTTTTCCCTCTCCTTGCAATAGACATCCTAGTATGTATGGATAATTTTTTAAAATTGTTTTAATGATTTGATATTTCTTTTTTTGAAGGGGGAGGCGCACAGGGAGAGGGAGAGAAAATTTTTTCTTAAAGGTTTATTTATTTATTTTAGAGAGAGAGCATGTGTGTGGCAGGGAGGGGCAGAGGGAGAGGGAAAAATCTTCAAGCAGACTCCCCACTGAGCACAGAGCCTAATGTGGGGCTCAACCTCAGGACCCTGAGATCATGACCTGAGCTGAAATCAAGAGTCAGACGCTTAACCGACAGAGCCACCCAGGCTCCCTTGTATGCGTAATTTTGATGTAATTTATATCCACTTTTACTTTCTTATTAAAATTTTAAAATTTTATTAAAATTTTCTGTTTATTACCATTTCAGATAACACTCTAAGATGGTAACAGATATTAAGAGCAAAAGTGAAGCATTTTACTCTGGAGAGGAGTAGAAGTTGGGATGTTGCTACTGATTCACCTGGGATACATCACTTTATGGCACTTTATGACACTTCCCCTTCTACAATATAGTGACTCGGGTCTTGAAAAAGGTGGTTAAATTGAGCCAAAATATCCTCTATATTTCTACAGGTTATAGGAGTCTAAACGGTAAGCAATTTGCAACACATATTCAACAACTACAAGTGTTTGATACACTTATCCTACTTCTGAACATCTATCGTTCAAAAATAATCTTATGGAAGAAGATGCTTTATGTACCTAGATGTTTATCACGTATTATTTATAATAGTTAAAAACTGGAACCCTAAAGACTTCAGTATAAGGGAATGACAGAGTAAAGTAGTATATTTCCACGTATTCTACATCATGAATAACAATATTCCACATTATGACATGTAAAATAAATACATTCTTCCACTGTGTGAAATGCTAAAAATTATTCGATTTTCTTTGTCAGTCGATGCTTTCTATGTCAGTTGCTACTACTTCTTCATACCCCCTCCACCTTGGCCATGAAGAAAAGATAGCAGTGGCTACTGTCCCTAGATGGCATTGGAGAAGCCGAGGAGAAAGAAGTTTCTGGAGAGTGGAACAAGCAGAAGAGGACTGGAGATAACGAGACACATTAAGGGAAAATGTATTAGAAACTATTAATGTGCCATGAAAATACAACTTATAGTTGTGATGATGATGATGATGATGATGTGAATAGTCTATGAATAATAAAGTGCTTCAGCATGAGAAAAAAAAAAAAAAATTCAGATCAAGTTTGTCTTGCTGACCACAGAACTCAGAAGATTTTCTGAGACTGAGGAAAACAAGTCCTCAGTATATTTGAATGTTTTAAAATAGAATTGGGTAGAGCCACCTTGGGTCATCATGAGATCTCTTTTATTCTGGACTTTTTCTAACTTTAAACGCTATTTGGATTTTTGCCAGAGACAACTTGTGGAATGTTCCGAGCTTATTTTGGAATTTTATTTATAAAATAGGGTCAATTTCAACAGGAGTAGTGTCCCAGGGCATCCGCTGAATGGATGGAGGCTCCACACAGTTTTGTATAAATTATCCCTGAGCCAACTAGAATGGAGAGGGCACTATGATGAGAGTCACCCAGTTTATCCTTTCAGAGACAAAATGACCCCTTCCCAGTCTTCTCAATGTATTTGAAATCCACCCTTAGCATGTAAGCTGAAAGAAGCACGGGGCCAGGGGTATCCAGTCTGATCTAGCACACCGGAAATAAGCAAGCGGGGATGAAAGCACTGATCGAGATAAATTCCACAAGCCAAAATCCAAGTATAGGCCTATTTTTTTTAAAGATTTTATTTATTTATTTGACAAAGAGAGACACAGCTAGAGAGGGAACACAAGCAGGGGGAGTGGGAGAGGGAGAAGCAGGCCTCCCGCTCAGCAGGGAGCCCGAATCGGGACTCGATCCCCTAAGGCAGACGCTTAACGACTGAGCCACCCAGGCGCCCCAGTATAGGCCTATTTAAAAGTAGATCAGAGTTTCGGAGGCAGAAATTTTTCCTTCCCCAAATGCAGGAAATTAATTGCTGGAAGTGCTGAATGTTAAAAGGGAAATTCAAAGACCAAAGATGTTTCAGTAATAGAATTATGAGAAAGAGCATTTTCCTAATAAAAAAGTGCTGTATGCAAAGCAGCAGCATCGGCACAGTGGGCAAAGGTACTGGACTCAACCAGACCTTCATGCCCTGGGGCCTAACTGACCTCTCTGGCCTCAGCTGCCGCCATCTACAAAATGGAGAGAAATGCGATTTCTGGTTGTAACTATGCATTAGTAAACAGGACACTCTGCCAACTTACCATGAATTCAAAGAGAATAAATGTCTCTGCTTCCTCTACAGTTAAGAAGGCGTGAATGTAGCGTTAAGCTAAGCGTTAATACAGAGCAGAATCAATGCAAATAAGCTATCAATGGGGATCATTTAAGCGCAAAATAACCATGATAAATGGGCTTCTTGTCTTACTTGAAGGCTGAACTCACTTCATGTGGGGGAGAAGAAACAAAATCAAATTTTTTGAATTTTGAGACTGAACCACTATTTTTCTTGGCTGTTACTTCCCTTCTCCAAGTTTGCATAGCCACAGCAGGCAAACAAATACAATCAACGCTTGCATTGTGTTAAATTAAATTACAAGGTTACATAAAACAACACAAAACAGACTATTAAATTCCTTTCCTAAACTTCAATCTTATAGGTAGCCCTTAAATAGTTCAAGTTCACTTTTCCTTGAGTTATTTGTTTAGGGAAGTTGACTAAGGTTCACGTGTGATTTGCCTGACTTTTACTCAGCTTTTCCACGTGCTACAAACAAGAGCATTTCCGCCCCAAAAGGGGAAGAGAATTAGTAATGACTTTTCCAGCATTTCATAGTGTGGTAGGCTGGATAATGGCCCTCCAAAGAAGTCCACATTCCTATTCTCCGGAACCTGTCAGTGTGCCACTTTACATGGCAAAAGAGACTTTCAGATGAGATTAAGGATTTTGAGATAGCGGGATTATCCCAGATTATCCGGTTGGGCCCAAAGTAATTACAAGGGTTCTTGTAAGAGATAACACGGGAGAGTCAGAATTAGAAGAGGAGAGGAGACAAGGGAGCAGAGACTGGAGTGTTGCCATTGCTGGAAAGGGGCCATGGATCAAGCAATGTGGACAGCCTCTAAAGCCGGAAAAGGCAAGGACTAGATTCCTCCCTAGAGCCTCCAGGAGGAACATACTCCTGCAGACATCTTCCCTTTAGCCTAGAAGACCAATTTCCAGACTTCTGACCTCCAGAACTGCAAGATAATACATTTGTGTTGTTTTCAGCCACTAAATTCGTGGCAATTTGTTTCAGCAGCAAAAAGAAACTAATACAATCTAAGGAATCTGAAATACACACTCTTCAGTGAGTTGCTAGTCCAGATAAGGAATTTGAAATACACACTCTTCTTTAATGAGTTGCTAGTCCTGATAAGTGAATGCTAAAAATTCAGAGCTGTAGAAGCTGTTTGCCTGATAGATACGAGACTTACAAGATGAGCAAAATTATCCTCATCATCAGGTTCCTCATCATCTCCATGAGCTTATTCCTTTGATAACTCTTACCTTATTCGTGGATATGGGCTTGATTAGTGACCAAACCAGCTTTTTTGTAAGGCCGGTGTATTCATAGGAAATTTGCTATTCCAGAACCAATGATGTTCTCCCCATATGATTTAACCAAAGGGTCTGGCAATGGTCAGGCAACATCCCTGGGAAAAAACACTCCAGTTGACCTCTAGCAGGGCAGATGATGCACAGATAGCAGTCGGGGATATTTTACTTTGAGAACTCAAATACTCAGCACCCTGTCCTTCGTGGATAGACTGAGCAAGATAAAGGGTATAGAGGCTCATGTGAAGAACCTTTCAGAGAGGAAGCTTTCCAAGAGCTGCCAAGAATGAAACTTGGGAATAGAATCACAGTCTTAAACTTATTCATAAGCTTGAGTAGTCAGGATAAGGAGCCAGCTCCAGAACCAACTCAGAAACTGAATCACCAGCAAAACTCAACTCCAGGCTGTATTTCTTTCTCAGCTGTGTGTGTTCCCTGGGCACATTATTTAATGTCTCTGAAGTTCAATTTTTCTTGTCTTAAAAATGATGACTATAATAACATTTCCCTCGTACCTCATAGGGTCGTGAGGATTAGGTGAAATGAAGTCTGTGAAGGGATTAGCACACAAGTTAATAGAGGCAAGCCTAATAAACAGTGGCTGTATAGTTAATTTTTATTCTTTGAATTTCTCAAGTTGTGCTTCTCCCCTGTGCTCTCATGCATATGTGTGCCTCAGCCTCTATTAGAATTATAGACAATGAGAAAGTACAATGCTTGAAGGCAGAAACCCAGTCTCATTCATTGTTTCACCCTTAGCATTTAGCACAGTGCTTTGCCTGTACTGGGCTCTCACATTTAAAATAAATGGTTATGAACTGATGTTAGCTGTGAGTTAGGAAACACCTGAGACATCAGTTATGATATATGATTATAGGATTTTTCCATCTATGATCCACCAGGTGGTGAAATAAACTAGCATTTTTTTCTTTTTAAAGAAAAGGAGTAGGGTGGAAAACATCAGAGTACAAAACACACAGTAAGGTTAAGTATTGTTACATGAAACTCTTGTTTCAGTTATGTATGGGAGTATACCTGGTTGTAATGTAAATACATTTCTTACTGTGAATAAGGGCAAAAAACCCCAAAAACCAAAAAATAACAACGACAACAACAAAAAACACCCATGAACATTCTGACTCCTCCACCTCACCAACATTTGGTATTTTCTGTCTTTTTCATTTCGGCTCTTCCAATATGTATACAGTGTATGGCATTGTGGTTCTAATTTGCATTTCCCTGATGACTAGTGATGTGGAGCACTTTTTCACTGTATCTCAGCCCATCGTCTATCCTCTTTATAAGTACTTTAGAAAACTATTTGGCAGTATCTACTGAAGCTGATCATGCATTTCCGATTACTCAGAAATTCTACATCTATGCATTTACCCAACAGCAATATGTACATATGTTCACCAAAAGACATGCCCAAGAATGTTCATAGATAGCAACCTATTCATAATAGCCCCAAACCAGAAATTGCCCAAACGCTCATTAACAATAGAATGGATAAATAAATTTGATATAGTTACACACAGTAGAATCCCATCCAGAAGCAAGAATGAATGACCTACACACAACAATGTGGAAGAATCCCACAAGCATCAGATGGAATGAAAGAAGCCAGATATAAAAGAGTACATAGTGGATAATTTCACTGACATAAGGATCAAAACCAGGCAAAACTGATCTATGGTGTGCGAAGTTAGGATAATGGTTATTCTTGGGTCACAAGGGCTTCAGGGGTGCTGGTTATGTCCTCTTTCTTGATCTGGATGCCTATTAACATGGATATACTCGGTTTGTGACATTAATCGAACTATAAACATATTATTTGTGGTTTTCTAAATTATTTCTGAATTTATCTGAAATCTAAATATACATTTAAATATCAAGTTTAGAAAAAATCAATATCTTTTTTTTTTTTAAGTGTGGACAACACTGAGAGAGAGCAAGAATCCCTCATTACCATCGAGTGGTCATCTAGCCTTTGCTTGAACAATTTCAGGGTCAAGGAATCTCTTTACTCTCCAGGTAGGTCACTTGTTAGAAAGCTTTTCCCTTAGGCGAAGCCATAACTTGCCTCCTCACAATGTGTTCTGTCCTCCTAAGAGATTCCAAATCCATCGATTCTCACTACCACCAACCGCTCTTCAAATATTTGAAGGAAGCCACCATATCCACCCCGACCCCAGCCCCGTCTTCACTTCCCCAGACTAAAGAACCCCAGGTCCTTTGGTAACCCCTCAAGGTATGGTCTTCAGTCCCCTGTGTCTCTTGATTGCATTAGTGATGCTCACAACAGAGCACTGCCCTCTAGGAGAGGCCTAAGAAGAGCAGAAAAGAGCAAAAAGTAGAATCATTACTTGTAAATCTAGATAGCATGGGTCTACCAACACACCCCAAGCTTCAATTTCTTTAACACTGACATGACATAGACCCCTCCCGTTGGACAATCAGCTGAAGTCTCCCAGATCTTTTTCACGAGTCCTATTAAGCCCCCAATATCCCTTCTGTGTCTGTACAGTCAGTCTGCTTTCTCTTAGGAGTCAACACACACGTTTGGCCTCACTCCAATCGCCAAAGCTAAATGTGGAGATGGAGCACTATCTATCATGGAAACACCTCTGGAATCCAGCCTCTCTATCCACCCTCCCCCTGACAAACAAAAATGAAGTCTTTGTCCCAACACATTATCTTTTATCCCTGGGTAGGTCTGTTTTAAAGTACATTGAGGGGAAGGACTAGGGGGAAGGAGAAAACACAATTCCATTGGGCACCTCCAAAATCTGACCAAAAACTTGCTGTCACCCTGGTCTCAAAAAAGCCTGGGCAATGAAGGGCACCCTGGTCTCTTCCTTCCTTCTTCCCTCCTCCGAAGTCACTCCAACTGGACACTCTAGAGATGAGCAATGCTGGGCTCTGCTCACTCAGTGCTTTGCCTTTTGTGTGACTGGTAGAGGATGAGGTTGAGAAGGAAAACGTGGCAGGGCGAGAAGGAGGAATTCTGAAATAAAGGTATCTCTAAAGAATGACCTACGCCAATCCTTCTCATCTGTGGCACAGGGAAAAGACAGAGAACCATTTCTACAAAAACTTCCAGGTAAGCCCCGCTGGCTATTTTTAATACCAAGACTGGGTGGAAGGGAGATCCATTAAGCAAGGAAAACGCCAGAGAACAGCACATGTGCAGAAGGCTCAAGAGAAGTGGGAATTAGAGAGGCATTTAAAAAAGAGAGAGACGATATCAAAGGCCCCTAGGTGAGGGGCGACTTCTCCTTAGGGGCGCGGGGGAGGGGGCCGGGCTGGGGTGGGGGGCGCACCACATCCGGAATGCGGGGAGAAAGCAGCGGCTCACCTACCTCGTCCACGTCTGCTCCATTTTCCAGGCGCTTCCCCCTCACTCTCAGGGCGCTCCTCACCCGGGAGTGGAAGCAGCCTGGGAAAACGAGAACCCTTGCCCACGAATCTCCAGCGCCAGGAGCGGCAGCTTTTCCCTCCCCAGCTCCTTCTTTCTGTGTCGGCGAAGAGAGCGCTCGGCCCCCTGCTTTTTGAGAAAACCGATTTGACGTGGCCGAACCTCCGGCGAGCGGTGCGACGGGCACAAGGGAGGGACTGTTCTCAGTAGGAAGCGGGACGTGGAGCGGAGCGGCGCCCGGAGCCGTTCGGGGAACTGGGGCCAGAGGCAGCCCTGCGGGGCGCGCACCCGCTCCCAGGCTGAGCCACGACTGGCTGGCACGAGTTGCTCGGCACCAGCTGAGCTGTCACCCGCGAGCGGAGGCGGGGCTCCCGGCAGCCAGTGTGCCGGGGCCCAGCCAGCCCAGGTGACACGCCTCCCCGCCGGGATGATGTGGGCGCAAGGGCAGAGGGCTCAGAGGGCGCCCTACCAAGCCCCTCCGTTCCTCCCCCGTCCCACTGAGGGGCGCTGTAAAAGAAACCCAACTAACTGTCGGGAGAATTTGGAGAGAAGGTCCTCTCGTGTGCCTGCATCACCCCACCCACAGGTAAACCCGGAAAGGGAGCCGGGATCTAGGAGGGTTTTCGGTGCAGTCCTGGCTGAATGCAGATGCACACCCCAGATGGTCATCGGACGTGACGTTATTTTCCCAGAGACCGGACATGTCAGTCTCACCATTAAACGGGGGACAGGAACCTTCCTCGAAACCTTGCAGCCTTGTTCGCTGCCTCCATCTCGGTCAGCCCCTGATTTTATCCTGTTCTACATCTTCCGCCTTCAGTTTCCCAAGCACAGAGGCAACTATGCTTCATGTAGCTTCAAAGGGGGCAGAGGGTTCCTGAACTTCCCAGAACTCTGGAAAAGCTTCAAGACAGTAGCCGACAGAACTAGAATCTCCTCCTTAATTATTCTAAGATCATGGAAAAGGGCCCTTTGGTGACGGCGCTGCCTGAGACTCTGTACCCTCTGTTTATGGGATGAGGTTTAAACAAGTCAGACATGCTATAATTAAAGTGCTGACTGCCCCAAGCTCCTTTTTAGCTCTAAAGTAAAACCTTTTTAGTAAGTGACACGATCACCGTTATTATTAGCGTTACCAATGACCTTTTTTAATTTGCACAAAGCTTTATAGTGCCCACATGTGGCAATGTTTGATTTGGTTATACTTATTTCAGAGATGATAGAATTGAGACCCCCAAACGCTCAAAGTCTCTGCTAAGGCTCTGATACAGGTTGTCTTCTCCATGGTGTACCCCAGACATTTACTCTCTAAATTTCTGAAAATAACGCCAACAAGATGTCTCTACAAGTGCACTGATTCTTTTAGGTATCCTAGGAGTTTAACTCAGGAAGGGCCCCGGCATGCCTGAGAATTGGTGAAACTGTGGGGAGCCGGTATTCTTGGAGCTGTCATTCTGCCTACTATGTTTTGGATAAGTTTCTCTAATTATCAGCACAGAATAGGGGGTGGGGAGGGCAGGATAATAATAAAACATTTGAGGGTTTATTGGAACCGTCTAATAGGCCCCTAATCTAGAATCCCCAAACCGTAGCATTTAGCTTGGACCTAAGGCCACACTGCTCCTGAGTTTAGAATGTTTCCAGGAAACATTTTAAGGCCCAGTTTGACCTGAGACAAGGCTTACAGGCTACCTGTCCTGAAAAGAATCTCCTGCTGCAAAAAAAAACAAGCAAAAAAGGGCTAGGAGAGTCAGTTTTCCATCCTCCATACCAAAGTTGGTGCTATATTTAGTTCTGTCTCAAATCAAATTATGGGCTACTGAGTTTGAAGAGGAACTGTATTTACAGCAAGACATATGCTGCATTCAAGAAGTGATAGCATTAGCTGGATGAACTATGGGGTCTCAGAAGTGAAGCTAGAAAATATGCCGGTTTATTTTTAAATCATGTTTTTACAAAATTCATAGTACATTCATTGTAAACAGTTGAAAAATACAAAAAGAAGTATATAGAAAGTAAACTACCCATAATACCCAGAGATAATCAATGTTAAATGTTTGTTGAAATTTCTTTCAGTTCTCTTTTTAAAATGTATCTTTTAACCCAAAACACTGACTCTTACACACCCAAGAGTATATTCTTAAAAAGAGAGATTTCATTGTTGTTTTCTGGATTACGTTTATTGTCAAAAGAACAAAGTTTTTGGTTAGATTGTCAAAAAAAATATTCACCCATATATCCACTCCGCCAACACGGCTTTAAATTTCTCTACATTCCATCTAGTCATTATCTACACATATTACATATCTATTTCTATAACTATATATAACAGCCTAGACATAAGTTATGCCCTCCTTTTCTCACTTATTAGATATCTGTCCATGTTGTTAGAGAGTGTTTATATATTTATTATTCTAATGATTGTATAATACTACATAATATCAATCAATAGTTTACTTAATAATATTTTATTACTGCATAGTTACACTGTTTCTAATATTAGACTCATAAATAATGCCTCCATTATTTTATTCTTTTGAATTGTTTCCCTAGGATAACTTCTTAGGGCATAGGAATGTGAGGATAAAAGCACTTTCCAGGGATGCCTGGCTGACTCAGTCAGTCAAGCATGTAACTCTTGATCTTGGGGTTGTACGTTCAAGCCCAGCACTGGTGTAGAAATTACTTAAAAAAATAAAGTCTTTTGGGGTGCCTGGGTGGCTCAGTTGGTTGAACATGTGACTCTTGGTTTCGGCTTGGGTCATGATCTCAGGGTCGTAAGATAGAGCCCCCCTCCAACCTCCACCCCACCGTGCTCAGTGGGGAGTCTGCTTAGGATTCTCTCCCTCTCCCTCTATCCCTCCCACTGCTCTCTCTTCTCTCTCTCTAAAATAAATACATCTTAAAAAAAAAAAGTAAAATCTTTAAAAAGAAAGGACTTTCTAATTTTATCTTCTTACTCAGCCTGAATAACACTAGGATTTATCATTTTAACTGTTCTCTTTAATAGGTAAGAAATTATTTAATAGTTATAAGATATATATAGCTATGTATCTGTGCCTATCTATCTATATAGTATATAAATAAGCATTATCTCATTTTACTTGATATTTCTTAGAATACTAACTAGTAAAATCCTATTTCATAGGTCTTCTTTTTTTTTTTTTTTAAAGTAGGCTCCATGCCCAGTGTGACCCTACTCATTACACTGAGATCAAGACCTGAGCTGAGATCAAGAGTCAGACACTTAACTGACTGAGCCCCCCTGGAGCCCCTTTCATAGGCTTTCTTGCAAACCATTATCTCTAGTAGCTAGTCATCCTAAAATCCCGTTGTGTTGTCACTGTATTAGTCATCTTTTTGTTGCAACAATGCTGTTTAACAAAGAACTCCTAAACCTCAATATTGTACCACAAACATCCACTCCTCACTCAAGGATCTGGGCTTCAGGTATGGATTGGTTGAGCATGGGTTCAAGACTATTCCAAGTAGCTCTCATTTCAGGACCCACACTGAAGAAGCAGTGGCTACCTGGGGAATATTTTCATGGTAGATTGCAAGAGTGTAGGAGAGTTGGCACAGACTCTTAAAGTCTGCACTCAGAACTGGAACATTGCCCTTTCTGTGGTACTTCATTCCCCAAAGTAAGTTACATGGCCAAGTCCAAAGTCATTGGTGCAAAAAAGTGCACTCTGCCCACAGACTACAGGAGGGGTGAGTAGGTGTAGAACAACAATGCAATTTACAATCTACCAGTCCCTGTATGCTGTGCTTTCTGGCTTTTTGTTAAACTTTTCTCCTGGTGGATGCATGGTAACTTTATCCTTCCCCACCCATTTAAAGTTAGGTGTAGCTTTTGGTCAATGAAATGTAACTTGTTTTGGCCACTGAAATGTGAAAGGAAGTCTCATGTGTCCACTTCTAGGTAGAATGTAGAAGTTTTTAAGAGTCAGTACACAATCAGTGACTGGCAGTTTCCACTGTTGTATTGATCTTTGAAGATCAATATGTGTCAACATGAAGCTTTCATCCACTTGGGTCTCTGAAGTGACTCGGATGATCCAAGTGTTCCTACTGGCCCAAATTGAACATGTGGAATGACCAAGAAATACAATTTTGTTGTATTAAGTTACTGAGATTTGGAAATTAGTTACTACTGCACCATAGCCTTGCCTATCTCGACACATTTCTTACTCCCATTTTGAGTAAGAGAACACTATAGATCCCATGAATCATGCAAAAAGTTACACATCTTCCTCCTAGTGTATCTCTACCAGGTTTCTGATTTAGAACTCAAAGAATCTGGGTAACTAATGTAATAAATTAAAGCAGTTGTAAATTCAATTACGTATGTTATTCTTAAGTACATTGCTCTTGAACTGGTCAATGGATTGTGCTTCAGGAAATGTTTGCATTGATGAGAAAAGACAAAAAATAGGAAGGTATTTCTTTTTTTTAGTATACTCAGCTCAGAATACTCCAATGGTACTTTTTCCTTCCATTCATTTTTTTTTTATTTCTTTCACCTTTCTTGTCCTCCCCAGCTTGATGCTGGGTAAAAAGGACTATTGATTTTGATGTAAATTACTGCATGAACTATAAGGCAACAATAAAAATAAACATGTCTAACATACTTTTGCCAGATTCTTTTCTAAGAGTGCTGTAGGTACTGACTCCTTTCATCCTCCCCAAAACCTGATGAGCTGGGCTCTAGTTACCTCTGTTTTGTAAATGACTAACATGGAGCACAGGGAGGTGAAGTATATTGCCTAAGTTCACAAAACTGAGAGGTAAAACAGCTTAGCTCCAAAATGTCACACCTAACTACTCACTGCACACACTGCTTCCCTAATTCTGACACCCAGCATTCACTGAGACTTAGATAAGAGGACACCATCTGTGACTCTTTCACTCCACTGATCACTGTAGTTGATTCAGCTGACTTGGTCAGTCAGCGGATGTCCCCTCTCTCCCTCACCACACCACGTCCATCTCTCTAACCTTGGGGTTTTTTTTAAAAAATGTCCTTTCTAGACAGATAGGAGTCATTCCACAATCAAGGATAAGAGTGTCCGTGGCACTTAAAGATGGCCATGAATTCTTTCCTTCTTCTTCCATTGAGAGATGGGATCTAATTTTCCTCCCTTTTAATCTGGGTCTGCCTTAGAGACCTACTTAACTGACAGAATGCAGCAGTAAGAGATGTTCTGGGACTGTCAAGGCTAAGTCATTAAGAAGCGTTGCACCTTCCATGCAAGACTCTTTGGACACTTGCTTTCGAAGTCCAGAGCTACCAGATAAGAAACTCCCATGCTAGAGAAACTATAGCCAGGGCGCAGGGGAACAAGAACACCTGGCTCCTGGGGTCCCAAACAGAACCAGGTTCAGCTACCAACCTGACAAACTCCAAAGGCAGAGAGATGAGCCGTGGTGAAACAAGAAAGAAATTCATTTCAGTGAATTCTGCCACTAACCTGACAAACTCCAAAGGCAGAGAGATGAGCCGTGGTGAAACAAGAAAAGAAATTCATTTCAATGAGGTCAATCCTAGGAAGACAGAGAACTAATGTTCAAACACCGTCTGCACGATGCTGGAAATACTTCCAGGTGTATATAAGGAAAATGTGGGACAAAGGTGGGTGGGTACATGCAGGTGGACAGTAAAAGCCAGGTCGCTCATTGTCTTGGGGTCAGTTACAGCAGTCTCGCTTGTTCAGGGCAGTCGTTATTGCTTGAGGGTATAGTTACAATGTCCATCAGGGGATGCTTTGTGGCAGGATCTTTATTTTTTTAAGATTTTATTTATTTATTTATTTGTCAGAGAGAGAGCACAAGCAGGGGAAGTGGCAGGCAGAGGTTGAAAAGCAGGCTTCCCCACTGAGCAGGGAGCCCAATGCAGGACTTGATCCCAGGACTCTGGGATCATGACCTGAGCCAAATGCAGACGCTTAACCGACTGAGCCACCCAGGCGTCCCGCCTGCAGGGTCGTTTACTCGAGTTAAGAGGTAAGCTGGGGATGCCTGGGGGGGCTGGGCCTAACTGGGCAGCGCCAGCTGTGCCTATATGGAGTAGATTTGCCCTGCTGAGTCGTGCTAGGATTACTGACCCCCAAATCATGAGATATAAAAACATGTTTTCTGTGTGTTAAGCCGTAAATTTTGGAGTAGTTTACTAAATAGCAGTAGTTAACCGAGCCAATTTGGTACCTGTAAATGGGGTGTTGCTTTACCAAAAACCTAAATGACTTTGAGGCCTGGATGCAGCCGAACCTGGAAAGGCCTCAAGGAGACTGTTAGTGAAAGCTGGAAGGGCACTGAGGGGACTATGAGAGAGACTGCGGACAGTTTATTAGGGACTGACAAAAAATGACCTGTGTTACGTCGTGGCAGAAATTTAGCCAAACCATTACCTGTGGGAATGTGGAAAATAGAAACTATTCCTAATGAATGGGTGGGTCTGGCCAAGAACATTTTTAGACAGAACTTCAAAAGTGCTAACCGGCTTTTTTAAACCACATATGACGGGGTATGGTTGGGAAAAGGTGGGTTAGGAAAATAAAAAAAAAAAAAGAACTGTGCAGTTTTTAAGCAGAATTTAGGGGAAATATAGAGTCAGGACTTGCTAGGTTCAAAAATTAAACGGCCGCTCATCCCAGTCTCCTCAGATAGCAAAAGCTTTCAAAGTAAGAAGTAGTTTCAGGGCAAAAATCAAATCCAACGTGTGACTGTTAGACCCATGGTTAATACCTCAAAATATTTAAGGTGGTGCCTCATACACCATTTCGGTTAAACCAAAAGGCCCATCAGAATCTCGGGGGTGTGCCTCTCTGCTAGACAAAGAAGCTTCTAAGAATCCGAGGGACCCATTGTCTCAAGGCAGCCCAAGGTAGAGAAGACCTTGTTTCGGAATGAAATGTGGGCATAGCTTTCGTCTAGAGGAGTTGACTGTAATTAGTACAAAAGCACCCTCGATGTTTTTGAGCAAACTGTACCAGCAGGGACTGAAAGGGATTAAGACAGGACAGAATGAAAAGATGCTTTTGGACCCTCAACCTGCCAACGAGAGCAAACAAGCTGAGAAAGTTACCCAACTGCAAACAAGGACCATTTCTTATGGAAAAAAGAATGACTCAAAGAATTGAAACCGAAAGCCCAGAAGGCAGGCCAAGAGGTCTTCAGACCCAGAGGAACCGAACTCAAGGAGCTATACCCCAGGGGCCTCGTCTTCACCTGAACTTGATTTACGTGGTAGGATTCTGGACTTCTGAGCTGATACAGTAAATGTTATGAAACTTTTGGGCGCTTTGGGAGGGAAGGAGTTATGCATGGGGTAACATTTGTGGCCAAAAGGTGCAGGACTGTGGTGGATTAAGGACAGTCGAAAATTCTTTGCTGCTTCTCCCATTACGAGGTGGGGTCTAATTCTCCTCCCCTTGAATCTGGGACGGTTTTAGTGAATGGCTTGACCAAGAGAATGCAGTGCTAGGCCATAAATTCTGAGGCTGGGCAATAAGAAGTGTCGCAGCTTCCACCTGGACCTCTTGAGATCCTGAGCCGCCATGAAAGAAGTCTGACTACCCTGAGGTAGGGCCCAGAGACCACACGTGCAACATCACCCAGCAGCCACCATGAAGCTGCAACAGGCATTACTCACATTCTACGCCTGAGGTGAGTGACATTGTTCTGGGACCTCCAGAGCAGCCTTCTGCCGAACACCACCAAGTGACCCAGTCCATGCCACATGGTACAGATACATTGCTCAGCGGAGACTTGTTCAAATTCCCAACCCACAAAATCACAAGGTATAATAAAACGGTTGTTGTTTTAAGCCACGAAGTTCTGAAGTACCTCGTTATGCAGAAATCGACAACTAGAGCAATGCCTTAAAGTGTGTGCAAAAATTCTGATACATTATTCTTTCATTCATTCATTCATTCAAAAAACACTGAGAACCACTGTGTATCAGGCACTATTCTATATACGAGGGACCCAGCAGTAGAACAAACACACAAGTAAACAGAAAAGACCCTGTTTTCATGGCGTTTACAGTCTACTGGTATAAACAGACAATAAACAAAGCATTATCTACAATATGCCAGATGGCGGTAAGAGAGCATCCCAGCAGGGCAACCTTCTTTTATAAATGAGGAAGTGAGGCCTCAGAGAGACTGACAGGCCAGTAAGAAGCAGGTTCCCAGGTATAATAAAACTGGAATTTCATGTGGTGAAAAACTGTCCAACTGAGTTCACAAATTCAAATCCCATATCTGTATTATAAGTGAAAGAGAGCAATCTAAACGGGCAGAACTGAGGCTCGGATGCATGTGCCTGGTTTCCCAGACCATGCAGGTAGCCTGGAGAGAAAAGGTTGCATGTGTATGAGTTGAAAGATCTGCCCTGCAGTCGCCGTGGGGGCCAGGACGTGTGTGACCTAGGACTATACACAGGAGGCAAAGCGGCAGCTCCATGTCAGAGCATCCGGGATCGGAACCGGGAGCAGTTTATGAGAGAATGGGAAACAACCCCTGGGACAAGCAGAAATACTTGTGTGCGGTAGGGCGACTTTGAGAAAGACTTCATTTCCTGAAGGAACAGGTGGGAGTTCAGAGGTAGCTAACGCTCGTGGGACTTAATTTATTCCCACAAGCTGACAAAACTCTGGGGCAATTTGGTTACTTTAGTTCTTTCAATTCAACATTATTAGTTCAGCAAACATGTACAGAGCATATGCTAGGCATTGTGCTATGTGTTTAAAATCTAGTGTGGGAAGTTAGGCAGGCACTCATCAAACAACAATACAAATCATGCTGTGCAAAGTGCTACAGGAACGGTACAAAGAGGAACTTAAAGGAAGGAGTGATTAACTAAATCTGACTAGAGAAGGTTTCATAAGAGAGGTAGCATCTGAGTAGAGTCCTGAAGGATGCTAGTAATTCAAAACTTTATCATATATTAGGATTGCAAAATACAGTGCTTTTATTTAAAAACTTAAATTTTCACTGGTAGGGGCGCCTGGGTGGCTCGGTCAGTTAAGTGTCTGCCTTCAGCTCAGGTCATGATCTCAGGGTCCTGGGATCGAGCCCCACATCAGGCTCCCTGCTCAGTGAGGAGTCTGCTTCTCCCTCTCCCTCTATCCCTCCCCCACCTCTAGCTCTCTCTCTCTCTCTCAATAAATGAATAAAATATTTTTCAAAAAATAAATTTTCACTGGTAGGAGAAGAAATGTTCCCAGTCTCCCCTGACTGACTACTTGGGGTCCCCTTCATCTGGAAGAGCCTTGTAGCATCGCCGATGTCACTGACAGGCATCACAACAGAGTAGCTTAGATTCCTGGCTCTAGAATCAGGGAGATTTGAAAATCTCCCCTCCCCCATCAATTTCCAGCCCTGTGATTTTGACAAATTAAACCCTGTGCTTTAGCTTCCTCGTTGGTAAAATAAGGCTAATGATAGTAACTACCTAGTAGGGTAGTTAGCATTCAATAAATCATAGCTATTTTTTATTAATGTTTGCATACCAGGCAGGATTCCAACAACCCATAGAAGTTGTGAATTTTAATTTCAGTTCTGCTCCAAATTGCACTCTAGGGCTAGGCCAGTGACCCAGATTTTCCATTTCTCAGCTCTCTGATTTATCATATAAGACCAAAGCACTGACAAGGAAGCTGGGTAAGCTGCTTCCCTCACTTCCTGGCTGGAGTTCTAGGTGGGAAAAAAAGTGGATATTTCCTCCATCATGTATGCCTCCCTTTGTCTCCCAACCTTCTCCCCCCGTCTTGAGGACTGTGTGTTTGTGTGTGTGTGTGTGTTTATTCCGATCCATCTCCGTCACTAGCTAGCCTTGTCTGTCAGCTGTAACAAAAACCACAAGGAAAGAAATTATGACCAAGCCTTCAGACAGCTGGTGGTAATTTACTCCTACAATCCCCCTCATTCTTTCAACACCCACTATTTATGTGTATCTGATGCTGGGGGAGGGGGAACCCTGTAAGAAATGTGGTATGCAAATTTCTAGGAAGGGGGCTGGAACAGTGAGGAGAGACTTGTGTGAATTACATGGATAACTCTCCTTGCTTTGAACATAGATGTTGGGCCTTAAAAATTAGAGCAATTGATGGGAGGGTTAATAAATAAATTTCGGAAACCGGAAACAATACTAGAATAAACTGACAAATAGCTTCCAAGGCATTCATGACAACTGCACCATCATTAAAACTTGAGTCATCTTCCAGCAAAGGGACAAGCACTTCCAGTCTGAGGCCAGGGAGCATGGATCAGGCAATCCAGGCGCTTGAAAGACCCAGAGAGATGATAACTAAGCGCAGCGCGTGATCCTGGCTTAGAGCTCAGGTTAGATTCTGAATTAGAAAACATATTGCTTAGGAGAAGGCAGCCATATATGGTCTCCACTTTTGTTTCTTGTATCATGTCACCTACTAGCTTGTCCTCAGATTGACCAAGATGGATTTCTCTGGATTTAAAATTCTGGCAGACACTGAGAATCCCTGGTATTCTGTTCCTTCTACAGACTGGACCTAAGGACATACAGATATTATACATAAAGTTTAAAAAATTCAGTGTTACGCTTCATATATATGTACATGTATATATATTTTCATTTATATATAAGTATATGTATATATATCTATTTAGAATGTAAATCAGTTTTTAAAACTTGCCATCTTGAAAAAATGTAAAAATTTTATTTTACTTATTTATTTTTAAAGATTTTATTTATTTATTTGTTAGAGAGAGAAAGAGAGAGAGCACAAGCAGGGGGAGCGGCAGGCAGAGGGAGAAGCAGGGTCCCCACTGACCAAGGAACCCGATGCGGGACTCGATCCCAGGACCCTCTGATCATGACCTGAGCCAAAGGCAGACACTTAACCGACTGAGCCACCCAGGCATCCCAAAAATGTAAAAATTTTATACATATGGAAAAGCTACAAAAATAGTACAATGAAGTCCTATAAATTCTTCAGTTGATTCACCAGTCACTAACATTTTGCCACATTTGTTTCCCTCTCTTCACACACACACATACACACATACATACATGCACACAATTATTGATGAATCTTTTGAAACTAAGATGCAGACTCTTCACCCCCACCTTTCACTGTGCATCTCCTAAGAATAACTAAAACTATTAACTTATTGTGATTATGTAAAAGAATGTATCACCTCTCCCAGGTCCACTTCTGTCACTATTAAACAGAATCTGAAGTATTTGCACTGAATTACTTAATTAATATCAGGAGCTATCCCTGGTAGATTTTTGGCTCAAATCTGCACAACTAATGAGACTCATCAAAGTAATCACTCCCAGGACAAAGGTAAATATACAAGAAAGATAAATTCCCTCTCCTACACTTAGAATCACTGGAGGCCAATTTCTTGTCAGTTTTGAACAGCTGTTTCGTCCTGTCTTCCAGCTGGCAAGGATTCATGCATACTGACATGCAGCCTCAGAAAGCCTCACACAATCAAAAACAAATTTTAATGAGAAAGATTCCACATGTGCATATTCACTTTCGTCTTAATGTCTATGTTAGCATATAAGAAGCCAAAATACTGAGCTATGGAGCTCAGTATCAAACATCTGGCAATCCTAGACAAAAAAAAATTAGCCTACTTCAACAGTCTTTCACCCTCGCCAAGTTCCACACTTGCATAGTTCAACCACTGTGATTCATTTTAACTAAAATAATCTTTTATTAGATGAAAGTATCCCCATTTTAGGCTAAGTCTGTGGTACAACAGCAGGTACAGAAATACTAGTTGGTTCTAAATCGGAAGTTGTGATGTACAGAGAAGAATTATTGCATCCTATATTTGTTGGCCTTGGTATGTTCTCAGGAGATGGAGGGGATAATCAGACCGAGAAGATCCTGGTGCTGATGGACTGGTTCAAGCTTTTTTTTTTTTTAAGATTTATTTTTTATTTTATTTTAGAGAGAGAGAGAGAGCACTAGAGAGGGGAGGGGAAGAGGGAGAGGGAGGGAATCTCAAACAGACTCCCTGCTGAGCACGGAGCCCAGCAGCAGGGCTTGATCCCAGGACCCTGAGACTGTGACCTGAGCTGAAATCAAGAGTCAGATGCTTAAAGAACTGAGTCACCCAGGTGCTCCATCAAGCTTTTGATTCAACTGTGAAGGTGTTCAAGACTGGACCTCAGGTAAGGGGAGAAGTGCACCACCTTACCTGTGGTACAAAATTTGAGGGATGCCAAAGATTCAGTAATCAAGATAACTATATCTTAATGCAATATTTTTCAAAACAAAATTATTGAAAAAAATCCACGATGAACAAAACATCAAAATTTTAAATAAAGGCAGGATCTGCCTCTGCGTTTGCAAGATCTTGGGAGTGAGTGCCTTACTTGCCCTCTGGCCAGGGCCCTGGTTGTTCATCCCTGCTGGTGTGACAAGAACCAAATCTTTTTTTTTTTTTTAAAGATTTTATTTATTTATTTGAGAGATAGAATGAGAGAGAGAGAGCACATGAGGGGGGGAGGGTCAGAGGGAGAAGCAGACTCCCTGCAGAGCAGGGAGCCCGATGCGGGACTCGATCCTGGGACTCCAGGATCATGACCTGAGCCGAAGGCAGTCGCTTAACCAACTGAGCCACCCAGGCGCCCAAGAACCAAATCTTTAGATGCGTCCACTGGTATTCTTTAGTGCTATGTTCTGCTGACCTTGTTGGCAACAGCTCTCTGTGCATCATGAACTGCCACATATCAGGTGGCACCTTTAAGATACCACAAGGCAAAAGTGACTATCCAGCCTCCTCCCAACCTCCTTCCCAAATAGTTGCAAGGCTCAAAGGCAAGTTCCTGTGATTTATAGGGTATTGGGGGTGGGAAGGGGAAATGGGGGGAGAGGGTAAAAAGAACAATTTATCTTATGAACTGCTGCTAAAGCAATTACACCAGAATGCAAATTTTCAAGAACCTGCCCTTTTAAGAAAACCCTGAGCCCCATCTCTCAGTTTGAGGCACCTACCCATTCAACTCAAAGATGAAATCCACTTCACCTTTAGCCTTCCCATCACTTGGACTATAGTTGGCTCTGGAAATCAGAGTAGGCATTCTATATCCTCCACTCAGGTTCTACTATATTCAAGCTGCTTAGGGAATTTCATCAGACTGGAGCCTCTTCTTTGGCAAGAGCTGCCTACCCACAAGACCATGAACTTGATCTTGTGCTAGTGCAGACCATCTAGAGCTGCCCCTTGCTGGCAGAACCTATCTTACAGAATTGTGCTCACAGATATGGGTTGGCCCTTGGATGGGTCATCCATGCTCCAGGTACCCATAGTCACCAACACGACCCCATATGGTCTTACACCTGACCTGCTTCACTCATTTATGTTACTACCAGGCTGTCTGCAAGCACCAGGCATTTGCATATCCCTTCAGGACATGCCTGGTTCCTAGTGGTGAGGCACCCGAGGCCTGCCTTCTGCCTCTGTATCTAAATCTGTCTCACAGGACCAGTCTGCCTCTCTAATCTTGAGTCCTTTGTGTCACCTTTTTTTAAATCTATTCTCTGGACAGGACAAGGGAATCACAGCTCAGAACCTCAGCCTGAAGAACTGACCCATTTGCCAGGCTCTTGACAGTCCCTTCACCTGAGGCCAGACTCAGCTTCCCAGTTTCTCTTACTGAAGTATAACTCAGGGCCCAGTCCAATTGAAAGCAGGGTCCCGGATGTCTACCTCTGTTTCCGACATCTTTATTTTCAGGGATTGGGCCCTTTCCGGTCTTCCTTGACATCTAATTTCTGCCTGGAAGATGAGAACAGACCAAGTCCTGAGAAGATGGGGTAAAGGGAAAGGAAATCCTGGGGGCCAGCTGAGATAGAAGGGAGGTAAGATACACAAAAGTCTTAAAAGACACAAAAGGCTTTTAAGGTTTCCCTGAAATAAGGAAGAGAGGAAAAAAAGTTGCAGCCATTGAAGAGCTCTAGTTGAAGGCTGAGAAAAACTAGCCTCTGTGTCAAACTAGAAGAGTAAAAAGAGGGTATAAAATTTAGAGATGCACCAAAGTTCAGCATTGCCATTGTGCCAAAATCTGCCAGCTGGCTTTTATTTTAGAAAACCCAATAGCTGAATGCTAACTTCATGTGGTTTCTTGCATCTCTGAACTTGTGCTTATGTGAGTACCATAATATCTGATGAACATACCATGTCCGTGATACAAATAGAGTGTGCCACTTAGATTTGTGTTAATATCTGAACACCCACCTTCAAATATAGGCAAGTTTTCTAGATATAATTTGGAGTGAAAAATCTCCTTATATGTTTTACATGTGGAAATTCTGTCAATCTTTCAAATTATAAAAGTTTAAGTATTACTTCAAGAGTGAAATGATGCAATAACGAAAAATAATTGGGGTGCCTGGGTGGCTCAGTCGTTAAGCGTCTGCCTTCAGCTCAAGTCATGATCCCAGGGTCCTGGGATCGAGCCCTGCATCAGGCTCCCTGCTCAGCCAGGAACCTGCTTCTCCCTCTCCCGCTCCCCCCTGCTTGTGTTCCCTCTCTAGCTGTCTCTCTCTGTGTCAAATAAATAAATAAATAAATCTTTAAAAAAAAAAAGAAAAATAATTATGGAAGCTATTAATTTAAAAATCCACAGTTATTAATTATATTAATAACATAAGTAATGTTATTAATAGTTATTTTAAAGGCATATATGCCCCCAGTTTCTGGCTCTGTTAAGCTCTGACTAGTATGAGGGCAGCTTTGCTGATTTATATGAGAAACATACTCTAGGGGCGCCTGAGTGGCTAAGTCGTTAAGCGTCTGCCTTCGGCTCAGGTCATGGGTCCTGGGATTGAGCCCCGCATCGGGCTCCCTGCTCCGCGGGAAGCCTGCTTCTCGCTCTCCCACTCCCCCTGCTTGTGTTCCCTCTCTCACTGTCTCTCTCTCTCTGTCAAGTAAATAAATAAAATCTTAAAAAAAAAAAAAGAAACATACTCTAATTTGGTGGCAAGTACTGCTACATGGTAGTACATAGGAGAGACAATGGATACACCAACTAGGATCTTTTCTTGGGCCAACTTGGATAAACAAATAGTGGGTAGGAACCATCACTATAAACTACATATACAAGGTGGCCTCCCGGGGTACCTGGGTGGTTCAGTCGGTTAAGTGTCTGCCTTTGGCTCAGGTCATGATCTCAGGGTCCTGGGATGGAGCCCCACATTAGGCTCCCTGCTCGGTGGGGAGCCTACTTCTCTCTCTGCCCCCCCCCCGCCCAGCTCATGCTCTCTCTCTCTCACTCACTCTTCCTCTCAAATAAATAAATAGAATCTTTAAAAATTAAAAAATAAAATTAAAAAATAAAAATAAATGTAAAAAATACAAGATGGTCTCCCAATAGGTTATCTAAGGCAGAGCTTTCCAACCAGTATACCTCTTGGGCTGCAAACAGGTTACATTGTCCAGACATTGACCTCCTCAACCCTTAAGTCATCCAAGAAGATAGCCAGAACCAGTCATTGCTGGCAATGTCTTCCGGGGATGCTTGGAGGGCTGACTGAGCAAGTAGAGTCTGATGTTTTTTGTTCTGTGGATACAGATGGAAATAGCTTTGGCCTCAGCTCTGGTTCCACTCGTCCTTTCTTTTTTTGTGCTTGATTTGTAATGGCCTCTGTCCAAAAGGAAGGAAGGAAAGGAATAAATCCTGGTGTTCCTCTAATTTCCAGGAGTTTCTGTAATGGATGTAGACTGTGGTAGGCAGTTTCTAAGGTAGCCCCCAATGATCCCTGGTAATCACACTCTTGGTATTGGAAAGAGATTTACTATAAGGGATTGGCTCATGCAATTATGGAGCCTGGGAAGTCCCATTATCTGCTGTCTAGAAGCCGGAGACCCAGGAAAACTGATGTTCTCAGAACCAGGGGGCCCATGGTATAAATCCCAGGCTGAGATTAGAAGACCAATGTTCCTGCTCCTGCATGCAGGCAGGGGGAGCAAATTCTCCCTACCTCCATCTTTTTGTTCTATTTAGGCCCTCAAGGGATTGGATGGTGCCCATCTACAGTGGAGGAGGCAATCTGCTTTACTCAGTCTGCCAATTTCAACTGCTAATCTCTTCTGGAAATACCCTCACCGACTCACCCAGAAATAATGTTTCAACCAAATATCTGGGCACCCTGTGATCCAGTCAAGTTGACACATACAATTCACCATCATAGCCACTAAGTTTTGGGGTAATTTGCTATGCAGCAATAGACAACTGATACACAGACTCCTAAATTTACCCTTAATCCAAGGTGATGCTGTAGAGTTAGAGACCCAGCCCTCCCATTCACAAAGAAGCTATTATTATTCTCTTCAGAGTAAAGAAAGACAAAGAATTTGGAGCACTTATTTAAGGCTGCACAGTAGGACCTAGATTTATGGTGAAAATCAAGGGAGCAATAAATAGTACTTTTATAAGACCATTCTGTATAATACATTGCCTAAACACTCTCTTTCCAGAATGTGCTTTCAATTACTACCAAGAACATCTTTTTTCTTTTAGAAGATAGATGCAATTCATGAAAACCTTTCTTTTATATTTTATTTTGTTAATTAATTAATTAATTTGAGATAGTGAGAGCATGCGACGGGGGTGGGGAGGGTGTGGGGAGATCAGAGGGAGAGGCAGACTTTCCACTGAGCTGGGAGCCCTATGCAGGGGCTGGATCCCAAGACCCCGAGCTCATGACCTGAGCTGAAGGTAGACACTTAACTGACTGAGCCACCCAGGCGCCCCCAGGAAAACCTTTCTTGTTGAGATTATAATAAAGCTGTACATATGATCTCAGGGATTTAGTTGGAGATTCCAAAGTTGAGATTTACATAACAAGGAGGCAAAAAGATGTTATGGATTTGAATATTATGGAGACAAGAAGGATGCTAAAATATGGTACTGCTTCTGTTTGTACACTAAGGTCACTTGTTTATGTTGACAGCTCACTTTCTGTGAGCTAATGCTGTATGGTTGAATGTGAGTGTGCGATGAGCACACA
The DNA here is from genome assembly GCF_964656455.1 of Halichoerus grypus. Classification (NCBI taxonomy): domain Eukaryota; kingdom Metazoa; phylum Chordata; class Mammalia; order Carnivora; family Phocidae; genus Halichoerus; species Halichoerus grypus. The sequence goes on from NC_135716.1 coordinate 88,089,359, forward strand.
CACAGTGGACAAAATCCCCCCATTCTGTGAATTCATGTGCCTATTGTTCTGGGCAGGGAGCCCAGCTTGCTTTAAGTCTTTGTTATTTGATCAGTGTCCCAGATTCTCCTTTGAAATGTACAATTCACCCATTTTTATTAACCTGAATATGGAACTATCTGATGCTTTTTTGATAGATTTTCAGTCACGTCCAGGTATGCTCCTTTTTGTTTTAAACAGGTCACTCACTTCTCCATGCTTTCAGGACTTATACCATATGAATTAGAAAGCAAATCCTCACAAGGTCAAATTTTAATAATGGAGCTTATTATTTTAAAACAGATGACATTTTACACTTGTTATGCTAATTTGGAGACCAGACCATTTTTGCCAAAGCTCTACCAAAGGCTTTTTGTTATTGTTGTGGTTTGTTTTTTAAGGAAAAGAAAATCTAGGGTCATTGATGGTGAACGCTGTGAATTGTGCAAGACTGTTGAATCACAGATCTGTACCTCTGAAACAAATAATACATTATATGTTAAAAAGAAAAAGAAGAAAATAGCAGGAGGGGAAGAATGAAGGGGGGGAAATCGGAGGGGGAGACAAACCATGAGAGACGATGGACTCTGAAAAACAAACTGAGGGTTCTAGAGGGGAGGGGGGTGGGAGGATGGGTTAGCCTGGTGATGGGTATTAAAGAGGGCACGTTCTGCATGGAGCACTGGGTGATATACACAAATGATGAATCATGGAACACTACATCAAAAACTAATGATGTAATGTATGGTGATTAACATAATATAATAATAAAACAAAACAAAACAAAACTAATGATGTAATGTATGGTGACTAACATAACATAATAAAATTAAATTAAAAAAAGAAAAGAAAAGAAACATTTTAAAAGCAAGATGAACAAAAATAATTACTGCAATGCACATGAAACATACATTTAGCACCTGCCAATTAAGCAGCACTTCTACCATTTCCTGTGTCATGGTGGCACATTATTTAACCTTTCTATAAAAAAATGGGGATAATAATAATATCTTTCTCACAGAACTGTATTGAGGACTAAATGAGATTATGTTTGTAAATTGCTTAAGAGGTAGACCTGGGTGGCTCGGTCGGTTAAGCGTCTGCCTTCGGCTCAGGTCATGATCCCAGGGTCCTGGGATCGAGCCCCCCTTCAGGCTCCCTGCTCAGTGGGAAGCCTGCTTCTCCCTCTGCCTGCCACTCCCCCTGGTTGTGCTCTCTCTCTCTGGAAAAAAATAAGTAAAATCTTAAAAAAAAATAAAACAATAAATTGCTTAAGATATGGCTTAGTATGTAGCAAGTGCTCAATAAAAATTATTTTATTTAATAAAAATTACTAATGACGTAAATTATACATGCAATAATCATAACAATGATACTACTGCTGTCATGAATGTCAGTGATCAAAATCTAACTTAAAGAATTCTGTTTGGAACTCCTGTGAGATCCAGTACAAATCCCCTTTATTTATGAGGCCCTCCATCTGGTCATCATATGCAACCCTCTGTGAAGGTATTTTTTATATTATCCAGAGTCCTCTCTGTTGGAGAGACCTCCATCCCTGTCCCCCATAATGAGTAGGGAAAAAACTTCAACTAAGATTAAGCAAAAAACTTCAACCAGAGGTTTCAAATACAGCTTAACACAGAGACTCCAATGTGAAGTCGTCTTTCTCCATCTCAATCATTTTCTGTTCTGATTTTATTTTCAGCATCTGCAAGGTAGTGAATTACCTGCCAGGAGACCCTACATTCTCTCTGAGGCTCATGTGCATTAGAAGAGAGGCTGCTTCTTTCAGGAGGCCCCTGAAGAATCCTGTTTGAGTCAAGTGCCTATCCCCGAACTAATTCCTGACGCCATGGGGGAAAATTAATCTTTTTTTTTTCATTAACATGAAAAAAAAATCTTTTGTTTAAATAGACTTAATTTTCTTAGAGCAATTTTAGGTTTAAATTATTCTTTTTAAAAAGGCCCATGATACTTCCCTTTTTAAAAAATTTTTTTTAAGATTTTTTTTTTTTTAAGACTTTATCCATTTATTTGACAGAGAGAGAGCACAAGCAGGGGGAGAGGGAGAAGCAGGCTTCCCATGGAGCAGGGAGCCTGACGCAGCGCTCGAACCCAGGACCCTGAGATCATGACCTGAGCCAAAGGCAGAGACGCTTAACCGACTGAGCCAAACAGGCGCCTTGTGATACCTCTTTTTTAAACTTCATTCCCCTCATCCAATACACCATCCAATTCTGTTGGCTCTACCTCCAAAGCATATTTTGACTCCGTTCACTTCTTACCAGCCTGACTGTTACCACCACAATATGAATCACCACTATCTTGTATCTGGTCTACTTCCTGCAACAGTCTTCAAAGCAGCCTCCTTTGCTTCCACTCTTGGCCTCCTAAAGTCTCTTCTACAAGCGCAGGGTGGTATTTTTAAACATTTTCCAGATCACATTATGCTTATGCTTCAAACCCTTCATCAGTTTCCCAATGTCCTTAGAATAAAATCAACTTCTTACCATGGCCTACAAGATCTCAGTCCACCTCTTCCCCTCATCCCCTGCCACTCTCCCTTTGTTCAGCATGTTTCTGCTGCTCTGGTCTTCCTTCTGTTCCTCAAACACCCCCAGGTATTCGGACCTTAGGGGTTTACAACTGCAATTCTCTTACCACCTGCTCGATCCCTTGCCAATCAATGATTCTTTTTTATTTTCCTTATGAACCTTATGAACATGAGAAATCACTTTATTATATACGTATGTACTCATTTGCTGTGTATCTCCTCACCATTCCTACAACTTCATTGAACTTAAGCTGTGAGGATGGAGCCTTTATCCAATAATCTTGTTCTTCGTTCTATTCCAGCACCCAGAATTATTCCTGGCATTCCATACATACTTTTTGAGAAGATGAATGAGCCAACTTTGGCTAAATTAATTTTTTTTTAAGATTTTTATTTATTTATTTGACAGAGAGATAGAGAGAGCCAGAGAGCACAAGCAGGGGGAGCAGCAGAGGGAGAGCAGGGAGCCTGATGTGGGGCTCAATCCCAGGACCCTGGGATCACGAACTGAGCCGAAGGCAGACACTTAACCAACTGAGCCACACAGGTGCCCCTGTTTTTTGTTTTTTGTTTTTGTTTTTTTTTCCTTTATAAAGGATTGCTGGAAGGGAAGACCCACAGAATCAAAGGAAGGGTTGAAGAATCAAAAGAAAAGGCTCAGAAAGGGCAGAAGAAACAATAAGGACCCAGGGAACACGTGGTTCCAACCATTTTTCCACCTTTTTTTTTTTTTTTTTTAAGATTTTACTTATTTATTTGCTAGAGAGAAAGAGAGAGTGAGAGTACAAGCAGGGGGAGTGGCAGGCAGAGGGAGAAGCAGGCTTCCCGCCTAGCAGGGAGCCCGATTCGGAGCTCCACCCCAGGACCCTGGGATCATGACCTGAGCCGAAGGCAGACGCTTAACCGACTGAGCCACCCAGGCGTCCCCCATTTTTCCACTTTATGTGGCTCCACTGAAGATGTGATTTTATGAAGAGAGTCAGATTGTCCTAGTGTGGGTCTCGTCAGCATCATATAGTTAGGAGACCTCAATTGACCTTCCCTTTAATAAACAATGGGAAAAAAGGTAATTCTTTTTTTTTTAAGAGTTTATTTATTTATTTGACACAGAGAGAGAGAGAGTGAGAGAGAGAGGACAAGCAGGGAGAGTGGCAGGCAGGCAGAAGGAGAAGGAGAAGCAGGCTCTCTGCTGAGCAAGGAGCCGGATGCGGGGCTCGATTCCAGAACCCTGGGATCAGGACCTGAGCCCAAGGCAGCCGCTTAACTGACTGAGCCACCCAGGCGCCCAAAAAAGGTAATTCTTTAAAAGAAATGCAGGGTTATTGTCCAAAAAGGGGAGAAACGAATGCTCCCACAGCCAAAAAAAAAAAAAAAAAAAGGCATTAACAAATCTCTGCAATCCCTGACCTTGTCATCTACAAGACATCTACTTTATTCTAATATTAACTGATGCATACACAAGAAATGTAAATAGATTTTAATATTAACCTACATCAAATAAAAGAGTAAGATACAGCTATCAAAAATCATATAGCACATTCAGAAGATTTGCTCCTAAATGCTTTCTCTCTCCTATGACTCAGAAGAATTTAAAGGTCAGAGATGGTTCTACAAGACACCTCCTTTTGGATGTCCCAAACTGGACTAATTCATTTCCCTGATACCTGCTTCTCCTACCATATTATCTATCTCAGTTAACGATATTCTTCCTCCCTCCATGACCGACTTCGAAATTTGAGTACTCTTGTTTCCTCCCTCTTGATCAGCAAGTCCTATCAATTCTACTTTAGAAATTCTCAAAAGTATCCCTTCTTCCCCTTCCCCACTACCACTGCCCATGTTCAGGCCCTCATTGCTTCTGACCCTGAGTAGCTTTCTCAGTGATCCCCTGCCTCTTCACTCAGCCCACCTAACCCCATCTCCCATACAGTTGTCACACTTACGCTTCTAAAGCAAAGATCTAAATACGACAGTTCTCTGCTTTAAAAAGTTTCTATAGCACCATACTGCCACCACCACCACCGCCCCCCCTCCCCGCACATCTTGGTTGGAGTGACAGAACACAAAAGTCTCTCAGAATTGTTCATAAATGCAGTAGTTCTTTTTCTTTTCCTAGAGAGAGAGAGAGTATGTGTGTGTGTGTGTGTGTGTGTGTGTGTGCATGCACGTGCTAGGTGGGGGGAGGGGCAGAGGGAGAGGAAGAGAGAATCTTAAGCAGGCTTCAAGCCCAGTGAGGAGCCCAATGTGGGGCTCCATCTCACAACCCTGAGATCCTGACCTTAACTGAAATCAAGAGTCGGATGCTTAACCATCTGAGCCACCCAGGTGCCTCTAAATGCAATAGTTTTTTTAAATCCAGGGTTCTTTAACCCTGCTGTACATAAGAAAAATCAGTGTTTTTAAGGAATACTGATGCTAGGGTCTCAATCTAAAAGAATCTTATTTAACTGGTCTGGAGTAGAGCTTGTACATCCATTTTTATTTTTTTTATTTTTTAAGATTTTATTTATTTATTTGACAGAGAGAGACACAGCGAAAGAGGGAACACAAGCAGAGGGAGAGGGAGAAGCAGGCTTCCCGCGGAGCAGGAAGCAGGACCCTGGGATCATGACCTGAGCCGAATGCAGATGCTTAACAACTGAGCCACTCAGGTGCCCCTTGTACATCCATTTTTTAAAACTTCCTCCCCAACCGCAGGTAATTCTAATGTGCAGTTAGGGTTGAAAACTACTAATTTGAAAGATGACTAGAGAGATACTTCTACTTCCAGACAGCATGAACTAATAGGGTCTGTATTTATTTCCCCTCACTCTTGACAAAAATAACTAAAAAATCAGACAAAATATATTAAACAATGATTTTCAGGCACTGGCTATCAGGCAACATAGACAGTGATCCCAGAGACAAGAGAAACAAAATGAGCCCTTGCTTATTGCCCGAAGAGAGTTTACAGGTAGCAGTGGTATTCATTTACACAAAAACAGTAACAGTAATAGGGGATAGGAACATAATTATATACTTAAAATTAATTTTCCATTTTTGGAAAGGTTTAGGGCTTTTTCTTTACTTTCAATCTTTCTTCACACCAACAAATAGGCAAATAAAAAGTTTATATCTTCACTTTTCCTTAAGGTCATATTGGTATAACTAGAATTGGTTCTTTAAAATTTAGGTATCGTTTCTATTAAGCTGGAGATTTAATATTTAATCACAGAATAACACCTGTAAGAATCTTACAGCACAAAAAAAGTACAGAGAATTTTTTTAAAGGACAAATTTCAGGGCACTAAAGTGTAATAAAGCTGTCTTGGGTATCCTTCAAAGTTAAAAGACTCTCCTTTCAGATTAATGAAAACATTAGGATTTATAAAGCACAATGGGCACTGGAGATACGACCCGTGGTAGCTGCATTTGGTAAGGGATAAATGGAGTCTCCACATTGTAGGGAAGGGGGCCAAAAAAGACACTTTAAACTCATGTCCATGGCAGGTCAAATGATGCTGATCCAATTTAGAAAAGTATTATTATCTCATTGCTAATCTTCCCAAGGCTTAGTCCTCCAACTGTTCACGCCGCTACTTCTTTTCTTACCATCACCAGTTCTAGGAGCCAACCTTCTGGAAGAATGTGGTCCTACAGACTGAAATCCAGAACAGTGGGTGGTGCTCTAGTTGTTTGCCACAATGTATAACAAGGAGACCAGCTAATCTAGAAATGGATTAACTCTGCCTTTAGCACAGTATTGGGATGTGTTTTTTAAAAAACTTTTTGTGCTGGCGCCTGGGTGGCTCAGTCGTTAAGCATCTGCCTTCGGCTCAGGTCATGATCCCAGGGTCCTGGGATTGAGCCCCGCATCGGGCTCCCTGCTCAGCGGGAAGCCTGCTTCTCCCTCTCCCACTCCCCCTGCTTGTGTTCCCTCTCTCACTGTGTCTCTGTCAAATAAATAAATAAAATCTTTTTAAAAATAAATAAATAAAATAAAAAACTTTTTGTGCTTTAGAAATGCCAAAACAACCTACTTTGACTCTTGTGGATGTATTTTAATTTCAAAATGGAAATATAATAGGCTAACAAAAATCTATTTGCTCTATAACAATTAATATGTTAATGTTTTTATAAAAGCAATTCCTTTCAGATGTTTCGATTAACATTTGAGTGACATAAAAAACGTTTCAGCATTTTTTTGTGTGTGTGTGAGTAAAGCGACAGAAGCTTATTAAATGACGATACAGAAAAAGCTTTCGAGTGAGAGGGGTCCCTACAGGGTTGCCTGTAAGCAGCAAGTTTCAGCATTCTTGAATACTAATATTTCACACAACTTAAGATAAAGCCATTGAGTTTAGCATTTTAAAGAAAAAAATTAAAATAAAAAAGGAGAATGGTAACTCACTGAGAAGCTATGTACCTAGTTACGCTCACTTTATACAAGAAGCAAAAGACATGAATCAAAGAGAAATAAATTCAAAATTTATATTAATGAATTTCAATATACCTCTCTCAATAATTGATTAAAAAAGTAGACACATGATATGGAAAACTTGAACAACATAATGAATCAACTCGATCTAACTGATCTTTATAAAACACACCCCTCAACAACAGCAGGGTACATATTCTTTTCCAGTGCACAAGGAACATTGACCAAGACAGATCATAATCTGGGCCATAAAACAATTCTCAACAAATTTAAAAGAATTCAAATCATCAAGACCACAATAGAATTAAATTAGAAATCAACAGCAGAAAGAAGTCTGAAAAATCCTCAAATGTCTTAAAACTAAACACACTCTTCTATATAACCCACAGAGCAAAGAATAAACTAAAAGTGAAATGGGAAGATATTTTAAACTGAATGAAGATGAATTCATGAGATATCAAAATTTGTGGGATAGAGTTAATGCAGTACTTGGAATGGAATTTATGGCACTAAAACTCTTGTATTAGAAAAGAAAGTTCTTAAATCAATGATCTAAGCATCCACTTTAAGAAACTGGAAAAGGAACAGCAAATGAAATTCAAGGTAAGCAGAAGAAAGGAAACAATAAGGATCAAAGGTAAAGGAAATAAATTGAAAAGAGAAAAACAATAGAGAAAATTAATAAAGCCAAAGCCGGTTTTCTGAAAAGGTAAATAAAACTGATAAAATTCTAGTCAAGTTTATCAAAACAAAAAGGGAAGAGACAAATAAACACAATAATACACAAATAAACACAAATAAACATGAGAAAGATGATATCACTACAGACTCTACAAATATCAAAGGACTAATAAGAAAATTGTATTTCTGGGGTGCCTGGGTGGCTCAGTCGGTTAAATGTCTGCCTTCTGCTCAGGTCATGATCCCAAGGTCCTGGGAACAAGCCCCCTTGACGTCGGGCTCCCTGTTCAGCAGGGAGTCTGCTTCTCCCTCTTCCTCTGTCCCTCCCCCTCCACTTATGCTCTGTCTTTCGATTTCTCTCTCAAATAAATAAATAAAATCTTAAAAAAAAACACATAAAATCATATTTCAATTTTCAAAACTGAAAAGTTTATGGCAATAAAGTTGACAACTTAGATAAAATGAACAAATTTCAGGGTACCTTGGTGGCTCAGTTGGTTAAGCATACAACTCTTGGTTTCAGCTCAGGTCATGCTCTCAGGGTCCTGGGATTGAGCCCCAAGTTGGGCTCCATGCTCAGCAGAGAGTCTACTTCCTCCCTCTCTCTCCCTTTGCCCCTCACCCCACTCATGTACTCTTTCTCTCTAAAACAAATAAATAAATAAATCTTTTTTTAAAAAAATGAACAAATTTCTTGGACTACACGAATTAACAAAACTTTCCCCAGAAAAAAGATAAACCAAATAGTCCTATATTTATTAAGGAAATTGAATTTGGGGTTGCCTGGGTGGCTCAGCTGGTTAAGCATCTGCCTTCAGCTCAGGTCATGATCCCACGGTCCTGGGATCGAGCCCCACATCGGGCTCCTTGCTCAGCAGGGAGCCTGCTTCTCCCTCTGCCTGCCACTCCCCCTGCTTGTGCTCTCTCTCTCTGACAAATAAATAAGCAAATAAATAAAAAGGAAATTGAATTTGTAGTTAAAAACCTTCGCACACAGAAAAACTAGGCTTAAAATTCTTTACTAGTGAATTTAATCAAACATTTAAGGAAGAAATAAGCAATTTCCACCTAAACTCTCTCCCAATATTGAAGGGATGGGAATATTTCCCAACTCATTTTTGGAGGCCAATATTATCCTTATACAAAATTCAGACAAAGGTATTATAAATGAAGAATACAAACCAATATCCCTCATGAACACAGATGCAAAAATTCTTAAAATTGTGGCAGATCTAATCCAACAATATATAGAAAGTATAACATATCATTACTAAGTGAGATTTCTCCCAGGCGCCCAATGTTGATTTTAACATTCTTAAATCAATCAGTGTAATTCACCAAATTAACAATATAAAAAAAGAAAAATGATACAGTAATCTCAATAGATGTATAATTAGACATCCATTCCTAATGAAAACTCTCAGAAAACTAAGAATAGAAGGGAACTTCCTCAGCCTGATAAAAGGTACCTATGAAAAACCTTCAGGTAACATCATACATAATGATAAAAGACTGAATGCCTTCCTCCTAAGATCAGGAACAAGGCAAAGATGTTTGCTCTCACTATTTCAATTTAACTTTGTACTGGAGGCTCTAGCTAGTGTGATAAAGCAAAAATAAATAAACAAACAAACAAACAAATAAATAAATAAATGACAGATAGACATTGAGATTGGAAAGAGGAGTAAGATTTCATCTCTCTTTTTTGGGGGATGACATCATCATGTAGAAAATTCTATGGAATCTATAAAAAAATCTATTAGAACTAAACAGTGAATTTAGCAAAGCTGAAGGATACAAAATCAATATACAAAGATCAATATAAAGTAGCAATGAACAATCAGAAATGGAAATTTTTAAGATGTTATCATTTATAATAGAATTAAAGATATGAAGAATTTAGGCATAAGTGTCTCTAAGATACATAGTGTACACTAAAAACGTAAAACACTGGTGAGAGAAATTAAAGACATTATTGTTATTATTATTTTGGATTGGATAATTCTTCATTGCAGGGACTGTTCTGTGCATTGTAGAATGTTTACCAGCATTCCTTACCTCCATCTGCTAGATGCCCATATCACCCTTGCCCTGAGTTATGATAAACAAAAATGTGTCCAGATACTGTGAGACACAGTTGAGAACCACTAACCTAATAAATGGAGATATGCACTATGTTTATGGATCAGGAGACTCAAATTGTTAAAATATCAATTCTCTCCAAATTAATCTATAGGCTCAATACGATCCCACTCAAATCACCAGCAGGATTTTTGTCTGTATTGACGAGTGGATTCTAAAATGTATATGAGAATACAAAGGACCTAGAATAGCCAAAATGATTTTAAATAAGAAGGACAAAATTGGAGGACTTACACTACATGATCTTAAAACTTAAAAAGAACTGCTGTGATCAAGACAGTATGGAGTGGGATGAGGCATCAGTGGGAGTGGTCGGGTGGCAGGAGGAGCCATACAGGATGGGGAGCTGCCAATTAAGCTGATCAACATAACAACCTCCCCAAAGCACTGAGACTTGGTGGGAGAGCCCACCAGGGAAAAGCCAGTGGGGAGCCTGGCCAGGATTGGTGAAGCTCTGGGCAAGAAGCTGGAGGAAAGGGGCTTTGACAAGGACTATGTGGTCCTTGGTCAGTTTCTGATGCTAAAGAAAGATGAAGATCTCTTCCGGGAATGGCTGAAGGACACATGTGGTGCCAACGCCAAGCAACCCTGGGACTGCTTCGGAGGCCTTTGAGAGTGCTGCAAGGCCTTCTTGTGAGGCTCTCTGGATGGGCCCCCAAACCCAGCCCCAGCACTGAGTCTCCAGAGTTTGCAGCGCATGGGGACTCCTCCCCTGTCCTCTACAAAGGAAGAGATTGCCGTTGTCATATCACCTATGATGTACTCCAAGGTCTTTGGGAGTTCTCTCCCCTCACCATTTCAATTTTGCTTTGCTTTTTTTTTTTTTGAATTCTCACTCTCATGCATTTCCCTTCTCCTACCCCTGCCAGTTTCAAGTCAACAATTATCAGCTTTTCCAAGTGGATTCCTGGCCCTTCCCTCACCCCCACTTCCATCTCTGGTCTGTCTTACGCTATTTGTCTCCTTTTTTGGCAGAACAGGCAGTATCCTTGTAAAGTGTTTTTAAATCAATAAAGTCAGTGGCTTTCAAAAAAAAAAAGACAGTATGGTATTGGTCTTAAAATAGACAAATAGATCAATGGAACAGAATAGAAAATTCTGACATAGACCCACATATATTTGATCAGTAGATTTCAATGAAAGTGCCAAGGCAATTAAATGGAGAAAGAACAGAATTCTCAACAAATAGTGCTTGAACAAGTGGATATCCATATGCATAAAATGAACCTTGTACCACATACAAAAGTTAACTCAAAATGAATCATAGACCAAACATAAAATGTAAAACTATAACATTTCTAGAAGAACACATAGGAGTGTGTGTGTACCAAACACACTGGTAGTTTGTACTTACTTTGGCAAAATTTAAATTTAAATTTTTCTGGTCTTCAAAAGACACTTATTAAAATGGAAAGACAAGATATAGATTGAGAGAACATGTTTGCAAAGTACCACTATAATAAAGACTTATATTTCAAATACATAAGGAACTCCCAAATTTAACCATAAAAAAGCAAACAACTCAATAAAAAATGGGCAAAAGATTTCAACAGACACTTCACCAAAAATATACAGATGGTAATTAAGCACATAAAAAGATGTTCAACATCAGTAGTCACGAGGGCAACACAAATCAAAATCATAAGATACCATTTTGCACACACTAGAATGGCTCTAATAAAAAAGACAATAGTAAGTGTTGACAAGAATGTGGAGAAATGGGGGTGCCTGGGTGGCTCAGTCAGTTAAGTGTCTGCCTTCGGCTCAGGTCATGATCCCAGGGTCCTGGGATCGAGCCTCATGTCAGGCTCCCTGCTCAGCGGGGAGTCTGTTTCTCCCTCTCCCTCTGCCTCAGCCCCCTGCTTGTGCTCTCTCTCTCTCTCAAATAAATAAATAAATAAATAATCTTAAAAAAAAAAAAAAGAAAAGAAATTTACCTAAGAGAAATGAAGGCCTACGTCCACACGAAGACTTGTACATGAATGTTCATAGCAGTGTTATTTGTCATAGTCCAAAACTGAAACAAGATAGCTGGTGAATTAATAAACAAACTGTGGCATATCCATACAAGGGAATACTACTCAGCAACAAAAGAAAATGAAATATTGATACCCACGACATCATGGATAAATCTCAAAATAATTATACTGAGTGAAAGAAGCCAGACAAAAACAAAGAGTACCTACCATATCATTCCATTTATATAAATTTCTAGAAAATGCAAACTAACATATAGTGACAGAAAGCAGATCAGTGGTTGATTGCCTGTGTGTTAGTGGGGGCAAGAAGAGCCAGGAGGGAGGATCATAAAAGGGAAGAAGGAACCTTTTTGGGATGATGAGCATGTGATAATTTCACAGATACAGACATATGTCAAAACTTTTGAAATTGTACACTATAAATTTGCCCAGTTTGTTTTATGTCAACTATATCTCAATAAAGCAGTAACAAAATAATAATTACAAAAAAAAAGATGGCTAAAGAGACATACGGGTTGAAGTCTGATGTTAGAAATGTAACCTTCTCTTGACATCATTCCCCCCCACAGTTTTCTGCAGGTTCCAGGCTATCCACCTAGAACATGCAGTCAGCTAGGGTTCAAAAATGTACCCTGAGGCAGATTGCCACCAGCTGGCAACTCACTTAATTCCTCCTTTTAAACAACTGCATACTTGAAAGAGGTTCACTTTTGAATTAAATCCTCATTGAAAAGTTCTATCACAGCATGGGTCTCATTTCAAGAAAGCATTTTCCCAGGGCCATATATTTGTTTTATTGCTCTGCTAAAATTTGCCTCCCATCCAACCCTGGCTTCATTATTTTGTTAGGCCAGACAGAATTCACCTCTTATGTATGTGCAAAGCCCTCTCTGGTCCTCTGCTTCTTAGCATCACATTCAGTAGCCATTAATCACCTGGCTCATATTGCCAGCATGTAGGGGCTATAACAAGCCCCACCCCACTTCCCTGCCCCTATCATGAATTTTACCTAAAGGAAAGTGAGCTTTGATGTCTGAAATGTAAACTTTACAGTGAAGACAAACTGGTTCAGAGAAAAGATGTGCCAACACTTGAAACGGACACAAGGATTCCCAGGCCAAACAGATTATTACCTAATTGAAAATATTAGCATGTCAGAAATAGAAAAAAAGAAGTACATAAGAAGAGAGGTTGATCATTAATGACACGCACCATTCAGGAAAAAAGAACCCACTTGTATCCCCTGTTAACTCTCTTTATTTTTTTTTAAGATTTTTTTTTTTTTAATTTATTCATTTGACAGAGACACAGAGAGAGAGAAAGCATGAGCTGGGGAGAGGGGGAGAGGGAGATGGAGAAACAGGCTCCCCGCCGAGCCAGAAGCCCGATATGGGGCTCGATCCCAGGACCCCAGGATCACGACCTGAGCCGAAGGCAGATGCTCAACCATCTGAGCCACCCAGGCGCCTCTGTTAACTCTGTTTAAAGCTTTAAATTTTTTAAAAATCTGGAATGCACTGATTATTTTCCCTTGTTCTAAATTCATTTTACAAAAAACCTTTTGCTTATAATTTGTTTTTCTTTCTTTTTTATTTATTTATTTATTTATTTGACAGAGAGAGAGAGAACAAGTAGGCAGAGAGGCAGGCAGAGGGAACAGGAGAAGCAGACTCCCTGATGAGCAGGGAGCCCGATGTGGGGCTCGATCCCAGGACCCTGGGATCATGACCTGAGCCGAAGACAGTGGCTTAACCGACTGAGCCACCCAGGTGCCCCTATAATTTGTTTTTCAAACACAGTGAGTATGCCAAGAGACCTCACTAAGCAACAGAAGAGGGTCTAGTTTCCTGAGATGTGAGAATCCTCATTTTAATTTTTGATAATAAATCCTCATTATAATAATTTGCCTTTCTGGGTTTATATAGTAGTCTTGTGGATTTAATACCAGCCTGAGAAACAGACTCAACAAGGTAAAGACCAGATTCTAATATATTTTCCAAGATAACATCACTTTGTATGACCTTTTGGGACACAGTCTGCTTTCCCTGAAGTCTGCTTTCCTTTCATTTATTTGTTTGTTTATTTATCCTTTCCACAGTTCATCTTTCTGCTACAGCACTTCATACTATAGTTAGATGAGCATAGTTTACAAACCATAGATTCTGACCTACTTGAGGGTAGTTTTGCATCTAGTTTTGTACTGGCCTCCACCATTGTTGCTCAATAAATAACAGAATTAAATTGAATCCCGATAATGTGCAAAGGTGTTTTCTTCCATTTTTTAGTTGATTTGATAGTTGGAAAATTGGACACCAAAAACACCCCTACCCAAGTACAAGCCTCTAATACTCATAAACCTCTAATACTATATAGATAAGACAGGTATGGTTTTGAAAGTAAAGGAGTGTCCTGCTAGATCAGTTGGTAGAGCATGCACTCTTGATCTCAAGCACCACTTTAAGTGGGCATGGAGCCTACTTAAAAATAGACAAACAAATGGATGCAGGGCGGAGCCGACACAGGGCTATATCTCAGGACCCTGAGATCTTGACCTGAACCAAAATCTTGAGTCCAATGCTTAACCGAGCCACCCAGGTGCCCCAGTTTTTTTTGTTGTTGTTGTTGTTTTTTAAGATTTTATTTATTTATTTGAGAGAGAGAGCGCCTGAGCATGAACATGCGGGAGGGGAAGAGGGAGAGAGATAAGCAGACTCCCTGCTGAGCAGGGAACCTAACATGGGCCTCCAACCCAGGACCCTGGGATCAGGACCTGAGCAGAAGGCAGACCCTTAACCAACTGAGCTACTCAGGCACCCCCCTTTTCTTAAAGTTTTTATTTTAATTCTGGTTAGTTAACAGACAATGTTATATTAGTTTTAGGTGTTGCCTCAACTCCTTAAAAGCAGTCATTTTTGGGCGCCTGGGTGGCTCAGTTGGTTAAGCGACTGCCTTCGGCTCAGGTCATGATCCTGTAGTCCGGGGATCGAGTCCCGCATCGGGCTCCCTGCTCAGCAGGGAGTCTGCTTCTCCCTCTGACCCTCCCCCACCTCATGTGCTCTCTCTCTCTCTCTCTCTCAAATAAATAAATAAAATCTTAAAAAAAAAAAAAAAGCAGTCATTTTTTTTATGGGTTTCTTAATAGAAATGTGATTCCTTTAAGCACTGTTAACTGAATGTCTTTGACTCTGTTTTCTCACAGTGGACAGTGTGATGAATAAATACAATTAAGTGTGAATAAACTAGTTTCCTAGTTTACAAATAAAGCACAGTCCTAAACACGGAGAACAGTTTTTTTTTTTTTTTAAAGATTTTATTTATTTATTTGACAGAGAGAGACACAGCGAGAGAGGGAACACAAGCAGGGAGAGTGGAAGAGGGAGAAGCAGGCTTCCCGCTGAGCAGGGAGCCCGATGTGGGGCTCGATCCCAGGACCCTGGGATCATGACCTGAGCCGAAGGCAGACGCTTAACGACTGAGCCACCCAGGCGCCCCAGGACAGTTTTCATTAATATTTAGTTCTGTAATTAATCCTCAAAAGATTGTGATTTTTATACACGGGAAACTGAGGCCTAGAGAAATGAAGTTCCTTTTTTCATATCCCAGTTAGTTAATGGCAGCTTAGAGACCGAAGACACGATTGCCTTGTAGTATGAGTTATGAGTACTGGGTTCTCATAAAAGAGTAAGCTAAAAATGCTAAGCCAAGAAATGCTTATTTCAAAAAAGGCAGTAGCACAATCTGTCTCTTCTCCGAAAAAATCATATGCATGGCAGATTTTTGTCCTGCTGATGCTACATGACGAAAATGTAGGCCTAAACTGTCCAGTCTTCCATCTCAACGCAAAGGAAGGGGCTGAGTTTAAATGGAGCTTGTCCTGCACGGCCTCATCCGGCCAACAGGCATGGCTCCAGCTCTGTAGGGGAAGAGACCTAGCCTAGAAAGAAAGAACCATCACCAACCCCCACCCTGCTGTCTGTATCTTAGATAAATAAAAAGTATATGTATAAAAAAAAAGGGGGGGGGTGTTAGATAAAGCAGCGGGTACTCCTTCAATTGAACACCCGCGCGCATTTCCTGATCCTCTGTCTTCTTTTGCTATCCCTAATGCTTCCACCCAGGCACGGCCTTCTGCATCATGTGTTCATCTCTCCTTCGACTCGACCCAACAGCCATGGCCTCGACCTCATCTGCACCAACAAAGCGGGTGTCTACACACATCAAGCAAAGACCTCGGGAGCGAGACGCGTTTCCCAAGCCTCAGTCCGGTACGATCCAGCGCCACACCTTTATTTCTAGGCAACTCCCCCACTGGCTCTTCCCCTCTCTCCCCGGCCACCAGCCGCTTCAGCCCCCGCAGACCCTCTCCCCGGGGCCCCCGAACCCTCTCCAAGCTGAGGTCACTCGGTGCCCACCCCTCCCAGGCGCCGGGATCTCCAGCCGCCCTAGGTCCCAGCCCCGGGCGCCGTGCCCCTGCCCAGCGCCCCGCGCGCCGCCAATCCCGGCGCAGACCGCGGGCTCCCGGGCTCCCGCAGAGCTCCTGCGGTGCTCTCACCTCATCCAGGGTGCGGCCGCCGCCGCTGCCTCTTCCTCCTCGGCCGCGGCTGCCCAGCTCCCGGCCGGCTCGGGCTGCCGTCGCTCCCGGCCGGGAGACTGCGGCGAGGGCTGTGGGGCTCGCGCCGCGTCCCCGGAGCAGTAAGGCGCGCGGTGCGCCCGGCGGGACGCGCGGCAGCAGCAGCTGCAGTCGCAGGGGCGGTGGCAGCAGGACCCGCTCTCGGTCCTCTTCATGGGTTTCCTGGGCCCGGCCGCTCCAGTCCGGGTTACCGTCCCTGCTTGGGTTTCCTACGGTCTTCCCGCACTGCCAGGGAGCATCCTCCGGGCATGGATGGTGGCGGAAACCTGGAAGGACCAGGCCTCCTCCGCGGCTGCCTCTGTCACCTGCTCCGCCCAGATTGCTTCTGTCCCTGGCGCACAAACACCCGCCGCTTGCCTCTTCACCCTCTCATCAGCCCATTCTCTCTCCACCCGCTACCTCAACCTGGAAACCTTTTCATTCCCGGATGGCACTCTTTTTTGTCTTCCTATCCGCTCCATTGTCACCGTCCTCAATTTCCAACCTTAAAAGTTTCTCCTTTTCTCACTCCCTCTCCCCATATTTTCCTGGGTTGTGTCTTCCTCCTCCCTCCAACTCAGCCAGCCTCTTCTACATTATTACATTATTACATTATTCTTTGCTCAGAATCACTACTTCTCCGGGCCGTTGGCTAACCCCGTTTCTCCCTCTTTCTCTCTTAAAATCTTTTTTCCCCCTCTCAATTTTCCCTTTAGTTGTTGTTAAACAACAAAACAAAAACCCTTCTCCTAAATAACCTCAGTTTTCCTTCCCGTTGAGACTTTCTGATTTCCATTTTTCATGAAGAATTCATAGTAAAGTATATATAGCTTGGTATCCCTAAAGGGGATGAATTCATGGTTAAAAAACAGTTCATAGGTCAAATAAATCCTCCACTTAATGTTCATTCTGAAAAGCCTTTTTTTATATTCCAGTGTCCTTTAAGAACAGAAGCTAGTCAGGATCCAGCAAAGCAGAATGCTTCTTGCTACACTATATAAACAAGACTTGCAACAGGGGTTCATCTTTGGAGTAGGCACTATGGGCCCCAAAGTTTATAGACAAAAGTCAATATGGACTATTGATGGATTCAGTGTAAACAAAGAAACTTACCTTAACACCTTTTCCTCCCAAGTCTGCTGTTCAGGCCTCTGCTTTTTTTTTTTTTTTAACCCAACACTATCATCCACCCAGTTGCCCAAGCCCCAAACTTGGGAGTGGTCAGAGACATATCTCTCTCACTCATTCACCTCATCCAGTCTTTAATTCTACTTCTTTACTGTTTATCTTAAGTGCTCCCTCTTATCATGATTCCAAATGTCTCCAGAAAATGACACTATCAGGTATCTCATTCTCTCTTTCAAACTTTAATCTGTATCTTTACCTCTGTTTCCCCCCCAATATATTTTACCTGGGCAATTTACCCTACCACTCCCATCTCTTCTAGAATTCTTAATTATCTCTTAATTATCTTTCGTTGTCTTTGTATCTTTGGCCTTACCTTCTCCTTTAGGTCCACCCCCCTCTTTTTTTCTTTAAGATTTTATTTATTTATTAGAGAAAGAGAGAGCAAGAGCGAGAGAGAGAGAGAGAGAGAGAGAGCATGAGCAGTGGGGAGGGGCAGGAGGGAGAGGGAGAAGCAGGCTCTCCACTGAGGAGGGAGCCAGATGTGGGGCTCAATCCCAGGACCCTGAGATCATGACCTGAGCCTAAGGCAGACACTTAACCGACTGAGCCACCCCGGCACCCCATGGTCCACCCCCACTCTTATAAACATGCTCAAGTCTCCTCATCTCGAAAATAAGGTCCTCCCACCTCTAACTACCATATCTCTGGCTTCCCTTCATTACCCAACTTGCTTAAACACACTGTATGCATTTGATAGCTATACTTCCTGACTTCCATTCATTTTTTTTTAAAGATTTTATTTATTTATTTGAGAGAGAGAGAGTGCGAAAGAGCACAAGCACGGGGAGGGGCAGAGAGAGAGAGGGAGAAGCAGGCTTCCCATTGAGCTGGCAGCCCAAGGCGGGGCAGGGCTCCATCCCAAGACCCTGGGATCAGGACCTGAGCCTAAGGCAGATGCTTAACTGACCAAGCCACCCAGGTGCCCCTCCATTCATTCTTTTTTTTTTAAGATTTTATTTATTTGACAAAGAGAGAAAGAGCACAAGTAGGGGGAGAGACAGGCTGAGGTAGAGGGAGAATCAGGCTCCCCGATGAGCAAGGAGCCCAATGCGGGGCTCGATCCCAGTACTGTGGGATCATGACCTGAGCGGAAGGCAGACGCCCAACCCACTGAGCCATCCAGGTGCCCCCCCCTCCATTCATTCTTTACCATGTCATTCTCTGCAGTCAGGCTTCTTATCCTATTACTTAGCTGAAGCTGGTGTCTTAGCAGTCTGACTTTGGCTTTGCCCACAGACAGGTAGGAGATTTGATCTAATATACAAAATAAAAGGAATGAGGTTCCTTAATTAATTTTTTGAGGTTCCTTAATTTATTTTTTTTAAGATTTTATTTATTTATTTGACAGAGAGAGAGCGAGAGAGAGCGCACAAGCAGGGGGAGTGGGAGAGGGAGAAGCAGGCTCCCCGATAAGCAGGGAGCCTGACACGGGACTTGATCCCAGGATGCTGGGATCATGACCTGAGCCGAAGGCAGACGCTTAACTGACTGAGCCACCCAGGCGCCCGAGGTTCCTTAATTTAAAGAGAATATGCCATCTTCGTTCGTTCAGGCAAATAAATAGGTCAGTGAAATTACTGCAAACTCAAGAGGTAAGAAGTGCTGAAGCTTCCAGTTCCATTTAGGATGAAAGAGCATGCATCAGACTAACTTCCCCTCTGGGTGGGGGGTAGGATAGAATAGAATATATAAATGTTTGTAAATATAGAAAAACATCAAAACAACTCTTTGAAGAAACGGAAGAGTAACCAAAGCAGTCAGGGCTTGAATCTATGATCCTGAAAGAGGAGAAGAACATGAAGTGGGCTCCATATTCACCCTAAAATTTTTCTCCTGAGGGAATTTTCCAACCAAGTGCTAGAATATAAAGTCCAAGTAAAAGCTGGCAGTATTACTGGGCTGAAGAGTCAAAGGTCAAAGTTCAGAGCTGCTAAAGTGGCTGGGACTTGAGGGAGCACTCCCAGAGAAAGAAGAATGGCAGAGACGTAGTTCAATAATCTAGTGCAAGGACACCCGAGTGGCTCAGTTGGTTAAGCGTCTGCCTGTGGCTCAGATCATGATCCCAGGGTCCTGGAATCAAGCCCCACATTGGGCTCCCTCTGTCTGCCTCTCCCCTGCTTGTGCTCACTCTCTGTCTCTGACAAATAAATAAATAAAATATTTTTTAAAAATCTAGTGCAAATTCTCCTCAGGGTAGTGTCCAGTTGTAAAGCCCAACATGCACAAAGCAAGATTAGACACATACACACACCAGAAAACAGCAGTTTAGAGGCTAATGGGCTTGTTGGTGGGCATAAAGAATACCAATGGATCACTTTGATGTAGCCAAGTAGAGATTTCAGCACCTAATGATGAAGGATAGTTGGAAGGCAGACAGGCAGGGACAAGGGGCCCCCGCCCTAAGAGGAAATCACTCTTAAAAGGATTTTACACCACCCTGGAAGGAGCCCTCCACCCTTTCCCATGTGATAGATAGATGACAAAAACCTGATTGGATGGTAGGCACGTGGAGGGTTAATCATATTAAAACGGCCCACCAGATGTTTATAGCAGCAATGTCCACAATAGCCAAACTGTGGAAAGAGCCAAAATATGCGTCGACAGATGAATGGATAAAGAAGATGTGGTAGATATATACAATGGAATATTATGCAGCCATCAAAAGGAAAATGAAATCTTGCCATTTGCAATGACGTGGATAGAACTGGAGAGTGTTATGCTGAGCGAAATAAGTCAATCAGAGAAAGACATGTATCATATGACCTCACTGATATGAGGAATTCTTAATCTCAGGAAACAAACAGAGTTGCTAGAGTGGTAGGGGGTGGGAGGGTTGGGGTGGCTGGGTGATAGACATTGGGGAGGGTATGTGCTATGGTGAGCGCTGTGAATTGCAAGACTGTTGAATCACAGATCTGTACCTCTGAAACAAATAATACATCATATGTTAAAAAGAAGAAGAAGAAGATAGCAGGAGGGGAAGAATGAAGGGGGGGAAATCGGAGGGGGAGATGAACCATGAGAGACTATGGACTCTGAGAAACAAACTGAGGGTTCTAGAGGGGAGGGGGGTGGGAGGATGGGTTAGCCTGGTGATGGGTATTAAAGAGGGCACGTTCTGCATGGAGCACTGGGTGTTATACACAAACAATGAATCATGGAACCCTACATCAAAACCTAATGATATTTTAATGTATGGTGATTAACATAACATAATAAATAAATAAAACGGCCCACCAACAAGCCCATAAAAACCCCGATATTTAGAAACTCCGGTGGCAAGCCTCTTGTTGTTGGGAGCTTTGTACTATCATTTTGCTATCCCTCAATAAACCTTCCTTTCCTGCCCACCACTCTGTCCAGTCTACTACTTCATTCTTTGAAGCAGCATGACCAAGAACTGTGGGCACCAACACAGACAAAAAAATCCTGTAACACTGATACAACTTGGACTTCAAACCTCTCCAAGGTAAAGAGACATCCAGGGCTTTCATTTGAGACTCAAAAATGTTGCACTCTTAGAGTAAGGGCAATACAGTACTGAAATAAGAATCGATCTAACAAAGCTTAAAGCCAAGTCTTTACAGAATCAAAGTGATCCATTGGTATTCTTTATGCCTACCAGAACAAAACTTAACTCTATGGAGGTAGATAACATCATCCACAACCTCTACAGTTTTTTGCTCCACAATGTCAAAAATCTTACATAAAATTAAGAGGCATGCTAAATCCAAATCCAAATGACTAAACATGAGGAGAAAAGTTGTTTTTTTAAAGATTTTATTTATTTATTTGAGAGAGAGAGAGAGCACGCAGGAGCACAAGCAGAGGGCAGAGGGAGAGGGAGAAGCAGACTCCCCACTGAGCAGGGAGCCCGATGCAGCACTCGATCCCAGGACCCTGGGATCATGACCTGAGCCGAAGGCAGACGCCCAACTGACTGAGCCACCCAGGTGCCCCTAGATGGACATTCTAAATATAAAAATACAATAACTAGGGGCGCCTGGGTGGCTCAGTCGGTTGGGCATCTGCCTTCGGCTCAGGTCATGATCCCAGGGTCCTGGGATCGAGCCCCGCATCGGGCTCCCTGCTCCACGGGAGGCCTGCTTTTCCTTCTCCCACTCCCCCTACTTGTGTTCCCCCTCTTGCTGTGTCTATCTCTGTCAAATAAATAAATAAAATCTTTAAAAAATAAAAATACAATAACTGGAAGTAAGACCCATTGGTGTGTTCAACAGTAGTTTGAATGCAGCAGAAATCGGCATCCATCAAGTGGAAGATAGGTCAATAAAAAATGCCAAAATGAAGGACAGAAAAAGGGGGAGGGAAGAGCAGAGCATAACAGGCATTTGGAATACAGTCAAAAGGTATATTATATGTGTAATTGTAGTCCTTCAGAGAGACGAGACTGAGAATGGGCTAGAAGTAATACTTGAGGAGATAAAGACCAAGAATTTTCTAAAACTGATAAAAAGACATTGACTTGTCAGGTTCCAGAAGGTTAGCAAACAGCAAGTAGAATAAATCACCAATATATCTCAGAAATAATAGAAGCAGTTGCAATTTAGAAATTTGATGAAGGCAATTCTGCCCTTGAAACAAAGGGGAAAATCTTGACCAGGAGGCAGTTCTCATAGACCTAATCAACTCCATAGCTTTTATACAGTGGCAGGAGTCATTGTGCAGGGGCTGAAAAGAAACACACACAAGAAAGGATGGAAATTATGTCACTAAACAGAATTTATACTCAAATCAGCCCTTGGGTGTCAGAAAAAGAAGGAGTTGAAAGGGGGAAATGAAAATGAATAGGTTTGATTTGTTGGTGGAAAATCAATAAGCTCATTAAACCGTAGTTAGTAACTAAACTGAGACTGCCAACCTGTAAATTTCTAAATTTTGTATAGCAAGGCAGGAAGATCTCAAGTGTCCTACTCCAAAAGAGGAAATGATTTCTAAAGGGGATTTCCACCTCCACCTGCCACATATTAAACACAGTACCGTAAACAATTGAAACTACGTTTACAAGTCACAGGTTCAGATAACTGGCATAAAATGATTGGTAAGCCAGAGAGGCTTAAACTGAAAAGGTTTTCTCCTCTTTCTCTACCCAACGTTGAATTTCTGCTATGATGTTTGGAAACAGCTATGTGGTTCTGAGTTATCCCAAGAATTAAACTGGGTTCTTTTTTTTTTTTTAAGATTTTATTTATTTGACAGAGAGAGCACAAGCAGAGGGAGAGAGAGGGAGAAGCAGGCTCCCTGCTGAGCAAGGAGCCCGATGTGGGACTCGGTCCCAGGACCCTGGGATCATGACCCAGGATGAAGGCAGCTGCTTAAACAACTGAGCCACCCAGGCGTCCCTAAACTGGGTTCTGATATAATTTTGTTTGGGTAGCTCTACGGCCTTGGAATTGACTTAAAATTTTTTTTTGGCTTTGTTAATTTTAAGTGTCCTATTACATTTTGTGTTGTTTGAAAGTGAGAGACATCAGAAATTTTGATTGAATCAATCCAACCTAATGATACTACAGAAAATATCTAGTAAAAACAGCTGAAGCTATAGCCAATAAAAGAATCCTGATTCTACCCAGGCACCTGATTAAGAATTCTGCTGGCTGACAAAATATGGAAGAAACCCAAGTGTCCATCGATAAATGAATGGGTAAAGAAGATGTGGTATATAGATATACACACACATATACACACATACCATGGAACATTACTCAGCCATAAAAAAGAATGAAATCTTGCCATTTACAACAACATGGATGGATCTAGAGCATATAATGTTAAGTGATATAAGTCAGTTAGAGAAAGACAAATACCATATAATTTCACTCATATATGGAATTTAAGAAACAAAACAAACACAGGGCACCTGGGTGGCTCAGTTGGTTGAGTATCTGACTGTTGGTTTTGGCTCAGGTCATGATCTCATGGGTCATGGGATAGAGCCCCATATCGGGCTCATGCTCAGCAGGGAGTCTGCTTGAGAGTCTCTCCCTCTGCCCCTCCCCCCACTCGTGAGCTCACTCTCTCTCAAATAAATAAATCTTAAAAAAATCTTAAAAAAAGAAAAAGAAACAAAACAAACAGAAAAAAAAGAGACATAGAAAAATGTCAGACTTAAATATAAAACAGCCTTAAATATGGAGAACAGACTGATGGTTGCCAGAGGGGAGGTGGGTGGGGGATATGAAATAGGTGAAAGGGACTAAGAGTACCCTTATCATGATGAGCACTGAGTAATGTGTACAATTGTTGAATCACAATATTGTACAGCTGAAACTAATATAACACTGTATGTTAAGTATACTGTAATTAAATAAAGAAATAATAAAACAAATTAAAATAAATAAAAATTTAAAAAGAGAATTCTGGGGGTACCTGGCTGACTCAGTCAGAAGAGCATGGGACTCTTGATCTCGGGGTCATGAGTTCAAGCCCCATGTTGGGTGTAGAGATTACTTAAATACATAAATAAACTTAAAAAAAATTAAAAAAGAATTCTGCTGGCTGAGACTGAGTAGAATAAATAATTTCAGAATAACATTTTTGCATTATAATTTCTGTGAGTGGTAAGGAGTCTGGATTTTCTATGGGGTTTAATTTATAAATGGGAGGGGATTTAATCTCTTAATTTTTCTCCTGCAAACTTGGTAATGAAAAAAGGTTAATATTCAAATTTGAAGTATCTTCTGATATTGTATAATTTTAGTGTGTTTCTCTTGACATTTTATTTCACTACATGATTTTTAGTGTACTATGTTAGATAACAACAGGTTAATAATTTAGCTTGGTAAATGGAATAGGAAATAGTAGTTCTTAGGCCTTCAGACTCAGACTGGAGCTATACTACCAGCTATTCTGGATTTCTAGCTTGTAGATGGCCATTCTAATAGGTTTATGATGGTATCTTATTTTCATTATATTTTGCAATTATCTAATGTTGGACTCTGCACTGGGCATGGAGCCTGCTTAAGATTCTCTCCCTCTCCCTCTGTCCTTAGCCCCTCTCTCTCCCCCTCTCTAAAAAACAAACAAACAAACAAAACCCAGCTGGGATTGTGATATGGATTGTAATGAACATGCAATTATTGTTATTTTAACAGTTATTTGGGAATTATTGTTATTTTTTTTTAAAGATTTTATTTATTTATTTTGACAGAGAGAGGGAACACAAGCAGGGGGAATGAGAGAGGGAGAAGCAGGCTTCCCGCCGAGCAGGGAGCCCGATGTGGGACTCAATTCCAGGACCCTGGGATCATGACCTGAGCTGAAAGCAGACGCTTAACGACTGAGCCACCCAGGCACTCCCTGGAATTATTGTTCTTTTAATCCCATTAAATCTTTCAATCCATGAACATGGGATGTCTTTCCACTTATTTAGGTTTTCTTTAATTTCTTTCAACAGTGTTTTATAGTTCTCAGTCTATAAATCTTATACTCCTTTTGTTAGAATTACCTAAATATTTCATTTATTTTTCGGCTGTTGTAAATGGAATTGTGTTCCTAATTTTGTTTTGGATTGTTCATTTTTAGTGCATAGAAATACAATTGATTTTTGCATATTGATCTTGTATCCTACAACTTTGATAAATTCACTTATTCTATTTTTTGTGGATTCTTTAGATTTTTTTTTCAAAAGATTTATTTATTTGTTTTAGAGAGAGAGAGCATGAGCAGGGGAGGAGCAGAGGGAGAGGGAGAGAGAGAGTCTTAAGCAGACTCCATGCTCAATGTGGAGCCTGACATGGGGTTCAATCCTAGCACCCTGAGATCACAACCTGAGCCAAAACCAAGAGTAGGCCACTTAACCAACTGCGCCACCCAGGCGCCCCTAGAATTTTCTATATACAAGATCAAATCATCAGCAAATAGATTTAGTGTTACTTCTTTCTTTCCGATTTCAGTGCCTGTATTTCTTTTTCTTGCCTGATTGCCCTGGCTTGAACTTCACGTATAAGGTTGAGTATAAGTGGTGAGAGTGGACATCTTTGTACTGTTTCCAATCTTAGAGGAAGAGCTTTCAATGTTTCACTTCTAAGGACAATGTTAGTTGTGAGTTTTTCATAGATGTCATTTATCAGGTTGAGGAAGTGCCGGAGTCCAGCTCCAGCCGGGGTGGGTCTCTCGTAGGAAAGGACGGCGTCGGCAAATGAGGAGACACAGACACAGGATCAGGTTGCAAGCATCTCCTCCTGACAGCCTTGGAGGAACTTTATTTATATGTTAGGATTTTTTTGTTTTTCCATACTTTCGTAACATGTGATTATGTTTTTTCACAATTGATTGAGATAATCTTAGATCATTTTTTTTGATTACAGACATAGCCTTCTTTTATTTTTCCTTTGTAATGATTAACATGACCTTTATTGATTTCCACTTAGTGACTTTTGCTAAAACTAAAAAACAATATGAAAAGAGAAAGGTGCTAGACAGAGCGTGACCGTCTTGCTATTTTGTTCTATAGCGCAGGAAATATAGTGAACTGTGGAACAGCCTGAGCTGTTCCTTTCTTAGAATCTTGCTGCTTCTGAGGCACCTGGGGGGCCTTGTGGAATTAGTTTCATTATGATTGCTTAGATAGGCGTAACTAAGATGAGTAGTCACTTTATCATGAAACCCCAGAAATATTCCCACAATTATAAAGATTGCCATAAACAAAATGAAAGAGAATAGCAGGAGCCAGCTGTGGAGTCTCCTGTTTTCAGGATTGTCTGCCATACTTGGACTTTGTCAAACAGCATGAGTAGCTTGGCTAGCGCCAAGGAAGATCTCTTCTATTCCTAGTTGCCTGACTGTTTTTAACAGGAAAAAATGTTAGATATTCTTGAATGCTTTTTCTGCATTCATTGAGATAATCATGCGAGTTTTGTCTTTTATTCTATTAATATGGTATATTACATTTATTGATTTTCATAGAGTGAAGCAATCTTGCATTCTTCGGATAAATTCCACTTGGTCATGATGTATAATCCTTTTAATGTGTTGCTGGGAAAAGTTCACTACTATAAGGTATATTGGTCTGTCATTTTCATTTTTTTTTTTTAAGATTTTATTTATTTATTTGAGAGATAGAATGAAAGAGAGAGAGCACAAGAGGGGGGAGGGTCAGAGGGAGAAGCAGACTCCCTGCTGAGCAGGGAGCCTGATGCGGGACTCGATCCTGGGACTCCAGGATCATGACCTGAGCCGAAGGCAGTCGCTTAACCAACTGAGCCACCCAGGCACCCTGTCGTTTTCATTTCTTGTGAAGTCCTTGTTTTGTTTTGGTGGCAGAGTAATATTGGTCTCATAGAATGAGTCGGGAGCAGTTCTTTTCTATATTTTTTGGAAGAGTTTGCAAAGCATTAGTGTTTTGTTTTGTTTTTTAAGATTTTATTTATTTATTTGCCAGAGAAAGAGAGAGCTCACAAGCAGGGAGAGTGGCAGGCAGAGAAAGATCAGGCTCCCTGCTGACTGAGCCACCCAGGCATCCCAGCATTAGTGTTCTTTAAACATTTTCTGGAATTCACAAATTAAGCTCTCCAGACCTGGACTTTTCCTTGTGGGAGGTATTATTATTATCATTATCATTATCATTATTATTATTACCATTATTATTAATTCATTCTCTTTACTTGTTATAGGTCTAGTCAGGTTTTCTATTTCTTCTTGAATCAATTCAGGTAGCTTGTGTCTTTCTCAGATTTTGTCCATTTCTGGTTTTTTTTTTTTAAGATTTTTATTTATTTATTGGACAGATAGAGAGACAGCAAGAGAGGAAACACAAGCACGGAGAGTGGGAGAGATGGAGAAGCAGGCTTCCCACTGAACAGGGAGCCAGACGCGGGACTTCACCCCAGGACCCTGGGATCACTGCCTGAGCCAAAGGCAGACACTTAACGACTGAGCCACCCAGCTGCCCCAGAATTTGTCCATTTCATCCAGTTTATCTAATTTATTGGTATACAATTATTAATTGTATTTCCTCATAATCCTTTTTATTTCTATGGATTAGTAGTAATATCCCCTTATTCATTTTGTAATTTGTTAAATAAAAATTTGTCCCCACACCAGCATCCTCCCCCCAAAACCCCAAAACCTCCATAAAATTCCATTTGAGACAAATTTCAATTACAAAGCTACAACAGTTACAAAGATCAACTTAAAAAAAACAAACAAAACATAAAATGCCTCTGTTGCAATGTGTGGTAAATGGTATTTGTATCCAGTCTAACCTGGATATAAACTATCTTCTTTTTTAAATTATTATTATTATGTTATGTTAATCACCATACATCACATCATTAGTTTTTGATGTAGTGTTCCATGATTCATTGTCTGCATATAACACCCAGTGCTCCATGCAGAACATGCCCTCTTTAATACCCATCACCAGTCTAACCCATCCTCACACCTCCCTCCCCTCTAGAACCCTCAATTTGTTTTTCAGAGTCCATCGTCTCTCATGGTTCATCTCCCCCTCTGATTTCCCCCCTTCATTCTTCCCCTCCTGCTATCTTCTTTTTTTTTTTTAACATATAATGTATTATTTGTTTCAGAGGTACAGATCTGTGATTCAACAGTCTTGCACACTTCACAGCGCTCACCATAGCACATACCCTCCCCAATGTCTATCACTCAGCCACCCAATCCCTCCCACCCCCCACCACTCCAGCAACTCTCAGTTTGTTTCCTGAGATTAAGAATTCCTCATATCAGTGAGGTCATATGATACATGTCTTTCTCTGATTGATTTATTTCACTCAGCATAACACTCTCCAGTTCCATCCACGTCGTTGCAAATGGCAAGATTTCATTCCTTTTGATGGCTGCATAATATTCCATTGTATATATATATACCACTTCTTCTTTATCCATTCATCTGTCGATGCACATCTTGGCTCTTCCACAGTTTGGCTATTGTGGACATTGCTGCAATAAACATGCGGGTGCACGTACCCCTTGGGATCCCTACATTTGTATCTTTGGGGTAAATACCCAGTAGTGCAATTGCTGGATCATATGGTAGCTCTATTTTCAACTTTTTGAGGAACATCCATACTGTTTTCCAGAGTGGTTACACCAGCTTGCATTCCCACCAACAGTGTAGGAGGGTTCCCCTTTCTCCGCATCCCTGCCAACATCTGTCATTTCCTGACTTGTTAATTTTAGCCATTCTGACTGGTGTGAGGTAGTATCTCATTGAGGTTTTGATTTGGATTTCCCTGATGCCAAGTGATGTTGAACACTTTTTCATGTGTCTGTTGGCCATTTGGATGACTTCTTTGGAAAAATGTCTGTTCATGTCTTCTGCCGATTTCTTGATTGGATCATTTGTTCTTTGGGTGTTGAGTTTAAGAAGTTCTTTATAGATTGTGGATACTAGCCCTTTATCTGATAGGTCATTTGCAAATATCTTCTCCCATTCTGTCGGTTTTTTTTGGTTTTGTTGACTGCTTCTTTTGCTGTGCAAAAGCTTTTTATCTTGATGAGGTCCCAATAGTTCATTTTTGCCCTTGCTTCCCTTGCCTTTGGCGATGTTTCTAGGAAGAAGTTGCTGCGGCTGAGGTCGAAGAGGTTGCTCCCTGTGTTCTTTTTTAGGATTTTGATGGACTCCTGTCTCACAGTTAGGTCTTTCAACCATTTGGAGTCTATTTTTGTGTGTGGTGTAAGGAAATGGTCCAGTTTCATTCTTCTGCATGTGGCTGTCCAATTTTCCCAACACCATTTGTTGAAGACACTGTCTTTTTTCCATTGGACATTCTTTCCTGTTTGTTCGAAGATTAGTTGACCATAGAGTTGAGGGTCCATTTCTGGGTTCTCTATTCTGTTCCATTTTTTTTTTTTTAAGATTTTATTTATTTATTTGACAGAGACAGAGATAGTGAGAGCAGGAACACAAGCAGTGGGAGTGGGAGAGGGAGAGCAGGCTTCCCGCCGAGGAGGGAGCCTGATGCGGGACTCGATCCCAGGACCCTGGGACCATGACCTGAGCCGAAGGCAGACGCTTAACGACTGAGCCACCCAGGCGCCCTCTATTCTGTTCCATTGATCTGTGTGTCTGTTTCTGTGCCAGTACCATACTGTCTTGATGACAACTTTGTAATAGAGCTGGAAGTCCGGAATTGTGATGCCGCCAGCTTTGCTTTTCTTTTTCAACATTCCTCTGGCTATTTGGGGTCTTTTCTGGTTCCATACAAATTTTAGGATTATTTGTTCCATTTCTTTGCAAAGAGTGGATGGTATTTTGACAGGGATTGCATTGAATGTGTAGATTGCTCTAGGTAGCATTGACATCTTCACAATATTTGTTCTTCCAATCCATGAGCATGGAACGTTTTTCCATTTCTTTGTGTCTTCCTCAATTTCTTTCATGAGTATTTTATAGTTTTCTGAGTACAGATCCTTTGCCTCTTTGGTTAGATTTATTCCTAGGTATCTTATGGTTTTGGGTGCGATTGTAAATGGGATCGACTCCTTAATTTCTCTTTCTTCTGTCTTGTTGTTGGTGTATAGGAATGCCACTGATTTCTGTGCATTGATTTTATATCCTGCCACTTTACTGAATTCCTGTATGAGTTCTAGCAGTTTTGGGGTGGAGTCTTTTGGGTTTTCCACATAAAGTATCATATCATCTGCAAAGAGTGAGAGTTTGACTTCTTCTTTGCCGATTTGGATGGCTTTTATTCCTTTTTGTTGTCTGATTGCTGTGGCTAGGACTTCCAATACTATGTTGAATAGCAGTGGTGATAGTGGACATCCCTGCCGCGTTCCTGACCTTAGGGGGAAAGCTCTCAGTTTTTCCCCATTGAGAACGATATTTGCTGTAGGTTTTTCATAGATGGCTTTTATGATATTGAGGTATGTATCCTCTATCCCTATATTCTGAAGAGTTTTGATCAAGGAAGGATGCTGTACTTTGTCAAATGCTTTTTCTGCATCTATTGAGAGGATCATATGATTCTTGTTCTTTCTTTTATCAATGTATTGTATCACATTGATTGATTTGCGGATGTTGAACCAACCTTGCAGCCCAGGGATAAATCCCACTTGGTCATGGTGAATAATCCTTTTAATGTACTGTTGGATCCTACTGGCTAGTATTTTGGTGAGAATTTTTGCATCCATGTTCATCAAGGATATTGGTCTGTAATTCTCCTTTTTGATGGGGTCTTTGTCTGGTTTGGGGATCAAGGTAATGGTGGCCTCATAAAATGAGTTTGGAAGTTTTCCTTCCATTTCTATTTTTTGGGACAGTTTCAGAAGAATAGGTATTAATTCTTCTTGAAATGTTTGATAGAATTCCCCTGGGAAGCCATCTGGCCCTGGGCTTTTGTTTGTTGGGAGATTTTTGATGACTGTTTCAATTTCCTTAGTGGTTATAGGTCTGTTCAGGTTTTCTATTTCTTCCTGGTTCAGTTTTGGTAGTTGATACATCTCTAGGAATGCATCCATTTCTTCCAGATTATCTAGTTTGCTGGCATAGAGTTGTTCATAATATGTTCTTATAATTGTATTTCTTTGGTGTTGTTTGTGATCTCTCCTCTTTCATTCATGATTTTATGTATTTGGGTCATTTCTCTTTTCTTTTTGATAAGTCTGGCCAGGGGTTTATCAATCTTGTTAATTCTTTCAAAGAACCAGCTCCTAGTTTCGTTGATCTGTTCTACTGTTCTTTTGGTTTCTATTTCATTGATTTCTGCTCTGATATTTTTTTTTTAATTTTTTTATTGTTATGTTGATCACCATACATTACACCATTAGTTTTAGACGTAGTGTTCCATGATTCATTGTTTGTGCATAACACCGAGTGCTCCGTGCAGAACGTGCCCTCTTTAATACCCATCACCAGGCTAACGCATCCTCCCACCCCCCTCCCTTCTAGAACCCTCAGTTTGTTTTTCAGAGTCCATCATCTCTCATGGTTCATCTCCCCCTCCGATTCCCCCCCCTTCATTCTTCCCCTCCTGCTATCTTCTTCTTTTTTTTTTCTTAACATATATTGCATTATTTGTTTCAGAGCTACAGATCTGAGATTCAACAGTCTTGCACAATTCACAGTGCTTACCAGAGCACATACCCTCCCCAGTGTCTATCACCCAGTCACCCCATCCCTCCCATCCCACCCCCCACTCCAGCAACCCTCAGTTTGTTTCTTGAGATTAAGAATTCCTCATATCAGTGAGGTCATATGATACATGTCTTTCTCTGTTTGACTTATTTCGCTCTGATTTCTACTCTGATCTTTATTATTTCTCTTCTCCTGCTGGGTTTAGGCTTTATTTGCTGTTCTTTCTCTAGCTCCTTTAGATGTAGGGCTAGGCTGTGTATTTGAGACCTTTCTTATTTCTTGAGAAAGGCTTGTATTGCTATATACTTTTCTCTTAGGACTGCCTTTGCTGTATCCCAAAGATTTTGAACAGTTGTGTTTTCATTTTCATTGGTTTCCATGAATTTTTTAAATTCTTCTTTAATTTCCTGGTTGACCCATTCATTCTTTAGTAGGATGTTCTTTAGCCTCCATGTATTTGAGTTCTTTCCAACTTTCCTCTTGTGATTGAGTTCTAGTTTCAAAGCACTGTGGTCTGAAAATATGCAGGGAATGATCCCAATCTTTTGGTACCGGTTGAGACCTGATTTGTGACGTAGGATGTGATCTATTCTGGAGAATGTTCCATGGGCATTAGAGAAGAATGTGTATTCTGTTGCTTTGGGATGGAATGTTCTTAATAGATCTGTGAAGTCCATTTGGTCCAGTGTGTCATTTAAAGTCTTTATTGCCTTGTTGATCTTTTGCTTAGACGATCTGTCCATTTCAGTGAGGGGGTTGTTAAAGTCCCCCACTATTATTGTATTGTTGTCGATGTGTTTCTTTGCTTTTGTTATTAATTGCCTTATATAATTGGCTGCCCCCATGTTAGGGGCATAGATATTTACAATTGTTAGATCTTCTTGTTGGATAGACCCTTTAAGTAGGATATAGCGTCCTTCCTCATCTCTTATTACAGTTTTTGGTTTAAAATCTAATTTGTCTGATATAAGGATTGCCACCCCAGCTTTCTTTTGGTTTCCATTAGCATGGTAAATGGTTTTCCACCCCTTCACTTTCAATCTGGGGGTGTCTTTGGGTCTAAAATGAGTCTCTTGCAGACAGCATATTGATGGGTCTTGTTTTTTTATCCAATCTGATAGCCTGTGTCTTTTGATTGGGGCATTGAGCCCATTTACATTCAGGGTAACTATTGAAAGATACGAATTTAGTGCCATTGTATTGCCTGTAAGGTGACTGTTACTGTATATTGTCTCTGTTCCTTTCTGGTCTATGTTGCTTTTAGGCTCTCTCTTTGCTTAGAGGACCCCTTTCAATATTTCTTGTAGGGCTGGTTTTGTGTTTGCAAATTCCTTTAGTTTTTGTTTGTCCTGGAAGCTTTTTATCTCTCCTTCTATTTTCAATGACAGCCTAGCTGGATATAGTATTCTTGGCTACATATTTTTCTCATTTAGTGCTCTGGATATATCATGCCAGTCCTTTCTGGCCTGCCAGGTCTGTGTGGATAGGTCTGTTGCCAATCTAATGTTTCTACCATTGTAGGTTACAGATCTCTTCTCCCGAGCTGCTTTCAGGATTTTCTCTTTGTCTCTGAGACTTGTAAGTTTTACTATTAGATGTCAGGGTGTTGACCTATTTTTACTGATTTTGAGGGGATTCTCTGTGCCTCCTGGATTTTGATGCCTGTTTCCTTCCCCAAATTAGGGAAGTTCTCTGCTATAATTTGCTCCAATATACCTTCTGCCCCTCTCTCTCTTTCTTCTTCTTCTGGGATCCCAATTATTCTAATGTTGTTTCGTCTTATGGTGTCACTTATCTCTCGAATTCTGCCCTCGTGATCCAGTAGTTGTTTATCTCTCTTTTTCTCAGCTTCTTTATTTTCCATCATTTGGTCTTCTATCTCACTGATTCTCTCTTCTGCCTCATTTATCCTAGCAGTTAGAGCCTCCATTTTTGATTGCACCTCATTAATAGCCTTTTTGATTTCGACTTGGTTAGATTTTAGTTCTTTTATTTCTCCAGAAAGCGTTTCTCTAATAACTTCCATGCTTTTTTCAAGCCCAGCTAGTATCTTTAAAATCATCATTCTGAACTCTAGTTCCGACATCTTACTAATGTCTGTATTGATTAGGTCCCTGGCAGTCGGTACTGCCTCTTGTTCTTTTTGTTGAGGTGATTTTTTCCATCTTGTCATTTTGTCCAGAGGAGAATAGATGAATGAGACAACAAAATGCTAACAGGGTAACAACGTCCCCAGAAAATATACACTAAACAATCAGAAGCGACCTGAAATGGGGGGAAAAGAAAGGGAAAGAAAAAAAAAAGAAAAAGGGGGAAAAAAAGAAAAAGATAAAGACAAAAACAAACAAAAACAAAACAAAACAAAAAAAACAGAATATGATCAAATATGATCAGGCTGGTGCATAGATCAGTGCCACACACTAGATTTTGGGCGTATTTTGGTCTGTTAGAAGAAAGTGCCTCCCAAAATTTTAAAGAAAGAAAAACTTATATATGTACAAAAAAAAGGGTTAATATGATGAAGGGATGGAATATGACTGTAAAGATGAAAATTATAGAAGATTTTATAAAAGTTATTGATAAGATAAGAAGTTGCTTGAAAAAAGAAAGAAGAGGATTTAAAAAAAAAGGGAGAGAATGTGATCAGGCAGGAGACTAGAACAAAGTCATACACTAGAGATTTAGGGTATATTTTGATCTGTTAGAAGAAACTGTATCTCAGAATTTTAAAGAGAGAACAACTTATATATATATGCCAAAAATAAGGATAACTACTATGAAGGAATAGAATATGACTCTAAAAATGAAAAATAAAAATATATTTTTAAAAAGTGGTTGATAAGATGTTGGTTGAAAAAGGGAAAAAGAAAAATTAAAAAAAAAAAGACAGTTTAAAAAAAAATTAACTTTGAAAGACTAAAGAATCATGGGGAAAAAGCCATGAATTCTATGTGCAGTATTCCCCTAGCGCTGGAGTTCTGCCATTCTCATTGATTTGTAAACTTGGTCTTGGGTGGCCGTTCTCGCTGATCTTCTGGGGGAGGGGCCTGTTGCCGTGGTTCCCAAATGTCTTTGCCGGAGGCGGAATTGCCCCACCCTTGCTGGTCTGGGCTCGGGTTTGCTCTCGGGAGCTTTTGTTCCCTGCAAGCTTTCCGTACAGTGTTGGAGGACGAGAGTGAAATGGCGGCCTCCCAATCTCTGCCCCGGAGGAGCTGAGAACTTGGGGCCCCACTCCTCAGTGAGCCCCCAGAGAAAAGCAGTCAGTCACTCCCATCTCCCCATCTCCGGCCGCACTCCGTGCTCACCCGGCCTGTGACCGAGTGTTTCTATGTCTGGCACCCGACTCGGTGTGGAGTCTCCAAACCCAGCAGATCCCTGTGGTGCGCTCCCACGCTGCTCCTCCCCGGGGAGAAAGGGGAGTCTCCCCGGATCTGCTGCTTGTTGGGTCCCTGCTGGAGGAGCAGTGGCCCGACTGTGCCGCGGATCACGGTCTATGGCAACCCCGAGCTGAGAGCCCACGCCTTGGCTCCGTCTCTGCAGCCGGCTTCCCTGCTCCGATACATGGGAGCTCTGCCGCACTCAGGCACCCCTGGTCTTTCTGTGACCCCGAGAGTCCTGAGACCACACTGTCCTGCGAGGGTTCCACCCCCTGCTTAGCCACTGGATCGATGTCCCTCAGCGGAGCCGACTTCTAAATGTTCCGATTTTGTGCTCCGCTGCTCTATCACTTGCCAGAAGCGGCGGACGGAGGCCCCCTCCCCCGCCGTCTATCCTCCCGAATATCGCCTCGGATTCACTTCTCTGCACGTCCTACCTTCCAAAAAGTGGTTGCTTTTCTTTTTTTTTTTTTAATTTTTTTAAGATTTTATTTACTTATTTGTCAGAGAGAGAGAGCACAAGCAGAGGGAGAAGCAGGCTTCCCACTGAGCAGGGAGCCCGATGCAGGACTTGATCCTGGGACTCCAGGATCACGACCTGAGCCGAAGGCAGTCGTTTAACCAACTGAGCCACCCAGGCGCCCCGTGGTCGCTTTTCTGTTCACAGAGTTGTTGCTATTCTTTTCTTCGATCTCCTGTTGAGTTCGTAGGTGTTCAGAATGGTTTGATCCCTTGGATGTAAACTATCTTCTTGACCTTTTTCCTTACTCTTCCAAAAAGTGGTTTAAAATTATACAAATTTGGGGCACCTGGGTGGCTCAGTTGGTTAAACGGCTGCCTTCAGCTCAGGTCATGATCCCAGGGTCCTGGGACCCAGGCCCGCATCGGGCTCCTTGCTCAGCAGGGAGCCTGCTTCTCCCTCTCCCTCTGCCTGCTGCTCCCCCTGCTTGTGCATGCTCTCTCTCTTTGTCAAATAAATAGATAAATAAAATATTAAAAAAAAATTATACAGATTTTAGGGACACCTGGGTGGCTCAGTCGTTAAGCATCTGCTGTCTGCCTTCGGCTCAGGTCATGATCCCAGGGTCCTGGGGTTAGTCTGTGCAGGCTTGTTGCTCAGCGGGGAGCCTGCTTCTCCCTCTGCCTGCTGCTCCCCCTGCTTATGCTCTCTCTCTCTCTTTCTCTGACAAATAAAATCTTTAAAAAAATAAAGTTATACAAATTTTATAAAAGCATCTGATAGCACCTAATACATAATGTCTGTTTACCAGAGTCTTAAAGCATTTTAGAGGTTCAATTAGGGCTTTTTATATTATTGGTATTTTCAGGTTTTCTCAGCAGCATTTTCTATCTTTTTTCATAGAGCTTATTGAAGAAAAGCAAGTAGTAATGTAAAATTTGTTCAAAACCCAAACACATTCAGTAATTTAAGCTGAGGTTTTGCCATCTGTGGCAACAAAAATGATGGATGCCAACATAAATACACATCCTATTCCCAGAGTAATATAAAAATCTAAAAATTTTACTTTTGCAGCAATACTTTGCCATAAACGGAAGTACAACACAGTCACAATGAGGAGACTAATAAGAAAGGCAGTGTATCATACATAATTTACAAAAGTCACATCCTCCACAAAAGCATATTGTGATACAACCTCTCCCCAGCTAAAGGCTGGTAGAAAGCCAACAGCTAGAAGTCTATGAGATCATCACGGCCACGTAACTGGAAGGAAACAAAGGTGCTAAGATCATCGTAGGGCCTTGTAGGGCCAAGGTCCCTCTTGGTGTAGGGCCGTATCCAAAGATAGGTGAGTATTTTTGAGAAAATTCTGGTCTCAGTGCAGGTACATCCTGGTTTGTTCTCTGCCATGTGCCTCCTGCTTCCTTGGGGAAGGTCTGCTGTTTCCTAGCTCGTTGGGTAAGTCTGCCTAATTCTGGGGTAGAATGTTAGCAAGACCTTTCGGTCATTAAAGATCTAAATCCGTGCTCCCCATTTAGTTTGACCAGTAATAAAAGTAGTAGTATCATTTCTCTACTTCCTAGTTTGATCTCAGTTTAGAAGAGGAAGAAAGGATTGTTGTTGTGATCTCCTGAAGCCCCAGTTCAAAGCTGCCATAATAGTGCTGCATAAATAGTGAATAAAAAAGGGACAATGCTTCTGGGATTTGGTTCTCATTCACCTAAGGGCTCTGAGGTAGGCACATTGAAATTTGGGTTTGACTGTCAGATTTCCAGAACCAGAGGATCATACTCCCAAACAAAGTGGGGAGGAAAAGGTCCCACATCAGATAGTAACGGAATGAGAGGGTGGAGCAGGGAAAAGAGCAGGGAAAGGACAATCACAAGGGACTGATTAACAAAAATTGTGTCTTTGGAAGACAGGGAATTCATCACAAGAAAGGATTAACAGCAAGTTGTGCCCCCTTTCATTACATTGAATGTCACATTGGATTCAGTTTTCAGGCACTGAAATGAGGCACTGAAACGAGGTAGCGCTGAATGAGTCAGGCTAATAATTTCTTTCTTTCTTTTTTTTTTTTTAAACAAGGAAGGATAAAAAAGACAAGTAATAACTGAAATATCTGACCCTTATGATTATAAAGAAAAATCACTCAGTGAGAAAGTTATTCACTAATTTCTGGAACACCAGTGTGAGTAGAAAAGATAGGGTCCAGAAAAGAAGGAGCCGGAGGAATATGAGGGGGAAGCCAAGCAACAGTGGCAGTGGTTGAGACAACAGCAGCTAAAATCAGGAACTTGTAATGGCTGCTAGGAAAACTCAATCCACTTGGACTCCACAGAAGGGGAGTAGGGCTGCAGTTCTGAGGGACAATCTAGGTGGACACTCAGGGTTAAAAAAAAAAAAAAATCACCACCGAAGGCTTTTATCATTCTAGACTGGGGTGAGAAGAAATTGGGGTAGAGCTGGGTTGGGGGTAATGGGAGAGAGACTGAGCCAGGTAGAATGTAACCTCTACCAACAAACTTCATGTTTCTTTTGTTTGCTTTTGTATAAACCAGCACCTGCTATTCCTAGCCCATAGTGATTGAACAATAAATATTTTTTAAATGATTTTATTTATTTATTTATTTATTTGAGAGAAAAGAGTACAAGCAGGCAGAGGGGCAGAGGGAGAGGGAGAAGCAGGCTCCTCACTGAGCAGGGGGCCCAATGGGGGACTCAATCCCAGGACCCTGGGATCATGATCTGAGCCGAAGGCAGACACTTAACCAACTGAGCCACCCAGGTGCCCCAACAATAAATATTTTTAAATAACTAATTGGATAAATGAAGGGAATGGTTGACAGATATGTCTTCACTTTAAGAGTACCAACCCTGAATTGTGCTATATATAACCAATGCAGTGTTGTCCCAATCTATGAGCATGCCATTCATTTGGTCATTTATTCAATAAATATTAATCGAGCATTTGCTAGGTTCCAGGTATGGGATACTAGACTCTGGGGAATAACACATGACTACTTTTTCTGACCTGAAAGGATTTGATTTAGAGGCTGGTAGGGGAAGGAAGAAATCTGTTAAAATTTTTTTAAATTGGATAACATATTTTAGATGCTATCAAAACTACCCTATCCTCATTCCGCTCCTCCCCTCTCACCCCCTCTCCTCCATCCCAACCCCACCAATTTCAAACTCCAAGGGATGGACCATCTTGGCCTGCTGTCGGCCTGGCTTTCCTGACAAAGTAGGGAAACCACAGAGACGTGAAGAAAGAAGTCATTTCATCAGGTAGCTTCTAGAAGGCAGGGGCTTTCATATTTGAAGCAGGCTATCTAAAGTAATCTTATTTAAATAGAAGCCTTCACATTACTTACAATGCACACTTTGTTCTTTTCTCCACCTTCCTCCCCCCAGATCTGTACTTTCAATGTCTGGACCGTCTGCGTGAATGACACAGATAAGGTCTGTGAACGAATTCAAGGATAAAAAGACAAATTCCTGCCTCCACAGAGCTCGCACTGTAAGGTTTAGTCAGGGATGATAACTCAAAATAACCACCCGCACAGACGCAGGCAGGAACGCTTTCCCGGCCGGCCAGAGATCTCACCGGGAGCCGTAGCCAAAGGGCGGGCGCCAGGGTGCGGGCCAGGGTGGAAGGCGGGACCGTTCTGGATTCCCTGGAGGTAGCCAATGGCCACCTGGGAGGCGGAGCTTTCGAACTGACTGGCATGGAAACTGACCAATCAGGAACTAATCTGGGTGACCTGCCGAGGGAACTGTATAAGAGTTCTGGTGCTGCGAAGTAGGAGATGAGAGCGGGAGCCCAGGGCAGCAGCTGTTTACTAATATGTAGGAAGGCATTTCAATTTTTATTTTTTATTTTTATTATTTTTTAAAGATTTTATTTATTTATTTGACAGAGACAGACACAGAGAGAGCAGGAACACAAGCAGAGGGAGTGGGAGAGGGAGAAGCAGGCTTCCCGCAGAGCAGGGAGCCCGATGCCCGGCTGGATCCCAGGACCCTGGGATCATGACCTGAGCGGAAAGCAGACTTAACGGTTAACGACTGAGCCACCTAGGCGCCCAGGATTTCAATTTTTAAAATCACCAGTTCGGCTGTACTAGTGCATATGACTGGATATCAGGCCAGATATAGTGGATTTCTATTCTTTTGTCTGCCAAGAGCCTCACCTCCTGAGAAATGCTTTTTTAATTTATGCAATCATTCAATTCAAACAGGAGCTGGTATTTACTG
Organism: Halichoerus grypus; assembly: GCF_964656455.1. NCBI lineage: Eukaryota > Metazoa > Chordata > Mammalia > Carnivora > Phocidae > Halichoerus > Halichoerus grypus. The sequence continues at coordinate 88,129,106 of NC_135716.1, forward strand.
GCAGACCTCTTCTAAGCACCATAGTCTGTGGGTAGACGCGGGGCAAAGGTTGCTAAGACTGTTTTTTTTTTTTTTTACTCATCTTCTTTACCTAACTTGTATCTGGCATCTAATTAGGCACTCAATAATTGTTTAAGAATAAATGGATTCAAGCCCCTAGCTATTGCTTCCTCTGATGTCGTTTGTAAAATCTCTGCAACCTTCTGACCCTTTAGGGGAAAATCTCATCCTGTATCTGCAGCTTGATTTAAGTTTAGATATTGCATTACTTGGTTTCTTCAATAAGTTTTAAGAATTTGCTGGCAACTCTTATGATATTCAAGGCTTCTGTTTACTTTTTTCCTTTTAGTACAATGTTTACAGGCTCCAAGATTCTTGTACTTTTACCATTTCACAGTGTCATCAGGTTTCAGGCAGACAAAGAATAAGCTTTATAAATTTTAAAGTTCTAAACCAATGTTTCTTGATACCCCTTTTCCATTCATTGTGAAAGAGTTGACTACCTTCCATGTACTGATCACAGTGTTCACCATTATTACACAGTCCTGTATTGCTCAAAGGACCAAAGGGCAGGAGCTCAAAGGTAATGCCTGTGTGTAAATAACATGATGCTGATCAAGTTAGAAGCAAAAGTCACTCATATTCCAGAGTTCCTGAGGTCTAAGTGTTGGGCAGTTTCATACAAACTCTGGCCTTCTGATAGTTCATCAGTGAGCTAAGAAGACCACTGTCCTCTCTCTGGAATTATAATTTTAGTGTGTCTAAGAAGAAAAAAGTAAAAGGTGTGAGTATGAATGTTGTTTCAAGAACAGGTTGCCCCGGGATGATTCTGTGTTCCTCTATTAGTTAATTATTTTTTTGTTTTTTTTTGTTATAAGTAATAGAAACTAAGCAATAAAAAAGGACGGGGAATTTAGTATAAAGAAACAATGGTGACTTATAGACTCCATGAGCAGGAATGGTTATGGGCCTTGGGAAAAGCCTAAAGCCGGGAACAAGGAAGAAGCTGGGACTCTTGCTCCAAATCTGCTTCCCTCTGCATGCCTGCTATATTCTTCACTTTCTGCTTCTCTTCTCCACATCGTACCCTTTGTTAAAATATTTGATTTATGAATTCCTCATTACTGGAATTATTCCAGCAGAGGCTGAATTACTTTCTTTTGAGATTATGGCAGAAGGCATGTCCTTGTTGAGTGGAAGGGAAGTTAGATTAAGTTATATATATGGGCTATTCTAAATGTAAGATACTATGATTTTACCAGTTTAGGCTCCCATATACACAAGGATTGCCTTGCATTTCACTTTCTCACTGTCTCTGTTTATAGTAACATTGATTTCTTTGTCTTATCTATATCCCAGTCCTTCACCTTTTGTGTGAAGTCAATCAGTAGGTCTTATTGGATATACCTCCCAAAAGCCTCTCAAGAAATAATACTAGTTTTCTCCTAATAGTTGTGGAGCTGTAGAAAAGGTAATGAAAGCATGAGCTCTTTAACCTACAGATAAATATTAAGATAGAGTTGCATCACAATTAAAAGCAGAGGCTTTGGAGTTCAACCTCAGCTCAAATCTTGTTCCCAACTTTATTAGCTCTGTCACCTTGGAAAAATTACTCTTTGAGGCTTTTTCTCCAACTGCAAAGGGGAACCTAATATTAAGCAACCTTACTGGGTTGTTTGGTTAAATAACTAGTATCCATAAAGCATTTTCTATTTCTATCAATGCAAATGCCAATCATAAATGCTTAATAAAGAGTAGTTACTAATATAAGTAATAATAAATACAACACTTGTATAACTTCTTTTTTTTTTTTTTTTTTTTTGGTTTACAAAACATGTTCACCTACATTTTCTCACCTAATATTCACAAAAATCCTGAGAGGTGGATAATATCCCCATTTTAGAAATAGGGACATCAAAGTAAAGAGAGATGGTAACACTTCCTCAAGTAGGATTACGTCGAGGTCTTTCCAATAGGGAGTGAATGCCCAGTTACTGGAAGTTCTAACAAAGCTATCCTGCTACCTATGATAAGGGATGTAGCAGAGATCCCAGCTTTTGGAAGGGTACCTGATTTGGTGATTTCTGAGGTCTGTACTTGGTCATTTTTTCACACATACAATAGATACTTGTTTTTTACTGGAAACTGTTCAAGGATCTGGGGATACAGCATAAACAAACAAGCAAAAACCAACCAAACCAAAAAACCTCAAGCAGACAAAAATCCCTGCCTAGAAATATACGAATATAGAAAGTATTATGTATAAAATATATAATATATAAAATAGAAAAATATGAAAATATATAGCTTGATTTTCAGTTTTTTCACATACTTTCCATCTATGTATCCATTAATTCCCACCACCCCTCCCAGCCCTCTCCTCACATTTACAGTATTGGGAACTAGAAAATTCTGTTTTCAGTTTGAATGCCACAGCCCTCAAGGCTGAAGGTTTATTCGAAGCTCCCAATCCAGAAAAGTGGGCGGGACCTTGGAAGTTTCCGAAGGTGGAAGGAGAGACCGCGGAACTATTGTTCTGGTAGTTGTGGTTCTCGGTGGGAAGCCAATTCTGAGGACCGGTAGTGGAAGGCTCCAAAGCTAGTTTCCGGCCACCTCAGCGGGAAGCGCAGACGCGAGCAGCTGGCTCTTCGGGAACTAAGATAGAGGTGTAACTGTTGTCGCGGCAGAGGAAGTCAGGAGGACGTCTCCGGCCATCCCGGCCAGTGTTGGGTTCCTGTAGCCTGTGAAGATGGTGTTGCTTACGATGATCGCCCGTGTGGCGGACGGGCTCCCGCTGGCCGCCTCGATGCAGGAGGACGAACAGGTGAGCTCCTGGATCCCCGCGACCCCAAGTCCCTGTCTGAGCTCTGCTGTCCGTACCGGATTTCTTCTTAGAACCCAGGGGACCCTTGCGACCTCCCATGCACTCTCGACCCCTCTGAATTGCTTTTTCATCCTTCGGCAGTGGAGGGATGACTTGTGAAAAGAGATCCTGACGGAGGAGGTGTATTTTTGTCTTACCTGTTTCTCTACGGGAAGACGCTCCGGCGTAGGGGTAGTTTCGGCCGATTGTGATCACCCAGTGTTGTGTCACTCTTAGAGACTTTGTTAAAATTCGGGATTTCTAATTTTCTGCTGCTATTAAGGCTGACTAACAGGTCCTGGGAAAAATCAGCTCCCAAGTTCTTCAGCCTCTTCTACTGTGGCACTTGATCCTTGACCTATCTTGATGACATCTTTTGAAAGTGGGTGAGATAATATTGCCACATATAGACACCTGTTTGAAGTTCACTGCAGTACTTTCTTCCAAGGTTATGCTCAGTTCCCACCTCCTCCAATAAACCTTACTAAATTTCTACTGTTGAAATTATAACTGCTGTGTTATATTCCTGTAATGCCTTGTACTTTTATTTTACTATTTTTCTTTGTCTTTCAATAATTTGAATTTCCTAGGAGGCAGTAGGCAGATCTTAATCATCTTTGTGTTTCTTATAGCTTTTACAACAGCAGTTTTATGCTAGCATAGGTGCTCAAAAGTGTATTGAATTGATGAAAAAACAACAACAGCCCCAAATATCTTGAAAAGAAGCTGCTTTGTGCCTTAGAATCACAAGGGAAATTTCTGGTGTGAGACAGGTTTCTGGAGCAAGGTTGGGCGGTCTCTGAAGAAGGGAGGCTGAGAATGAAAATTATGTAACTTGTTTAAAGTGAACAATTTTCTTTTACTTTCTCATACACCCTAAGTAGTTAAAAACAACAACAACAACAACAAAACTCAAGGCCTAAAAAAAAGATGAGCTCTAGAAAAAATTCTTTTGCACATATCTCTTCTTAGGCTTTTCATTCATATATTCTTGAAAAAAAAAAAACCCTTATTAAACTCCCATCAATTGTGTCAAGCATGGTGATAATACAGGAGGTTAGAGGACACAGTCCCTACTTTCATGGAGCTTACAGTTTAGTGGGAAAGCCAGAAAACTAATGAGCAGTTATAATATAGCACAAGTACTATGGAAGAAGAAGACGGCTCTGTGGCTGCTTTACTTATGGAAAGATAAAGATAAAAGGCCCTTTACTTTACTCTTTTACCTTACAGAAAAGGTATCTAAGTTAGTTTTGGGAGACCAGGAAAAGTCCTTCCCAGAAGAAATGACATCTAAGCTGACAGTATTATCTAGTAATAAGGAAAGCTTCTATTTGGTTATATGCCTTTTTAGGTTTGACTTGGAAATATGTTTATTTTCACACTTAGGAGAATAGTGATACAGATCATGAAGTTGCAGGTCATGCTCAGTGAAATATTTTCTATTCATTGCACAAAACAAAGTCTAATCATTGATATAAACTGTGAAAAATATAGTGTGCCCTTAATTTTCAATTGTGAAATACTTTTCTCCCAGTTTAAGAATTTTCTAGGACCACTCTACAGAAGGAGTGAAATTATTAAAATAAATGCAAGAACATGACTTGACAAGGGAGATAGAGTGGGAAAATTCTCCTTGAAGGATATAAATGTAGTTTGGGAAATGGTTTTCCCCGGGGAGAAGTCTGGTCGGTTTATTGCATTGGATTTCAATGTGGGTAAAGAATACAAAGTGAATTTGAAAGTCTATTTAATATTAGTAGTTCTTACTCTCTATCTTGATCCTTTACTGAAAAAATAATTGAGATATTATTGGGTATTTCTTTTTTTTTAATTTTTTAAATTTTTAATTTTTTAAAAAGATTTTATTTATTTATTTATTTGTCAGAGAGAGAGAGAGTGCACAAGCAGGGGGAGCGGCAGGCAGAGGGAGAAGCAGGCTCCCCACTGAGCAGGGAGCCCAATGCAGGACTCGATCCCCAGGACTCTGGGATCATGACCTGAGCCAAAGGCAGGCGCTTAACCAACTGAGCCACCCAGGCGTCCTCTTTTATTTATTTTATCTTTTTAAAGATTTTATTTATTAGAGAGTGCATGTGGGTGCACTCGCAAGTGGGGGGAGGGGCAGAAGGAGAGAATCCCAAGCCAACTCCGCATGGGGCTCGGGACTCCATCCCACAACCCCGAGATCACCACCCCAGCCAAAATCAGGAGTCGGTCGCTCAAATGACTGAGCCACCCAGGCACCCCTATTTGTGTTTCTTAATTTGATTCCGAATTAGGTGTTGGTCTACCAAGATAGGTTACTTTGTTTAATTGACAAGGAAAAAAATTTTCCACAAAAATATTTTTGTGATGGCAATTCCATAGTTATTTCCTTTAGGGTGCTCACTTCGGCAGCACATATACTAAAATTGGAACCATAGTTATTTCCTTTAGGAATTTGGACTTTGAGGGCACCTGGGTGGCTCAGTCAGTTAAGCGTCTGCCTTTGGCTCAGGTCGTGGTCCTGGGGTCCTGGGATCGAGCCCTGCATCGGGCTCCCTGCTCCGTGGGGAGCCTGCTTCTTCCTCTGCCTCTGCCTCTCTCTCTCTCTGTCTCTCATGAATAAATAAAATCTTAAAAAAAAAAGATATTTGGACTTTGAATAGTAGAGTTTTTCCTAAACTTTTAAAATCTGTAAAAATATGAATCCTAGATTCATTTTTATAATAGTATACAGAATATTTATAGAATACCTACTACATGCCAAGCATTATGCTAATGCCTGTCAGGTATATGATTTCATTCAATCTTCATACCAATCATATTAGGATAGTTAGTATTATTATTCCCATTTATAGATAGGAATCTCCCAGCTTAGAGACGATAGGTTTTTTGTATGAGTCATGTAGCTAATAAGTAGCATAGTGGAATTTTTCATCAGTTTCTTAACATCTGCACTGTTGATATTTCAGGTCAGATAATTCTTTGTTGTGGGAAACAGGCCTGCACGTTGTAGGATGTCTACTAATATCCCTGGCCTCTGCATCTTCGATGGTAGTAGCACTGCCATCACCACCCCCCTCCAGGAGTGTAATACTCCTGGACATTGCCGGGTGTGATTGGCAGAATCACCCCTGCTTAAGAACCACTTATTTTTAATCCGTATCTGTCTGACTCTAGACCAGAGCCTTAGTGCCTAACTGGTACACTTTATTGCCTTGTTCTTAAAAAAAATAAAATAAAATACATTTTTAATAATGTATTTACTTCTTAGGAATCCAGAAATAACTTTTTAAGAAATGGATATTTCAACCAAATAGGTTTTACAGTTAAGTACCTTAATTGTTCAGTCCAAATAATTCAATGTACTTTTTCAATTATTTACACTGATCATAGATATCATACGTTAGGTGGTTACTAGGTGCTAAACCTGTGCAAACTGCTTTATTACTGGAGATGAACAATTATTCAGATAATACAGTACAGATTAAAATTTAAAAAATGATGTAGGCAGAGTATCTCATGCACTGTTTCCTCTGTGCTCAACTAGAAGTGGTGGTAGAGAGATGAACTTTTCTCTTCAAACCTAGATTCTGATATTCTATTTCCTTTCTTGTACCTTTCTGGTATGTTTCTCCTTTTTGGATGTTAGCAATTTCTTCATCTACCTTTCTGTTCTACCTCAAAATGAAGAGTGTTCTCTTTTCTTCCATTTGCCCCCAGCTCTGTGGACTTGAAGAAGGTGTTTGATCTAACGAAGTATTCAGCAGTGAGCATCAAAAAAGTGGATGGTCTCTTGTACATTTAAACTGCCACACTCTCCCGACGATTGAGGGTTCATTAGTCATCTTACTGTAATTGTTTTTAGAAGAAAATGGTTGGTTCTTGGTGCTTCTGGCCTTTGACCAGCTGAGTTCAACAGGAATTTAAAAATGATAAGAGCTTAGCTAAACATTCTTGTAAAGGCAAAAGGTGGCATTTGATATAATTAATTGTTCAGCAGTCCTAGGTGATAGCAATAAAAAGTATTATAGTTGTGCAGTAAATATCTACCCTGTACCTTTCATAATATATATGGAACCAAATCCTAAATATGATATTGGATGACCTCAAATTAGTTTCAGGATTTGTCTGGACATTCACATCCAATTCGTTATTGGATTGCTAACACATCTTTCCATTATACTGTATACAAGGTTCATCAAGTTTGTTCTGGATGAAGTGGAAAACAGAATGAGGACATCTAATCTGTTTTAGGTAGTCTAGTGACTGTGGGCCCTTTGTGACTTTAATCTTAAAAGCACACTGAGGTTCTGTCTGTACAGCAGTGAATATATTGTTTTGTGAGATCTAGATCAGAGCTGCCACACAGTTTCTTGATCGTTTCCTGTGAATTAGATTTAATATCAAATAGTAAGATCACCCAGAAGGTGGATCTGCTATCACCAAAGCAATTTTAATTGTAGAGGTGGTATAGCATGCTTAGGAACAGGGACCCCAGAACTAGGTTGCTTGGGGTCAAATTCTTGTCCCTCTCCTTATTGGCCCCTAGTCCTTGGGCACATTTTACTTCTCATGCAGAAAATGGGCATAATAGTTCTAATCACTTCATAGGGTAGTTGTAAAGATTATTTAAATTATGTAAAGTGTTTAGAACAGTGGTTGGCAGAAAGTGAGTGCTTTCATTTAATTTTATTAATTTGCCTATTTCTGAAAAATCTTTTCTGGTTTCATTTTGCCTTTCTGAAAGTTCACATTAGAACCGTACATATTTGTGGGTACAAATATGCAATAAACAGGAATGGGTAAATGAATAATTTCCCCATTACAAAACTAGTCTGTGCTTATTGTAGAAAATTCAGTAAATATGTATAAACAAAAGAACCAAAATGTTAATGGTGATTATTACCAAAATCCCTACTTAAATTATATCCATTTTAACGTATAACCTTAATCTTTGTGTGTGTGTGTGTGTGTGTGTGTGTGTGTATAAAATTAAATAATGGGTAATACTATAAGACTGTTTACCTATTTTTTTCACTTAGTGTGTAGTGAGTTTGTTCTCATATCGTTAAATATTATACAACATTTTAATGGCTGTGTAGTATTCCAGTATATAAATATACCATATGTTATTTAACCAATTTTCTATCCTATTACTGAACATTTGTTTATTTTTATATGCATTTGTAGTTATTTTATTTTATTTTTTTTAAAGAGTTTATTTATTTATTTATTTGACAGAGAGAGACATACGAGAGAGGGAACACAAGCAGGGGGAGTGGGAGAGGGAGAAGCAGGCTTCCCGCTGAGCAGGGAGCCTAATGTGGGGCTCGATCCCAGGACCTGGGGATCATGACTTGAGCCGAAGGCAGACGCTTAACGACTGAGCCACCCAGGCGCCCCTGTAGTTATTTTTTTTAACATATGCTGTGTATGTATATTTTCAAAGATACAGAATTGTTGGATAAAACAATAATGTAAGATTTTTATAATTTCCAGTACATATTACAAAAATGACTATCAGAAAGATTGTGCCAGCGTTGCGTTCTCAGCGATGGTGATGCTAATGGAACCAGCACTGTGAAATGTTGGTTGGCGTGTCATAATCTCTGATCTCCGTGTGGTGCATTGACAGTCACTGCTTTGTTCGTTATAAATCCCTGAAACTGTAGCATGCTTTTGGACATAGTTTCTTGTAGTCGATACAGTTATTAGTCTCTTCCTCTTAAGTTGCAGTAATGTTTACAGTGCTTCTTATAAAGTCAAAGGATTTGTACCAGTCTTTATTTGACAATTTTTTTTTGCTATTTATTTCTTCAACTAGTTCCTTTAAGGTGCTCACCTGCCTTTAGCTGTCAAAAACAGTTTTACTTAACATCTGTGTTTGTGGTTATTATTATTATTATTTATTTGACAGAGAGAGAGTGTACAAGCAGGGAGAGTGGGAGAGGGAGAAGCAGGCTCCCAACTGAGCAGGGAGCCCGACGTTGGGCTTGATCCCAGGACTCCGGGATCATGACCTGAACCAAAGGCAGACACTTAACTGGCTGAGCCACCCAGGTGCCCCCGGTTGTAGTTATTTTTAAAATACCAATTTCTGAGTTCCAGCTCTGAGATACTGATTTAACTGGTTTGGGGTAGGAGGAGATAGGGCTTGATTAGTTTTTGTACAGCACCCAGGTGATTTTAGTGTAAAGCCAAGGTTGAAAAATCATTGATCAATGTTGGTATTATTTCTTGGCACGTTAGTAATATTTCCAGCTTTATTTGCATCCCTTTGTGTCTAATGTTGTGGGGTCAGATCTCTTCCAAATGCCACATATATAATGGCATTGGTGAAGCAAACAAATTGGCAAGTACTGTTCAAATTTAGGAATGTAGGATATTGTGCACTAGTTCAAAGCATGTGATAGTATTCACTCTCCTTTACTAGCTGACCAGTCATGAGAAAAAAAAAATACATGCAGTACAGGTTAATATAATAATGCTAATATATATTATAATGTTAATTATTGTAAAGTATTGTTAATATGTAAACATACACATACATATATACATGTATATGTTAATATAGAACTATTTCTCAAGTGAAGAATATTATAACAAATCATTGCCATAGGGGCAGTACTAAACAAGATAAATCTACAAATTGATACTTCTAGTGGTGTCTCTCTAACTCTCCTGGTTCACTTCATGCTTATTTACCTTCTTATTCATACTGAAATTTCCAGTTCATCATTTTATTTTATTTTATTTTAGATTTTATTTATTTATTTGAGAGAGGGAGCATGTATGAGAGAGCACAGGCGGGGGGAGAGCATGAGTGGGGGGGAGAGGCAGACTCCCGGCTGAGCAGGGAGCTGGATGTGGGGCTCGATCCCAGGACCCTGAGATCATGACCTGAGCTGAAGGCAGACGCTTAACCCACTGAGCCACCTAGGTGTCCCTAGTTCATCATTTTAAATATAGCTTAGAATCCAGTACTTGTACATTTATCTGCTGCTTTCATAATTTTATCATTGCTCCTTGTTTTTACTCTTAGCTGAGTGGTTCACCATCTAGAATTTTTAGGTTTTGCTTTGTATTTTCTTTTTTTTTTTTTAAATGTTTTATTTATTTATTCATGAGAGTCAGAGAGAGAGAGAGAGAGGCAGAGGCAGAGGAAGAAGCAGGCTCCCCGCCTAGCAGGGAGCCCGATGCGGGACTCGATCCCAGGACCCTGGGATCACGACCCGAGCCGAAGGCAGACGCCCAACCATCTGAGCCACCCAGGCGCCCCTCGCTTTGTATTTTCTAAAAGTTAGACCTCAGCTCCAGTCCACAGATCTTTTGAGGGAGAACCTCAAATAAATGAGTTTTTAAGGTAAACATTTAGTTATTAAACATCTGTCAAGGAGATGCTGTGTTCTAGTGTTGAATTCAAAATAAATAATCCATGGGTGCCTGGGTGGCTCAGTCAGTTAAGCATCTGCCTTTGGCTCAAGTCATGGTCCCAGGGTCCTGGGATCGAGCCCCACATCGGGCTCCCTGCTCAGCAGGAAGCCTGCTTCTTCCTCTCCCACTCCCCCTGCTTGTGGTCCCACTCTCGCTGTCTGTCAAATAAATAAATAAAAATCTTTAAAAAAATAATAAATAATCCAAAATAAAATAATTCCTTTCTATCAAATGGCAAAAATGCCGCTGCGCGCCCCCCCCCCCCGTATGCCGTATGTGGATGCATAAATAATGTATATTTGCTTTCCATTCCATTCTTTCCCATTTGGATCTAATTGGTGATTGATGTTCTCCTTTTGAGATGACACTGCTATTTTCCTCAGTAGGCTCTTTTCCTTCTTTTTTTTTTTTAATCATTAAACTATTTAGAAATTGTTCAAGAAAATATTGCCTGTAATTCTACCATCTGAATATTGTTATTTTCATTTTGTATGCATATGTCCCTTGCTATCCAAACTCAGAAACCAAATAGATTTATTCAGTAAAGAATATTTGACTTTTTAATCTCGGTCCTTACTCTTGCTCATTTTTACCCATTTGCATTATAGTGTTCCTGGTAATTTGCAGTTATGGGTGCATACATTTAGTTTTGCTTAAATGTTCAATATTGTAACACTTTGTGGAAGATTTTGCTTGATATTCCAGGATAAAAATGAGATTCATCAGTCTGTTGTTCCCAGGGTTTTCCCCTGAGTATAGAACATGTGCAGTTATGTGCCAGTAAGTGTGCAAGTGAAATGAGTCAGGAGGAGACCACTGACCGAATGGTGGAAAGAACACCGGATTAAAAGTTAAGAGTGCCTTAAAGGCAGTTAAGAAGTACGATTTGCTTCTTAGCAAATAATGTGATTTTCTTGAACAACTAGGGATTTGGTCTTCCTTTTTGCTCTAAAAAGTAGACCATTTTTCTTTTGTTAAAATGAATCTTACTAATCTTTAATGAAAGACCATATTTACATAGCGTCCTCATAGTATGATGCTGCTCATTAATTGTTATGGCGTTTTTTGTGTGTAGAAAATTCTTAAATGAAGGTGTCTTCTTTCAGTCTGGCCGGGATCTTCAACAGTACCAGAGTCAGGCTAAGCAACTCTTTCGCAAGTTGAATGAACAGTCCCCTACTAGATGTACTTTGGAAGCTGGTGCCATGACTTTCCAGTGAGTATAATCCTATTTCTTTGTGGTCATTTAAGTATGAGATATAGTAGATATAAGTAACACCTGATAAGAATGGTAACAGTTTTTTAAAAAGTAAAGAAAATTTTAAAAATATAGTCTTTTCATGGAAGCAACTTCCTGGCTCCAGTTCTGCAAAACAGAAATCTTGGTTTGTTTATTCAATTTGCATACAATAAATTAACTTGTTATCCCGTGTCTAATAACTGCTGTACCTATCATGCAATAATAGATAAATTTTTGCTTTAGGAGCTTCTTAGAGCCAGATATATGTAGATTAGTACTCTTGCTCAAACATTTACTGACAACAACACAACCGTGAACAACTCACATACTTCTCTAGGCCTCCGTTACCTCTATAAAATAGGGAAGATGGTCATAGTTTTGTGAGGGTAATTTAAGAGCATCTCAATCAGTGGTTATAGGCAATGCATATAGCCGAGAGAGGGATCAAAAGGACTTTATTGGATTTCAAATTTTCTACAAATAATTGGTATTAAATGTTTAATACATGTCAAGTTTGAGGGTGATAAAAACAGGAAGGATTAAAAAAAAGAGGACAAGAAGATCAAAGGAAAATAAAATAGGATTAGCTAAATAATCCTTGCTATTTTAGGAACTCAAAGGCTAAGATAATATAGACCTGGGAGGGACCTGCTGTGTTTAACTTGAAAGGGGGAAAAAAAGATCACCACCCATCAGAAACAAACAATTATACAAAACAAAATCAAAACAAAACCCTGGTTTATTGGTTAAGAAAGTAGTGGATATTAAGTTTTATTTTTTTAAAATTTTTTTTAATTTTTAAATTTTATTTATTTATTTATTTATTTATTTATTTTTTGGTGGGCAGCAAAGCAAGGTTTATTGAGTGATAGTAAAGTTCATTGAATGATAGAGTATGAAGCTCCCAAAGAAGGAGGGGACCCCAAAGGTTTGCCTGGATATTAAGTTTTATAGGTATTAATTTGTGTAGTATATGAAATATCTTCTATAAATCCAATTTTCAACATAAAAAAATAAATATCAGCACCTAATTATATATAGTACCTTTATCTCTACCATGGATTAGGAACAAAAAACCTAGGCAAGTTCTAATGGAATTGAAAAGAAATTTTTTTCTTCTGTATGGTTCCTTTAAGAACTTTATAATCTCTTCTCATCCATTATTTCCATCTAAGAGCTATTTATTAAAGATTATTCTTTGCCAGACCGTATGTTAAGTTCTGCCTTTAATGTCCATAGCTTTTTTTTTTTTAAAGATTTTATTTATTTATTTGAGAGAGAGAGAATGAGAGAGAGCACATGAGAGGGGGGAGGGTCAGAGGGAGAAGCAGACTCCCTGCAGAGCAGGGAGCCCGATGCGGGACTCGATCCAGGGACTCCAGGATCATGACCTGAGCCGAAGGCAGTCGCTTAACCAACTGAGCCACCCAGGCGCCCAATGTCCATAGCTTTTATGAGCTTATTTTATTAGCAGAGAGAAACATATATGCAGACAACTAAACTATGATACCTTAGGGCAAGAAGTGCTGTAATTCGGTTATAAATGAAATGCTTTGGGACTAGAGAAAAGGAAGCAATAAATTCCCATTTGTAGGGAGTAAGTTTGAGGAAAGGGGATAGAGAGGAAGAATACAGAGAAATTTCATGGAAAAAATTATAGTAGAATCAAGCATAGGAAAATGAACAAGGTTTCTCCAGGTACATAAAAGAGTATTACAATTAGAAATAAATATATATATATAAGCAGAAATCCGGGAGGCCGTAAAAGAACCTGTTTGGAGAATAGCATGATGGAATACGGCCTACACCTGTTTTGGAGCCATAAGTATTATATCAAAGAGTATGATTTTATTTTATAAGTATTCGGGAACCCTGAGAGTTTTTAAGCAGGGTAATATGATCATATTTACTCTTTAGGAATAAAACTGGTAGTTTAGAAGATGGTCTAGATTGAAGGCAAGGAGAGCAGTTGATTCAGATGCCCAAGCAAGAGATAGGACAACAGTATCATCATCATCATCATTATTATCATCATTTTAAGGGGCCTGAGAGATCATATGATATATTGTAAACTGCTCTGTGAAGTCCTAGGATGCATTAGGAGCCACATAGTAAGGGTAGGGATAGGGGTATATATAATACTTTGTGCCCTTATACTCCTACTTAAACTAATGGCCTTCTGAATTTGTTTGATGTACATATTGGTCTTCTGAATATAATTATTGCTGAAATAAAGAGTACTGTGGCTAAAAAGAAATCACTGAGTAACCTAACCTCTTTCCAAGACATCTCAGACATGTAGTCATATAGCTCCTTCCAGAGTGCCAGGGAGCTAAGAGGAAGTTAGTTCTGTTATTGGATAGTTTCGGATACTGGATAGTTAATATAGAGTTCTATCCTGGGAATTAGGGGATATTATTTGTCCTAAGGTCATTATCTGTATCCAGTAAACATTGTGGCATTAACTTCCAACTTCTAAGTATCCACAAAAATTTCCATTCCACTGTGCTTCTTATAACTGGAAGGAGTTTAAATATGTGTATACTCGTTTCCATACATAATCAAAAGGTGGATGGAGTCACAACTCTGAGTTTTCAAGAAAAAGTCCTCGGTATTAAGATATTTTAGCTGAATTATATAATAAACAATTATAATAAACATGTTTAAATATTCCTTTTGGAATATAATTCTAATAATGGGATGGTGTTTGCTTTCTGATTCTAAGGATTTATGGTTTGAAATTGATTTTCTGATTTAGCTAGCCTCAAAGGACTTAGGCTAGAATATTTTCAAAAGTTTGTAAGGCACTGAGAGTCTGTTTCAGGTTGTTGGGTGTATTGTTATTCTACAGACAACTTTTTCTTGTTGTTTTTTTGTTGTTGTTTTTTTGTCTCTCCAGCTACATTATTGAGCAGGGAGTTTGTTATTTGGTTTTGTGTGAAGCTGCCTTCCCTAAGAAACTGGCTTTTGCCTACCTAGAAGATTTGCACTCAGAGTTTGATGAACAGCATGGGAAGAAGGTGCCCACTGTGTCTAGGCCCTATTCCTTTATTGAGTTTGGTAAGTTTTTGCTCTTCATCTCTATATCAAGAGAGCAAACAATATGGAGAAGCTGTTTGTTACATTGATAATAATTTTGACACATTTTTATTTGATGTTTACTTACTGAAGTTTTGAATTCTGTCTTTTCCATTCCATCTCTTTGTCCTTCTGAGTGAATGAGACTTCTTCTCATAAGTAATTTCCCTGGTCTTTTGATCTTTTTCTTAGAACTTGTTGCCTTTTGCCCTTTTTTGTGATTTGGTTTGAACCCAGTAAGGTTCATTTTCTGTAGATCAGAATTTGGAAATCAGAAAGAAGGTATTTTGTTTCTTTCAGATCCTCTAGTTTAAAAAAAAAAAATACTGGAAGAGGTATGATATTGGGGAGAGATAACATTTATTACATGCAGAAATAGTATGGGTGTCCATGTACAATAATTACAGAAAGCTTCATCACCAGTAAAGTATCTGATGGCAGTAAATCAAAGGAAATGTCTTGAGTACCCTAATTAGAGGAAGTGAGAATAAGTATGATTAGATTACATTACTGATATTTTTAGTTAAAAAAGAAATTGGTTTTACTTTTCCGAATTTCTGAAGTGTTTCCAGTTTGCTAAATGGTCATCTTACTCTTAAAACTAAAGAAAATTTAGCAAAACACTCCAGTGTTTCATAACTACAAACTCTCTTAAGTGCTAATTTTTATAATGTCTGGTTTTTAAATTTTGTTTTTGAAGATAATAAAGGTCCAGTAAACCCAAGAAAAAAAGAATACTGTATCAAGATCACACAGGAAATATTTGGTACACTCAGATTAGCTTAAAGGATTATATACAAAGATGAATGGGTTATAGGTGAACCAGAAAGTACAGTAACCTGAGATCAGTAACACAGTAATTATTTTCATCCCTAGGCCTGAAGGGATAAGAGAAAGGAGCAGTTTCTGGAACTGCAAAGGAGAAAATTTATAGAGAAAGCCAACTTGAGAGGAGCAGTAACTTCTAGTTGGAGGGATACTGCCAGGCCAGGGTGACTTCTCAGGGAGAGGTTGGGAATAAATACCCTAAAGTCACTATCTGCTTTCACGCCTTACCCTTGGGGTTCCCTCATTGGCTGAACCTAACTGGAAGCTCCAGGGCAAGGAGCTCACGATGTAGTCCATGCGGGTCAGCTTCCTGAGGCAAAAAGCGTGGTGCAGAAAGGTAGAGAGGAGGTCTAAAAAGGCAAATGAGAGGTCTCCACCACATATAACTTAAGATTTTTGCCAAAAGTTGAAAATATAATTTTTAATAATAAGTCATTCTTTTTACAGTTTTGAGAAATACAGACATGGGCTAACCATGAATAAGACTGCAGTTTTATAGTGGGATTTTGCTTTACCTGAAGTTTAAGAACAGAGTGAAATTAGGAATGTATGTTAAAATATTTTAAGACAATGTTTTTACCCCTTTTGATGCTAGAATAACTCTTGCCGTGTTAACCTGTAGTGATGCTAGATTGTTGCCAGGATTCTTTTCAGGGAGCGTAAAGAATTAAGTAGTGAAACCCTAAGGATCCTCGGAACATGTTTTGAAAATCTCTGCTTTCAGGAAAGGCTTACTACAGTGGGTCTTAATTTCTCTAAGGACCCTGAGAGCAGAGACTTCTCATTTGAAGGTATGCGGAGGACATTTCTCTTGAATGGTCATCTATCTACATTTTACAAATGAAGAAATCAAAACTCAAATTTTGATGCTCACTCAAGAGCTTGCTTAGCCATGGACAATTGCCAATCCAGGACTAAACTCAGAACTTCCTATTCCCTACAGTACTTTGATGGACAAAGTTGTTCATGGTCATTTTTCTTCATTATTCTAGACACCTACATTCAGAAAACCAAGAAGCTCTACATTGACAGCCGTGCTCGGAGAAACCTAGGCTCCATCAACACTGAATTGCAAGATGTGCAGAGGATCATGGTGGCCAATATTGAAGAAGTGTTACAACGGGGAGAAGCACTCTCAGGTATGTAAAGAATTAAGAGTCCTATATGGGCAAGGATAGCTTATTTTGGGATACTTTTTTTTTTTGCTGTCAGATTCTGTCTAGCACTGTTAAGAATTCACCTCTTAGAGATAGATTACATTACAAAACTTCCAACATGTTTTTCTTCCTAGCATGATTAGTTTTTGTTGAGTTGGAACGGTGTGAAGGTCTCATTCCATATCAGAAGCAATTACTGCTTCCAAGATATTTACAATGTTAAGTAAATATTTACAGAAACACATAAGGGAAATGAAAAGAAGAATGAGAGGAAACTGTCAAAGATTTATTGCAGTGGTTTCCTGACTAGCCACTTTGGGAGACTTTATTGCTGCCAGATCAAATGTCATAAAATGCCATTTTTATCAAGGCATTCCTCTGCTGAAAAACTCAAAATCTGTGACTACAAGATAAGATCTAGTCTGGTCTCAACTTTTCATTCTTACTGCATGTTTGTAATGTGTAAGGCATTGTGTTCTCTGTATGGAAGATAAGGAGATTGCAAACTTCTTTCATGCTCTCTAGTTCACAAATGTTCTGCCTCAGCCAGGTCAGCTTCCTCACCATCTCGGACTTGTTCTTTAAGATCCAGATAAGAACTACCTCTCCCAAGAAGCCTTCCCTGATTCTAATAGCCCACAAAACATTAATCTGTTTTGTCTTTTAAACTGTTAAGACACTTTGCTATGTAATGGTTTTTTAAGCACATAATGGGTGTGTGTGCATGTGTGTGTATGTGTACTTACCTAATTTGCCTTAAAGTATATATATTTACCTAATGTTTAAATGTTACCTAAGTGTTTAACGTACTCTTTAAATGTAGTATTTATGTATTTCATATCTATTTCATATACTTGCTTTATTTCTCTCACAGTAATGATTACAAATAGATGCCTTAATGAGTATTTCGTGAACTCAACCTTGTGACATTATTCATGAGTAAATGGGTTTTCCTTTATTATGAACTGCAGATTGTAACCTTTATGTTAGTAGTCAGCAGTTGTTCCAGCAAATAGCTTCACACTCTTTAAACATCAAATTTTGGATGAGTGAGTCTATAAATTTTCATCATAACAGCCTTACTGTTTCTACCTGGGATAAAATAGACCAGAACAGGAATTTTTCTTAAATCTAAAATGTATATCTGGTCAGTTTATCAAAAGTGTTAAAGGATTCTTTTCTAGTGCTGTGCTGATTGGAAAAGAAGACAGTTGACCTTTGAACAGCGTGGGGGTCAGGGGCTCCACATGTAACTTTTGACTTCCCAAAAACTTAACTACTAATAGCCAACTGTTGATTGGAAGCCCTACCCTTAACGTAAACAGTCAATTAACATGCTATTTTGTATGTTACACATATTATATACTGTATTCTTACAGTAAAGTAATTTAGAGAAAAGAAAATGTTTTTAAAATCATAAGGAAGAAAAAATAAATCTACGGTATTCTGTAAAAAAAAAAATCTGTGTATAAGCAGAATGCGCACAGTTCAAACCCATGTTGTTTAAGAGTCACCTGTACTTTTCTAATCATAATAACTTCATCTAATTGGGAAGATAAGAAACAAGGTCATTGTCACAGAGTACTTTATAGATAGTATAAGGGAACAGACATCAATTGAACACTTTGTGTTAGGCAATATGGTAGGGGAACTTTATTTTTTTATTTTCTTAAAAGAGTTTATTTATTTGTCAGAGACAGAGAGAGAGCACAAGTAGGGGGGAGTGGCAGGGAGAGCAGGCAGAGGGAGAAGCAGGTTCCCTGCTGAGCAGGGAGCCCAGTGCAGGACTCCATCCCAGGACCCTGGGGTCATGACCTGAGCTGGAGGCAGACGCTTAACCGACTGAGCCACCCAGGCATTCCATGGGACTTAATTTTTTTTAAGATTTTATTTATTTATTTGAGAGAGAAAGAGAAAGAGAGCATGAGCTGGGGGAGGGGCAGCTGGAGAGGGAGAGAGAGAATCTCAAGCAGACTCCACGCTGAGCACAGAGCCTGACGTGAGGCTCCATCCCACGACCCTGAGATCATGACCTGAGCCAAAATCAAGAGTCAGATGCTTAACCCACTGAGCCACCCCAGCACCCCAGGGGGACTTTATATATATCTTATTTATGCTTTAGAGTAATCCCTTGTGAATTGGGTGGTATCAAACCAGTTTTACAGATAAAGAAGCAGACTCAGAAAAGTTAGGTAGCTTGCTTTTAGTCACACTGCTAGTGCCTGGCAGAATTCATTGGTCTCTGCAGGTCCTTGTCCATCTTCAGTGTGTGATAGTTTTAAATGGATATATAAACAATAAGAGCTGTAAAATGTAGCAGGAAATAGATAATGTGAAGTGAACAGGGAAGATTTCTTGAATTTTGATAGATCAGGAAGAAGTGAAGAGTGGTATTTTAAGAGGGAGGAAGAAAAAGCGTATCTGAACAGAGCATAATCTGAAGGATAGTGAAAAGATCAGCTTACCTCAAAAAATGTTTTCTTCCTCTTTAAGCTTCTTCATAATAAGAAGCCATCTTTTATGCCTTCTTTCTCTTTCTAATTTTTTTTTAAATGTTTTATTTATTTATTCATGAGAGTCAGAGAGAGAGAGAGAGAGAGAGGGGCAGAGGCAGAGGGAGAAGCAGACTCCCCGCCTAGCAGGGAGCCTGATGCGGGACTCGATCCCAGGACCCTGGGATCATGACCTGAGCCGAAGGCAGACGCTTAACCATCTGAGCCACCCAGGCGCCCTCTTTCTAATTTTTTTATTTTTTATTTTTTTTTTTAAAGATTTTATTTATTTATTTGACAGAGAGAGATATAGCGAGAGCAGGAACACAAGCAGGGGGAGTGGGAGAGGGAGAAGCAGGCCTCCTGCCGAGCAGGGAGCCCGATGTGGGACTCGATCCCAGGACCCTGGGATCATGACCTGAGCCGAAGGCAGACGCTTAACAACTGAGCCACCCAGGTGCCCCCTCTTTCTAATTTTTTTAAAGATTTATTTGTTTATTTGAAAGAGGGAGAGAGAGGGCACGTGATGGGGAGGGGCAGAGGGAGAGAGGGAAAGGGAGTCTCCAGTGGACTCTGCACTGAGTGCAGAGCCTGCTGCGGGGCTTGATCCCAGGACCCTGAGATCACGACCTGAGCTGAGACCAAGAGTTGGTCACCCAACCAGCTGTGCCACCCAGATGCCCCTCTAATTTTTTTTTTTTTTAAGATTTTATTTATTTATTTGACAGAGAGAGACACAGCAAGAGAGGGAACACAAGCAGTGGGTGTGGGAGAGGGAGAAGCAGGCTTCCTGCTGAGCAGGGAGCCCGATGCGGGACTTGATCCCAGGACCCTGGGATCATGACTTGAGCCGAAGGCAGACGCTTAACGACTGAGCCACCCAGCCTCCCCCTCTAATTTTTTTTTTTTTTAAGATTTATTTATTTTAGAGAGAGAGAGTGAGCAGGGAGGAGGGGCAGAGGGAGAGGGAGAGACTTTTTTTTAAAGATTTTATTTATTTGACAGAGACACAGCGAGAGAGGGAACACAAGCAGGGGGAGTGGGAGAGGGAGAAGCAGGCTTCCTGCGGAGCAGGGGGCCCGATGTGGGGCTCGATCCCAGGACCCGGGGATCATGACCTGAGCTGAAGGCAGATGCTTAATGACTGAGCCACCCAGGCGCCTGGGGAGAGAGAGTCTTAAGCAGACCCCCCCGCTGAGCATGGAGCCCAACATGGGGCTTGATCTCACGACCTGAGTTGAACCAAGAGTTGGACCCCTAACCACCTGTACCACCCAGGCACCCCTCTCTAATTTTTAGTTTTAGAGCTAGTCTGCCTTGCATTTAAGACCTAAGAGTAGTTCCCATGGGTTCTTTCAGCAATATGAAATTGCGCCCGTTTTTACTGCCTAAAATAGCTGTTTCTTTTAAGCCATGGGTTTTGTTGTTTCATTCAGAGGTGTCACCCTACAAGACTATAAGTTCCCCAAATAGAGGGGTCATGTATGTTGTGATCATCATTGTATCTTTTGGCACTTTGCATGGTGCTTATAACATAAATATTTGCTCAGTGACTTCTCCCAGTAGTGGCTTTGTCTTTATGATATCATGTGTTTCCAAATGTTTCTGTGTAAAGGAATTCTCTTAACTATTGCTTATTTCGTATGACCTAATATTTGTTCTGCTGCCCAGTTATTCTCAGCAGATTTAGATTTCATTTAGCAATTTTTTTTTTTTTTTTTATCACTGACTATTACCAGACTCTGTTCTGGGCACTGGGAATATAGCAATAGACATTGGTTAAAAAGTTCTATCCAGTGGAGTGTCCATTTTAGTAGACTGGCTGGAAAGATTCGTCACAGCATTGTCATGGTTATTTCTCATCTCCTAACTTTTCTTATGTGACTAAGTGTTTTTCTTACAGGACAAATTGCTAATTTAGAAGCGGCTGTCATTCTTTTGTCATTAAGTAATACCACATTTCTCAATCAACTCAGTCTCTATTAAGCAACTCCAAATATTCCAGAAGTATTCCCTAAGGAAGAACAAATTCATATTGCAAAACAGTGTTTTTCAAAAATTTAAAGAAGTAAAGTGATCAAAATTCATTTATGTCACACTGAGAATTTGTTATTATTATTAAATTATGTCATGTATTTTAATCCGGTCTAGCTTGTGTCTCTCTGGTTGCTTCTCTAAGTGCTCAGTTAACAGTTATAGACGGCAGCGACATTACAAATGTCCTTTTAGAAAAACAAAACTTTGCAAAAGGTTCTAAAAAGGTTAATTTAGTAGGTATTGGTGGTTTTCCAGCACCTGTGATTATATTTTAGTTACAAGACAACTTTCCTGTGTCTGTTGAAATATAATTTCTGGTAGCATCATAATGGTTTTTACCATGTGGAGAATCTTGGGAATTCGGTAGCAGTCACCATTAAGATATAGCTCAATACTCAGTTTCTGACTCATTGAATTTTCTGGTTACCTGAGTCTTATCTTGCATGGATAATCATTTTTCAAGATATGAGAGAATATGATTTAGACCATTAAAAGATGATGACGATTATTATCACCTAGCATTTCTCAGAGGCTTATCATATGCAAGGATTGTGTTCACTTTACAGGCATTCTCATGTACCTATAATCCTGTGATACAGTTAGTGTTATTATCCTCATTTTATAGATGATGAAACTGGGTCTTAGTAGAGAGACTAAGTGAATTGACCAATGTCACATGGCTGGTGCAGCTGAGATTGAAATTTATAAAGACTCTGAGACCAGAGCCAGCACTCTTAACCACCTCACGGTACAGCCTCAAGAATTTGAACATAATTTAGTCTGGTAACTTTAAAATGCAGTGTAGATTTTATAGTGCATCAGGATCATGGGTTAATCAGTGTATGCACCCTAACCCTTAAAATAAAAATGATAATTTAAGCTTCATGGTTGTTTGGTATGGTCCCACTCATTTGCGTTATTTTTATGCTTAATACATTAGACAGAATACTTCAGGGACTAATTACTGTTTTCCTTTTTTCCTCTTTGACAGCATTGGATTCAAAGGCTAACAATCTGTCCAGTCTGTCCAAGAAGTACCGCCAGGACGCGAAGTACTTGAACATGCGTTCCACTTACGCCAAACTTGCAGCGGTTGCTGTATTTTTCATCATGTTAATAGTGTATGTGCGATTCTGGTGGCTGTGAAGTAGTGAATCCAGTCACTGGCAAGGGTGAACCTAGAGCTCGGCAGGTGTATGTTTTCAGGAAACTGAGCTCACAGAGATGTGTATTAGAATTCCAAGTGGAACTTCTGCTTCTAAAGACCTTGCAAGGAAAGACATGTCCTGAAAATGAAATGTTACACCTCATTTGATGAAGCTTACCCCTTTGTAGAAAGTCTCTTTTGGGGGCAGAGGCTTTCTCTGGGTGCTGAGCTGTATACGTTAGGGAACAGTAGATTGTTTTATTTTGTTTTTTCCCTCCCAGTGTTTTTACATTTTTAAAACAGCACTGAGTGGGGCATTTTCTTTCTCTAATGGAGCCATCAGTGAGATCTGGCTTAGCCAACCTGTGCTAGCAATAGTCTGAAATTCCTTCAGAGAAGGCAGCCCGTTGGGAAGTTTTTTGACTCTAATCAACATTCCTTTTGTTGGTGACATTTGTGATTTTCAGTTTTTGATGGCCTTGTAAACAAGACTCCACTATGTGAAGGTTAATTGCTGTGCTGCAAAGATGTTGTCTGTTGGCCCCTGTAGGAAGTTAACCTTTGTTGTTTTCATTTTATGATATTTTGCTTATTGCACAACTGCTTTAGGGTTAAATGAATTATATTAAGATGCCTTGAAATTATATTATAGCACTCCTTGATTAAGAAGCTAAAGTGTTTTCTGTCATTTTCTCCTTAAAAGACAAATTTAGTTTGGGACATTCTTAATTTTATCTTTCAGCATCCAGTTTGTATTAATAGAAGAGTAAGTATAGCATACAGATAGCCAGAGTCCCCTGACTTAATGGGAAGAAAGGCCCAGCCCATCACTACAGCTTTGTCCTGCCCCTTCTTACTTTCTCCACTGTAGTTTTCCCCACTCTCTTTTCCTCCTGCTGAAATTTTAAAACTTCTCTGCACCCAGTAGTTTCATGTCCATAAGCATCCTCTCAGGATATTCTCAAATTTCAAAATGGAAAATGTTTAGCTGTGTAGTTAGATTTAAATTTTTACAGAGCAACTACTCAAACTACTAAATACATTTATCTGAATAAGTCTCTGAGAACACCTCGTACCTGCTTCAGTTTATGTAAATTCTCTGAGAATGTTCTAGAGTTAGATAACTCATTTAAGTGGCTTCTATTAACAAATAAAAGTACCTGTGATTTTTCCCTTTTTTGCTCAGGGATGATGGGGATTTCCTTTTACCTTCTGAGGTAGACTTTTTTAAATGGGGAGAATAGACCTCTTAAATATTATCACAAGGGTCTACAATATAAACTAGAATTTACACATACTGCAAATATTTCTTTAAGTCCTATAGGAAAATGAGCCAGCTTCTTACTTCTTAACATCTTTGGAGAGAACTTTAACTAGTAAACAATTTTATAACTAAGGGATCATCAAAGCTACTGTCCTGATTCCTGATAGAGAAAAAAAATCCTATTTCCTAATAACAAAGCAAGGAGAAGTGGCTTATTTTGTTCCTGATAAATTAGAGAACTAGAATAAATTTTTTTTCTTTCCATTTTGGACCTAAGTCTGCCAATTGGAGTATGTGCATGAAATATGAAGTTACTTTTTATAGAGAATAAGTGCTTTTAAGTCCCTAAAAGGCTTGTCCCTAGAGTAATGATGTTGGTAATAAAAGCCTGGAAGTCTGAAAACCTTAGTGGTACCATAACATTTGGTTCTTCTATAGGAGTGGAGAGTGGCAGCTCGTTGTTGAGAGTTGCATGCAGCAACCAAGTGGCCAGCAATGAAATAAATACTTCTAGAATGTTCCCTTCAGTGTGAAGTTTTATTATCTAGTTATTTTATGTGCACATAGTTTTCTGGGTACATTTCTACCAAACTCATTGGGTTAATTAAAAAATGAGAACGGGGGCAGAATGATGAAGAAAGGAATGAGAAAGTGGTTTAATGTTACGATGGTAGAAAAATGAGAGAACAAGACTGTTGTGATGTGGCTCCCACTTCCGTTCTTTATTGGAGGTAGTGGGAGGCTCCGACCAGATGAAAAGTATCCGCAACCAACCAGGCATCTAAAATAGAATGTGGTAAATACTGTCTAGTGTTATTGGGGGCACATTAAGAAAGGACACCTAATTTACTTTGGGAAGGAATGTGGTAAGAGAAGGAGAATGAGGTATTCCGGACAGAGTCAGTTCTTTGTGCAATATCATGAGTAAAAGAGTGAGACCTGTGTTGGGGATGGTAATTAGCTTGGTTCAGCTTAACTCACTGGGTAAGTTTGGGCAGTTGAGACTTGAAGAAGAACCCGACTGGTAAATTGTAATAAAAAGACTTGTCTACACGCTAAGGAGTTTAGACCACACTAATATCAGCAAGAGATGGCATCAGATTTACGGTTTCAAATGATCATTCTGGCCAAAGTATAAAAGATATATTAGGGATAAGCCTGAAAGTAGGGAAATAAAACTGAGGAGCCATCAAAGGT
This sequence comes from Halichoerus grypus, assembly GCF_964656455.1. Classification (NCBI taxonomy): domain Eukaryota; kingdom Metazoa; phylum Chordata; class Mammalia; order Carnivora; family Phocidae; genus Halichoerus; species Halichoerus grypus. The sequence goes on from NC_135716.1 coordinate 88,153,831, forward strand.
AGACTGAGGCATAGGAGGCAGGTTTCCAGCGATTTTCAAGAAAAGAGTTATTATCCCAGGTACCAAATAAATTTAGTTTTGATATAATGTTGTCTTTGGAGCTTATATCTCACATTCACCTGTTGAAGTAAGTTACTGTTTACACCGTATGAATGAAGAAACTTCACAAAGGATACTTCTCTTGAGGCATAGAAGAGTTAGTGATTTGCCCCAAGTTGCAGAGCTAGAAAATGATGGAGCTGAGATTTGAACCTAAGCAGTTTGACTCCAGAATTTGTGCTTTTCTCCACTACACTATACCACTGAGAGATCAAAATAAGTACCAAAAATGTATTTTGAATTTTATAGTTAAGGAACTTCATCGTGCGGGCAGAGATCATTCAGGGGAGTAGGGCAGAAGTCAGGTTGCAGTGGGTTGAGGATTGTGTGAACCACTAGGAACTAAAGGCGCGGAACTAATTTTACAAAGTAGCTTTTCTGGTTGTCATGACACTGAACTTCCTAACATGCCTTTATTAAGAAATCTCACAAATGTTAAAGTGTAATAATATTTGGCACATTGTACGTACATCTGTTCATTTAAATATCTAGTGGTTATTAAGCTTTTTGGAAAACCTTGAAAATTTGATGAAAGGTATGTGCCTTTACCCCCAGAAAAATGTTCAGTGTACATACATGGATGCATTCATGCATGCATACTGTGGGTATTCAGGAACTCCACAAAGCCTCCTCATGATGGTAGTGCTCCATGATCCCCAGTTAGGAGCTCCCCAGATACATAAGAGTGGAACTCAAAGGTAAGTCTCTAGAAGCCTTGAAAACTGTCCAGCTATGGTTACTTGGAAGAATTCTACAGTTTGAACTAACTTTGTGGATGAGATGTATTCTTGAGAAAGTGTGTACCCTACCCCCAAATTCTATCAAATATTTTCCTGTAATGCATTCAGGGATCTGGTTCCATAGAAAAATTTTTAAAAATTTGGTCCCAGTTCCTCAAAATCACATTTAAGGATCTTATATTTTACGTTTTCTACTTTTATCACTAGGAGGTCTTGCAAAAGCAAACGAAAACAAATGGATAATCATTCCTGCATGCGCAGTATTAAATAATACATGTATAAGAAAACATTTTATCATTTAAATTCCCATCTTCTTGGGAGTTTTCATAACTAAGGGCTTGAATGTTGGTGACCACACAGGTAAGGCTTTTGGTTGGTGTAATTGACGGAACTGACAGCCCCACCAGGTTGTCTTCAGACAGCTCAGCAAGAAGGCGAAGAGCAATGGTTGTATAGGTGTTACTACTGTAATTGTGCATTAACTGATTGGACCCAATAGCTTGTACTGTAAAGGTCCCCAAAGAACGATTTATAGGATGTGTGACCTAGTTTGAAATAGAATGGGCAAATTGAGTCTGACATCCTATTCTTTTTATTTTTTAGTAGGCTCCACACCCATCGTGGGGCGTGAACTCAGGACCCTGAGATTGAGTCCCATGCTCTACCAGCTGAGCCGGCCAGGCGCCCCTACATCCTATTCTTACTACAGACACGATTGACCCAACAGTATAAAACTATCTCAAGCAATTTAATCACTCAGTTCTAGTTAAGTTTATTTCAAGTGCTGAACCTGAATCCATATTTTAGATTAGATTTTATTATTCTCCTTAAAAAATTTACTTCTCTGTCATTTCTCCCTTTGTACCTTTTTAATATTTTTGGCTCTTGAGTTCTTGTTTGCTCTTTTTCATCCTTGTTTTTTATACATCTTATTTTATTTGGTCCTTTACTTTTTCACTTGATCTCAATGTTAATTCAACATTTTTCTACATCTGATTCACTTAAAGTTCAGCAAAATGATTTTCAAAAAACAAACCCCCTTTTTTTCTATGTCCTTTTGCCTTTTCTCTGCCTCCCCATTGTTTCCCCTCACTTCTTTATCCTTTTCCATTTTACTTCATTTCCCTAGGTGCAGTTTTTGATCAGGAGTTAATGTAAGGCTACGACTTTGCTTCTGTAATTGAGAACTTCAGAACCAACTTATATTCACTCTATTTTTAGATCTTAGTTTATTTTACCTTCTAGTGATTTTATAATACACAGTATTCTCTTATCAGTTAATACAGCTATGCCTCTGCTTTGAGATACCCCTTTATAAAAAACCTCAAACATTTCAAGAATTCAAGAACAAGCTCCTCTAGTTTGTCTCCTGTATTTAGGGCTTCAACTATCATTGTATTACTGGTAACTCCAAAATATACCTGTCTGTCCTCAAACTTGAGGTCCAGGCCCCAACTTTTTTGCTGCTTATTGGGTATCTGTATTTGAAAAGCCCATAAATTCTTCAGTGCATCTAAAACATTACTTCCATCCCGGTACTCTCAAAGTAAAACCTGACCTCTGCTTCCTACTGTAGTTCTAATTTTTAGACCTCACCTGCCACCCCTACAAGTCATGAATTGCATTTGTCTCTTCTGTTTTCTCCTTTCACCTCTCCACTGTTAACCAAAATCTAGTTCTCATAACCGCCAAAATATTTCTCATCTATGACTTTCTTTCCTTTTGGCCTTAGATTCAAACTCTCATTAGCTTTAATTGGGCTCTTGCAGTGGACTCCTTACTACTTAATACACGTCCCTCTTTAACTCAGTACTACCATGTTAATACCAGAAATTTTCTTAAAGAGCTCATCGTACCCCTATTTCCTTTGGTAAGATCACCAGTTTGCTTTCATAGTCTGGCCCCACTGTGTCATTCCAGACTCTCTTGCCATTCCCCATCACCTCTTGTTTCAGTCCCAGTGAATTTATCTAGCCTTCTCTAAACAGTCAAGCACTTTATCTTTGCCTTGGCTCATTCATGCCTTCTCCCCAGACTTTTTGTGTGTGTGTGTGTATGTACCTTACCCCTATCCTTTTCACTTTCAGTCTACGAAGGTTCTGCTCATCTTTGAAAGACCCAGCTCTATAGTCTCCTTTGTAGATCCTTCCTAACATTTTCACATCCTCCCTCCCACCAACCTGGGAGAAGCTATGGATTCATCCTCTCATAGCAACTTGTTCATATTTCTAGTGTAGAACCTACAAACTTAAAATACAGTGTGCTCTTGTCTCCACTGTATACTTTGTGAGGTCCCTGAGGTAGATATCAGTTGTTATTCATGTGTATTTAAATCCTTGGCACTTGATGCAATGGCAGACATGGAGGTACTAGGCAAATATTTGCAGAATGACTAAACTGACCTAAAAAATTTATGCACAAGTTTTCTGGAAATGGGCTGCTCTGTTAAGTCCTGTACACATATTTTGAATGAAAGGAGAAAGCCAAAGTAGGATAAAGTGGTATCGGCTTAATAAGGGATGGAAAGAGGAGCTCCTGGGTGGCTCAGTCAGTTAGGCGTCTGACTCAGTTTTGGCTCAGGTCATGATCTCAGTGTTGTGGTGTCAAGCCCCTCAACGAGCCCCGCATCTTACTCGGCGATAGGTGTGGAGCCCGCTTGAGATTCTCTCCCTCTCCGTCTGCCCCGCCCCCCCAAATAAGGGATGGGAAGGGGAAAAGGCAAATGAAAAAGAACAAAATAAAGGAACAACAGGAAGATTCTAGCAATATATGGTGAACACATTTGAGAAAAGGAGGAGAGAGAATTCAGCAAATGAAATTGATTCTTTAGGGCAGAAACAATTGGAAGGTAAGGTGAAGAGGGAGAAGAAATAAAGATGTGGAGACAAATTTGACTTGAAGAGAAAGTACAAAAGTCAAATAGACGGGCAGATCTCAGTCTGGAAGTGCTTTCAGTTGGCCACAGGCATCATGCTTGTATGTTGTGTGGATATTATTAAGCGAGCTTTTTCATGTCACTTAACCCCTTGCCAAATTGTCATCTGAAAAAGTGACTCCAGGTAAATGCCTTGACCACCATGCCATATAAAGTAAGACGTATTTTACCACGCTAGAGTTAAGAAACTGGTTTGGGGCGCCTGGGTCGCTCGGTCAGTTAAGTGTCCAACTCTTGATTTCAGCTCAGGTTATGATCTTGGTCGTGAGACTGAGCCCCGTGTGGGCCTCTGCGCTCAGTGCGAAGCCTGCGATTCTCTCCCTCTGCCCCTCCCCCCGCTTGCGTTTGCTCTCTAAATAAATAAATAAATAAATAAATAAATAAATAAAATCTTAAAAATAACCTTAAAAAAAGAAACTGGTTTAAGGCTTAGTTGTGACCAACTGATGGCAGTTTGCGAACTTCTCCCAGTGATTCCCTTGTAAGTAGTGTGGGTAGGCAGTGAGGTTTGTTGGGCTGGGCATGCAGAGGCAGATAGTAAGACCTATAAAAGTAAGGACTGAAGAGCATATTTATTTGTATGCCTTTTGTTTGGCCATTTACATTAATATGGAAAGCGTGTTATTTGCACACTTAGAACTTTAGAATAAAAGTACTTTGACTCTGAAGCTGGTTTTTCTTGATTGTTTTCATCTTTTCTTTTCATCTTTACATTTTCTTTCATCTTGCTCAAAACTTAGTTTTCCCCTATAGCAGAGTTGGGACTTAACATTATAAAAATATTTATGTATTTATTTTTTAAAGATTTTATTTTATTTGAGACAGAGAGAGAGAGAGAGAGCACAAGAGGGGGTAGGGTGAGAAGGAGAAGTAGATTCCCCACCGAGTAGGGAGCCTGATGTGGGGCTCGATCCCAGGACTCTGGATCATGACCTGAGCTGAAGGCAGTCACTTAACCAACTGAGCCACCCAAGCGCCCCTATAAAAAATTTTTTTAAAAAAGTCTGCTTGCTAAAGATTCTTAAAAAAAAAAAAAAAAAAACCAAAAAAATGCTAGGGACTTTTGAGCAAAAGTTTAAGACGTTCTGCTATAGCCCATCCGCTTGCTTGTGGGATTTATGTAGATACGTTTGTTGTTGTGGCTACAATAACAGTATAGAATTATATACAGAACATTATATTTATTTTCATCAGTTAGGTAAACAATGTAGTGTAAAACGGACATTACTGAAGAAGGATAGAGATTTATATGAAACTGCAACAGAGACAAACTGCTGCCATCACATACAGCAGTGGAGGGGGGAGAAGGTTAGAAAATACTGAACCGAGAGCCCCGAGACTTGGTTTCCAAACCCAGCTTGCCAGTCTGTAGCTGTGAGACTTCAGGTTACTTAGGCACCCTGTGCCTCAGTTTGCCATGGTTGGAAAATGGGAATGATACCTGCTTCACCTACTTCACGTGGACTATTTGAGGATAAAAGGAGGCAAAAACGCAGTAATTGTCGTGAAGATTTTATGAACCATGAAATGACCTATAAGTACCGCACTGTATCACTATTATCATTACTATTCTAACTGTTCAAGGGAAGCACTGGTGTTCCTCTGGAAACTAACGACCGTGTTCTGTAATAATTTTAGTACTGACGGGGCAGTTTCCTGCCTGGTCTGGTTGTGTTGCAGTATTTAGGAACCCTTATTAGGGTCCATTTCTCGGGTCATGATTTCATGTTCCCAGAAGAGGGCAGCAAAACTCCAATCTGAAGACTTCCTCCAAGTGTCTACCCTAGAATTTCCTTGAGAGGAAAACAACTATACTGTAAAGAGAAGAGCCTTTAAAAAACGATGGTCTAGGGGTGCCTGGGTGGCTCAGTCGTTAAGCGTCTGCCTTCGGCTTGGGTCATGGTCCCGGGGTCCTGGGATGGAGCCCCACATCAGGCTCCCTGCTCAGCGGGAAGCCTGCTTCTCCCTCTCCCACTCCCCCTGCTTGTGTTCCCTCTCTCACTGTGTCTCTCTCTGTCAAATAAATAAAATCTTTAAAAAAAACAAAAAAACAAAAAAAAAGATGGTCTTTACGTGACAGACAAGGCAAATCTCATTGCTATAAATAAATGCCATAACAAAAATTGACTCATTTTAAATAATTTTTTGCCTTTTCTCTGTCCTCTGAGGAAAATAATTTGGGCTATTTCTTTAATCTCAGTTTAATGATTTGACGTGTACAACCAAAAACCTTTAGCCGTGTTTTTCCATTTAACCCCAGATTTTTAGATCTCACATAATAGCACCAGTTCTTAAATAATTTTTTTTAAACAAGAAGAAAGTTGTTCAGGCCTGATTTTTTTCCGTTTAAGATGCCTGGCTGAGTCCAAAGAATGACTCCCAACAGTGTCTAAATATGTCTGTCATAACGTGCATCTGTGTCATTAGAAGCAAACGTCATCTGTATCTAATATCTCTCATTCTTTTATTTTTCAAATTTGTTTAAAAATATCCTTGTGCTTTTATAGTTTGTAAGAACATCAGCAGCTAACATTTGAACTGTTCTTTTAAAAAAATTTTTTAGAGAATGAGAGCGAGGGGAGGGACAGAGGGAGAGGGAGAGAGAGAATCCCAAGCAGGCTCCATGCTCAGCGCAGAGCCCGACGTGGGGCTCCACCCCAGGACCCTGAGATCATGACTGGAGCCAAAATCAAGAGTCGGATGCTTAATGGACTGAGCCACCTAGGCGCCCACGAACTGTTCTTAAATAGCATGTACGGGGCTTTCACATGTTTTCATGTATGTTGATCGCCACTATCCCCATCTTACCGATAAATTTTCTCATCTGTGATTAGAACAGCTGTTCTTTGCTTGAAGAGAAAAGTGCAGGTGGAGGCCCCTTGTGGCAAGAGTGTCCTGAGGTGGGTATTTTCTCTCCCCTAATAGGTAGTGCGAGGGCCAATTCTGAATCTGATCCTTTTTCTGTGTGCTTTACTAGAATTAGAGATGGGGTAGAAAGGCTTTCAGGTATAGTTTTTCAATCCCTTCTGCTTTTGTCAGCTTGTTTCTAGCTCTGCTTTTTTGAAAAAAAAAAAAAAAAAAAAAAAAAAGCTGCTCTGTTTCCCACTCCACTCCCTCTACCACCACCCTCGAGTCAGAGTCCTCGTCCCATCCCAGCTAAACCTCTTCCTGTTCTTAAGAATTGCACCACATTCTTGGCTTAATGCAGGCCAACAACCCCACACTGGCACCAGGGAGTGGACAGACCTTCTTTATTGGTTGAAAGTTCTTGTCTGGTGAGCATGGAGTAAGTCACCCACTTCCTGACTTCCCGCTCTGGATGAATTTGCCTCTGCAAAAGAAAATATTCCTTGGATTTTTGTTTGCTTGCTTATAAATGCCCTGGACTGAGGAAGATCTTACCAAGTAGGTAAAGTGTGGAAGGGCATTTGAGGGAGAGAGAATAGTCTGCACACCTTGCTGTTTCTAATTCTTCCCTCCTCCCTCTCTTCAACACAGACTAATCCGGCATTGACTTCCACTGTATGGAAGGGGCTTTCATTAAGGACAGGAATGCCCCCCATTACTAAATCTGGTGGATATATCAGTCTTTATCTTACCTGACACTGAGCAGAAACTGACACCGTTAATCTCCTTGATAGACTCACTGTCTTCCTGTGGTTTCCACGCACTATTATTTTTTTTTCCTACTTCCTCGTGGATCTTAGGCATCCTTTGCAAGCTCTTCTTTCTCTACCAACTCCTTAGGTGTTGGTTTTCCTCAGGACCCTGTCCTATGTCAGCCTGTCTTCCCTCTACACATTCTCTGAGAAATCTCCTCTCTTCCATGGCTTTATGAGATTTATATGCCAGTGACTCCCAAATCCCCACCTCCCCTGAACTCCACCAGACTAATATAACAACTACCTTCTAGAACCTCTCTGATTGGATGTTCCTGAAGCCGTATTAATCAACTCACGTCCTCAGGCTATTCCTCTTCTGATGTTCCTTTTCCTAATATATGCCACAACATCCACCCAGTTGCTCTAGTCAGAAACCCTGAGATTCATCTTTGATTTCTCTTTTGCTCACTCTCTCTATTCAATCAATAACCAAGTCTAGTAAAATCTACTTCTTTGAATCTACCCACTTATTCTCATCCTTACCCGGCCTAAGCAATCACCTCTGGACTTTTGCAAGTCTTTGCTAGTTTCCCACCTCTAGTTTTTCTCCCCTTGGATCATTTTCCTCCAGCTACCAGAAAGTTTTTTGTTTTTTTTTAATAAATGCACTTCTGGTAAATTCACCTCCTCCATTTACAGTCATTTAGTTGCTTCCCACTATCCTTAGGCTAGAGTCCAAATGTCTTAGCATGGCTCATAAGCGCCCCACCATCAGCAAGCTGCCTACCTGCCATCAGCCTGCACTCCACTCATGCTGGATTCCCGTGGTGCAAACACACACCCGGCCTTCTCTTGCTTCTAGGCCTTCACGAATGCTTGTTCCTCTGCCTGGACCTCAAACATGTCTAATCTAAATTCTACCCCCAAATTGTCATTTATCTTATTCCTGAGTCAGAACTGAATTTGGACACTTAATTTTTAATTAATTCTTGAATTAGAACCCAGTGCACCTTCTCTCACCTACAGATTTCTTAGTTCTTTGAAAAATACCTCTGAGGGTATGTTCAAATGAAAATATATTTGAGCTAATTAATCTAGATCAGGATTGACTTTTACCATAGCCAAATATGAGCTGGAACATATTTTTTAAATTACTGGAATGTTTTCTGGATTGTTATTCATCATGACATTCTATCTTTGGAATTTTTTTCTTCATTTCCCGCTGGCTTCTACCACTCTCCTTTGTCACCTCTCAGCCCTTCCTTCGCCTTGGGTTGCCCTGCGCTCGCCCCTCGACGGACCCAGTTTGCACGCAGTGATACAGTTGCCGTGAAGCTGTGGTTAAATAGAACTGCTCAGACTGCAACAGGAAAGCACTGAATCGAAAGCAAAGGGGAGGAAGCACAAACCGATACCCGCCACAAAGCTGCTGAGTGCCCAGCGTGACCCAAGCCGCACCCTCTGATGAGGAGCCTTGTGGAGGAGTAAGAAGCCACAGAGTTTAATAAATCATCAGCACAGCCTGTCTTCCACTTCCCCTGAGCCAGCCTTCCTGGGTCACCCACGAGTGTCCCCAGGTCTGGCCTAAGAAGGTGGGTGATGACAGCAAAGCCACCAGAGACTCAGAGGCTGGGGGAAAGTCCCTGAAATGAATGACTGGGGACCATCGGTCTCGGACACTCCCCTTGGTCCAGCTCTGTGCGTGGTTGTAAGCAGCTCTCTGTGCGGCATGATCCCCAGATGAAGGGCCCCGTGTTCCCTAAAAGTCCTTTGGCTACCTGCCTGACAAGCTGTTTCTCGTGGTGGCTGAAACTTTTTTTATTTTATAAGCAAAGATCAAGTCCCTACGCGATACAATTCGAGAACTTGAAATTCACATTAATGTACACATGAGCATTTTCAGATTCTTTCCTGACTTCAGTAGTGGGAGCAGGAGAAAGGAACGAGATGGCAAACCAAAGATGTGTTCCACCTACTTTCTGATTTTGCCCCTGGCCTCCCCTGCCTTTTCACACTTGTCCCCTTTGTTGTGAAAGGAGATACGAATTCTTTAGTGGCCTGAATTATGGGGAAACGGGTGGAAAGTGTGAGGAAATGGGTAGTAGCTGTGTTTAGATTTGAAACGCTGGTAAGGTGGGGAACTGCGTGGGATGCTGGAGTCTCGCAGGGGCTCATTACCTCTGGATCTGGGGAGGTGGGAGCTGGGCCCCACTTTTGCAGCTGGAGAAGCAGGGCACCGAGAAGAGGCGCAGCCATCTCAGTCCGGAGGAAAGGCCGCTTTGCTCGGCTGAAAGTGGGCACTGTGTCTTCATAAAGGGCCAGACTCACACTTCACATAACAGACAGGAAATACGGTTAGTGCAGCTGGGAGGGGAGAGAGAACTCACTGTGTACCAAGGCCATGAACTCACTCGTGGCCACCTTTCACCGCATTTTCCTCTCCTGTAAGTGACCAGGACTGAGTCCTGGGAGCGCTGGGGAGCAGGTGAAGCACGCCTTCGGGCCAACCCCCTTCCCTCCTGCCGGCTCACCTCTCCGAAGATCCTCCACTTTTGGGTTCTCTTTCACCCCAGAAAATCTTCCAAGATCTAGATCATTAATGAAGTTCCAGTGGAGGAATGATAGGTACTTTGATAGGAGGTGAGGGAAACAGCTCTTCTCTTACAAGGCCAGATCTACACGTGGCAAAAATGTGGCCTCTGTTTTAGCAGCCCCAACAGCAGTGAGTCAGAACGGATCCTAATAAAGTAAAAAAGGAATGGAGTTTGTAGTCAGATGGTTTTGTTTTGAAACTACCCTTGCCTCCCTCCCTCCTTCCCTCCTTTCCTTTCTTCCTCCCTTTCAGAGAGGAAGGAGGGGGAAGTAGCCAGAGAATGGGAAGGTCCTCGAAGCTCAGAGGGATGCTACAAGCTTCCCAAGCCAGGCTGCCTGCCCAGAGTGTGCCCGCTGTCTTGAGTGGTCAAGGACATTCCTCTTGTTAAACCCTCGAGTCGTGTTTAATAACCAGGCATGATCCAAGCTGTAAAGAGCGGGCTGACTCCCCAGGTGCCATCTGTCAGCTGGTGACCTGCCCTGCTACATTACATTGCTGAAACAGGGAAAATGAACAAAATGAGTGCAAAGAAGGGGGAGACGGTGAGAGTGAGCTGCTTTTGAAAACGCTTACTTAGGAAGAAGAGACAGAAGTTGGCTGGAGGGCACATGAAGTAAAGAATGGATTTCATTTTTTTAGACCGGGAGAGGTTTGGGTATGTTTACATACTTAAGGAGAGATCTCACTTCATTCCTAAGTTTTGATTCTCTCCTCTGGGGGGAAAAAAAGGAGAGGTTTCTATGAAGTTTAAAATTAAATGAAAATCAAATGCACGGTGGTGGCATTTATACCGCAAAGCCCTTTACACATGCTAATTATCATAAGTATCATCATCTAGCATCTGCACAGATGAGTAAGCCCTGGTCACAGCTGCTCTGTCTCAGGCTCTTCTACCCCATATGACGGGCTGTGAGGAGGACATGGGCTCTTGACTAGGCAGGGCCAAGACCTACCAGGGACAGGCTAATCATGGTGTGACCCGGATCTCGCCATGCTTTGAACTTTGGGGAGATGGTGTGTGTCTGCTACCCTGTGTGTGTCTTACTAGATACAACGAGTTGCCATTGTATTCTCTACCTTGCCCCGGATTCTGTCAAAAAAGCTTTACTTTAGGGAAAACATTTTTAGAAATTAAAAATGCCCTTCTTGAGATGCAAGAGATGTACAAATAGGATTCTCAATGTGGATTTCTGCTTAGACAAAGAAGCAGTTTCCTAAAAGTTACCTCATGTTAACCCACAGCTTTGTTAAGAAGGGTCCGCACTTTATCTGTACAGATGAGTAAGCTGGATTCCCATGGTGCACGGGAGCTCTACACAGCATGATACACACAGCGAATCCGTGAAGTCTTTATTCTCTTAATTATTTGCTTTGCAGTTTTCGCTTTGAACCATCCTACATCCATTCCGATAGTGTAAAGATACCCTGCAAATTCCACTCCCACATTTCCTCACATTTCCTCTCCCTTTCCCACCTGGCTTTCCAACCTTCAGACGATTTATGTCTTCATTTCTGGCTGTATCTCTTGCCTATTCCTTATCATCCCTCCCCCATCCCTTATTCTGTCCTCCTCTTCCCCTGGCCCCTCTCTGGCTCCAGCTTTTATTACTAGCAACCCTGTAGGCCAATCCCACAGCATGTTCCTTCATGCATTACACGAACTCATTTTTTTGAGGGCACTGAACAGAACAGTGTGGTGTCATTTTCCAAGAGCAAGCAGCCACTTTTTAGAAATAGCTGTACTGAGATAAAATGTATATACTGTAAAGCTCACACCTTTAAAGTATACCATTCAATGGGTTTTAGTATGTCGTGTTGTGCATCCATCACCTTAATTAATGTTAGAACCTTTTCATTCTCCCAAAAAGAAACCTGTACTAGTTAGCACTCACTCACCATTTCCACTCCCCTACCCCTCCCCCTTTTGCTCTCCCTAATTCTAGGCAACCACTAATCTACTTTCTGTTTCTATGGATTTGCCTACACTAAACATTTTATATAGATGAGATCACACAATAGGTGGTCTTTTGTGACTGGCTGCTTTCACCTAGCAAAATGTTTTTGAGGTTCCACCATATTGTAGCATGTTTCTGTACTTCATTGCTTTTTATTACCAAAGAGTATTCCACCGTATGGCTATATCACATTTTGTTTATCCATTCATTGGCTGGTGTACATTTGGGTTGTTTCCTTTTTTTTTTCATTATGCGAATAAAGCTGCTATGAACATTCACGTACAAGTTTTTGTGTGGACATATGGTTTCATTTCTCTTCGGTAGATATCGAGGATTGGAATTGCTAGGTCATATGGTAACTCTATTTTTAGCATTTAGAGGGACTGCCAAACCATTTTCCAAAGTGGCTACACCATTTTACTTTCCCATCAGCAGTGTATGAGGATTTCAATTTCTCCACATCCTCACCAAAAATTGTTATTGTCTGCCTTTTTTTATTTAACCATGCTAGTGGGTGAAATTGCATTTCCCTAATGACTTTTTGTGTGCTTATTAGCCATTTGTATATTATCTTTGGAAAAATGTCTCTTGTTACTGCCCATTTTTAAATCGGGTTGTCTTTTTATTATTGAATTGTAAGAGTTTTAAATATTCTAGATACAAGTCCCTTATCAGATTTATGATTTGCAAATATTTTCTCTCATTCTCTGGGCTGTCCTTTCAGCTTTCCTCATGGCGTCCTCTGAACACAATAACTTGTAATTTTGATGAAGTTCAACACATTAATCTTTTCTATCAGTGTTTTATCTAAGAAATCATTGCCCAATCCAAGGTCACAAAGACTTACTCTAAAGATTTCTTTTAAAAATCTTATAGTTTTGGGGTGCCTGGCTGGCTCAGTCAGTTTAAGTGTCTGCCTTTGGCTCAGGTCATAATCCCAGGGTCCTGGGATCGAGTCCCGTGCAGGGCTCCTTGCTCAGCGGGGAGTCTGCTTCTCCCTCTGCCTCTACCCCTCACCCCTGCTCATGCGTGTGCTCTCTCTCTCAAATAAATAATCTTAAAAAAAATAAAAGTCTTATAGTTTTAGCCTCTACATTGAGGTCTATGATCCATTTTGAGTTAATTTTTGTGTATGACATTTGTTAGAGGTCCAGATTAGTTTGTTTGCATGTGGATATTCAGTTGTCCCAGCACCATTTGTTGAAAAGGCTGTTCTTTTCCTATTGAATTTTCTCGGCCTCTTTGTCAAAAATCAACTGACTGTAATTGTTAGGGTTTACTTGTGGATTCTTAAATCTTTCCATCGATCCCAATGTTTACCCTTGTCAGTACAGCACTGTCTTGATTACTGTAGTCTTTCAGCATGAGTCTACCATCTGTGTCCATTTCCAAGATTGTCTGGCTATTCTGAGTTTCTTGCACTTCCGTATGAAATTTAGGTTCAGCAGAAATTGACAAACTGGTCCTGAAATCCGTAAGAATGCCTCTGCCCTTAATAAATAATGAAAACAATTTCTTCCATACTTAGAATGAAATTGGGTAAGGAGGACAGAGCAAGGACGCTTCGGAGTGGTAGAAAGCAAGGGGATCCTTTGACAGGGGAACCAAACGGATGGGGGGAGGGGAATAAACGAGTCACAGAGTTTGTGAACTTCCCACCCCGGTGAGAGGAATGTTTGTTGGGGGGGGAGGCAGTTTGATCTAGCACCAGGGGACTTTGTGAAAGATAATTGAAATTGTTAAGTCCATTGATCTCCCCAGAAGAAAAAAAAAGGGGGGTCTCTAAGTCAGCAGTATTGTTAGTTTGTTGATTCTTACAGAAGAAGATTCTCATCTAACTAAGGGAAGCCGCTGGCCCTTTCTCAGGGCTGTAAGACCCTGAGGAAAAAAATGAAGAAAAAAAATGAAGAAATCCCTCCTGGTCTTTTCTTACCTCTGTCTGTGGCCAGCACTAAACTTTGTCTTTGTTACCCTTCCCCTTTATAAGTTCCCCAAAAGGAGAGGGAGAAAAAGAAGAAAACCCTAGTGGGAGAGAGGGTGAGAGATGCTGGGGATAGGAGAGGAATTCCAGAGCTTTCAAATATTTTTTATTTATTTATTTGACACAGAGAGAGAGAGAGAGAGGGAGACAGCAAGAGAGGGAACACAAGCAGGGGGAGTGGGAGAGGGAGAAGCAGGCTTCCTGCTGAGCAGGGAGCCCGATGTGGGGCTCGATCCCAGGACCCTGGGATCATGACCTGAGCCGAAGGCAGACGCTTGCTTGATCGACTGAGCCACCCAGGCACCCCGGAATTCTGGAGCTTTTAGAAAATGAAGGATCTTTCAGGTCCTGCTGGCGGAATCTACTAAGGAAGAGATGATACGGAGCAAGAGGAATAAGGATGATCCCCTTCTTTGACTCAGTGATCCAACTCCGGTCGTTCATCCTAAGGAAAGAAGACATGCAAAGAGTGTGAGTGGCAATGTCAATGAGATTATCTGTAATAGTGCACGTTGGGACAACCTAGATCTCCACAATAAATGCTGTACGACACCATGGCACGTCAGACAGTAGGTTATCACACTGGCCCCGCCGTCAACATGCACCCTGAGTCGCCTCCCTCCTCACTGCTTCCTCTACTTCCCCTGGGGCCCCGTCACATCGTCTCTCACCTGAGTTATTGCAACGGCCGCTCAGCCTGTCTTTCTGCTTTCGCCTTGCTCCCCATCCCCTGGTCTACTCTCAACGCCGTAGTCAGAGGGACCCTTTTGGAAAGGGAAACGTGTTGATCCTCTACTCAAAAGCTTCCACAGCTGCCTTCTGATTCAGGAGCAAAGCTGATGTTTTTGTTGGTCCCAGGCCCTGGCTCACTTGGCCCCCATTACTCTCTGACTTCATCTGATACTACTTGACCTCATGCATATTCCACTCTGGCCCTAAGGTTTCCTAACTGTTTTTGAACGCACCAGGCCTTCTCCTGCCTCAGTGACTTTGAACTCGCCCTTCACTCGTCTCCCAGATACCCATTTGGCTTGTTCCCTCAGCACCTTCAGATCTGCTCAAATGGATACTTTCCTTCTCTGACCATCCCATTTAAAACTGCTCTCTCTCCCAACCCCCAGCTCCCAGCGTTTCCTATTCCCCTGCCTTGAGTCTCCCCCAGCCCCACCCTGCCGCCCTTGCACTTGTCACCAGAACCTGAATTATTGATTTGGGTTATTGTCTGCGTCCCCCTGTAGAAGCTGTGCTCTCCGAGAGCGGGGACCCATATATGTTGATCGCGGCTGTAGCCTTGATGTCTGGATTGTGCCTGGCGTGGAGCAGCTGTTTAATAAATACTTGTTGCATGACTGAATATGTCCACAAAGGTAATACTTATGAAAATGAGGTTGTGATTTCGAAAGTGGGAAAGTATAAAGGTATAAACTGTGATGTGCGCCATGAGCATGGCGTCTGGAGGCTGCAGAATTGGAGAGATCTGGATTCGAATCGTGACTGCACCACTTCTGAGTCGTGTGACCTTGGTCAAGTGTGCTTAACCTTTCATCCTCTGTGAAACAGGTATAATGATGCCTCCTTCGTAGTATTGTGAAAATTCAACAACAAAAATGTAGCGAACACCTGCCACATAGTAGGTGCTCTGGGAACATTAAATCCCTCTCGTCTCCTGAGGAAGCATATATATCCAGTGAATGAGACCTGAGTGGAAGTGTGCACAAGTGGAAATAGTTAAATAGAGTGCTTAAGAATATTTATAAACATGGGATGCCTGGGTGGCTCAGTCAGTTAAGTGTCTGCCTTCGGCTCAGGTCATGATCCCAGGGTCCTGGGATCCAGTCCTGCATGGGGCTCCTTGCTCAGAGGGAAGCCCGCTTCTTCCTCTGTCTCTGCTGCTCCCTCTGCTTGTGCTCTCTCTCTCTCTCTGACAAATAAATAAAAATGTTAAAAAAAGAATATTTTATAAGCATTTTCTTTGTTTTCATTTCTTCCCTATGCATGGGTAAATGTCAAGAGTGGTGGGTGGGAGTGTTTCCTCCATTTATCTCCCGGGTTCTGGCTTCACCTCTGACACAACATATGTGACATTAGGCAAGTCCTAACCTCTCTGGGCCTGATTCCTTATCTATAAGACGAAGCGGTTGAATTTAGTAACTTTTAATGCTCTCGATGCTGAATATTCCATAGTTCAACTAGGCAGCCCGTTCCACCTGGCTCTGCCCTACTTCAGCCCAGCCTTGCTCCAATGTGATGGCCAGATGTTTCTAATCTTAGGCATAAAAGACTCCATTCTTCGGCTTTCAGAGGCCAAAAGAAAATGGAAAGTTTAGGAAAAGTTCTAAGCAGATGAGATTTCCTTCTCTCTGACTTCTAAACGGCTGCATTTATACTGTTCAAACTTAAAAAAAAAAAAAACAAGAAAAACAAAGCAGAGCAAATACACACCTTTGGGTTTGAATCAACTATGTGAATCTTTAAGCCATGAAGGAGTGCTCGGGTGGTTTTTGTTTTTTGTTTTTTGGGTTTTTCTTTCTTTCTTTTTTTTTTAAGCAACAACCAAAACGGAGACGTCAGCAGTTCTGAACTTGTAACTGTAACCTTGTCCCTGCGTGGCTGTGAGCCCAGGGAGGGGCATGGCTGGCGGCCCCTGCTCTGGAAGGCCAGCGGTTTGCTTTTCTTCGGGTTGCCCCCTGAGGCGGAGGAGAGGAGGATGTTTGGGTTTGCAGCCCTGGCCTCACTTCCCTGAAGCTGGGGGGTGGGGGGGTCAGCTGCCCTGGCCTTCCTCCAACAGCCGAGCCACAGCGGATTCAAATACCCCATCAGCTGCAAGGCTCTGGCTTTACCCAGCTGAAAACGGACGATCTCATCTGGGAAGGGTCAGTTTAAAAATGACAGAACTGCCCAAAGTCAACAGAGGGAACAACCACAACAGAAATTTCTCTGCAATGTTTCCTTGTAATTGCCGGCCCGGCCCGCCAGAGCTCTGGCCCGAGTCCCCATCCACCATCGCTGGGGCCCCCACGCGGCCTTGACCGAGGAGCCCCCAGCCGACCTGGGCGGCGCCTCCCAGGGCTGCTGCCCTGCTCCGCCGCTTGCCCCGGACAGCGGGGAGAGTCCAGGCTGCAGCGGGTTTTGGGAAGAGTCAACAAGAAGACCCCATGGAGCTCATTTGTTAGGATCCCTAAGAGACAGGGAACCTCAGCTCAAATGATGTGTCCAGATTCCGAGTGTAAGTGCGGGGCAGAGCTGGTCTCCTTATTCTTCACCTGGGGCTCTCTCCAGATTCATGCACCCAAAATAGCGAGGCTAACTTTAAAGTTTTCTTTCTCCTCCTTTTCTTTCCAACCAAATCCTACTTTGTTGAATTTCAGGGCTATGGAGAAAAGCATATTTTGAATTTAGACTTGAGGACAATGACTACATCTTGCACGATGTGTAACAGTACCTGTGTGTACCCGAGTTCGTGTTACCTGTGAGATCAGCAGTGAGCGGAGGGCGTAGGGTATGGGCTTAGTTTCCATGCCTGCAAAATGGGAATGATCATAGCATCTGCTTCATCATGTTGTCATGAGGATTTCATGAGATGATACATGTAATGCACAATGAAAAACCCAACACATGTTAGAAATTGTTAATATCCTAGAAGGCATTTTTTAAAAGATTTTATTTATTTGAGAGAGAGCAAGAGAGATCTAGCACGAGCAGAGGGGAGTGGCAGAGGGAGAAGCAGGCTCCCCACCGAGCAGGGAGCCCGATGTGGGGCTCGATCCCAGGACCCGGGACCGTGACCTGAGCCGAAAGCAGACGCTTAACCAACTGAGCCACCCAGGTGATCCTATCCTAGAAGGCATTTATTATTCCATTTTACAGATGAGAAAATTGAGGCTCAGAGAAGCTGAGGGACTGTAGTCATACCACTGGTTAGTAAGAGAGCCAGGATCCAGCTTGGTGTCCTGGCTCCACATCCAGGGCACTTGCCGCTCCACTCTTGATAGTGTAGACAGTCGAAGGTGGTTCTGGGCCAAGTGTCAGACATGTCTGTCCCTCCATCGTGGGATGACATGTTTTCATTAAGCCCTCACATGCCTGAGGTGCTGGGAAATGGATGCTTCAGAGGTGATGGAGGCTCTCATGTGCAGCCTTATTATCAAGCAATCTTTGCACAAACACTAGCCAAGGAACTGAAGCCTGGATTAATCCCTGGCCCGAGCTGGGCTCAGGAGCTAGGTCAGAAGCCCTTGAATATTCTCAGCTTTCCTTTCTTTTTGCAGTGCTTCCACGATGCTCTAAGAATACTCTGCTCACTCTGATATGACAGCCCTCTTCACACTCTTTCGTGGTATAGTATTTTGGGGTATTAGATGGATACCCCATGGTTCCAACAGGGCTATCAGATGGATATCAGTTGGAACCATGCCCAAGGGGGTGCCAAAAATGATATACCGAGGTGTGGGAAGAAAATACATGAACATTTGTTTTTATTATTCTTTAATCTAAGATACTAAGAAAATTAAGGTTTACCTATATTTAAAAATCAGTACAGTAGAGCTTATATAATTTATAATAAATGTGCAGTTGTGGGGAATGTGTGTTTGATTTTTTTTTTTTGATTGAGTGGCATGATGAAAAGAGTTTAGAGCAACTGTTCTAGAAAGTAAGCTTCTAGAGAGCAAGAAATATACCTAGTTCTGATCTGATTTGTATCTCGCCCTTGTCCTCATTATTTAGCATTAAATGACCATTCCCCAAATAAATGAATTTGGCATCTATATGAACTTGTCTTTCTTTGTTTCTTCTGCTCCTTTTGTCATCCATCTAATACTATGTCTTGTTTGATACTTTGCCAAGACATGAGCAAGTAATAAAGCCATGTTTGAGAAGAGTACAAATTGCCATGAGAAGATTGGGAAGTGCGAGACTGATAGTCCCCAAAAAGAGTTAATGGAATATTACTCAGCCATAAAAAGAATGCAATCTTGCCATTTGCAACAACATGGATGAAGCTAGAGAGTATAATGCTAAGTGAAATAAGTCAGTCAGAGAAAGACAAATACCATATGATTTCACTCATACGTGGAATTTAAGAAACAAAACAAATGAACAAAGAAAAAAAAAAAGAGAGAGGACAACCATAAAACAGTCTCTTGGGGGACCTGGGTGGCTCAGCTGGTTATGTCTCTGACTCTTTTCAGCTCAGGTCATGATTTCAGGGTCGTGAGATCCAGCTCCGCGTTGGGCTCTGAGCTGGGTGTGGAGCCTGCTTTGATTGTCTCTCTCTCCATCTCCCTCTGCCCTTCCCCACTCTCTCTAAAACAAAACAAAACAAAACAAAAACAGACTCTATAGAGAATAATCAGATAGTTACCAGTGGGGAGGTGGGGGGGATGGGTGAAATAGGTGAAGGGGATTAAGAGCACACTTATCATGATGAGCACTAATATATTGAACTGTTGAATCACTATATTGTATGCCTGAAACTAATATAACACTGTTAACTACACTGGAATTAAAATTAAAAAAAAAATGTTAAAGGAGGATAGAAAGGCATGCAGCAGGCAAGAGTAAAACCTCATGGCAGAACTCATACGTAGCACGTCAGGCATGGAGCACCAGCACTGCTGGCTGAGAAATCAAGTATGATCTGAATATCTGAGTGTTTACAAAATGAGCACTGTCCTCCCTCTTCCTCTTAAAGTTGCAGAAAGCAACACGATGCAATGAGCACAGGTCTTAGAGAGAGAAGTACCAGCTCTATTACTCTCCTGGCTTGGTGATCTTGGGTGAAGCCTCTAACCACCTGCTTCCCCGCCCCCCCCCCCCAGGGAAATCATTCTTGACTTACAAATGAGGTTGGACTAGATGATTTTGGAGGTCCCTTCATGCTTTGAAGCAGCCCTGAATATAGATGAAGTTGGTAGCTTTCAGTGCTGGAGGTTCTAGCAGCAGGGATGGGCATCCGGACTCGGGGTGTCCCCTGTCCCAGCAGCATCACCCATGCGGTGTCTTCACGCCGTTGTTCTGCAGCATTAACTCCAGAAGTCGTTTCTGGCTCGCCTCTGCACCCGGGTCTCCAGCCCCCCGGCAGCGCCTGTGAACCACCCAATATCCCTTCCTAAATTCATCTTCTGCTTAGATTAATCAGAGTTTGGGGCGCCTGGGTGGCTCAGTCGTTAAGCGTCTGTCTTCGGCTCAGGTCATGATCCCAGGGTCCTGGGATCGAGTCCCGCATCGGGCTCCCTGCTCTGCGGGAAGCCTGCTTCTCCCTCTCCCACTCCCCCTGCTTGTGTTCCTGCTCTCGCTATGTCTCTCTCTGTCAAAAAAATAAATAAAATCTTTAAAAAAATAAAAATAAAAAAAATAAATTAATCAGAGTTTGTTTCTGTTGCTTACAACCCAAACCCCTGACCAATGCATCCATTATCTTTCTAAAACATGCACTTGGTTGAAAAAGTTTGAAAGTTGAAAACATTTAAGACAGAAACAACAACAACATCTCCTTCTCTTTCTCGGCCTCTGAAAAAGTTGAAAAGTTGAAAATATTTAAGACAGAAACAACAACATCTCCTTCCCTTTCTCGGCCTCTTACTGTACCACTTTCCTTCTCGAGAGCTAGCCACAGTTGCTAGTTTCTTACATACTCCTCCAGAGATATTCCCTGTGTATGTAAACCTATCCATGTCTCTAAGAAAAAATACTTTATGGGGTGCCTGGGTGGCTCAGTCAGTTAAGCATCTGCCTTCAGCTCAGGTCATGATCCCAGGGTCCTGGGATTGAGTCCCGTGACAGGCTCCCTGCTCGTCAGGGAGCCTGCTTCTCCCTCTCCTCCCTGCTCATGCTGTCTCTCTCTCTCTCTCAAATAAATAAATAAAATCTTAAAAAAAAAAACTTTCTAAAAACCACCACGCAGACCAGTGGGGTCATTCTATGCACCTGATTCCTTATTCTGCTTTTAAACTCAGTGTATGTTGGAGACGTTTCCATAAATATAAAGGTGCCTCATTCTTTTGAATGGCTGCTTAGTATTCCACTGAATGAAGATTCTATAATCTATGTAGCCAGTCTTCTACTGTGAACATTTGGATTGCTTATGGTCTTTACGACTACGAATAAGACTGTAATGAATATCCTTGTAAATATGCCTTCGATATGTCTTAATGCCCAGTGCAAGCATATTCATAGGGCAAATTTCTGGTAGTGAAGTTGCTGGCCCAGAGGGTATAACTTTTAAACTTTGGACATATTGTACCCAACTGTACTACAAAGAGGCTGCACCAACTTTTAATCCTACTAAAAATGTCTTAGTCTCCCTGTTTTCCATATCCTCACTTCATCAATGTGTATTATGAGATTTTTATAATGTTACCATTCTGGTAGGTGAAAAATGGTTTCTCGTTTTAAGATTTTATTTAACAGAGAGAACATGAGAGAACACAGCAGGGGTAGCAGCAGAGGGGGAGGGAGAAGCAGGATCTCTGCTGAGCAGGGAGCCCCATGTGGGACTGGATCCCAGGACCCCGGGATCATGACCTGAGCAGAAAGCAGATGCTTAACCAACTGAGCCACCCAGGCGCCCCCTGGTTTCTCGTTTTAATAATAATTCATTAAACCATGAGTGGGGTGGAGCCTTTTTCATATACTTAAAAGCTATTTGTCAATACCTGTGTATTCTATATATTTACTTTGTCTATTGTTCTCAATTGGATTTTGATCTGTTTTTAATTCTTTTGTAAGAACTCCAGATTTTAAGAAAACTGTACCTTTTTCGTATTTGTTGAAAAGATTTTTTTCCTGATTTGTTTTTGGTCTTCTGACATTATTTCATTTGATTTTGTTTTGGGCCTTGCAGAAATCTTTAATTTTCACAGAGTCAAATTTGTCCATATTTTTGTGTATAGCTTCTGAATTTGCTTAGAATGGCTTTTGGTGGGAACCTTTGCATGGTCTCAACCCTGAAGATGCTAATTTAGAAAAACAACATTTGAGACTTCTGGTTAAAGAGAACAGATTAGACACACATTGTGCTCCATTCCCTCCTAGAACTTAACCCAAAGTTAAGGTTTGATGAAGTAATATATTCACATGGTTCTAAAACCAAAAAAGTGTAAAAAGGCACAGAGCAAAAAAGTTTCCCTCATCCATGTCTCCCATTGGCCTGGGTCCCACTGTCTTCCTGTCCATTATAAGCTTTGTTACTAATTTGTTATGTGTGTGTCTCCAGAATTTCTTTTCAAAGATTTTATTTATGGGATGCCTGGGTGGCTTAGTCGTTAAGCATCTGCCTTCGGCTCAGGTCATGATCTCGGGGTCCTGGGCTCAAGTCCCACATCGGGCTCCCTGCTCCGCGGGAAGCCTACTTCTCCCTCTCCCACTCCCCCTGCTTGTGTTCTCTCTCTCACTGTGTCTCTCTCTCTCTCTGTCAAATAAATAAATGAAATCTTAAAAAAAAATAAAGATTTTATTTATTTGACAGAGAGCAAGAGAGAGAGCAAGAGAGAGCACAAGCAGGGGGAGTGGGAGAGGGAGAAGCAGGCTTCCCGCTGCTGAGCAAGGAGCCCAACGCGGGGCTCGATGTTAACACCCAGGACTTGTCCTGGGACCCTGGGATCATGAGCTGAGCTGAAGGCAGACGCTTAACCGACTGAGCCACCCAGGTGCCCCAGTCTCCAGAATTTCTTTTCTTTTTTTTTTAGATTTTATTTACTTATTTGGCAGAGAGAACACAAGCAGGGGGAGCGGCAGAGGGAGAAGGAGAAGCAGGCTTCCCGCTGAGCAGGGCGCCCAATGTGGTGCTCGATCCCAGAACCTGGAATCATGACCTGAGCAGAAGGCAGACGCCTAACCGACTGAGCCACCCAGGCGCCCCTTTCCAGAATTTCTTTATGCATAAGTAAGCAAACAAAAATTTAAATAAATTTTTTTTTTTTTAAGTCTAAACCTACAAGGACAAAGAGAATATGAAAAGGATAGAAGCAGGCTAATTTTAAAAGATGGAATGTAGATGAATGTGTGGTAACTGAACCAAGAGACCCAAGTAAGGTGAATTCTAAGCCAGTGGATGAGAAAGTTAATGTCACTTGCTTTACACTTCAGAATCCTCCACGTGCTCAGCAGTTTGTGGCACCAGGTACTTTGATATTTTGTGAATAAAGCTGTGGCTAAGGGGAGTAAGATGAGTTGAAAGTCAATTCAAGAAGCAAAGAGGTCCCCAGCCCCGCCCCCTCCTTTCCACTTGCATCTGTCAAGTGGACTGCCCCTTCCCCACAGTGGCCAAAAAATGGAGCTTTTTCCATTCTTTGGGACAGTAAGACAGAGCGAGGACCAGGCACAGTTGGGAGAAGGATAATATACGGAAGAAAAAAGGAAATTACTTACAGACCCCCTGCCTTCTTCCTTTACATAGATTGTAACCCTGACATCCAGCCTGGAGTTGTTCTGAGAACACGACACCCTGGAGACAAATTCCCTAAAGATCATTTGGAAGTGGCAGCATCTCTGACAGAAAAAGAAAGCAAAAAATTATCAATATCCTCAGAGAGATAAGACAGGATAGTCTATTTTTTAAAATGTTTTTTATATTTATATGTATTTTTATATGCCATTTTAAATTTAATTTTATTTGCTTAAATTTTATTTTTTTATTTTGAAAAATTTTTTATTTAAATTCAAGTTAGTTAACATATAGTATATTATTAGTTTCAGGGCTAGAACTTAGTGATTCATCAGTTGCATATAACACCCAGGGCTCATTCCATCAAGTGCCCTCCTTAATGTCCATCACCCGGTTACCACATCTCCCCACGCACCTCCCCTCCAGCAACCCTCAGTTTGTTTCCTAGAGTTAAGAGTTTCTTATGGTTTGGTCGCCTGGGTGGCTCAGTTGGTTAAGCGACTGCCTTCGGCTCAGGTCATGATCCTGGAGTCCCGGGATCGAGTCCCGCATCAGGCTCCCAGCTCAGCAGGGAGTCTGCTTCTCCGTCTGACCCCACCCCCTCTCATGTGCTCTCTCTCTCTCTCAAATAAATAAATAAAATCTTAAAAAAGAAAAAGAGTTTCTTATGGTTTGTTTCCCTCTGTTTTTATCATTTTATTTTTCCTTCCTTTCCCTCTGTTCCTCTGTTTTGTTTCTTAAATTCCACATATGAGAAAACATATGGTATTTGTCTTTCTCTGACTGACCTATTTCACTTAGCGTGATACCTTCTATTTCCATCCACGTCATTGGAAATGGCAAGATTTTCTTCTTTTTGATGGCTGAGTAATATTCCATTGTGTGTGTGTGTGTGTGTGTGTGTGTGTGTGTGTGTGTGTGTGTGTATCTCACATCTTATATATATATCACATCTTCTTTATCCAAAGGATACAAGAATAGTGATTCAAAGGGGCACATGCACCCCAATGTTTATAGCAGCAACGTCCACAATAGCCAAAATATGGAAAGAGCCCAGATGTCCATTGACAGATGAATGGATTAAATGCTATTTTTTAAAAGGAACAGTTAGAGAACAAAAAAAGATCTCAGAAATTTAAATATGATCCCAGAAAAAAAAAAAAACTCACTAGAAGAGGTGGAAACTAGAAAGTACAGCAAAAAGATAAGACATGGAAAATAGAAGATATAAGAGCAAAAGCAGTTTATTTGGGAGATGATCCAGGAAACACCTATAGCGTGTGGGGAAGTGAAACAAGGAAGCTACTGTATCCAGCAAGTTACTATGAATAACTGGAGCTTGATTCGTTGGGGAGACTCTGCGAGACCAGTGTGGAAATCATGGCTCAAAGTTATCCCCACTCAGGGCTGAGCGAGCTGAGGTATTTATTCTGCTAACTCTCATTGCTCATTGGTTAAGAGCTGCTCCCTAGGAGGAGGGGGTTAATTACCCCAACTCTTCATGAGCAAACCTTTGGTATCCAGAAGAAGCCCTCAGGCAAAGAGACATTTGTACTGGTAATTTTTTAAAAAGATTTTGTTTGTTTATTTATTTATTTGACAGAGAGAGAGAGAGTACAAGTGGGGGAGCGGCAGGCAGAGGGAGAGGGAGAAGCAGGGTCCCTGCTGAGCAGGAGCCCGGACGCAGGGCTCGATCCCAGGGCCCTGGGATCATGACCTGAGCCAAAGGAAGATGCTCAACGGATTGAGCCACCCAGGCGTCCCTGTACTGGTAATTTGGACTGCGCGGATGGGGCAGGGGCCAGGAGAATATGGGCGGGACACTCATGGCGTGTTCTATCTTCCCTGCTTTCTTTCTTAGGAAACGACTGGAGGATGCACTCCACCAAAACAATGGAGTGAATCAAGAAAGAGGAAGAGGTGGAATTTAGGAACCGGAATATTAGACATAAGAGATGAAGGGAATCCCCAGGATGTGGTGAAAGGGTGGAGTGGGGAACTGCCAGTTATTAATATAGAACTGTTCGATTCTTTCAACTATGTGCATGTTTATTTTCGATATAAATTAAAATCAGTAATTTGTCTTTTTTCTTCTGCTGCCTGAGAAAGGGAGGAGGTGAGACAGAGAATGTGGATCCTTCCTAGCTGCTAAGAACCTGGGAAGGTAAAGTGAAACTCTTTTGTTCCTTGGGCCCGTCAATCCAGCAGGGCCATTCTCTTTCCATCTCCCGTTTAGGCAGGAAGAGAAATACTGAGCAACTGGGAAATTAAGACTTAAAATATTGAAAAGAGCTGTTGGTGCCAAACTGACCTAAAATCTGGGGCTGCCCTAGGAGGGTTCTGACCCAAGGAAGCGATCCAAGGTAAATGCAAAGAAAGGATTCTGTCAAATTAAAAACCAAAACCAGGGTTACATTAAGGGGACCATGAATTGCACTAAAGTGTTATTGGAATAAATTCTTAATTGTGTCTGGATATGAATTTCTTGATATTTTACTTTAAATGCCTATTGCCTTAAAATCTAGATTTTAAAAATATGACTATTTTAATATATAGTTTTAATTAAAAAAAAAAAACCATGGAAATGCTTTGTACAGAGTTTTTGGCTAATCCTATCTCTGATTGAAAATTGCACTGTTTTAGGTCTGTGGCCCTATCAAGACACCAGAGTCTACCACTTTCTGATCGCAGGCAAGACAGCCGCGGGAATGAGGCCTCCTGAAAACTGACTTAGTCCCCCTTTCTCTTCCTGTCTTGGAGGTCTGTCCACTGGATCCCTCTCCTAGGCCGAGAAAAATGCTCAAAAATGCCCCCATCTAAAAGAAAAATAAACAAAGCCATTCTCCTTTTAGCTATCACCCCCATTTTCTCTTCTCCTTCATCATAATGCTTCTGAAAAGAATACACGCTAACTTCCTCCTCTTCCTTTACTTCCTCCCCACACGCTGCTTCTTGACCCCGTGCGAGCTAGCTTTCCCTCTGACCGGCACAGAGGCCCCAGAGGACTTCTCGCTGTCAAATCCTTCGGTCCTGTTTAGACCTCATCCTTCTCTCTGAATTCCCCCTCCCCATCTTGGCCCTGTCACTCTTCTTTCCTGGTGTTTCTACCCCTCCTACCCCGGCCTCTCCCCTGGGACCCCCTCAGCAGGACAGGCATCCCCAGAGATCCCCTGTCTCCCTACAAGCTCCGGCATCTGCCCAGGTCCCCAGCCTCACCTGTGGCCTGTCCGGCTTGCTCCCTCCACTCCCATGACACTCAGGATCCATTGGGTTCCTCCAAGGCACCCAGCTCTTGTGGCCTTCAGGCCCATCCCTCTACCTGGGGCCCTCTTCCCCGCCCCACACCCCCACCCTCCATCCGGCTGTTTCCAACTTGACTTTCAGGTCTCAACCCACTGTCGTTTCCTCAGAATGCAGCGCCTCCCTTCCCATCCCCACCAAACTAAATCCATTTCTCCAGTCTTCTCTCTCAGGAATTTTTTTTCTTCTAAACTAAATCATTTATTTAGTTTCTAATGAGAGGCTTCAGGAGTGTGTTTCTTTCCTTAAATATCTACCTTTCAATCCAGGATGGAAGCCGCGTGAGGACGGGAGCCACGTCAGCTCTGTTTCCCACTGTGTCCTTAGTGTCAACGCAGCCCCGGGGACAGCAGATGGGGGGTGTCTGTGGCGAGCGGGAGTGAAGTGCTTTCGTCATGCCCGGCACCACAGCAAGCCCTTCACACGTACCACCTCCCTTTTATTCTCATGGCAGCCCTGTGAGTGGGTACTCTAACCGGGTCCATCTTGGGCCAAGGAAACTGCAACTTAGAGAGACCGAGTAATAATGCCCGAGATCTTACAGAAACAAGGGGAGTCAGAGCTGGAATTTGAAAATACATTTCTCTGAGTCTGTGTGGGACTTCCTGAGGACCATAGTGTAGTGCTTCCTGGCTGACAGATCGTCTACACTCACCTTCCCAGACTTCCCTCACACCCCTTCCCTCTTGTCTGCGTCTCTGCAGCTTTCCCAGGCAGGATGAGGGTACAGGCGGGGAGCTGGCCCTGGAAGGGCTGGGAGGTTCTTGGCCGCTCTCCTTTTCTAGCACCTGTTTCTGGGAAGTACTCAGAAAACCCGTGAGGTAGGCAAACCATGATGACAATCAATGCTCTCATAACTCTCCTGCCCTTTCTATATGTTCTTTCCATTTCCTGCCTCCCCCCCCATGGCTTTGGGTCGCTCCCCAGGGTGATGCCCCACTCAGGCCTTCCACCCTGCCAACATATGCCCTGGGCAACTTTCAGTCCATTTCTCTGACAAAAAATGTACCTGTCTCAGAAAATGATCACAGTAGAACAGTAAGTGGAAAAAAATAGAGTTGAAATATTGTGTGAATAGTTGTTATGGGTTGAGCTGTGTTCAACCCACCTCAACTGATGTGTTGGAGTCCTAACCCCCAGACCCCAGAATGCAACCTTATTTAGAAATCGGGTCACTGTAAATGTAATTATTCAAGTGAAGATGAGGTCATGGTGGAGTTGCGTGGGTCCCTAATCCAATACAACTGTTATCCTTATAGAAATACTGTCATGTGGAGAGCCAGGCATGCGTGCAGACAGAAGAGCAGGTGGAGGTGAAGGCAGAGATGGCCCCGATGCCGCAGAAGCCAAGGAATAGCAACGATGGCCAGAAAAACCACCCGAAGCTAGGGGAGGGGCCTGGAACACATTCTCCCTCACAGCCCTCAGGAGAACCAATCCAGCAGACACCTTGATCTCAAGACTTTGAGCCGCCAGAACTGGAGAGAATCGATTTCCGTTGTTTAAGCCCTCAGTTTGTGGTACATTATTGTGTTGTGGCAGCCCTAGCAAACTAATAAAAGTAGTTTCATCCCAATTTTGTAAAACAAAACAAACCCCACATATGTCATGGATTATTCTCTCTCTCTCTCTCACGTGCGTGCACACACACACACACACACACACAGTGAAAGGAAGTATATAAAGAAGTGAACAGTGGCTCTATGGGGAGGGTGGGTGATGGGTAATTTTGCTTTGTGCCTTTCTCTGCACCTTTGGGTTTTTCCTCAGTTCCCTTACATCCCTACAATATTATACATTATTACATAGACACATCTTTGGGCTTGTTTCCTTATCTGTAATTTGAGAATAGCCATACCAGGGGCACCTGGGTGGCTCAGTCGTTAAGCGTCTGCCTTCGGCTCGGGTCGTGATCCCTGGATCCTGGGATCGAGCCCCACATCGGGCTCCCTGCTCAGCGGGAAGCCTGCTTCTCCCTCTCCCGCTCCCCCTGCTTGTGTTCCTGCTCTCGCTATCTCTCTTTCTGTCAAATAAATAAATAGAATTTTAAAAAGAGAGAGAGAGAGAGAGAATAGCCATACCAGTCACCCAGCATTGTCGTGAGGCATAAGGTGCCCGACGTGCCTGGCTGCTGGTCAGTTGGTGTCCCTAGAGGAGGGAGAGCAGCTCCAAAGAAGTAAAGCGGGGCATAATAGCTGTATTCTCCTACCTCTCATTAGGGGAGGGCTCCGTTCTTACAAGAAGGCTTCACCATGGCTGCTAAGCAGGGCACGTGGACGCGGCTTGGCACTGGTCTCTGTATGTGGCAGGGGTGGATGTGGAGAGTGAGTTGGCACAGGAGAGCTGGCTGGCCACCTTGGGTTTGGGAGGGTCAGCAAAGGAAAGCAAGAGAGGTTGGAAGGTTGATTGGGGAAAGATTGGTTAAATGAGGACAGCTTAATCTGTTTGGGGTAACATTTCTTAGTTTGGGGTGGGGAGGGTCTGATGGGGCAACTGAAAAGGAAAGAGGAACCATGAGAAAGTAGAAAACACAGCCAGGAAGCCAAACAATTCCCTCCAGTAGGAATAAAGAATGCCCTGCCTCCTCATTTCTCCTCTGAAAACCCTCCGGGAATGGAGAGGATAATGTAACTTACTTACTATAACCTTCCACAGCCCGTGGGAAAATGTTCTTCCCCGAGGAGCGGTGTTCCCCAAACATCCCTCTTTCTGGCCATATCTGTGATGAGGTGTTCTTTTCTGGAGACTGTCTAGCCAGGTGTTCCCAAAACATTTAGCCTTGCCTCTGACTTATCTCAACAGAAGGTTGTCTTGAATCTTGAATCTGGCCATTTGTGACTTCAAATTAATCCTCCATCTCCAAAAATTCTGGGCTGCTTTGCTTCTTTGTGGTTGGCTATGCGTTCTCTATTCCCATTTTAAACCTCAGCAACTTGGGGAAGAATTCTGTCCCCACAAACAATATTCACAATCCATTCCTTTATGGGAGGTCACGGATGGCTTTTGGCTCTCTCCCCTTGCCAAAATCTACATGTTTCCTTTCATTTTATACCTGCTAGTTATGTAGCAACATTTAATATAATATTAGATAGTGAAAAGAAGAGAACACAAGAATTGCATGTAAATTATGATTCTAGCTATGTAAAAACAAATAAACAGAAAATACACAAAACACACAAAAAAAATAGCATGGAAGAAAAAAAACCCCAAATAATTAATAAATTAATAATGGTTATATTACGAGTACCAGGATTTTGGATTTTTTTCTTATTCTTTATTTCCCTAAACATTTTCATGAAATGGAAAAATACTTTTATAATTAAGAAAGAGACTTACTAAAATAAGGTAAGAGGCAGAATGAGTAACAAAGTTTGATAAAATAAATAAAACAAGTAATCTAGTTGTAGATAAGATTTCCTGGAAGTAAATATACATAGCTCTTAGCCCAACATGTGTTGTTAACTGATGGAGAAATATGACCACAGAACGCTCATGGAAGACATTTAGCCACGTCACCCTTGTCTACTCCGAGAATGACCGCAAGGAAGAACAGCATGAGACTTCAAACCTTTTGGGCCTTTGAGGAGACCTGGGGGAGGGGCTAGGAGTCCAGGCACATTAGAGGTTTGGGAGCTGTAGGGAGACTGTAGACTTTACAAAACGTGGGGGTTTCCGGGAAGTGCTTCAAGCATGACATAGTGAGGCTCTGATACTGTTTATTTTTAGAAGTCCTGTTGAGAGGAGTATCTTTCACCTCTCACTAGATTAACTATGCTCCTTGGAACCATGGACATCTTTCTGCTGCAGCAGCAACAGGATCAAAGCACGTGTTTAGAAAGAGAAGTGAAAAACACCAGATGTGAGCAAAACCACAAGGGGAATTTCAGACAGGCTGCATGCACCGGATTACCCAATTTGGAATGTGGCCCAGGTCCCAGGACAGGCAGACCCTCTAAGGATCAGGCTGGAGAGACAGAGGTTATTGATCCTGATTTAAGCCAAATGCCGCTAACTTGACCTGTGACCTTGCTCAAGCCAATGACTTCCTCCAAACCACTTTCACCGTCTGTAAACTGGAAGGAGTGGCTCATTTCCTCTCAGGAATAGCTAATGGAAACCATGCTAAAAACTAGAGGTAAGAATGAGGCATGATCTTGAAGACTGATGGTAAATTACATAGGAGTACCTAAATACCACACCATATACACACTTAGAGTGTGTAGATACAAATATTTTGTGGGAAGGATACGTGTAAAAAAACCAACAACACGGGATTAAAGATTGTGTCACATCAATTCACAGACTAAATAATTGGAGGGGGTGTGACAGGATATACATTTTTTCCCTCACCCATAGCTCTTTAGGTCTGGTGGTTCATGTTTGCTCTTATTATGGCCCCAAACCTTCAGTATGGACCTAAAAGCTCTCTGCATTCCTTCATTTTGTCTCAGTTTTCTCATCCAAATGTTTCCCACGTTGTTGCTCCATTCAAGAATATTTCCTGTCTCTCTTGTTCATCTACGTAGTTCACTGCTCCCACTGGGCTTTAAACCAGCCTTACTCACCCCCCACAAACGCCATTAATTTATTCCTATTCCTGCCAACTTTGAGTCAATCTCTAAGTTGACCCCCCAGCCAGAAACCTATGAAGCATCACTAAGTCCTCTGTTCTCCCCCTCTTGGGCTTCTTACATAACCAGATGCTCTCTTAACAGGGGAGGGGCCCCACTAAAGATTAAAAAGCATGCTGGATTAAAAAGCAGATGAAGTTGTCAGCCATGGCAGTCATAGTGGAGAACAGGGAATCACCTTGGAATCACTGAGCATGGCCGTCTTCAGGAGTCATGGGCATAGTGAAACCCCCCGCCACCCCCCCCGTCCCTTTGGGGAGAAGTTGTCCCTGGAGAGGAGGAGGGACATAGTACTGGGTCCAAGAGGCAGACACTGGAATTCATCCTAGTGCTCATGTACTCGGGAAGTGGCTGCATATGGAAAAAAGAACAAATAACCTGACTAGCGAGGGTTCTGATATTTTGGGCCATTGGAAGCTGATGGGGCACTGCCGAGCCGAGTGTTGTGTGGGGGAGTCACTTTTGCTAAAGTGCCAAAGCGAATGGACTCTACTTTGGCCCGCATGGAGCAGCAGAGAGAGGACCCAGCCACCACAGCCCCTCCCTGGACAACTTTGTCACCAGCTCTAGTGTTATTCCTTCCCATGAGTCTCCTTGCCTCCCATCACTACCAAGTTTGATTATGTGATCCCTGTTATTGTTCTTATCACTCGCAACTTCAAATCAGCCTCTTTTTCATCCCTCCACAATATCGTTCTCTAGAATGTTTTTACTACATGATCATAAGGGTCCCTAAAGCTGATTCGATTCCAGAGAAATGTTTGAGCCCCTTCTCCATAAGCCTAAATCCTAGGGAACACAAAGATGAGTAAAACACGGTTACTGCTCTCAAGGAGCTGATATCACATGATTTGGGTGGCTTTGCTAACTAACATTTAATCCAGTGATGGCCTGGGTTCCCCTAATTATCTTCCATATTGGCCTGCCTTGTCCCGTTCATTTATTTATTTATTTATTTATTTATTTATTTATTTATTTATTTTAAGATTTTTATTTATTTATTTGACAGAGAGAGACACAGCAAGAGAGGGAACAGAAGCAAGGCGAGTGGGGGAGGGAGAAGCAGGTTCCCCACGGAGCAGGGAGCCTGATGCGGGGTTCGATCCCAGGACCCTGGGATCATGACCTGAGCCGAAGGCAGACGCTTAACGGACTGAGCCACCCAGGTGCCCCGCGTTCATTTATTTAACACATATTTATCGAGCACCGACTATGCCCTAGGCGCCGGGCTAGTCTTAGGATGCAACAATAAATAAAACAAACATCACTCTCATCTTTGAGAGCATAACTACAATGTAAAAGGACCAGAGGCTCAATGATATACGTGTCTGACTACAAAAGGAATAGGTAAAACTTCATGTTCCTGTCTCTCCTACCATAGATTGGGGTGCACGCCACCGTAATCCCTCTCCCAGCCATTATACAGTGAACTTACAGTTGAGGCATGTTAGGTTCTTATTTGAGTCAGACTCCAGGGGCACCTCAGGGGAAAAGGAGGGAGAAGGACCAATCTCCACTACAATAATGAGTAGCTGGTTACCCCACGCCCTCAGCTCCTTCCTCTCCAATATTCTCATTGTCTCTCTTCTCAGCAAGCAAGTACCTCTCATACTACTTCCTGACTCTATATGGGTTAGAATCTTTCAAATATGTAAAGTGAAATATCTTTGCTTTGTTGATGAACAGTCTTCAGTAATTGAAGGTAAAGTCAATTATGTAAACATTAAGTTTCCAAGGAAGGATAAGTGGAGGGCCTCCAAGGAAATGTTTTTCTTATTGGAAGAGGCGTGTAAGATGAAGGCAAGTATCAGATTTCTCCTGATGGCAAAAAAACTACTTCTTAGAATGTTAGGAGGGCTAGCTAATGTAATGGTGACCAAATAAGGGATGTAGTGAATCTCCTCAGGGCCTCTGACTCCTCAGAATGAGACCCCAAGAAATGACTCACTGTAACAAACTCAGCCAACTATTGATTAACTGTGCTTACAGAAGAGTATAATATTAGAATAAAAAGGAGCATGATAGACTGTATTGGATTACAAGTGTAAAGTTTGGAATCAGATGGTCCTAGGTGTTCAAATTTCAGCTCAGGTTCCTCTTTGCCACCTGAGCCTAGGGCAATTTATATAGCTTTTAGCTTCCCTGTCACTTTATTTTCTCATTTTCATAACACAGATAAAAATTCCTATCGAGTAGAGTTTTTTTTTTTAAAGGACTAAACAAAGTGACATAATCGAATAATCGAAGGCCCTTGGCACAGAGTGGGCACTCTGTAAATGCTCCTTTCTTCTTTTCATTTTACAGATTAAAAACCAAAGGCTGAAGCGCTGACCTAAGTTGCCTGAGGGCCCACGATTGACAAGTGTCATACCTGGACGAAAGCCCCTGGCTTCCTGACTTCTCGTGTAGCTGTCTTTCGATTGTTTTCATAGTGGGAGTTTAGCAAAGATAATTGAAAACACATTTATCTCTGGTTTTCTAAAGCTGGAGGGGGATGAAATTTTTAAAAAGAAGGCAGGGTGAGAGGTGTAAAAAGCAGATTTACTTCGCTGAGTTTACATTGCTTGAGCACACACCCCACATGGTGAAGGGAAGTGGCAGAGCATAACCCACGTGGGGTTAAAGATTGTGTTACATTAATCCACAAAGTAAATAATCCACATGTCCACAAAGGAGGGGTGTGTGTGAGAGAGTGTCATTTTTTCCCTCACCCACATAACGCTTTGCGTCTCCTTCAGGCCACCTTAGATCTAGACTAGTTTTCAGAAGGTCCTATGTAAACCTTTTCTTCAGAGTTCTGAGCTTGCTAATGTGTGGATTTGGCAAAAAGTGCAAATTAAAGTAGTTATGCATGAAAAATCATTTGTAACCTGCAAATTATGTCAGTGCGGGATTGGCGCTCCACGTGCTTGAACAGAAAGAGCCTTGGGCCAGGGATGGGTTGCCCGGGTCCCCTGGCACTACCACTAACTAGCTAGGGGGACCCAGAGGAGGAAGCTAACTTCTCTGGGCATCCGTACTGTCACCTGTAAAATGCCATCAAGTACTGAAAGCAAAACAATGACCACATTTCATTTTCCTTTGTCCTTACAAGAATGCCACGAGGTAGCTAGTACTCTCTCCATATCAGAGGTGAACAAAGAGAGCCGTAGAGGTATTGCGATTTGCCCAGTTATCATTCAGCTAGTGAGTGGCAGCATCCGAGAGTTGGATATTGAACCCAGAACGTGCTATTAACCTCCAAGACAGACTGCCCATATGGGGGAGGGGAAATGGATACTAAAAGCTCACGGCACTTTCATGAAGTTGAAACAAATGCTTATTACAATCATTACAGGGGACATAATCCCCGGGGCGGTGCCTGTATTCGAGTCATTTTCAGCTCATTGACTTTCTTATGCATTGCTTCTCATCTGATCTGAGAGCATCAAACCACACTTATCCTCTTTCACCTCATTTGTTTTGGTGTCAGGTCTCCTTCCACACTGGCTGCACTGAGGGGGAAGCCAGCACCCCTTCTTGCCAAGTGGGGGAGTGTAAGTGTTGGAAGCCACCCTCACACACTCACAAGCATGTACAAAAAGACCCACACACATAAACACACACACAGGCGCGCACACGTACAGAGTCATGTTAGTGTGTTATCCACATGTTTTTGTGTTATCGTGGGTTTCAGAAACGGACAGTTTAAGAATCCTTCATTACGATGTCAGTGCATATACCAGGAATAAATAATTTCCCGGAGTTGAGGTTTGGAGTGAGAAAATGCCGGGATGAAGTGATAGAAAGTGGAGACACGTGTACTAAGGAGAATCTCCAGGGACTCAGACCCATTGGCTTCAGTGCCAACCCTGGATTCTGCAATCAGCTTATGAATTTCTCCCGGCGCATTCAGGCCCCCGGAAGACCCTTACTCTTGGTGGGCGGTAAGTTTGACACAATGTCAGTGTCTCTTACACGAACTGATTGTGAGCTTTCACTCAGGTAGCTGTGTATTGTGCTCCAGGCAGTGGTGGTCATCAGACTATAAACTTGGGAGGCTCAGGGTCACTTCTATGGAATTCTCCCTTCAGAGGTTTGGCATTACATGCACTTAGCAATTTCATGATGACAAGGCTTCATTCTGGCCACTGCTTTTTGTTTGGTTTGCTCAGGAGACAGGTACAAATGAATTTATTTATTTATTACATATGCACTTATTGAACACCGTGGTGATACTATTTCATTTTTGCATTAACCCTTCATGGTTACAGAGCACATTCACAATCTGGATCACACTCAGACTTCCCAAGAATCCTTTGGGATAAAAATATTACCTACCTCATGATGTTTGTGAGGGTTAAATGCAACCGGCTGCAAAAAGCACTTAGCACCAGGGGCTGGCACAGAGTAAACATTATTAAATGTTACTATTAGCATCCCTACAGACACGGTTAAGTATTACTGGCCCACATTACTGATGAGGAACCACAGCTCAGGAAAGCTAAGTCACTTGCTCAGGTTAAGTAGGTAGAGTTAAGTGGTAGAATTCAGTTAAAAATCGAAATCTCCAAGCTCTAAGGCCATTTTAGGAAATTATCGGTTGAGATTGCAATCATGGAGGGAAGAAAGCAGAGCCTCAAAGAGCTTACATGACAGGTTTTATGGTTGGTGAGTAGGCAGAAGTGTTTAGGGACAAAACACTGCTTAAGGGGGAGGGGGAGGCCCAAGTCACAGACCACAAGCAGCTGTACGATTCATTTTTGCTTCCACAAATGCTGTCTTCTCTCAGGGCCCTCACATGCGTGGTTCTCCTTCCCCTCTTCTCAACCCTTCACCTGAACAATGCTCAGGTGTCCAAGCTCAACCCAAACATCTCTTCAAGGAGGCTTTCTTGAGCCTCGTCTGGGTTTGTACCTACTGATACAGGCCCCCACAGCCCCCCAACACCCCCGACTTCTTTTAGGAATACTTGTCTAATATCTAGAATGTAAGCAACGAGAAGTCATCAACTTTATGTTCCGATGTATCCTCAGCATCTTTATGGTGTCCGGCCCGTTTGTTAAATGCAGACCAGATGCTGGCCAACATGAAGATGCAGAAGAAGACTAAGAAAAAAGTGGGAAGACACGAACATGAGCTTAAAATGCTTCTCCATCCTTGCCACAGAATCACGCCGAGGGGTGTTCTTGGGAGGAGCCAGGAAATGTAGAGCAGCCAACTGGAGGGAATGAAGAAGACAGACTCCAACACACAAGCAAGGCGTGAGGCCGCAGATCACTGTGAAGAGTAACCCACGCAGGTGTTCATGCCGTGGAGCCCATGGCTAGGCCGAGCCTTCCCGCGACCGGGGACAGGGGGCTGACAAGGGGCCGCTTCTCCCAAACCGCCTCCGATCCTGCCTCTAGAGAGAGCTCAGGAATCCCCGCTCTTCCCCGACGCCTCCCCGGGGAGCAGGCTAGGGAGGGCGGAGATAAACGTGCCGCGGGCAACAGGGAGCGAAGGAGGGCTCGCCCCGGCTGGATACATTTCCGACTCTGTCGTGTTGACAGCGAGAAGCGGCGGCGGCGGGACTTTCGGCAGGAAGTGTCCCGCTCTGCGGGCGCCCGAATCCCGGCGGCAGGTAGAGCCCGCCCGGCAGCCCAGGGGCCTGGGCGCTCTCAGCCGCCGCGTTGGGACGAGCTCCCGCGCCTCCTCCTGGGCGAGGGCAGCGCCGGAGGCAGGACGCGGGGCCCAGCTTCAGCAAGGGCCATGTTGTTTACGTTCCCACCCCGCAGCCCTGGGAAGCCCCGAGTTCCCACACTCATGGAGGCAGGAAGGTCGCTGCGGACACCTCATCTGTCTGGGTCGCTGACGAACTGCAGATAGGCAGCAGCTGCCGCCTCTGTGTTGGGGTCACCTCGCCCGGCCGCCCACCCCGGAACCAGGCGGGAGGAGAGCCCTGCGCGCCGCCCGCCCGGGGCCTGCGGGGCCGGCTGCTGCGGGGGAGCACCCAGCCCCCCGCCCGCCAGACACGACCGAGGAGAGCAGAGGGCTCGGACGGGCCTCCACACTGCACCGAGCTGCCCGGAGCCGTGGCCCCCTGCCGTTTGTCGAGCGCTGCCTAGCTTTACGGGGCTCTGCGGCTGCGTCTGTTTTCTCACGTCGCTCTGACCACCACCCGTGAAGAACGCGGAGCAGGTGTTTTTGTGTCCATTTTGCAGATGAGTAAACAGCCTCAGGATGTTCGACAGACTTGCCCAAGTTCTCACAGCTAGTCCGTGGTAAAGGCCGTTTTCCCACCTCCTGTTCAGTCGTCTTTGTTACTCCACGCAAACACGAGCAGCCAGGGGGACAAGTTCCAATTTTCATCCCTGGAAGAGAGCTCTTCCTCCCAGGTTTAACCTGGCTTTAATCCGTCTTCCGCTCAGGCTGGGGTGCAGTGAGAAACGCTTTGGTCTTGGGAGTTCTGAACCTTGATTCCTCTTCCTTGCCAGCCACGTGCCTTAGGAGCTGTGTGATTTTGAACTTGATTTCCCTGAATCCTCGCTTCCACACGCATAAAATGGTGATGAAGTCGTCTAAGTTGTAGAGCTGAGAATAACAGTAAACACCAACTGACTGTTTTCTATACCCTAGGCTCCGTTCTAAACACCTTATGTGCATTGGCTTATTGAATTCTCAAACGACCCTATGTTATTTCATATATGGTATGTTATTTCATTTTATGGATAAGGACTCAATGGCAGAGAAGTAAAGAAACCTACCCTGGGTCACACAGCAAACAAATAGCGGAGCCAGGATTCCAACCCAGGCTGTCCCGAGCCAGAGCAAAGTGCTTAATCTCCATGTTACACTGACCATGCCAATTGTATTTACCATCTACGGTAGGTACACAATCAATAGCTGTTACTAGGAATTAGGGCAGGATTGGCTTGATTTATAAGCAAAGCGTAGTGCTAACTACCTGAACGAATTAGGTAAATCAAAAGGCCTGTCCACTTAAAAACATCTTCAGTTTAGTCTGCCACTAAAGTCCCACCAGTCTTCAGTCTAGTCCCACCACTAGAGTCTCCCTTTATGGCAGGAAGACACCTCAGGGACGTTTTGGCGATGTTGGGAGACATTTTTGGTTGTCATAACTGTGGGACTGCTGCTGGCATCTCATGGGTAAGGCGAGGGATGCGGCTGAACATCCTACAATGCACAGGACGGTCCCTACAACAAAGAATG
Source organism: Halichoerus grypus (assembly GCF_964656455.1). Classification (NCBI taxonomy): domain Eukaryota; kingdom Metazoa; phylum Chordata; class Mammalia; order Carnivora; family Phocidae; genus Halichoerus; species Halichoerus grypus. Next base: position 88,192,243 of record NC_135716.1, read on the forward strand.
GTCTGTTCCAAAATGTCAATATGCTGAGCTTTAGAAACTGCTTTATTATTGACTAAAGTAGTCTTGAAGGACCCTGTTAATACACGCATTTGTCACATAGAATAGCAAAATAATGCTCTGTTTAACGTCTATTAATACATTAACAGAGTCCAGAATATGCAGTCATGTGTTATTACCGCTTGTTATCGTTACTGTTGTTGTTGCCAAGCAAAGCAGATGTGCCCTAGAAATAGGCTGGTTTGGGCCTTGTGGTAGAGTTAGAAAATTGAAGTTTTTTTTCTGTCAAGCGATGTCACCAACCCCCAAATGCTGACATTTCTTCCAATATGTTGAAGTAGGTCATAAATAAGCTCACAACAATACCATTTCCTTTCGGCATGCAACTCTATTAATTCTTGCTATCTCTTGGTTCAGTCAGCTCTTGTCTTGGTCCCCCCCGCCCCCATTATGTAAGCACCAGAAAGATTTTTTTTTAAAACTTTGGAACTTTTGGAAAACTTTTTCGGAAACTCCTTTAGCTACTGACATCTTCAAAATGGTAACAATTTACTTTACCAATCAGAACTTTGACCAAAAGAAGATTCTCGGTACCTTATGCATGTATGAAGTATCTGTGATGCTTGGCAGCACATCTAGCTCTCTTACTTTGCTGGAGAACACCGTGCCTCACATCATTATGACTCGCTCCTTTCCATATCTTCATACATTAGCTTCAAAGACTCAATGAATAATCCTGGAAGGGGTTATTTCAGTTAGTTTACGCTAGGTTATGATGCAGTAACAAATGATCCCAATATCCTAACAACAAAAAAGATTTATTTCTTGTTCATATTGCCTATACATCATAAATTGACTGCTGCCCTGTTTCATCTTTTTCATTCATGATTTAGGCTAAAGGAGCAGGCCCTATTTGGGACATGGTGGTGTCACAGCAGGGGGAAAAAGTAATGGTGGAACCATATGATGACTTTTACAGCTTCCACTCACAATTGCTTACAACTACTCAGAACCGGCATATGTCATATATTTTTACATTCTACTGGCCAGCGCAAGTCAGCTGCCAAGCCAGATGTCAAAGGGGCAGAAATGTATTTTCCTCCCAAAGGCTCCATAGGCAGGGGCAGCGAATATTCTCAACAATAATATCATCTACCACAGGAGTCTGTCTTTGCCACCAAAGTTATGAACTTCTTCAGAGGTCTTCAAGGTCTTGGCCTTGAATCACTTACCTTTTCAAGAGGTTTTTATTCAATAAGTGGGGGAAGAATATAAAGCAAAAGAGCTGAGGCAAAATATCAGATTATAATGACTGATTTGATGAGGATCAGAGGTAGATGGTAAATCTTAAGGAAAGATAGTAGTCAAAAATGACTTCTAGGATTCCAGCTTGGGTGACTGATGAATAATAGTGCCAACAATTGAGAATAGAGGAGAGAAGGTTAATTTATTTTTTAAATTTTATTATTATGTTCAGTTAGCCAACATATAGTTCATCATTAGTTTTTAAAGTTTTTTTAATTTAATTTAATTTTATTATGTTATGTTAATCACCGTACATTACATCATTAGTTTTTAATGTAGTGTTCCATGATTCATTGTTTGCGTATAACACCGAGTGCTCCATTCAGTACGTGCCCTCTTTAATACCCATTACCAGGCTAACCCATCCCCCCACCCCCGTCCCTTCTACAACCCTCAGTTTGTTTCTCAGAGTCCATAGTCTCTCATTGTTCGTCTCCCCCTCCGATTTCCCCCCCTTCATTTTCCCCTTCCTGCTATCTTCTTCTTCTTTTTTTTTTTCTAACATATAATGTATTATTTGTTTCAGAGGTACAGGTCTGTGATTCAACAGTTTTACACAATTCACAGCGCTCACCATAGCACATACCCTCCCAATGTCCATCACCCAGCCACCCCATCCCTCCCACCCCCCACCACTCCAGCAACCCTGTTTGTTTCCTGAGATTAAGAATTCCTCATATCAGTGAGATCATATGATACATCATTAGTTTTTGATGTAGTGTTCAACGATTCATTAGTTGCTTATAACACCCAGTGCTCATCACAACACGTGCCCTCCTTATTACCCATCACCCGGTTTATTTTTTTAAAGATTTTATGTATTTATTTGATAGAGAGAGAGCAAGAGAGCACAAGCAAGGGGAGCAGCAGAGGGAGAGGGAGAAGCAGGCTCCCCACTGAGCAGGGATCCCGATGCGGGGCTTGATCCCAGGATCCTGGGATCATGACCTGAGCCGAAGGCAGATGCTTAACCAACTGAGCCACCCAGGTGCCCCTGGAGAGAAGGTTTAGAAGGAGAAAAGCCCAGTTTTGGTTTTGACCCAATGAACATGAGGTGTCTTTGGAACAACCATGTAGAAACCTATAGTAGACAGATGAATATATGGAAATGGTTCCTGAGAGAGTACTGAGCTACCAACAAAGATCTAAGATTGAGCAGTATATAAGTATTAATAAATAATAGCTATTATGATTATGTCTTTTTTTTAATCTTTTTTTTTTATTCATTTGAGAGACAGAGAGCACAAGCAGGGGGAGAGGCAGAGGGAGAGGGAGAAGCAGACTCCCCACTGAGCTGGGAGCCCGACATGGGGCTCGATACCAGGACCCCGGGATCATGACCCGAGCCGAAGGCAGACGCTTAACCATCTGAGCCACCCAGGCGCCCCTATGATTATGTTTATTGAGCACTTACCACACTACGTCAGGCACCGTGCAAAGCAACTTCCATACATTTTCTTATTTAATTCTCATAACGGTCCTACAAGCTATTTGGTGTTATTTATCCTCATTATGTAGGTAAGGATATTAAATCTAAAGAAGCTTAAAAAACCCCCAAAACTTCACTCAAGTCTCACAGCTAGGAAAAAAGGACCCAGGTGCCTTGTCTTCACAACCTACATTTCAACCAGTTATGCTTAGCTGGAACAATGATGGCAAAGGAGAACATCCAGGCACTAGGAAAGAGAGGGAAGAGAAGGGCAGTGGGTCAAGGGCAGGACCCTGGGGAATATGAATATTTAAGGATCAGAAAGAAGAAGAGCCCTTGAAGAAGGCAGAGAAGGAGCAGGTAGGAGGAGATCAGAAGATTACAAGGCCACAGAAACCAAATGTGTAGAGTGACACCAAACAGAGTTTCTAACAGTCAGGGACAGCTGAATACTTGAAGAGCTGGACTGGGAAAGGTCCACTGATGTTGACAATTAGGCCTAGTCCTGACAATATGTCTAACCTCACGGAAGTATCTGTTACCAGCTGTATTCCCCACTTGGAATGCCAGGAATGAAAAATGAACCACTGTTGGCTAGTCACATGCTGACTTTGGAAACACCAACCTGTTGCTGGCTCACTCTTTTTGAACTCTGCCGCCAGAGACTGCCTTGACTTTTTGACCTGTGTGGGTAGTTCTTTGTTTCTGGGTCTTGGTGACCTGAATTTTACACTCTGTACCTTTGTGTACTTGTCTGAGGTTCTGGACTATTCTCTCAGCTTAGAAAACCCAACCTTACACCACTTCCCTAATCTTGGTTACTATCTGCTCCCATCTTGATGGAGTGAGGTTGAACACTGTCCCTCAATTCATAAGTCTGTGTCTCCTACTAATTTTCTGAAATGCGGCTTCCAGAGAGGAAAGGAGGACTTGTGGTCTCAGATGGTGTCCATGTATCTGCTCTGTAGATGTGGCAAATTACTGACAATGCGGCTGCCGGCTTTGAGATCACAGGTTGCTGGTCAGACTTTGCCAAACCTTGCAATGCCTGTTGTCAGAGCAGATTTTTTTTTTTTTGGTGGGCAGCAAAGCAAAGTTTATTGAGTGATAGTTCAAAGCTCCCAAAGAGGGAGGGGACCTGACAGCGTTGCCTCTCAGAGCAGACTTTCTGTCTTCAGGTGAGTCTCCCAGCTGCCATGTTTTTAATCCAGCCCCAGCTGTTTATGGAGATATAAGATTTATATGTGGCCACAAGAGGACACTTATTAAATGAGATTTCTCATTTCTGCTTGGAAAGCAGGATGCTGGACAACTGTCCAACTGTGGCTGTGAGAAAGTCCCAGTGGTGTCCGTAGAGTGGCTCTTGCCCTTGATGTTCATGGAGTAAGCCAACTACAACATTAGAGTGGGTAAGTTTCCAAAACTGCCTCATTCTCAGAGACTTGAACTGAATGAACTGCTCTGAGGTGAGGGCACCAGAATCCTCCAGCATCTTTGCTCTTTGTGGTCAGTTGGAGGTTGCACATGTCCATCACCCTTCTGTGACCACACCCCCCCAGCAAGTGTTATCAGATTTATTAAACAAAAATACGGGATACCCAGTTAAATTTGAATTTCAGATAAACAACAAATACATTTTTAGTATAAGTATAACCACACAACATTTGGGGCATACTTATACTAAGAAATGATTCATTGTTTATTGGAAATTCAAATTTAACTAGGTGTCCTGTATTTTACCTGGCAACCCCATGGGCACCACAACATCCATAACCTGAGACGCAATAGGAATTCATAGGCTTGGGATCCAGTGGACCTCCACTTCTCCCAAGAGGGCACTGGGGCACTTTGTGAAAAAAGAAAAACAGGAAATAGGTCTCTGCTAGGACTACTGGGGTCCTGAAACTGTCTGGTCCCCTCATGCTCCTGGGCCAGCTCTAGGGTCCATGAAATTAGACATTCTGAGTGCCTATAACCTTGTTTGACTTTTATCAGCTACATTTGGAAGATGGCTTTCTAGAAGCGTCCAGACAGTTTGGAGAGATCATGATGCTCCTTGACCTATGGCAGCACCAAATGATCAGTATCCTGCATGACTTTCAGGAGGTTTTTGCACTTCCTGGACAAGTCCTAATATATCCTCAAACACCTCCACACAAACCCTGCCCAACCGTGCCTCATATAATCCTGTAGTCCAGCAATACTGCGTTACCTAAAGCATCAGCACCTCCAAAACAGTCTCCAGACTATTCCAGTTTGGTGTAGCCAGGTGTCTGTGATTCTGGAGTAAGAAATCCCCTGGTTACTTGAGGACATCCAGACATTCCAAAACATTCTTGATAGCATTTTGTTCTTTTCTGTGCAACTGACCTAGTAATGACCTCCTAAAGAGAGAGAAGGAAGTTGGCCTGATGTGCTGAGCTTGACACTATTTTTGGGACAACTCAAGACAGCCTTTACCTCTGCTGCATTACAGCACCAGCAGGCACGTACTATGTGCCAGATATTCGTCTAAGGACTTTACTTATATTAACAAATTCAATGCGCAAATTTAATGCACAAATAAACAAATTAAATAATAACCCTACAGAGGCATGTGCTGTTATTTTTTGCTGTTTTAGAGTTGAGGAAACTGAGACAGAGAGAGAGTAATTCCTCTAAGGTCACACAGATAAAAATGTGGCTCAGAAGTAGAAGCCAAGGTTTGAATGTGGGCAATATAGATCGAGAGTCTGTCCTCCTAACCCGTGTGGCAACTCTAGCCAGCCAACTCTAGTTCAACCTTACCCTGTTGGGACCAGTGCTGCCAACACGATGGAGGGGGCCATCCTGCTGAGGAGGAGCCGTAGCCTGTCCTCTGTTATCCTCATTTGGGAAGGAGAATGGCTTGCTGTTAAGATGTCTTCAAGGCCTCGAGGGCCTAAGGCATGATAGTCCGCATAGAACTCAGTCCACAGTATCCTGGAACAGCCAGTACAAACCTAGAAGCTCAGCTCATGCTATGCAGGGTGGCTTGCCTTATCTTAGGAGCCTTGGGGGCTCCATCAAGCAACACATACAGCAACAGAACCACAGAGCAGATGGTCTATGTTGTAAGCCTGGATATAAGGGAGCAGCAGAGGGACTCAACCTTGGAAGATTCTGGCTTGAGTATTTCAGTCATCCAGTCCAAACTGTCTTTCAGACATCCACATATGGTCCTAATCCACATCCAGGGCCTCTTGAGAGCAACTCACAGAGGTGTAAGATACTAGGGAGGCCTCTGTAAGACTAAGGTGGTGCACATCCCACGGGAAGGCCTGAATACAGTATTAGCTTGGCCATTTATCCGTTCCGCTACTAAAACATACCCTGTGGCCCTGTCCGATGTGTGTTCTGGTACGCTACCATGATGCCACCTGGAGAGAAGCTGGGCTTCCCAAAGAGCAGCTGTTGTTGTCACTGCTGCAGACTTTGCTTTCAGAATTTCCCGTTTCCCTCCTTCCAGAACCGCATTTATGTGCAACAATAGTTTTCATCCTTATCCTTTTCTTGTGCCCTTTTTCCCTCACACTAGTGAGAACCAGGAAGGGGTGTACCGACTCGAAGGAACCTCAATGAGCATACGAAGTTCTGGCTGGCAGCAGACTTCGAGAGAAGGTTTGCCTATAGGATGCCATCCAGTTTTCCCCTAGCATATTCATCCTATCTACCGAATGTGAAAGCTAGAGGACTGCTAATAGTAAGAACGCCAGCAACAACACTATCAGTTACTGAGCACTCACTCTGGGCCATGTACTGTGCTAAATGCTTGGCATATATTTTCTGACTTAATCCTCACAATAATGCAATAAGGAGGATAATGTTTTACCTCCAATCTATAGCTGAGACCATTGGCCTTACCAAATGGGTAAGTGGTAGAGCCAAATTTCCAATCCCAGTTAACTGAAAGCCTGGGCATTCAGCCGCTCTGCTGTCATTGTCATATGTCAGCATCAGCTGACTTCCCCCATGCCCAGTCTCCCAGCTTCTTCAATTCTTTTCTAATTCTCCAGCCACTACCCCAATGACAAGGGGGGATAAAGATGAATTGTATTCCCAAGAGGGAGTAGACTCATTATGATACCATGACTGAGCTCACCAGCTGGACCATGGGAAGAAGTTCCCTGTATGTGTCTTCCCAGAATTGTTTTAATTTGGTCCTTGGAAACAGAGACCCTATCTGAAGTAATAAGGTGTTTGTTACAACTACTTTCCCGTTTTGTTCGCTGTTGGATCCCAAACACCTAGAACCATGCCTAGCTAATAGCAGGTGCCCAACAAGCTTTAGCAAGGGAATCCAGGAAGTTGGGGTTGCCTGATGAAGAACACAGGAGCCTTAGTAAATCTAGGTGGCAGAAAAGTGGCTTTTAGTTGAGCCAGATGACAGGATTTTTGTAACACTGGTGCACCATTTCTGAGCTACTCTGCAGGTTTGCTTTCTTCTTTTCTATTCCAACGAACAAATTCTGTTTACTATTCATGTATTTTTTTCTACTGCATAATTGCTGCTTATTCATAAATTCTGCTTTCTTATCATACTGTTCTCCTTCCTCATAGATTTGGTTTGTATGACCCTCCATTGCCCTTACTCCATTGTATGACATCCTTTCAACTTCAGTTTCCATGGCTAACTGCCCTCATTATTTCCATGTTTCCCAATTCAAATCCTAGAAGAAGAGAATCTAATACACCCAGTTCATCTTTTCCATGTGAGCCCTGATTTTTGGAGGGGCAGCCCTAATGTCAGGGGCCAATCCCTGGTCCAATCAGGAGCCATCCCTGGGTAAAGAACAACCTAGCTCTGCTTCTCAGAGCAGGGGGCTGTGGGTGGGGCAGTTTCATCTTGAAGAGGAAGTTGGGTGTGGCAGGCACTTTGTTGACATATCCAGTATAGGAGTGCTCCTGGGAGCCCATCTCTCATCTCTGAAAAGTGACTTTGTAAGTTAGGACTTTTCATCAGACACTCCCAGGAAAGCCCAGCTAAATGCAGCTGGTGACTTGCTGAGTTTGGAGTTCTTGTCCTGCTACCTCCTTGCACTCTTCCTTCTGGAACTACCTTGGTTTGTCAGCTTATTACCTGTTTGGAGTTGGCTTGTTTCTGGACTCTTTCTTCTACTTAGGTGAGTTGGCTTCCAACTAGACTGCTTGACTCTTGGATATGGTGAGTGTTGAGATTCAACTTTGGTTCTGGATCATGCTTTTAGCTTGGATGGGAATTGCCTCACTTCTTCTTCCCTTGCCCCCTTCCTTCTACCCAAACCCACTGTACTCGAAGTTGTCATTTACCTGAGGGTGCCTTCCCTTCCCAGCCCACCCACATATTCCTGAGGGAATGACATTAAGAAATAGTTGGTGGCTTCAGTGAGAGCAATTTTAGAGGAATGGTTGGGGCAGAAACCAGACACAGCAAGTTGAGGAAGTGGAAATAGTGAGTATATGACTACTCTTCTGAGAAGTTTAGATGATAAGGAGGGGAAGAAAACAGGTGTCAAGAGGGGTTTTTTTATTATTATTATTTTAAGAATTTGCTTCTGATTATATAATACATGATTTTGTAAAATATCTTGAAAAATTAAAATTATAAAGAATAAATTTATAATCCCCCGTAATTTAACTACCTACATAATTATGATAGTTATTCATTTTTGAGCACCTACTAAATTGAGGAATTCTGTTAGTCACTTTGGGAATAGTGTTTCTATTTACTGTGTAATACAAAGTCCCAGCTGGGCCAGAATTAAGACAAATATGTCTGTGATGCCAAGTAAGACAATATCCTTTCCCCTCAAGCAATGATTGGTATCCATTGATTTACGAGAGGGCTGAGAAGTTTGCTGAGGGAAAAACTCAAATCCTTCAGTAGGGTTTTAGTCATGCATGGACATGTCCAGGGGGAGTTCCAGAGGTAGGCAGATTACTGGCAGGTAGAGTGGGGCCCCCAGGGAGAGCACGGCCTGTTGAGGCAGGAGTCTGCAATGATAAGGCTGGGCTTAGTCCTGGAAGGTCATGGCCAGTCTGGCTGTCATGGGGTAGGGCCTAATTCAGCTTCCCTGTATGTGTCTTCCCAGAATAAAACAAAGAAGGGCCTCTGTGTAATAGAAAGAGTCATTTAGTGAAGCTCCGTAATGCCCTAGGGCCTATCACCCTGTGGGTAACTGGGTGTAGCATCTCCAGGAAGAGAGCTTTTCCTTTCTCACTTTGAAAGAAGATGTTGACAGGCATCACAGGGGCTATCCAGCCCTAAGTTTCCCACAAAACTAGCATCACGGGGCCAATCGTGGTGGCAGAAAAGTTTTTGTCAGTAAGGTAACAGTACCTGACCTCTGTTAGCTCAGGAACACTTTACGTTGAACGTTAATTATGCTGAAAAAAATGGACTCTCTTACTTCCTGTTTTTCAAAGCATCATTGACTAGGGGAACAATGCAGGGCTCTGAATGAGGCACTGCTGTGGGCTTCTAGCTCACCGTGGCTGCCAGAGCCAGCATCATGGCGTCCGGCTAAGCTAGCTGTGACAATAAATGATTCGAGAACACAGGTAACATCTGCACACTAATGACTCACTCAATGTCTTTGCACAAACAACACCTTCTCAATGAGACCACTCTGTATAAAACTGAACACCCCCTACTCCTGCTGTCCCACCCCCTAGAACCACTCACCCCGATCTTCTCTCCATAGCACTCATCACCATTTCACATACCATAATTTTTCTTATTTCTTCTTCTTCTCCTCCTCCTCCTTTTTCTTTTTTTTCTTCTTCTTCTTCTTTTTCTTCTTCTTCTTCTTCTTCCTCTTCTTCTTCTTCTTTTCCTTCTTCTTCTTCTTCTTCTTCTTCTCCTTTTTTTTGAGAGAGAGTGAGCATGGGGGAGGGGCAGAGGAGAGAGAGAATCTCAAGCAGACTCTGCGCTAAGCACAGAACCCTATGAGGGCCTCAATCTCAGGACCCTGAAATCATGCTCTGAGCTGAAATCAAGAGTCGGTGCTTAACCAACTGAGCCACCCAGGCGCCCCTCCCTCTTCTCCTTTTAAAAGAAATTGTCCCCTTTCCTACTTTAGGATGTAAACTCCATGAAAGTAGTATCCATGTGTTTATTGCTGTGTCCCCCAGAGCCTAGATCAGTGACTGGTACAGAATATTTAATAAAATATTCATTGAGCTGGTCCATTATGTGGGTTTCCCAAAAATATTTGGGGGAGGATGAGAACTATTTTAAGATTTTTAATTAGCATCTGGATTTATAGCCTGGGAGAACTTGGGATATTTGCTTACATTTATAGTAACCTTGTAATGTGTATACTATAATAAGCCTATTTTACAGATGAAGAACAAATTAGAGCAAAAGCAACTTGCCCAGACCCCATAGATAATGAGGGCAAGGGCCTTATTATTAACTGGGATAACAAGTAAGAAGACCATAAGGAGGTCCTCCTATAGGAAGCAAGAGTTAACGAAAGCCTTAATCGATATGGTAGAAAAAGGATTGGAAAACAAAAGATGGAAAGGAAAGAAACTGTGCAGATTGGTAAGAAGCATGGGAGAGAGTATTTAATACACTACTGGAAGGAGCCCATAAAAATCAGATGAGGATGGGAAAATTCTTCGAAGAGGGAAGTAACTTCAATTTCTTTCAGAAAGAGAAGATTGTCTAGTTGAAAAACAAGAAAGAAACAGACCAGGTAAAGTCAAGTCCTTGCAGTTTTGAGCAAATCCATGACAAAATTATCTTTTTTTTTTTTTTTTAAAGATTTTATTTATTCACTTGAGACTGAGAGATACAGAGAGAGAGAGAGCGTGATCGGGGGAGAGGCAGAGGGAGAGGGAGAAGCAGGCTCCCTGCTGAGCCAGGAGACCGATGCAGGACTCAATCCCAGGACCCCGGGGATCTCAACCGGAGCTGAAGGCAGACGTCTAACCATCTGAGCCACCCAGGCACCATGACAAAATTATCTTAATGTGGATTTCATATTTGGATTTTAACTGCAAAACAGATGAGAGTAAGATGACTTATGGCAAAAAGGGTCAAAGTTGAGTCATGACACGGAGAAGACTGTGGCAATCTTGTCCAAGGAATGAGTCAGGAAGCAGTGCAAAGCCTTGGGGAGAGGAGATACTCAATGTTAGGACTCAGGGTTGTTAATCAGGAGGTTCCTGGGCAATATAAGAGACCCTAGAAACAGGCTTTGGTTTAGGGAGAAGGAGTTGTAGGACACAGGTAAAGAAGGTCTGGCCATCTCCACCATCCCTCTCACCCCTGGCCCATCAGCTGGTGTTGCAAGCTGTGCTGTGATCCTCCCAGGGACTTTGGAAGGGGAACCAGGGTCAGATGACTGCATCAGAAGGGCCAGCCAGGATGGTCAGTCACACATGGTGAGAGGCGGGTAAGGAACCTGAAGATTAATGAATACAAGAAGCCTCAGGAGGATAGGTCCAACCCAAGTCACTAGATACTGGTTATGGGGGTGGCAGCCTATTTGTTCATTCAAGCAGTATTTACTGAGTGTTCTTTATGTGCAGGGCACTGTGCCAGGCAATGGACTAGGTGCTGGGAATTGAGGTATCAATAAACTATTTCCTGATTTCTCCCCTCTCTTTTGGAGAAAGAACTGGAATAACATCTGGTTCTCATTGGCACAAGGATTGGGTAGGGCTGCATCTGCAAGAGGCAGACATCTGCTTGGGCAGAGGGGTCAGATTGGGGACAGCATGGCCTGGCCGATACAATACTTATATTGTACCAGGAATTTGTGTTCATTTTCTATGCTTGGCTTGGTACTGTTTACTTATATTTGATAAGCAAATCAACTACTTTATGTTTTCTTATAAGTAATTTCTAGATATACAGTTATGGCATTGGATGCAGGAGAGGGCTTTTGATTTCCAGTCCTAAAAGCAACAGTGTGCCTAAATTGCTGGCCTTGACAATCACCTAAAACAAGGGCATTTCAAACCATCAGTAGAAGTAGCAAAGAGCGGGAGAGGGCATGATCCATCTCTCCTGTATTATAAGGCTAAACTATGAATCACAGCCGGGAAGCCACAGTAGAATGTAAGGATTTTAAATCACTGCAAGAGTAGAGGTCAGTGTGCAGATGTCTGGAGAGATGATCTCACCCATAACCCTTTAAGACACAACACTTGGTAACCACTTAACTCCTAAGGGCAAGCTGGCAATAAACTTCCCAAGTTGGGGTGCAGGCCCCATTTCACTCAGCCTGCAAGTAGGCCTACCACATCAGCCCTGTTTTCCCAGGTAAGAGTATTCCTTTCAGTTACTGGAACGGAAATGAAGAAACAGAACTGGTGTCATCAACAATCCTAGGCCCTTTACTTATTTAACAGAATGGAGCTGAATACTCAATTTTTTGCCTTTGTGGAATGTGTTTTCCCTAGTAACAATGTTGGGCACAATTAGAAGATTTCTGTAATACTCTCTCTAACTCTGATGTATTCAGAGTTAGAGAGACTGAATACTATTCGGTATTCAGAGTTTATAGTTGACTTCCATGTAGCACCTAGCCCAGCATCTTTACTATAACTGGAACTCAAGTTATATTAATTGAAGAAAATGTTAACACCAGTAGAAAAAGAGGACAAGAGTAGGAGAATAAACAAGAGGAGGGGCCCAAATGAAAGTTCACTTTTAAACTGTTTTTTTTTTTTTTTTTTAAAGATTTTATTTATTTATTCGACAGAGAGAGACACAGCGAGAGAGGGAACACAAGCAGGGGGAGTGGGAGAGGGAGAAGCAGGCTTCCCGCCGAGGAGGGAGCCCGATGTGGGGCTCCATCCCAGGACCCTGGGACCATGACTTGAGCCGAAGGCAGACGCTTAACGACTGAGCCACCCAGGCGCCCCTAAACTGGTTTTAATTTTGGCTCTATGATTATAGGTGTGGGTTCTAGCTGAAAAGATATCAGTCTCTGCTTTGATGTCAACAGTGAGGATTCCAGGAGACAGAAGATTTTAGGAGTCGCTTTTAAAAGTTTCTAGATCTGTGGTCTGTATTAATTCAGCCTCAATCCTATCTCCCATTCAAAATGTAGGCCAGTCATTGCTATAAAGAATTTTAAAGCAGAATCCATCAGTGTAATTCAATCTTAACATTTATTATTTGCTTACTTTATGCCAGGCACTTTTCTAATCATTTTACACGTCCTAACCCATTCAATATATACCTCTTAAAACTCTAAGAGGTAGATATCATTGTTATTTCCATTTTACAGATGAGGAATTGAGGCAGAGAGTAAGTAACGTGTCCAAGATCTCACAGCTAGTTCCTGCCCAGAATTCCTGCCCGGACAGTCTGACTCTGGAGGCTACTCTTGCAGCCACCAGGCTATATTGGCTCTGCAGAGTTAGTCATCCCACTACTATGCATCTCCAAGTGACTGGTTTGTTAAAACAACTCTTAGGTGGTTAAAGGTTTGGTACCCTTGTTGTGGACGATTACCTATTATTCATTGAAAGTTGTTAACTTTGTTTCTAAAAATGACAAGCTTAGTTGGAAAAAATCTTTTTCTGCCCTCTTTTCCACAAGACATGGTCACTTGGGTAGTAACCTTTTCAGAAACAATATAAGTGTAGAGTTACTTTTGTGAGGACAAATGGTGCAGGACCATTCTCACATAAGCTGGGCCAGCCTTGCACTACCTTGTTCTCAACACGTATCAGTTGCCAGATGAGAAGGCAACCTATACACCAATGAAAAAAAGATAAAATTTATTTCTGTGCACTAAAGTCTTCTTATACGACAAATGGTATCTTTCATTTTTCTTCCTTTTTTCTTTTTTTTTTAAAGATTTTTTTAAAAGATTTTATTTATTTATTTGACAGAGAAAGAGAGAGGGAGAGAGAGGGAGGGAGAGAGCACAAGCAGGGGGAGCTGCAGAGGGAGAGGGAGAAGCAGGCTCCCCGCTGAGCAGGGAGCCCGATGCGGGGCTCAATCCCAGGACCCTGGGATCATGACCTGAGCCTCAATCCCAGGACCCTGAGATCATGACCTGAGCCGAAGGCAGCTGCTTAACTGACTGAGCCACGCAGGCGCCCCTCTTTCATTTTCCTTATCTGCCATTTTTCTCATCAGTACATAATTCCCTCTCATGTCTTCCAAGTTTGATGTAACACTAGCCTTTACACATTTGATACCCTTAGGAAAAACTGGGGAAAAGAAGTGGATGGGAAAGCATTCAGGCATTATTTAATAATTTATGCTATTTTAACATTGCAGTAACTCTTATCATGCTCTTTTCTCCAGCTTCTGGGTCTATGATCAGGAGGAGAAACTCATTTCCAGAGACAACGTTTCTTCTTCTCATTACTATTTCTTGCATAGGGTACTAAACATTTTTTTTTTGTATTCATCTCACCTTGGAGGTAAGGAAAGGGACAGCAAGTTCAGCCTGTATATTGGGAATTTTCCTAAAGAATGTTATTTTGACTTTCTTCATGACATAAATTATACTCTGTTTAAATTTTAGATAGTATATTTTGGTTCGAAATTTGCTATGAATTTTAGAACTTTCTGTTGCGTCATAGTGACCCGGCCAGAAGACTTTTTGATTCTTAAAGATTATTAATTTTATGTCCCCAAATATATTTCATATGCAGCTCAACAAATGAAAATTAGATGCTCTTAATGGGTTTAGGGGTAAATGAGCCAATGAGAATAAGCCCCTTTTAATTTATATTTATTTATTTATCTATTTATTTTTATTATGTTATGTTAGTCCATATAGCACATCATTAGTTTTTGATGTAGTGATCCATGATTCATTATTTGCGTGTAACACCCAGTGCTCATTACAACATGTGCCCTCCTTAATACCCATCACTGGGCTAACCCAACCCCCCCCACCCCCCTCTCCTCTGAAGCCCTCAGATTGTTTCCCAGAGTCTCTCATGTTTTGTCTCACCCTCTGATTTCCCCCCTTCAGTTTTCCCTTCCTTCCCATAATGTCCCCCATGCTATTCCTTATGTTCCACATATGAGTGAAACTATATGATAATTGTATTTCTCTGATTGACTTATTTCACTTAGCATAATCCCCTCTAGTTCCAACCATGTCGATGCAAATGGTGGGTATCCATCCTTTCTGATGGCTGAGTAATATTCCATTGTATATATGGACCACATCTTCTTTATCCATTCATCTGTTGAAGGGCATCTTGGCTCTTTTCACATTTGGCAATTATGGACATTGCTGCTATGAACATTGGGGTGCATGTGGCCCTTCTTTTCACTACATCTGTGTCTTTGGGGTAAATACCCAGTAGTGCAATTGCTGGGTCACAGGGTAGTTCTACTTTTAACTTTTTGAGGAACCTCCATACTGTTTTCCAGAGTGGCTGCACCAGCTTGCATTCCCACCAACAGTGTAGTAGGGTTCCCCTCTCTCCGCATCCTCGCCAACATCTGTCGTTTCCTGACTTGTTAATTTTTGCTATTCTAACTGGTGTAAGGTGGTATCTCAATGTGGTTTTGATTTGAATTTCCCTGATGGAATAAGCCCCTTTTTAAATGACAGCTTCAGAGAGATGGACCAGTCAGGGACAGGTGGGCTGAGGGGGGCAGAAAGGAGCACTTCAGAAGGCTGAGTCTAGAGGTGGAATTGCTACACTACACATCTTGTTTGTTTAGATGAGATCCTGAGACCCCAATCCACCTTGTTAGCTTATTCTCTAAGAACAAGCCAAGCAACTGAAAACAGAGTCTATGCTTAGCTAAGTCAAAGCCCCCGGGGTTACTGGCGTCACAGGCTTCACCCGCCCACCTGAGCATGAGAGTGTCTGTGAGAGAAGAAGGGAAGGGTGGTGCTACCACTTTGTGTCCACCAAACTCATAAACACGCCTCTTTTCCTCTTCTAAAGGCTTGTTATAAAGGAGGTGCACCTCAGCTGAAGCATCTGTGGCTTCACATTACTGCGGCTGGTTTACAAGCCGCTCTATAAAATAATGCCCTGGCACAGATTTATCAGCTATGTTTTACAGTAGAAAGAAACTCAGGGACATTGCTTATTATGAGAATATGGTCAAAGTGAGAGTTTTTTTTTCTGTTTATGAATAGATAGTGTATTAAGAAATTGGATAATTTATGTATTTGAGCCTAATTCTAGATAGTACATTATTTCTTAGCAATAAGCTAGTAAGACATTAAACTTTAAAATTAAAAAACAAAATCTCTAATAAATTAAATTTAAATAATTATATTCCAATATCAAAGGTGGAGAATTCCAAAGATCAAGGTAGGGGAATACATTAAGGAAATTTGTTTGTTTGTTTGTTTTTTTAAAGATTTTATTTATTTATTCATAAGAGACAGAGAAAGAGAGAGAGAGAGAGGCAGGCTCCCCGCTGAGCAGGGAGCCCGATGCGGGACTCGATTCCAGGACCCTGGGATCATGACCTGAGCCAAAGGCAGACGCTTAACCATCTGAGCCACCCAGGCACCCAAGGAAATTTGTTTTTTAATTAAAAAAAAAAAAACAAAACCTTCTGGGTAAATGATAGTAAAATTATATCAGCAAAAAAAAAATATTTTATAAGAGAGTTGAAGGCTATAGTCTCATCAAGATAAAGATCAAAGAATATGAAGACTAAAAGAAGCGCTTCTTTGTGCTTTGTTGTTGTTTGTTTTTTCGTCAATAGAAATTGACTCTGTTGCTAGGATCCTGAATTTTAAATTATGGAAATCAGTATTACACTGATGAATCAGAAAAGTCAGAGCATATTCTACTAAGTCAAAGAGATACAAAAATTATGAAAGGGACATGGAGAGTCTGATAGAGCTCTATGTATTCTGCTGGGCTGATAAATAGAGAACTAACTAATTTAAGGTAGATAAAACCACTGGGTTACCCTCAAGCTTTTAATGTTTTCAAAATGTATTTATCTTATCACTTAAAGGCTTACAGTAATAATAATTTAAGTCCTGATTCTTTTCCTTAAAAAAGGAATATACATTTGAGGACACAATTCTGTCCCTCTACAACAGGAAGAACCTACACTTTTACCGTGTGAACAATTTAACCGGAATTATTGCCCACTGTTCAGAGAGTGGTTTATATAACCTTTGACTCAACTTGTGCTTCATGGTGCACTAAGTTCTCGACACTCACCTTTATAAACTGGAGACAGATTTGTTATTTGTATTGCCAAATATTGACTGCAAACCTAAAAAAAAGGAACCTCCCTTATAGCATTACAGAATATTAGAGCAAAAGAGAACTGAAAGATGATCTTGAGTAAGCCACCATTTTATGGATGAGGAAACTGAAGCACACAGTGACTTGCTGATGTCTCATTGAGCCTGACCCAGAGCTCAGGTCCCTTGACTCTCAGACCCACGCTGCACCACCAACACCATGTGGCCTCTCTTGCATTGCTTGGCGAGTGAGTGCGTTTGGCACTGGGAAGATAAAAATGAAAGAGACGTAGTACTTGACATCAAGGAGCTCAAATCTAATAGGAAAAGAAAAGCATTATGTTGCACTCTATACAATATTGCACTCTGTTGCTGGAATGATCTTTCTAAAAATACGAATTGGAACATTTTGTCTGTCCCTGCAGTTGCTCCTCTTTGCCTGTAAGGAAAATCCTCTTCCTTGTTCTCCAGTCTCCTGTCTAAGTGAATCTATGCTGATGCCCAAGATCAGCCATAGAGGACCAATTGCTTTTCCCTAAACAGCACGTGCTGTTTTGTCCTGCCAGGCCTTTGCTCATGCTGTCCTCTGCCTGCAAAGCCCTCCTCTCATCATCCTCTAGGAGGGTTGTCTCCTTTATTTATTATTATTATTTATTATTATTATTATTATTATTATTATTGTGGGCAGCAAAGCAAAGTTTATTGAGTGATAGTTTATTGAGCAATAGTACAAAGCTCCCAAAAAGGGAGGGGACCTGAGAGGGTTGGCCGGGTTGTCTCCTCTATAACATATTTCCTTAGGCTACTCTCCTCCAATCTCTAATCTCACAATTAGAATTGCCATTCCTGTCTTTGGTTATTGTCCACTGTGTGCTGCCTATACTTCTCTTACAGCACCTGTACTATTTGTAACATTGACTTCTTAAAAATAAATAATATATTTGCTATTTTCACTTATGTCTTTCTCTACTAGTTGAAGGCAAGCTCTTTGATGGTATGACCATTTTCCTTGTGCCTTTATAACATAGCCCAGCATCTGGCTCATAAAAACTCCACTAAAGGAACTGGCCATAGAGGGCCTTGCAACGTACTATGGCAATGCAATGGAAGGTGCAGCAGCCCGTGCTTGGAGGAGTTGTCCCAGGAGAGAAAGCACAGGTGCCAAGTCTTAGATGATCCAGTACCCCATCAAGGCAGAGGGCAGGGGTTGGTTCATACCTGGTGGCAAGAATAGAACGCACAAAGGTACAGAGGCCTGAGAAATGGTGGAAAAGGTGGCACATTTGATATATGGTGATTTGTTCATTGTTAAACTATAATAGTCAACAAAGTCAGTCAAGGCCTGTGTGTGAAAGTCCTGGTAATCCATTTAAAGAAAGGAATTTTTATTGTATTACAAGGAGCTAGAGAAGGAAGATCCATGAACGTCAATATTCCAGAGTATGAATGATTGGATTTGCTTGTCAAGAGAAAGGGCAATGCAGCAGCTGAGTAGAGGTTGCTCTAGAAAGGGTGGGACTGGCATCTTTGAGTCCAGGTACGACATTGTTGATCTGGGGGTTTGGAGAACTGAGAATGGTCCTGGTGAGAAGTGAGAGGGCCTGAAGCAAAGCAGTCAAGGTGGAGACAAAGAGAATGATTGGGCAAGCACAGCAGTGTTGGAAGAGTGAGTGGTGACTGGTTGAAGATGAAGAATGAGGGAAAGGGGAGAGTCAAGGATGCTTTCAAGCACTTATCTTGAATGTTTAAATGGATGGCAGTGTTCTGATATGGAATGCAGGAAGAAGACGTTTTTGGAAAATAACATTAAGTTGAGTTCATGACATTTGTGAGATACTTGCATGAAGATGTTGAGAAAGCAGTTGGAATTATGAGTCTTATACTCAGGAAGTCATGAGTATATCTAGTTGATAACTGAGTCCAAAGGAGAGGATGAGATCATCTGGAGATCACGAGAGGGAAGAAGGTCTAGGATGAGGTCCTTAGGAAAGGAGGAGAGGGAGAAGGAGATTTTAAGGACTAAGCTGGAATAGACCAAGAAGTAGGAACAAATCCAGTGTGGAGTCATGGAAGCTGTGGGCAAAGAGAGTTTATTCAAAGGGAATAAAGAATTAATGGTGTCAAAACCAAAGAAAGGATGAGGATACTGAGGATTGAAAAAGAGTCCTTGAAGAGCTGTAATATAAGGCTGTACACATACTCGTTGGTGGCTAGAGGAAGTCCAGCATAAGCCGCATCAAAATTGAGCCAGTGAATCAGAGACAAAAGGCTCCTTCTATTTCCTAGTCTCATCCAGTTCATAAGCCTGAAGTTGACTTAACATAGGATTTATGCTAAATAGCTTCATCTATTTTGGGTTAGTGGAATTGAGGTGGTTGAGCCATCTCCACCAAGAACTTGATAAAGAATTGAAGAGCTTTCACATTTTCTTCTTCATATGTATGAGTTGGGAGTAGATTAAGGAGGTAGCTGATGAAAGAAATAAAAGGAAAACATGAAAAAGAAGAGGAAATAAGTATGTGCCAAACAGTAGTCCCAGAGCTCTTCATTCACCTACCTCCACATACTCTAGGGTCTATTTATGGGAAAACTGTAAGCTAGCATGGCCAATATAGGTTTCAGTGAGCTAGCAAGTAATGCAGTCACCATATAATTTGTTCCAAATTCCTCAAAACTGTTTTACTAAGGGATTTAGTATGTGTGGGGACTTGAAGGGTGGTCTGCAGGTAGTGTTGAAATTGAGAGTACAGAAATCAAAAGGAAGTGCTTAGACATTTTCAGAGCAAAGAAAGAATGCTGTGACATACAAGCGCATCATCAGTGGACTCAGGTCACCAAGCAGGGTTTAGATGAGTTTGGGTGTTGTGGAATTCACACAGGGAATCACATGGGGCATTCATGACCTGTGCACTAGTCATGTGCAGGAAGACCAGGTATCAGACCACAATAGTTGGGAAATGTTTAAGAAACACCCCCCAAAACAAAACAAAACAAAACAAAACAACCCCCCCCTCCCCACAACCCACAGATAGGATGAGAAGCACTGCTTTAGGTCACGACCCTTTTGTAAGACTTCTTATACTTAGCTTGGGACAAGCCAGTTGACAGCTTGAGCACACACCAAAAAATTTAGATATAAAGTCAGAGGAAATTAGAAGTCATTGTAGAAGACGTGAATTAGTGCTAGAAAAGTCCAAAGTTACCTTCTAAAGACCTTCTAGATTGAATGTAGGCTAGTTTATTTTTTAAATTGCTTTGTTCATTATAATATCCCCAAGGTCTGTAACAGTCCCTGGCACATCATGGGCACTAAATAAGTGTCTGTTGAATATTGAATTAGTTGTTCTTACTACTGTACAGAATAAATGACAAAAAGAAAGGCTAGCATTAGAAAATGTGACTAGGAGAATTTAAAGACAGTCTAAATATAGGTTGATGGGACTAATCAGCCTACTGGACACAGGAATAAAGAAAACATGAATCTAAGAAATATTGAGAGGATACTGCAGTTTTTCCCATCTCAGTAGGCAGCCTGGCTATCCACTAGGCCCAATTCAAAAATCTAGGGTTATCCTTGACTCTTCCCTTGGTCTTTGTCCCCAGTATTCTGTCACTCTCTGAGTCTTAAATATCTCTTTATTCTGACTTCTCTTATTCACACTGCTTTAGTCCAAATTGTGGCACTTTTCCCAAGATGTTTGCAATAGCTTTCTAAATAGTCACCCTGCCCCAGGCTCTTCCCCATTCACCCTTTCTTTCAAAATTGAAAATCTGGTGTTTTTACGTTTTTGTTTAATACCCTCGAATGTCTCCTGATTTACCTTCTAAGCATAAGCAACGCTTCGGCTCCATGGTAGAGTAGCACCTTACAAGGCCCTGTATCATCTGGCACCTGTGTCAAACTGCAGCCTTGTCTTCTGCTCCTTGAACCTGAGCAACACTAAACTACTTGTAACTCCTGCCCCAAGGGTGTGCCATGCTAGTTTGTGCCTCTGTGCCTTTGCTTCTGCCATTCCTTTTGCCTGGGACGCTCTCCACCCCTACACCCTGCCTGCTGCCCCATCTGTGACAGTTTCCTTTTACTGTTGTAACAAATTACCACAAACTTAGTCGCTTAAAAATGACACAAACTTATTATCTTACTCTTCTGGAAATCAGAAGTCTGAAATGAGTATTCTGAGGCTAAAACCAAGGTGTTGGCAGAGCTGTATACCTTCTGGAGGTTCTAGGAAAGAATCTGTTCTTTGCTTTCTCTAGCTTCTCGAGGTTTCCCATATTTTTTGGCTGATGGCCATGTCAGTCCAACCCCTGCTCCCGTTGTCACATCTCCTCTGCCTCAGACACTCCTGTTTCCCTTTTATATAAAGACGCTTATAATTACTTCGATTTTACCTGGATAATCTGTAATCTTTCCATCTTCCCTGAAAATTTTAAAAATATTTTATTTATTTATTTGAGAGAGAGCATGAAAGAGAGAGTACAAGCAGAGGGGAGGGGCAGAAGGAGAGGGAGAAGCAGACCCCCCACTGAGCAGGGAGCCCAATGCGGGGCTGGATCCCAGGACCCCAGGGTCAAGACCTGAGCCAAAGGCAGACGCTTGACTGACTGAGCCACCCAGGCGCCCCTCATCTTCCCTGAATTTAATCACATCTGCAAAGTCCCTGTCACTAAGTAAGGTAACATAGTAATAGGTTTAGGATGCGGGCATCTTTGGAGAGCCATTATTCTGCCTACCATACCATAAACCTCTAGTTCATTTCTTAAAGCTCAGCTCAGATATCACTTTTTTTTCTGAAGCATCCTCTGCTAATCCTTCCACTCAGAGCCAGTCACTGTCTATTTTGTGTCCTATACATGCTGCAATCACTGCACGGATTGGCTTGTATTGCATATATTAATTTTTTGAACATGTCTATCTTTCTACTATACTTTGAGTTCTTGAGGGAGCAGCTTATTTATCTTTGTATCGCCAGCACCTAGCACAGTGCATGACATATAGTAAATATGAGCTATGTTTATTTAAAAAAAAAAAATGAATGTACAGGGACACCTGCGTGGCTCAGTCGTTAAGCGTCTGCTTTCAGCTCAGGTCATGATCCTGGGGTCCTGGGATCGAGCCCTGAGTTGGGCTCCCTGCTCCACAGGGAACCTGCTTCTCCCTCTGCATGCTGCTCTGCCTGCTTGTGCTCTCTCTCTCTCTGTGCTTTTTTAAAAAACGAATGTGCTAGGCATTGTGATGACCTGCCCCTAATTCCCCTCAAGTCGCATGGACTTCCTAACCCTCTTGATCATGCCATTCCTTTCCCATCCTCATCTATCTGCAATGCTCTTCTTTCAACTTTTCTGTTTTATGAATCCTTATTCATTCTTCAAGGCACAAATTAAAAAACAAAAAAAAAAATTTCCTCTGTGACGCTCTTTGTGATCTCTTCAAGACGGAATTAATCACCTCCTCATTGGGCTGCTTAAATATTTTGTAAATATCTGTATTTCATATCTCACATTGTGTTTCACTTGGAGATATATATACACACACACACACACACACACACACATCTGTTCCTCCACAAGAGTACGCAAGGACCATATCTTGTTTATACCAGTGCTAGGCACATAACAAGGGCTCAAATGTTTATTAACTTAAATTGAACATGTGAACAAATGAGCATGGAGGGGATGGGCATGGAAGGCAATAGAAACGAACCAAAGATAAAGGATGCCCTTGAGTAAAGGAAAGGAGGGAGGAGGAGACTGAGAAGACACTTGTAAAGCATGTTCAGAAGACTCAAGGAAGCAGAGTGTGATGAAGACCAGAGTCAGAATGACTGACCTCTAATTAAAGAGGAGAGTGTGAGCAACAGTACCAAATGCCACCGAAATGCTGACCTGGGAAATCAATGAGAAAGGTTGTTGGACTTGACCTTTAAGAGATCCTAAGGGCTTTAGGAAGCACAGCTTTGAGAGTGCTCAGTCAGGGCCCTGGATCTGCTC
This sequence comes from Halichoerus grypus, assembly GCF_964656455.1. Lineage (NCBI taxonomy): Eukaryota > Metazoa > Chordata > Mammalia > Carnivora > Phocidae > Halichoerus > Halichoerus grypus. Next base: position 88,215,130 of record NC_135716.1, read on the forward strand.
CCGCTTTTAGGTCAGGAGAGGAAGGCTTTCCAGAAGATAGATGACTTAAGGAAAAGGAAAATCAGACTTTTTATCCAATCACCCTGATGAATGCCTGAGGACATAAACCCCATAGCACAGTTCCAGGTCAGGTTGAAAGGCTTGGTTCTTTCATCTGATACAGAGGGATCAAAGTACTGGGAGATGTGGGTGGTTCTCAAGGAATACAGGGACCAACTCGACATGTTCCCCTATGATAACCAGAGATTTTCATCAATGGGGCACATTCAGCTTGGCAGTCTAAGGACACTTTAGAATTAAAGGCAAATGTCTAATCTGGCTACAGACTGAGAGGAATTTCCCTTCCATGGAACTTTTCTGGATATTGGGATTTCTCTCTATGAGGCATTCTCTGACCCAGTGGACCAATATTCTCCTGCTTCTGCCTGCCTTGAACCATGTTCTCCAGTTTTCCACCAAAACTGCCTTTTCCAACCAATGTCCTATTTGGCTAAACTTTATGGCCAGCTGTCTGTCCTGACCCGTGCTAAGCTTAATCTAGACACACTCTTATGCCTGCCATCTTCCTGGGTTTTCTTCCCAAATTGATTTCATCTAGCATTTAGTTCTGTGATCTGCTTCTGTTGTATCCTAAAGCAAACTACTCTGGTCTGGCAGGTCGTGCATTCTCAACAGGAGTAAGAATGGTTTTTAGGGGATGAAAAACAACTTAACTTTTTAATGTATAAAGTACAGATATAAACACAGAACATCAACTGATAAAACAATATGTCTGTGGTATTAGAGTGTCATGTGGCAGAGCAATTAAAAAATGTCTGAAAAATCTCCTTAGGAGGGCAGTCATGAAAAAAAAAAAGGTTCAGAAACACCATGTCAGGTAATGAACTTGAAATTCCAGCTACAAGAGGAACAAGCAGTGTGGATAGTGAGGAAAGAGAGACAGTCAAGGTTGATTACCTGACTGAGTAGATCTTGGGGAAGATTCCAACCTAGCAAACAAATTTTGAACACTTATTATGTGCCCTGAGCTATGTGAAACCCTTTCACATTTGTTAGCCGAAAGCTTCTCCTTATTTGAGTCTCAATGTACCTGTTTCTTGCAGGAACAACAACATTTTCCATTGAGACAGTAGCCCACCTACCTCCTCTCTGCTTCAGCACCTTTTATGCTAATCACACACTTGGAGGTAACTCCTCATTCACATTTTGCAACATAAGAAAATGAAAAACACAGTCCAACTTGTGTTTGTAGAAGCTCCTTTCATGGCAGCCTTTCAACAGGTTGGGCAATTTAAAAGATGCAATTGTAATCATGACTAACTCATTAAGATGCTTGAGGGAAATCTGAACATCCTTAACCTACTTTTGAAAAGAGAGGCAAGGAAAATACAGGATTGGGAATAATCCAAGGAAAACAATTTCAAGTCTTTGAACAATAGACAGACTCTAAAACGTCCTTAGCTGGGCTTGAGGTAGGCTAGGACATAAAACAAAATGTTGCTCAAAGGAAGCCCAGCAATCATTTGTGTCTACTTGCTCTCCTAGAGTATGACATTTATTTGGTTGATTGTTTTGACTTTTAAAATACTCTTCTTTGTTCTCTTATAGCATTCATTAAGAATTTATCACCAAGTCTTTGCATTTTATCTTAGTCAGATCGTCTATGCTATGTATTCATCTCCTGCGCTTGTCTCCTAAGCTCTCCTCTCCTGCTTTCCTTCTCTTGTCATGAATGCTGAAGCAGAGATGACACTGTCGGGGTGGAAAGCTGACGGGGGAAGATGGATGAGCCGCAGTGTCCACTTAGAATCTAGCGCCAACTCTTGGCAGCTTATCTGTGGTAAATCTTGTTTTCAGCTTCTTGTTGACTTTATCACCCACTTTGTGTGCTTAGCTCTCTGATGGATGTTATCATCAGCTCTGTTTATTCACAATGCCAAGAGCACCAGTTGAACAGGGAAATATTCAGGAAAACCTACTCTTTAAGTGTCAAGTTGACCAGAAAAAAGAAACATCATTGTTTTATTGAATTTGGCATTGTTTTATAAATAAACAATCATTTATATTTTGTCAAACTAGTTGTGCCTGTAGGTCTTATTCCTCCTTTTTGGTCATACTTTGTGCTCCAGCAAGAAAATAAGAAGGGAAGATTTTTAAAACACTGCTTCGAGTGGGAGTCTGAACCACAGGTAAATGTGACTTTAGGGGATAGGGAAGAAGCAGGTCTGCTTAGGTGCTCGCAACTGAAAGGGACCATTGACTACAAGGAGAATTGAGACAAGGAACACTGGTGGGTAATTAGACAGGTTTTCCAGATCTGGGTCATTTTCACATCATAGCCTCAATATATTTTTTAAGTTTTGTAAATTCTTAGAACATCAAACATAACCATTTGAACAATTCCTTCAATATAGTAGATATTTGTGGGCTGCCTTGGAAATCAGGACACCCCGAACTTAATCCCTGCTGTGACATTGGCAGACTCTATAACTTACAGTTTTTTCATTTATCCAAGATGGCATAAATAATGGAAAACATAGAGACTTTGGAATTATTACAATATGGATTCATCTGCTTCTGCCACTTATTCATCCTATCCCTACCACTTATTAGCTTGTCGACCTTGGATAAATTGTTTAACTTCTTTGAGCCTTAGTATCTTTATTTGCATAGTTTAAGAGAAATTTTTTTTGAGTGTAGTTGACACACTATGTTACATCTTTATTTGTTAAGTGGAGATAAAGCATCTACCTTGAAGGAAGGTTGTGAGGATCTAATGGGATCATGTATGCAAAACACCTAGCACATACAAATCACCGAAAAATGGCTACTGTCATAGGGATATCTGCACTCAGATATGGGAAAAGGCTAGGTGACAGAAATCCTGAGGGTTCTGAGCTCATTAGCTGCTAGATGCAGCTAGCATGAATCTAGCGCCATGATGGTATCATTAGAGAATGAGGAGAATGCAAGCTGCTCACATAGAAATCCAGGCCTGTTTTATTTCTGGTCACCACAGCAATCAGAATGTACAGCAGTAAGGCAGAAAGAGAGGGAGAAAGAGAGAGAGATAGGGAGGAAGGGAGAGGGAGAGCAAGAGCAAGAGAAGCATGGAAAGGATCTGTTCTTCCCAAAGGCAGAGAATCTCCAGCATTCCTTTAGCAGTAGGACAGGAATAAAAGTTAAATAGTTGCCTGCTGGTGGTATGTTCACCAAGCCAAGCAACCAAAGTGTTTCCTGCTCAGTCTCCACAGATGTTGATCCTTAGCTCTGGATAAGTCCCTTGGAGAGTATTTTGCTGAAAGCAAGAAAGGCAGCTGCATAACTGCCCAGTCCATGGAGCTGACAAACTGGTGTGTCATCAAAGAAAGAGAGTCATGCGAAATAAAAGCCTGTGGTTCAACCTCTCAGTCAGAGAGTCAGATGGCTGTGAGGTAGCACGTTTGACTCTTGCTCATTACCAAAGTTTGTCTTTATGTCCTCCTCCTCTTTGCCTGCCTACCCTATTGCTAGGTTCCATTGCCTACCTAAATTACTGCTTATTTATTGAGTGTGTCCTATGTACTCAACCTTCATTCAACACATCTATATTGAATGTCTTGTATGAGCATAACAAAAATAATAAATAGACCACACACTCAAGAAGGTCCCAATACCACAATTATATGTTCAACTAATTGTTAAATGGTGTGTGTAATATGTAGAAACCAATGGTAGAGGGACTCAGGGAAAGGCATAACAAATCTGAAGAAGGCTTCACAGAGGAGATGACATTTGAGCTAGGATTCCACAGATCAAGGGGAAGGTGGGGTGGAGGAGAGAAGGGAGGAAGGGCATGCCAGGCAAAGGAAAGTGCTTGTGTAGTGCTGAAGAGCACATGAGCCCACAGCATGTCTGGGGACTGGACTATAGTCTGATGTTCTTGGAACATAGGCTGTGCAACACTGGGGCAGGGAGAGGAGGTAAATGTGGCCAGAATGCCAGGACTTTTCTGTGTCAGCCTATGGAGTTTGGTGCTAACTACAGGGAATGGGAGCCACTGGTGGGTTTTAAGTACAGAATGATAGGATTATATTTATATTTTGGTTAGTCCTGTGGGCTGCAGGATAGTGAATGTACAAAGGAAGGTGAGACTGAAAGCTGGGAGATCAGTTGAGAAAATCATTAATTGCATCAAATGCCGAAAATGGTCAAAGAAGATGAAGACTGAGAAGGAGTTCATTGCATTCAGCAGTTGAAGGTCTTTGGTGACACCTAAAAGTAATTTCACTAGAATAATTTAAGCAGAAGCTAAGTTGCTAAGCCAGTGGTTCTCAAACTATTGTCTCCAGACCAAAGGCATCAGCATCACCTGGGAACTTGCTAGAAATGCAAACTACCCAGCCCAGCCTCATCCCATACCCCACCACAAAACTCTGGGAGTGGAGTATCCCCTGGATGATTCTGATGCACGCCAAAGTTTGAGAACTACTGGCCTGAACAAGTCTTTCTCCATCTCTTCTTTAAGCAGTCCTTATCAGGAACCAGTTCTTCCAAAACTGAGCTGATGCCCTAAACACTCATCAATATCATGGTCTCCCAGCTCTGTGAGTAAGTTGTCCCCTCTGTCAGTTGTATGCTCTTCCAACTCTCTCTCTGTATGTTTACATATATAGTCTCTACCTGGCAATATTGAACTCATTGTTCAAGGCCTAACTCAAAGGCCACCTCCCTAGGAAGTCTTTCTAATTTCCTCCAGGCAGCCCTTCTATGGATATTTTTGCACATATTCCTATTATGGCATTTATTTTATTGTGTTGTGTTGTTTGGTTTACTGTCTTCCCCACTAGCTAGAAGCTCCTCAGGAGCAGGGACTGCTTTGTTCATCTCTGTTTCCCCATTGTTTTCGTATAGTAGATTCTCAATAAATGTAGAAACAGAAAGCTGTAATGGGTTGAGGAAGTAAGAGCAGCAAGGGAGAAACTACTCTTTTAAGAGGTTTATGAGTGAAAGGAAAGAGAAATTTGTTTGAGCCTACAATAGAAAGTCATTGTGTGTGTGCACACATGTGTGAATTAAGGCTGGAAAAAACTGTTGGCTGAGAAGATTAAGCCTATAGAGGGGAAGAAATGAATGACTGTGAGAGTGGGGGCAGGTGGATAATGAATAGCAAGATGGCCTTGGAAAAGTCAGAAGGGGATGAAATCAATGGCCAATGCAGAAGGATTAGCATTGGAATTAATGGAAAGACTTTTCTCTGAGATATAAGGGCAGGAAGGAAAGGTGGGAACATAAGAGTTAAGTTGTGAGGTTAAAGGAGAGAGGTTGGGGAGCTCTTTGTTGGTCTGCCAGTATAGAAACGGGGAAGGCTAGGGACAGTTTTACAGGGGAGGGGATATTTGAGCTAGGAGATGTCTTTATTGAAGTGGGAAGTGAGGCCTTTTGCTGCGGAGGAAACAGGGAACAGAAAGAGGGAAAGAGGCCCAAGGAGAGTGGTAAAGGCCTGCACATGCCTTAGAGGTAGGGGGTGGGGTAGTGAGGTAAGAGAGCAGCAGTCGGGGTGGGAGGTATTCTTTGGTGCTGATCCATTATAGCTGCTGCAGGGCCCACCGTTCACTCCACTGTCTTTGGCAATGGAAGCAGTATGGGTGGACTGTCTTCAGGCACTGTCTCTGCAATACAGTGGATGACTCTGGATACAGATCCCAATACCAACACAGAAAGCATTCTAGCTCTACCTATCGTCAGTGCTGGAATATAATGCAGACAATAACAATATTACATAGGACAACTATGGGAAAGATAAGGAAAAAAGTAAGGAAAAGTAAGGAAAAGATTTATGATATATGAATTAGCTGAGAAAGCAGGATACAAACTATATGTATGCCATGATTACAACTCTTTGAAAGGTGCATATGAAGGAACACCTGAATAAAATATACCGAAATGTTATTAGCAATGGTATCATAGGGGATTTTCCTTTAATTTGTAAGTGTATATATTTTTATTATTTTTATATTATATTTTTATATATAAATATATGTTTCTTTTATTTATTATATATATATTTAAATAAAATATGGAAATAAATAGAACTGGTTATTTCCCTACTGCCTTTGCCTTTTATTAGGTATGTTTCGAAGAGAGTATTTCAAAATAAAAAGTTGTAGTGTGGACCCAACCTATAGAATTGTTTGAGCTTCTCTCATCTGGGTGGCAGAGGCAGGGGCATGAAATTCTTGAGTTGTTCCAGGGCCTGAGGCTGGCAAGCAAGAGATTGGGCATCACGCTGTAGGGGGCACAAAGGAGATGTGTGATCAAGCCCTTGTTTCAATAAACTTGGGAAACCAGGCTTACAATAACTGATTAGTGGACAACTTATCCCGTGTGCTCAGGCGAGTAGTCCGAACAATGGGTGGGATTGACTCTCTGAGACAGAGACCTGGGGCAGGCATACATACTTTGCAGAAGTCACTCGTGTGCCACTGGAGGTGATCAGATGGACTTGGGCTGCGCCACTGCTTAACAGCGGTGTGCTCTCGGGCAACTTCTCAGGCTTCACTTTCTGCCTGTGACGTGGGAATCTCGTACCTGTCGGTAAGCTGGTTGGAGCATTACAAACAGTAAAGCAGGCGAAGTGCTTAATATAGTGCCTAACAGACAGCGCTCCGTTAGCGTTTCCTGCCGTTATCATTATTGACGTGATGAATGTTATTATTATCCGTATATATTTATGATAGAGGGAACTGATTTGCACTGGGGGCACTTGTAATTCTCCGGATGGAATTCAGGGAGGTGTCCTCAGGGTGCTTCTGTCTCACCTCTAGAGCAATGCTATGGGTTCACTCCAGGCCTTCAGGAGGGAAGAGGGAAATGTGCAAGGAGGAACTCCATGTTGGTTCTTCTTTTGCTTGTATTTGTGCTACTTCCCCTCTTCTAAACAGGTGCGTAATACTCCAGAGCGTGCTTTCACCTTCCTCTCCCACTCTTCTGTTTTTCTTCTTTTCAACTCTTCCTACTTCCCTTTTCTCCTTAAAACCCCAAGTAGCGGATGAGTGAGGAACTACACTACTTTTTGCATGTTCTGAGTTTGCTTTTTGAAACTTGAAGGCTGTCTGCTAGTTGCAGCACTTGGAGTTTACGTAAGTCAGTCTGTGTTCCTGCTATTCGTTCCTCCGCTTAGAAAGGATCCATGCCCCCAACCGCTGCCTTTAGTAAATACTTTTAAATGATAGTCATCTGTAGACAGGCAAGTCTTCCAGACCATAAAAGATCAATTAAGGAAGCTCTTTTGAGGTAACTATATCTTGCAAAAGAAACCAACAGAGGTGTGAACTATCCACAGGGCCCTTCTAGGCAATGAGGTGTATTTTCCTGGACTCAGATGTAGATCTTAATGTGGGAACCATTCTCTGTCTTGCTAGCATCTGTTCTTTTTTTGCTTAGACGTTTAATAAGTGGGATAAAAGGGAAAAAGTCGAAGATTTGCAAGAAAAATGCTTAGACCTGTGGTCTGAGCAAGAGAGCAGAGCAGTCATATTACATTATTCTTTTTTTTTTAATAAAGATTTTATTTATTTGACAGAGAGAGACACAGCGACAGAGGCAGCACAAGCAGTGGGAGTGGGAGAGGGAGAAGCAGGCTTCCTGCCCAGCAGGGAGCCTGATGCGGGGCTCGATCCCAGGACCCTGGGATCATGACCTGAGCCGAAGGCAGACGCTTAACGACTGAGCCACCCAGGCACCCCCATATTACATTATTCTTAACAAAAATCAGAATGATTAAAAACAAAAACAAGTTAGTATCCAGATCAGGCACAACCACCACTTACCGTCTGAATTCCAATTTTACATTTCTTCCCACATTCATGAGTAATAATGATGTACTTTCAGCTTTGTTGAAAACCCTATCTGTATATTTTACAAGGTCATTACCTTCAGCAACAGATACCTGCTCTGAGCCCAGCAATTACCACCTCTGTCTCTGCACACATTAGCACACATACACACCACTGATTTGTACTTTCCTATAAAATTACTCTTTCCCTTTTTAATTAGAATGTTTCAGAAGCAAACCCTATCGTTAAGGCCATGTACGCTTCTATTATAAATACCTGTTGCCAGCCATTAATTATCTCTGATGAATTACTTTAGAAGATTTTTTAATGCTTACTTTTAAAAGTGAGATTTCTTTTCCTAACTTGTGATGCCCCTCTCTTCATACTTAGTTAACCACTTTGAATTCCACATAATAAGAAAATGTTCCCTTTTCTTCTGCTTCAGGGGACTTAGATGTGATCTGTCCTCAGATAGTATGAAGATTTTTTTTTCATACTTTAAGGTGGAAACTTTCTGTATGCCTGGACCTCACTGCTCAAGAATTTCTTGGCTAATTGTGAGGGAAGAATATAAGAATGTTGGGTAGAGGGGCGCCTGGGTGGCTCAGTTGGTTAAGCGACTGCCTTCGGCTCAGGTCATGATCCTGGAGTCCCTGGATCGAGTCCTGCATCGGGCTCCCTGCTCGGCAGGGAGTCTGCTTCTCCCTCTGACCCTCCTGACCCTCCCCCCTCTCATGTGCTCTCTCTCTCAGTCTCTCTCTCTCAAATAAATAAATAAAAAATCTTTAAAAAAAAAAAAAGAAGAATGTTGGGTAGAAACACCTGAATAGTCTCTGAGAACAAAACACCTTAACATTGCATAAATATCTACAGTTGCACAACCATTTTAGTGACTGGAGCACTGCAAGTCATCCAGTAATATTGTGGTTTGATAATTACACAGTTGTGGATTTATGCTGCTTTTGAACTGGCGAGATGTCCTGGTGCATACAAGCCAATCCTTTTTTGTGTCATTATATATAAAATGTATACATCCATTTAGTAATTGAATTGTAACACCTCGCAGCATAAAATACTTAGAAATTTTTAAGTTAGGTAGTGCTAAAGTGAGCATTCCTGTACTAGCTTTCCTGCTTACCTCATGGATGGCAGAGAATTTTGGATTCCTAGTTAAGACACCATTCACTGTGTAGTACATGCACATGAGGAACAGTTCATTATACAAGAACAATCTTAAATTTTCCTCTTGTTGACATCAATTAAATTGAAATAGTCACATTCCTAAAAGGACAACAATATGTCTAGAAGCCCAAATTATAATTTCTTATATTATTTATACCTTTAATCAGAGCAGAGACAATTAAAGAAGTCTGATTGGCTCCTAATTCTCAGAGCTAGTTTGAATCTTAAGACAAGCTCCTGCCTTCTGGAACTTGTCCTCTGTTTGACTGAACCTGGTGGACCTCTCAGAATGTGGGTCTTTATTGTGCACTTACTCCATGCTCTATGCAAGACAAACAACCAGCTACTGTGGGGTTTACAAACATGAATGAGAGACGGTTCCTGTGTTCACACTGTTTACAGTCCAGTTTGTATAGGCCATCTCAGTTCATTCATATCTTGTAGGCTGGGGAGAGGATGAAATGAAAGCAGCCTTAGAATTAATCACAATGCTCTCTACTTTCCCACAGACCCATGCTTTATCTCTGTTGTAGCTATGTTATTTGTATGTTGGCCTTCCTGAATGCATTATAATCTCCAGAGAACAGGGGCTAGGTCTGATACACGTCTTATCGCCACAGAGTCAAGGATGTGCTTTGCAGAGGGTATGCTCTCCAAGAATGTGTTTAAATCAAAGAATGTATTCACTTGCTTGGGCTTCCTAATTACAATGAGTCAGCTCGTTTTGTACCAATATGGTGGACTTCACCAATATGGTGAAGCTGGTGGACCTCTGTCCAGAGGTGCCCACACTAAAGATTGTCTTGGATGTGCTTCATTACTGTTGCAGGAAGAGACAGTAGAATAAGAAGTCAGAAACAGCAGGAGTTTTGTCTCAGCTCTCATTAATTACTTACTTGACCTTGGGCAAGGCACTTAAACTCTATCTTAGTTTCTTCATCTGTGAAATGGGGGATAATAATGACTGGTTTGGCTGTTTCCCATGACTGCTTTGTGTATCAAATGAGATAATATACTTAAAAGTGTTCTGAAAAGCCTAAAGCACTGCACAAGTATATTATTTTGCAAAGAAATCTTCCTTTTAATTCTTGCTTCCACAAGCACTTTATCACACACCTCCAGGTTCCTGGGTTATGTGGTGAGATGTGTGGAGTAGCTCAACCTAAGCTTGATAATACACCAGAATCTCTTCTTCAGCATCTATAGCATTTAACTGATTCAGCCTAGGATTCTCCAAAAGACCTAGACAGTTATGTATCTCCCTCCAATTCATACAGATATATATGCCACTCATTCAGCATTTATTCAAAACATATATTATGAGCACTTATGTGTACTACTGTGTGAGGAGCTGGGGCAAAATGGACAACATAGGATCTCTGTCTTTGAGGGGTTTATGGGATCTGAGAGAATAGACTTGAGAACAAATAAGTGCCTAATTCTACATTTGTTTTGGGAGACAATTTTACCTGAGTTTTAATTAGTAAAGACATCTCTGTATATTTTTAGTTTTGACTAAAATGAAAACTAGTGCTGGCCCTTATTCATGTTCTTCTACTGCTAATGGTCTTTTGATTTTAATTGGGCCCCAGAGACTGAGGTTCTTTTGTTCATTTATTTCAGATGAAAGCTTGTGGGATCCCATTTTTCTTTGATTCAGTGAAGTTATGAAACTTTAAGAAATAGCAATAGCTAATTAGTTATGGGATCACCTGAATATTTTCCTGCTAATTTTTCATATAAAGTAGGATTTGCTTTGATTAGAGGCACTGTCCTGGGGAAGACCGTTCCCCAGTCCAGTTGAGTAATTGACTGCAGAGTACATTTGGGGCTGACATCTTCAGGCAGATTCTGGCATTTCATGTCCTTGGCTGCTACTCAAGTTTTGAGACACTACCACATGATCCCCTGGCTCCTGACAGGGATTAGGGAACTAGTCACCTAACTGCACACAGTAGAATTTCGGCTTAGCTTTGGGGAGAGCTCAACAGGAGAAAGTATATTTCAGTGCAATTCCATCCTGCTAATCAGTCAGGGTCCTAAAGTAATCAACAGCTGTGGGGCTGCTCTACCTGAACGTAGCTCTCCTCCTTTCAGCTACATTGATCTCTTGCCAGTTTTATCTACTCTACCAAACCTCCTTTACCTTCTCTTGTATTTCCTATATCTGAGAATAGCCCATGATGCTCCAAGATACTGTGGTCATTGCTGATTCCTTGACCTACATTTCCTCTCTCATCTAAGCAATTTCTAGCCTTAGGAGCCAATGTCCATCTTTTCTGCATCCCCGCAGCTCCTGCCCAAGTTCCTATCTTGCCACTTTAGGGGACAGGCTCAGGTCTTTATTGTTTGCCTGCCTCTATACTTGTTCCCTATGTCTGAAAAAGCCTTAGACCTCTAAACATGAGAAATCTCTTCTTTACCTGATTAATCTTTTGGTTCTTCAATTCTTAGTCCAGCTGTTGAGGTCTTCCCGGAAGCCTTCCCTGACCACTCCTAGGCTGGGACAGGATTCATAGTCCATCAGCTGTGAACCCACAACATTCTACCTGTCATACTGGATTTTCATTGTTGGTTAATGGTCTGTCTTTATTCCTCAGCTACTCACATAGGATTTGGCCCATGGTAATATTCACCAAAATGCTACGTGATGGGTCAGACTGACTTGCTCACCTCTCTCAGTCCTTGCCAACTTCAGTTTTTCCCTTGATTTTCAGCTCCTATTTTGTTTTGTTTTGACTACTTTATATGCATAGCTTCCTTCAAAACATGTCTTTAAAAACACCTCTTTGGTCATAAACTTCTCCTACTTTAATTCATAACATCTAATCTTTATCCTCTTGTCCTTGTGGGAATGTGTGCAGTCAGTTTAAAACTACAACAAATCCAGCAAAAGTTATATGTGAACATAATAATTGTTTTTCTTAAAACAGTCACCTTGGGAAACTGCACACCTATTTTAATTAGTCATAGCCCCAGTCATTTCTGGAGCCAATCTTTGGGGATGAGTACCTTCACATTTTTCTGAATATATTTTAATAGTGACAAATCTAGTCTTTGCAGGTGATATTTAAAATTTGTATAGAGCCAAGTTACCATGAACTATATTTAGTGAGTTAAGAGAATGCTCTAACTGGTAACTCTATGGGTCAACAACTAAAAAGTAATGTTATTATCTTTCTCTGAACATATTTGCACAAGGGAAATTCCAAAGCTATTTTGACTAATTATGTTATTTTTGAAAAGAGTTTCTAGCATCCCAAGGTGACTGCTTTCAATAATAGTACTTGCTTATTTATTATAAAATGCTTATTCAAATCCAGTTTGGAACTTCATAAGCCTATAATCATACCAACTTGTACTTGTGTAGTGTTGTTTTACATTCTAGTTCAACATCTATTATGTGATAGACACTGGGAATCAATAAGGCCATGGTCTTTGCCCATTAGGACCTACTAATTAGTTGAGAAGACAGAAATACCAACAGTCCTGTGTAAAAAAGAGATATTTTAATAAGATAAGGAAGCAGGACAGTGGAAAGACTGTCTGTGATGGGGAGGAATTTTTTACAGCATCAGCAAAGCCTTCTCAGGACTGAAGGACTAATGATGATTAGAAAGTTCACTAAGAGAAGGAGGGAAGGGGATGACAAGAGTCCTTCCAAACTAAGGGAACAGAAGGTACAGAGACTGAAACAAGAAGATATGTTTGGGGGAATCTCAAGTCGTTCAATACTGTCATTGTGTAAAGATCACAATGGGGGTGGAGAGGATGAGAGATGGGGCCCAATGAAGTAAAGGCCTTGTGTTTACTGCTTTTAAAAGTTCGGACTTTATCCTGTAAGAGGCAGGGAGAGGTTCTGTGGGTAGGATTTTCCTTCCCAGTAGGACTGTAAACTCTCACATCCAATTAGTCACATAGGTTTGCACGCCCCCTCCCCTGCCCAAGATCGTCTCAGATCCATCTCTTCCTTTCCATTCTGACATTTACCTCATTAGTTCAGGCCTTCATCTCCCCATGCCTGGAGTATTTCACAAACTCCTGACTGGTCCTTGGGTTCCAGTTCACCTTTTGCTCCTGACAATCAATTTTACACAGGATTATCAGAGCAACTTTCCTTTCCATCAAGTCTCACTTCGGTTCAAAAGCCTTCACTGGTTTTCTATGATCTGAGAGATAACTACTCCTCCCCCTTCTCTGCTTGTCCTTCAAGATCTTACCAATCTAGTCCCAACCCCCCCCTTCCCTCCTTGACTCCTGTCCCTGCAAACAGTGCCAGAACTCATCTACTTATTCCCTTATCTGTACCTTTGCTTTTATGGTGGCTGTCCCTTGGAATGTTACAACCACACAAAACTTTTTGCTTGTTCTGTTTTCGGCTGTTTTCTTTTACAAAGAGTAAGCCCACATGTACCCATGCTTGATCATATCCCCCACTCTCCTCCCTGGAAGTAACCACTATTCTGGTTATATTCTATTACTATATATTGTACGGTATGCATCCATAAATAATACATAGTATTGTTTTGAAAAATTTAAACATACGTAAATGATACACTTTATATTTCCTTTTGCCCTGAGCTTTTCACTGTCATTTTATTCTTGAGTTATCCCTATTGAATATATGAATGTAGTCTCTTTAATTGCTGTATTTCATTTCATTTTATAAATATACCATCCATTATTCATGGGTGGGATTTAGGTTGTTTCCAATTGTTGGCTTTTGCAGGGATTCGGGGTGTCATATATGTCAGTTGTTGGCTTTTACAAACAATGTTACAATGAATATCTTTAGCAAAACCTTCCCTGAATCCTGCAGGATTCTCCTCAAAAGGAGCTTGTGCATCCTGCGTCTTTAGTATCATCCCATGTGCTGAGCACACTGATACGCAAAGGCAGTTAAAGAAATATCTGCTAAACGAATGAATGAATGAATGAATGGTGTAGCACAGCCCAGCTGATGGCCATGTTCCTTTTCAATGGGCTTTGGTGCCTGAGCCCCCATTTCCTTCTTTGACAGCGCTGGTCCTTCTCTACCGCATTCCTCCAGCTGGCCCCGGAGTGTGTCTAAGTGTGGGTGTGTGGGGGTGATACCTATCTCACTGGAAGAGGTCTGTCTCTCCCGGCAAGTTCACGATCTCGGCAACCCTAGCGTCTGAAGTTCAGGGTCCTATCACCCAGCTCCTTCAGCAGAGGCCCAGCCCAGCGAGGCAGTCCAGCGGCGACCGAGTTAAGGCGCGTCGAGACCCGACGCGGGTTGGAGAAGGCTGGAGGGGCAGTCGGGGGACTCGTAGTAGATCCCTCCGCGCGCAGCTCGGGCCGGCGCTTCTTCCTGCGGGAAACCCCTGGGTGCCGAAGGCGGCGGGGCCGGGCCGCGGCGACAGGGGGGCGGGGTTTGCGGTGGGAGGAGGCGGCCGAGGCGGAAGGACACACGAGGCTGCTTCGCTGCACAGCCGAGAAAGTTTCAGCCAAACTTCGGGCGGCGGCTGAGGCGGCGGCCCGGGAGCGGCAGACTTGGGGTGCGGGGAGTGGGGGCATTTACGCCTGAGCTTCGGGGCACAGCGCGAGGCCGTGAGCCGCAGAAGCAGGAGGAGGAGGAGAGAGTGGGGGACCCTCTGTGGGGACCCCCTCCTCATGTGGATCTGCGCAGGCGGCGGCGGCGGAGGAGGAGACCGAGAAGATGCCCGCCCTGCGCCCCGCTCCGCTGTGGACGCTGCTGGCGCTCTGGCTGTGCTGCACGGCCCCCGCGCGTGGTGAGTATCCGGTCGAGGGGTGCTGTCCCCTGCGCCGGGGCCCGCGCACTGCCGCCCCGGCCCGGCCGGCCACCTGGGGCGATCATTCTCCCCCCACCCCCTCCGTCCTCCTCTCTGCGAGAAGGCCGGGCTCCGAGTGAGGCCCCTCGGTTCCCCAAAGTTTGGACACCGTCAGGGCCTCCCACCCCGCCCCCGCACTCCCCGCCGCCTCCTGCGCCCCTCGGCGGGTGGCCCCACACACGCCTCCTCGGCTGAAGGGGGGCCGGGCCGCGAGCCTCAGAAACTCGCTTTCCCAGGCACTTGAGTTCGGGGAGTTGGGCTGTTTTGCCCTTTGGTTCCGCGTTTCCTGGGGTCGAGCGAGAGCCGAGTGCCGGCTGCCCGAGACGAACGCTCGCCGGCCGGGGACCGCAGATGGGCCGAGCAAAGGAATGCCAGATTCTGGCGTGGAGGGAGCGGGGGCAGGGCCTCCGAGCCGCTCAACGGCTTATACCTCCACTGCCAGACTTAGCTTTGCCAAAGGGAGGCACACAGTCCGGGTGGGTGGGTTTGGTTTGGATGGGGACAGGGTTTCGTGGTGCGCCTGAGTCCTGACACTCCGAATCCCTGGCCGCGATGAATCCGGCGTGTTTTGCTCGAGTCTTTGAGAGGTGGAGGCAGGAGTAGTAGGGAAACTGGTGTGGCTGCATGCTGAGCCACATGATTTAAAAATCTCAACTGCTGTTATTCTTTCCGAGACGCTGAGCTCGGGCGCTGTTTCAGAGTCTGTGTCCAGCCCCAGGAATGTGGTGTGACGATCACCAACTCCTCCAACCTGGCAGCGGCATTTGCTGCTCTTTTGGCAAGGTTGGGGGTGGGGCAGGGGCGGGTGAGGAAAAGTGGATACGTTAATTCAAAGTGCTTCCTTGGAAAGCCTCTTTATGGTTGGATATTAGCCACAGTCTTTCCGAACACGGTTGGACCAAGGAAGGCGAAATCGAATCACGTCTTATCCATCCCACCCACAGTCTTAGATTCCGAATTTCTTCAGACTGTTTAGTAGAAAAGAGCTTGGGTTTTGGAGCCCTCTGTAATCCTGGGTTCAAATCCAGCTCTGCTGTACTCACCAATCAAATGGGAATGAAATTACCCAGCTAATAGGATTAATTAAGAGAATGTATATTAAACCCATGGCAGTCAAAAGGTATTCAGAAAGTCGTTTCAGGGCAGGGCTGTGTTTTATTTTTTACGAACTCTGCTTGTGCATGTTTGTTAAACTGATAGGGATTTCTTTTCCTAGCCTAATCCGAGGGAAGATTTTACCTTTACCAGAAAAACTAGTACATGAGCTATGTCTTTTTGCAAAGAAAAGGTTAAGAAGATGATGAGCTTCAGAAAAATTTGCTCTTTGTTCATTGTTAACAGATAGTTGGCATGCCAAGAGAACAAGTTTTTTTTTTTTTTTTTTTTTAATCTTTTTATCACAGTGCTGAGTTGTTCAGCACCAACCAGATCCTTCTTGTAAAGCTCAAATTCCATACACCTCTATGACCCTAAGAATTTCAGAAGTGGACCAGGAGACTGTGATGATGAACCAGAAATCATTGTTTCAGAAGCATTTAACAAAACACCATGGCATTTTTGCCTTTCCTTTTTCTTTTGAGTGAAAGCTTGACTGTAAGTGTAGATTTATGATCAAAAGGACTATAAACAATGGGCTAGTCTGAGGATTACAATCCTTGGTTTCTACCATTAACTTGCTTTAGTAAATAACTTAATCTTCATGATAGGTATTCTCCTCACCTATGAAAAAAACTAAAGAAATAATCTCCTTTAGAGAGTTGGAGGGAATAATAAATAGGATTGCAAAGTGATTTGCAAAATTAAGTGTTAAATAGTAAGCTATTTAGTAATTGTTAGTAACACTGACAATTTCAATGTCAGAAGTTGGATTACTTTGACACATAGGGCTTCTCTCATTCTAGGACCTCAGTACATAGAATGATATCCTCTTTTATACTAATGTACTGATGAGGTATTGCTATTACCAGCTAGCTTTTAGGTGGACAAGTTGAGTGTTAGTCAGTTACTTCAAAGGACTAGATATGGATATTTTGATTTTTAGAGAGGTGTTCTTCAGATGCTAAACTACTGCAATAAAAGAGATTTAAAAACCTATTTTTGGGTATAAATCTTAAATCTTTTCAGAGTCTAGCAGTGAAGGCTTCTTGAATCTTCTTAATCTGTTACTGTGTTTTTGTCAAGGTACACACTCTTGCAAATTTTTGAGTGTTCCTGTATTTGGGATTGTGGTCAGTTGTTAATTTAAAGGTCACTGAGTTCCAAAGGCAAGAAGCAGTCAATCCATCTGTCTGATTGTCTAAACAGCTATCCAAGACCACCTCTTGTTCCTTGTTTTCTTTTGCTTTGTAATGGGAAGTGATTCCCTGGTTTTGAAGCCTGCTAGATAATTTCTCAGCTGAATTCTTCTCTTGCTTTAAAAAAAAAATCACAAAGACAATTCTTTTTTTCTTTCAGATGAAGATGAAGTTTATCCTAAAACTATTTTCCTTTTCTCTTTCTTTATTCTTGTTCTTTCTATATAATTATTCTTTTGCAGCAGTGGAGGGATGGAGGGAGGAGGAAGGAGAGTGATTATCTCTTGTCTCTCTCTTCTTTTTCCTGATTTTTTTTTTAAAGATTTTATTTATTTATTTGACAGAGAGAGACACAGCGAGAGAGGGAACACAAGCAGGGGGAGTGGGAGAGGGAGAAGCAAGCTTCCTGCCGAGCAGGGAGCCCGATGTGGGGCTCGATCCCAGGACCCTGGGATCATGACCTGAGCCGAAGGCAGACGCTTAACGACGGAGCCACCCAGGTGCCCCTTTTTCCTGATGTTTTGATTTTTAAAAATATTTACCCACATCTCCTTGGCATCCTTCTGCCCTATTCCCACTCTACTGTCTCTTCCACAGGCTTCCTGTGGTATAGAGGAGTAACTTTTGGTTTACCTGAATTGTATTTGCTGACTTCAGGACCTTTAGAAAATGTTTAAATTCAGTGGGATATGCTTGGATGCTTCAGAGCAGCCTTACAATACATTTTAAAAATATCACACCCGCAGAAATTCTATTTTGCCCACAAAATTTGCATTGATCTAGTTCCCACTCTTATGCCATTCCTAGTGCTTCCTCTCCTTACCCCGTCCCCTGTAATAGAATGAAGCTCCATGTCCTGGCTACATCAAAATTGGCTGATAATCAAAAATCGGACTCAACACCCAGGGATTCTGATACAGTAGGTCTGAGAACCTGTATTTTTCCAGGTTTACAGTAACCTGTTGGAACCCACTGATAGTTCATTATTCTGCCTTGAAGTGTGTATAGTGTGTAAATGCAGTAGTTTAGCATCTGAAGAACATCTGAAGAACATCTTTCCTTCTTAATTTTAATAATTTCCAGAATTAATCTAACCTTAGTCAGCTATTCCAGTGTTTAGCCCTCTGATTATCAGATTTTTAAAATGCTAACATAAAAGCTGTTGAGTATAATGCCATTTCTTCTTGTTCGTCTGGACACAATAGGTTCCTATTTTCTCTTTAGAAGGGCTTCATATATTCGAATGATATATTATAATTCCTCTCCCTGATCCTTTTCTTCTCTGTTGTCTTTTTTTCCTTAAGCTTCATTCATATATATAATTTTGGACTCCCTTTATTCGTCCTTAGTGTCTTTAGAGTAAAAAATCCTAAGCCATTATTTGAATGAAAATATAATAAGAGATTTTACATTATCCTTATATTGTGTTTCTACTTGTTATTTAAGTGCTTTCTTTCTTGACATCTTTATCTGGATGCCACAACTTGAACCTTTCATTTTCCTCCTACTTTTTCCTGATTCTCCTTCTCCTCTCTTCTTCCCCTTCTTTGCAAATGACTTGAAACCAAAAGGTTTTATTTTCTTCTATTCTGCTCTTTTTATTGGTCTACCATATGTATAATATTTTGGAAAGATCACTGGACTAGGAGCCAGAAGACCAGCATTCTCCTCCAGGTCTGTATTTAATTAGTATTGTAATCTTGTGGGAGGGATTTTGGTCCTCCATTTGCTCAGGTATGTTGTCCATAGTCACTGAGCCAATTAGAATCAAGACTAGAATTTCTCTCGTTTGGTCCTCAGTCCAGTGCCTCCTCCACTCTCCACACCACTTCTATCTTTTGTACAAATGAGCTCATGTACACGAAAACACTTAGAACATCCTCAAGTGCTTATTATTGATGTATACTTCTTCAGGAAGAGAATTGTTTTTTCATTTATGCGTTTTTTTTTTTTCTAATACCCTTACCCTGTACCTGGCACAGTGCCTTGGCATCTAATAGACACTCAATAAATATTTGTTCAATTGAACAATTACTTTTATTATTTTCTTATTCTAGACTACTGTGGTAATCCAAGACCGTTTTTGTTTTTTGTTTTTTGATAGTATTTGCAAGAGTCATTGCTTACCTTACATTTGGGGAAAAACCAAATTTTTCCCTTCCCCAGATGTTTTATTTAAACTTGCCATTTTGAATTTCAGTGTGTGTGTGGTTCTCTCTCTTTTTTATTTTTTTTCTGATCACTTCTACAAATCATAAAGGTCACTTTGACTTTGGAATTTAACCTCAAAGGCCCTGGCCACCCCCTGCCTCTCACTTGAGCTGTTTCTACTGTTTCCTGTATTACTATATTACTAGACCAGCAATTTCTGTTATTTTGTTCAGAGTTGCCACACTTTATTGTAATTTGGTCATTTGGGGGATTATTGGAATGGTATTTTTAAAATTAGAATTAACTAAGTTTATGTTTGTTTTGATGAGTTTTTTGAGTTTTTTTCATTATGAGCTGGATATTGCAAACTAGTGTTAGACTAAGAGGATATATACATTTAGTAAAGTTTTTTTCCTACCAGGAGAGTTCCCTAAAAACCACTATCACAAACAACTCTAAAGATGAGATGTGATAAATAAAACTTTGAGAGAACCATATAGTGCCTGAGCTATCTCTACAACAAGATTTTCTCCTTGAGGGTAGGCACTGTGTCACACACACCCCTTCTCTGGTCCATGAAACTTGTTTGGCATATGCCCAACATGCAGTCATCCAAGCAGCAGGTCGGCTTTGTCACAGCACCTGTGACTCCTGCTCTGTCCTCCCCACCTTTGAGACATTCTGGAGGAGAGGCTGATGGTGAGTCAGGGGTGTGTCTTTATGCTCCTTTCTCCTTTGAAGAGAAAAGATCAGTTGAAAGCTGACCCCACCTACAGACTTTTATACTATTTTTATTATTTAATGGGTAGCTGAAATTTTCCTCTTTGTTGACTTATGTGTTGGCAGAAACTTTAAAATTCATCTAGTCCTTCTATCCTTTCCATGCTGGGTCTGCTCCTCTTACAACATCGTGGTCAAGAGGTAGCCTACCTTCTTTGTGCTTCAACAACTCTTGTGGTAGTAGCTTCCTGCCTTTGGAGCCAGCTTAGTTCATCTCTGGACAACTCTGATTTTTAGAAAGATTTTCTTATATTTAGTTGTAATCTGTCTCCGTATGACTTGTGCCCCTTGGCATTTTCTCAAGAATTTGCCTTATAGAGTCCTGAGCCCTGCATGAGTAACAAGGACCCAAAGGGGTACTCTTTACTAAATTGATACCTAACCCTCCATAAAAGGAGTTAGTGAGGAGCACAAAGATGATTCAATCTGGGGTGTTTTCCTGGAGATTCTGATTCAGGGGGTCTGAAATAGTATTTGGGAATTTGTATATTTAAGAAATAGCCAGTTAATTTATATATTAGGGAAGTTTGGAATCACTGCAGAGTGAATCTGGGGAAACAAAGGATTTTTTGGTTTAGTTTTTGTTTGTTTGTTCTTTGATAGTACTAGAGATAGGTTGCTTTGCCTGGGTCTTGTGGTCATTTTTTACCCTTGAAAGTGCTTGCTTCTTGCTAAATGCCTAGCTTGCTGGTGAAGTTGCTCTGGTATCCCCATAAGGCTAATCAGGTTGTTTGTTTTGTCTTAAAAAAATAGTCTGCAAACTATTCAGAGTCTTAGGGCTGCTGTGTATGTGTTGTATATGTTGTATATGGTGGAAGCCTCCTTATCCCTTCATCAGAATGTTACCCGAGATGCCAGAATACATAGGTGTTCCATGGTTTTTTTGGTGTCCACTGAGGAATTCCGTCCTAGTCCTTGCGATGACACTGCCTTTGAGGATGTCTGCTTTGTTCACCCGTGAACACATATCTGGTGTCAGGGATTTCCCTCAGATGTGTTAGTGCAAAAAGATATCAATATCAGTCATTTCAGGCAGTCCTGCCTTAGGGCTGTCTGGGCTGCTGCAGCAAACGGAATAAGGAAGGGAGAATAAAGAAGGAATCAAGGGTCTCTTGAGCAGAACAGAGCATTCTGCAAGAAGGGGCCCAGGAGTGCTCTTCTAACAAAGACACTTAATGTTGCTGTCCTCGATAGGAACTAGAAAGTGGCTTCAGATCTGAAAGGATAGGCTCATGGCCTCTGGATGGGACAAACTGCAGTGTTCATTTGTAGTGGTACAAGGTTTGCTGCAGATCTGTGCTTTCTGTCTTCCTCTCCTTTTTGAGGCAAATACCAGTTGTGTGGCAGAAAATACATTGTGACCTTAAAAAGAAGAGTAAAGCCAAGAAGAAGGGATCATAAAAGCCAGAGCTTGGAGGGAGAAAAGTGAGGTAATTATTGTATTAATTTATTTATATGTATAAATATGTAAGCTTCTACATATAACTCTGGTAGGAGCCCTAGCTATTGGCTCTAAGATTTATTATCTTTGTAGCTCTGCTGTCCCAGTGGTGTGTTAGGGAGGATTGTGGTGTGTTGTTATCCTTAATTTGTGTGTTGCATCATGTGGTAGGGAGTATAGGGTATTCTGCTTTTGTAGATGTGTGGGAATCATTGACCAAGCAGAAGATAGGGCCCTGCCCCCAAGGAGCTGACATCATTGTGGAGATAAGGCAGATGAGCACACAATTAGGAATATGAAATACAAGTCATTTAAGTCACTTATCTACAGTCTCAGAAAGCAGTTTCCTGCAGTCAGGGTGACTAAGAGCTGTAGGGTCGAGGGGAGTAAGCTGCAGGTCTACTACGGAATAGTGACTCCCAGAGTACTCCTGCTAGGCTTGTCTGCTATTCTCCCCTCTCTCTTTTGTAATTTAGAAGTATCAGAACTTAACTTGGGGAAAAGATAAAGACCACTTTGTCTGGTGGGGGTCTAAATGTAAATTTGGCATATCTTGTGGTATCTATTATGTCTCTCAGTGGGTTTGTGGCAAGAGAGAGGGCTGTGTTCTTAGTCCTGGATGCTGGGCCTGATCTAGGACAAGTTAAGGTGGAGACATCTTCTTTGGAAGATCTAGTTCTCGGTGACAGTAGCTGAAGGAACTTCTTGTCATGGACAGGCAATGACTGAGGTATAGTATGGACACACCCAGAGTTGCTGCCTGGTGGCACTGATTAATCATGCTCACATCTCCCTCACCCACTGAGCTTGTCTTGGCAAAACCCTGTTCTACCAGCTCCTCAAAGTTTGTGTTTTACTAGATATGATTGAACAAAGTCTTGGGGGTCATTTTACTGTCCTTTGCCACTCTTGAACTGAGGGCCAGTTACCTTGGTCCAGCTCTGGTGCCCTTGGACTTTGGCCATTCAGTGAGGGGCCTTGGTCTTTCTTCCCCTTGGACTGAAGCACCTTCCCCAGAGGCCTGCCTGAGGCAGTTTCTAGTCTTCAAGTCAGTTCCTTTCAGAATATTGGCACCTGGGCAGTGACTCTGGTTCTTTGAATACATCAGCCAAACATCATGCCAAGATGGACTCATCGCTTCACAAAGACAGGTTGGATCTGTGGGTGTTGCAGAACCTGTTTCTGGGTTAAGAGTAGCTCCCCCACCCTTATATATATTTAATCATACGAAGAAAGCGTGTGTGTATTTTATGAAGGAAAACATGATGATAATATTTTGATTGGAGTCCGATATCGTCTCCTTAATAACATGTTGTCTTTTAACAAATAGCATCACTTTAAAATACAATTTTGCTTGCTGAATAAAGTGCTGTACAAGAAGCTGTGGTTACATTCTAAAGTAGACTACCTTGTTCAGAGGCAGGTGCATTTTAAAATTGTTGTTGTTTCTTTTTCATCTCTTTTTCCTCTCATCTGTCTTGTGAGGAGATTCTGGAAAGTTTTTAATCCTTGAAGATTAAATAGTGTATTTTAACTAGACCCTAAGAGGGACAGGTTGTTATGCTGGCATATTTATCCAACATTCAAATAAGAATAATTGAATAGTGTTTACTCACTAATATCTTCTGTTGAGTTTCTGAATATGAAACTAGACAGTGTTAATGTGTTAACTTCTCTAAATGGTAATTGTAGTAAGCTGCAAGAAACTGTTGTTTAATTCTCTGCTTTCACATGCTTTTTTGTCTGTCCAGAAAGTGTTGAGACTCATTGAAGTTTGATGATGTGTATATTTTGATTATGATTTTGATTTTGTTTTTCTTTACTGTGAACATGCCTTTATTTATTTGCTAGATCTTTTTTAATTGGAAATGTTAAGGACATTTACTTTATTACAACATTTAAAGCACTTTCTAATCTTTATGAGGATTATTAGAGGAAAGACATATCTTATGAATCATTCAAGTCCTTGGTCCTGTGTTACTATTTAAAGTAAGTGACAATATTTCATGACTCCTGTGACATATACTTCCTAAGAGATTTAAGGAAAATGGTTGTAACTAAAAACAAACATTGTAATATTTTAAGGTAGGTTTACATAGTAATAATTATTCCTCATGTTTATACATAATTACTTATATTTATAGTTTTTTTATTTTCTCTGGCACCTTTACAAGATATTTTTGGAGGGGGAGGTTACTTAAAAAGTAATTATATTTTTAAAGTAGTTAAGAACATGGAAAAATCTAGAAAAATGTGAGAAAAATAGTCACAATCAAACCACTCACTATTTTGGTATACATCTTTTGGTCTTTTTTTTTCTACCTTTAGTTTTAAAATGTTGTTGATTCATAATATATACACACTTTTCTGTGCTGTGTTTCTTTGGTGGTTATAAATATTTCTCATATTTTTAAGCACTTTTCATAAATTGAATTTTATTGGTTAAATAATATTGTTCTTAAAATATTCTTATTTTTTAAGACTTTTGTTAAGATTTATTTTAGAGAGGGGCAGAGGGAGAGGGAGAGAGAGAGTCTTACGCAGACTCTGCACTGAGTGTGCAGCCTGATGTGGGGCTTGATCTCACAATCCTGAGATCATGACGTGAGCTGAAACCAAGAGTTGGATGCTTAACTGACTATGCCACCCAGGTGCCCCAATAATATTCTTATTAATAGGGTTACTATGTTTTGACCATTCCTTGGTTTGATTGCATATTTAGTTGGTTCCATTTCTTTTCTATATAAATGATACTCATCTTCATACAGAAAAAAAATTCCTCATTAGGATTTTTCCTCATTAAGCTAGAAAAATTGCTATGTCAAAGAGAGTGATTTAAAAAAATTGGGGAACAGAATTTATTTATTTATTTTTTTAAGTTTATTTATTTATTTATTTGACGGAGAGAGAGAGACAGCAAGAGAGGAAACACAAGCAGGGGGAGTGGTAGAGGGAGAAGCAGACTCGCTGCTGCGCAGGGAGCTTGATACGCTGAATGACTGAGCTACCCAGATGCCCCGGGAAACAGAATTTAAAAACAAACAGGAAAACATAAAAGAAAATTAAAATCTCCAATAATTCCATCACCTCCAACCAAAACCCACAGTTAATGTTTTGATACATTGTAGACAGTTTTTTTCTGTGTCTATTATTGCAGTTGGGATTTTAGCATATGTATAGTTTTATCATCTGCTTCTGCACTACTTAAAATACTGTGAACATTTTCCTATATATATAAATGTTCTTTAACAATATTAAAGGCTGCATACTGTTCTGTCTTAAGGATCAGTTATATATCTAACTTAAACTGAAATCAGTTCTTAGTTTGTAATTTTTTCATAATTATAAATAATGCTATAATGAAATTCTTATATATAAATCTTGGTGGAAATATTTTTTTTGTTCACACTGAGCTCTCAGAAGTCAAGTTATTGTATCAAAGAGTATGGACCTTTTTGTGACTTTGATACACACTGCCAAATTCCCTTCCATATAGTTTGACCAACTATAGTTCCATCAGCAGAATATGAAATTGTCAGTGTTGCCAACTGTGTTCAGCACTGGTTTTTGTTTTTAAAACTTAACCAATTTGACAAGTGGTAAATGCTACCTCACCTTAATTCGCCGCCCTGACTACACAGTGATATTGAATGGTTTTTCATATGGTCAGTGGCCACTTATTTACTTATTTTGGTAAACTGTGTCTTTTACCCCTCAAGGTATTCATTTTTTGTTACTGATTTATATTCAGAATATTAGTCCTTTGTCTTAAATGTGCTGCAGCATTTCAAATTGCTACTAATATATATATATTTTTCTTCCAAATATTTATTTAAATTCTAGTTAGTTAGCATATAGTGTAATATTGGTTTCAGGAGTAGAATTTAGTGATTCATCGCTTACATATATAACACCCAGTGCTCATCATAACAAGTGCGCTCCTTAATACCCATTGCTACCAATATTGATATCAAAAACTGTTTATTCAGTAGGTCAATTTTTTAATCCTTTGACTTGTAATGAGCTTGGTCAGTTTTCTTTGTATCTGTTACTGGTATTCTCTTTAGCTAGTTTAAAATTCTAATCTGTATCATAAAACAACAAGCTGTCAGTTGTATGTGCTCAGGAAATGCACATTTAACATTTTATGAAAAGATACTGGAGGAAAACCGTATATTCTGGAGCTAAATATGTGATTTTTGGTGGGTTGAGGGTAATCTGCTTATGTCCTGTCTTCCTGGAGGGCCAAGATTTTTGAAGTACGTAACATCCCTAAAAGGCAGGACTAGTGCACTACTAAATCTGACATTTTGACCTAATTGATAATTGTACTGTGGTCTAGCCAGTCAGTTTGGGCAGACAACAGGATGACTAAGATTCCCTCCACTCTCTCCTCACCAAATTGATTAGTTGTGGGACAGAATGGGCTGAATCAACCTGTTGTTTTGGCACCCCATGGACACCACCTGTTTCTTCCATTTCTCTCTCCAGCTTCCCACTGCCCTAGTGCAGTGCTGTGTGCACAGTGGGTAGGGGATCAATGTTGTTGCTGAAGAATGTTGCAATAAAGAAGAGTAGACTGCTTGTTTTTCAAGCTTGTATGTTCTTAAGGTATCCTGCTGCTTTTGACATTAAGAGCTCCAGCTGAACTGTTGTATGTGGAAGCCTGGAGGTCTTAAGTGTTTGATTCAGAGTAATTTCAGGCAATATGAATGCTTTCTTAAGTATCATTGGAATTTACTGGGCTGGTTGTTTGCCAGCGATTGCCGTATTTAGCATGAAGAGACCTGGGGAACAAGGACATTTCTGACCAACCAAAGAAGGAAACCTTTCTGAAGAGGATTGCGACTCTTTTTGTTTTGTTTTTTAGGTGTGGTTAAGAGAATGCCAGTTAAGAGATTCGGTTTGTGTCCAGTCACTGGTCTTTGTTTCTGTGCCCCATCCACAAAATTAATTTGTGGGTGGGAAGAGAGATTTGATAGTGAAGCTCTTTCTTACCCTGAAGTCTAATACTCTTTCTGGGAGGAAATTAGAGAATTCTTATGCCTAGACTGTGCATTGAGAGGCTTAATCAGCAGGTGAAGCTGCTGATTAAAAACAGGTTGATGGGTGCTTATTCTCATCTTTCTTCTTGAAGGCTTATTTGTTTTCTGCTCTGTCATGGTCTGAATTTATTTTGGCCCAGTCCTTTTCTCCATCCTTCTTTTGGAACCATCAGCCATCCCTCTATGGCTTAAAATTTCTCTGCCTGTTTTTCCATTTTAAAGATGAAGATAGTATTTGGAAGGATCAGTCAATATAACTAACATACAACTTATTTTCATAAAGTAAAACAGTCCCAACATTTACATAGCAATGTAGTGTTTACAGAACCCTCTTATATAATTGCCTCCCTTATTCTTCACAAAACCGTGGTGGAAACTGAACCTCAGAGGAGTTACTGGTTTGTATACCATTGTTTAGCTCTAGATAATAAGTGACAGAGCTGGGACTAAAACTTATGGTTTGACTCTTTAAACCTCAGCTTTTTTTTTTTTTTTTTAACATTTTGTTGAATTCTTACTCTGTGTCCATCATTTTGCTAGGGCTTTACATATATTTCCTCATTTAATTCACATAGCTGTCCTTTAGGGTAGACAGTATATAACCGTTTCACAGATAAGGAAATTGGAACTTAGATTCATAGCTTTGGGTGTTGGGGTGAATAATGTGGTTAATGAAGAATAGAGCCAGGATTAAAACCTCTGGCTCCAGAGCCTCTGCAGTCAACCATGGCGCTTTATGTACCTTCATACAGTTATACCTCACAACAACCCTACGAGGTGGGGAGGAGATTACGTGGGGAAACAGGCTTATAAAATGCCTAGGATAATACAGTTAGTTAAGTGGCAGAGTTGGGATTTAAAGCTATGTCTGTCTGTCTCCGCAGTCCTTACTCATTCCAGTATACTAAAGATACATGTTTTTATGATATGAATTCGTTCATTAGACTGGCAGTTCCTTGAATATAGAGGTCAGCTATTAGGAATCCTTTGTATTTTCTGAATAAAAAAGAAATGGATGGACATTAGTTGACTGATGGCCCATGACTTCCTTTAGTTGATTTCTATCACCAGGACAAGCAGATTGAATTTGGGCTGAGAGGAGGAGAGTTCTCATTAAGGATGAGTCTTTTTTTTTTTTTTTTTTAGATTTTATTTATTTGACAGGGAGAGACACAGCGAGAGAGGGAACACAAGCAGAGGGAGTGGGAGAGGGAGAAGCAGGCTTCCCGCCAAGCGGGGAGCCCGATGTAGGGCTCAATCCCAGGACCCTGGGATCATGACCTGAGCCGAAGGCAGACGCCTAACGACTGAGCCACCCGGGCGCCCCTAAGGATGAGTCTTTAAGCCAAAATGGGCCACAGCTATGAGATCTTCAGAGGGCTGCTCTCTGGAGCAATGGCCTGACTCCTGAGGGCTCTGCCTGGGGACATTCCTGGCTGTGTTTCTGGAAACTTCCTTGAGAGGGAATTGTCACCTTATAGGGAGAGGAGGTGGGGATACGTTTAAGTCTGGCTCCGAACATACTAGCCCCGTGTCTTGGGCAAGTTTCTTAAGCACTCTATGCCTCAAATTCATTATTAATAAAATGAAGATCATAGCAGCATATAATTATTAGGGTTGTTATGAGGATTAAATAAATTAATAAGTGTATAATGTAATAATAATTCATAGTACAATGCCTAGCACATAGTAAGAGTGCAGTAACTTGTAGTTATTGTTGGTGGTGTTATTTTATGTTGCAGTATGGACTTCTTGTTGCTTTCACTTTAATCAAAAGTGGATGAGTGATTTGGATCCTTCGTGAGAAATAGGAGCTTCACCTTTGCAGCATGTAGATTGTACACTGGTTTTCAGTGACCCTATAAATATTTAGGGGTATTGTATTTGAGTCTGTTCCCTTAATGGGGTGTACTTGCAACTTGGAGAAATTTTGTCTATTACACAAATTTCACTGATAGGTGTTAACTCATTTCCCCATTATTTATTAATCAAACATTTGTGGTTGGTTGTTATGCTTACCTCAGAAATGGTGATTTTGCTGAGATGTATCTTTAAGGATAATATCAGGTCCAACTCAGTTGTTCCCCAATTTCATATGATATGGCAAACATCATCACGTGCCATTCTATGTCACCATGTGGAGTCTAAACCCAAAATATTTAATGTTTTGATTAGCCTTATAGCACTTAATGGACTATCTCTGTTAGGCATTTTGAAATAATAAAAATGTCCTATGGTCTGTTATTACACCTTTGGGGGCTCCTGGAGATTTTGGGATCTCAGGTGGGGGATTATCCATCTAGTCCACCCTTGTTTTGCAGATGCGGAAACTAAAGCCCAAATAGGTGACTGGCCAAAGGACCCAGAGCTAGGTCAAGGTTGGGGCCCGAATCCAAGCTCTTGTTTTCTAGTGATCTTTTCTCTGCATTCATTGCTCAAATGATCTGTCTGTATGTCAATCATCTTTTTTTTTTTTTTTTTAATTTGAGATCCGAAAAGGGAACAGAGAAGGAGTGGAAGAGTGGGGGAGGGAAAAGGTGTGGGGCCATATTGAAAATGTCAGTGACAGCAGAGAAAATATTTGCCTGTGAGCCCCTGCCTGTCCCTTTGGATTTCTCTGTAGTGGTTAAGACAAGCCAGCGGGGCTGGTGTCGTTAGTGATTCAGTAATGGATTAGCCAGGACTGGTGGAGTTACTTTCTCAGAAAAGGGTTTCGTATTTTAACATTTGTTTCCCATGACAGTTTGCTTATTCTCAAGTTTTGGCAGCCTTGAGCAAATGGTTGTCAGGTTTTTGTTTTGTTTTGTTTTAAGACAAAACTCCACATTTTATTTTGCTGATTTAGTAAACTGTCTTCTACCTACCACTCCCTTCTGCTCCCTCTATAATTATTTCTAAGACTTTGTTTTTCAGTTGTGGGAATACTATGAAAGGTTTTCTTTTATAGTCTGAGATATTTATAATTATGTGTAAGCACACTGTTTACAGAAAATGTAAGTGGTGCATATGGTAACTCAAATACTCTTAAGGCACTTAAAATATTTTCCAGTAATTTAAATCTTTCCAAAAAAACAGCTGAAACCACTTATGGTAAAAGAGAGGAGGTGTACACTAAGGATAGCACATTTAAATGTAATTAATATTAGATAAAAGTGAATGTCACTTTGGAGGAACTGGGAGTATATGCATGAAAGCGGACCGAGGCATGCCTCCTTATTAATAAAGTGAACAAAACAGACGAAAATCTCTGTTCTTATGGAGCTTATATGCAGTAACAATAGCTTTCCTATACCGAGGGTTTATTATGTGACAGATGCTTGACTGTACTTGGTAAAAGTACTTCACCTTTTTCCTCTGGTCCTTATAGTAGGTTTTTTGATTCCTATTTACTGAAAGGTTAAGGAATGGTCATCTAGGCCACTCAGCCGATCACTGCTATAGGCCAGCATTTGGAACCCCTCTTGCCCAACTCCAGAGCTCACACATTTACCCACTATAAATAATTCTGTTGTCAATTCGGTGGAATCCTGTAGTCATAGATAATGTGACTTTGGATTTAATAATATTTTGTGTACCAAACTGACTTAAGTTTTACCCTTCTTAACACCTTACCTCTGAATGAACATTTGCATAATATGGGAATTATTTAAACTTCAAAATTCCATTTTGAGGATTTGCAGTCCTTTCTAAATCTTTTTGAAAGTGGGAAGAATGGATTTATGTTTGTCATAATCCAAGGAAAGTTGTTTAGCATTTCTTTCCCTTTTATATCTTGATCCTAAAAGAAATTCTTTAGTAGATTAAGATCAGGAATGAATGGGTAGCTTTTTTTCTTAATAAAAAACATTTTGAAAGATTGAAAATGGCCATCCTGAGTCATATTTGTGCCAGCCTTTTTAGTTACGGATAGCTTTTTTTTTTCCCCCCAGATAGCTTCTTCTTGACTGTGCACATGCACATGAATTCTTATTATTTAATTTTGAAAGGGATATAAGAACCACATAAAACAATTGGAATTCCTCAGCATATGAACAATGGACACAGCCAATTACTGAAACTACTCAGTACTAACCTATCTTGGCCTGGATAGTGCAGCATTTCTACACATATCATTATAGAAAAAGCACACTCTTTTCTGTGAACTTTTTCCTTATTATTATCTCCTTTGTTACTGACAATCAATAGTCATCTGTACTAATAGATAAGAGAATGTGTCTGACACCAACATGTAATCCCAGATAATCCCGTCTGTTTTAAATAGAGCTCTACGCATGCATGCTCACACATGTGGGTCCTTTCAAACATACTGGACTCTCCTTAAGGTTTAGTTGTGTTAAATGCCCATTGAATGGTGAAGGGGAGAATGCTCAGGGATATTAAGGAAATGAAAGAGATAAATGATAGTATAGGTTGATTGTTTTTAATTATCTCTTGAGTTGACTTAGGTACCCTTTCCCACTACATTTTGATTTTTGCTTTAGCATAGCTGGTGAGTTTTGGAACCAGCTAGACCTGGCTCTGATTCTTAGTGAAGAATATTGGGCAAGCCACTTAACTTCTCCATGTCTCAGTTCCCTTATTTATGTAGCAGGAATAATAGTAATACCTAACTTGCAGGATTATTTGCAGATATTAGAAACAACATATTTAATTGCATGGTTATAGGCACAAAATAGACACTCAAGTGGGGGGGGGTGCCCAAAGTTTAAAAACTTCATTAGCCTCACGACAATTCCCCCCTTTGG
Source organism: Halichoerus grypus (assembly GCF_964656455.1). NCBI lineage: Eukaryota > Metazoa > Chordata > Mammalia > Carnivora > Phocidae > Halichoerus > Halichoerus grypus. The sequence goes on from NC_135716.1 coordinate 88,246,398, forward strand.
AAGATATGGTCTGAAAATAGTTGTCTCTGACCCTTCTTGTTTCAGTTTCTTTCAAGGATTCCCTTTAGACTCTGTTTCATTGCCAAGGCAAGATTATGGATCACCTAAAGAGCAGACTAAAGCACTATTGTCTAGTAATTTCAAATTTGTAAGTTAATTGTGTGTGAATTAAAAGACTTTCTAACCTTTTGTCTGCTCAAGTTTGCAGCATCTTGCACCTGTCACCTCAGAAATAGTTGGTTCATAGAAAAAAATTATTTAGTATTTCAAATTAAAGTCGAAGAACTCTTTTAATAAGGAGGACCTACTTGGTTGGCTTATTTGTTTCCATCTTTCACTCCTGAGTCTTAATGGAAATCAGGTTTAAAATGTTAAAAGCAGTTGGTTTTCAGCATTGGGAAAGCTTATCTAATCAGGCATGTGAAGTGGCCTATGTTGGATTTCTGTGCCAGAGAAGGCTAGGGGAGGTTGAGGAGATTATCGCTCTTGCTTATAATTCCTGAGCATTGTCGAGACACTGGGAGAGCAGTAGGGATATTAAAAAAACAAAACAAAACATTGAACTTGGTTACAGCAGTCCAACATACATCCCACTCCCATTTGGGCTGGTCTCATAACATAGGTGTATATGAGCTAATTTGAATCATGTAATAGTTTGTCATTTCTGGGCTAGATGGTGAGGATTTCCTGTTTCACAGAATTTTGTATTGGGAGTTTTACATTAAATAGTGCTTTCTGGTGTATAGTCACTTTTGTAAACATGATCTCACTTGAGCCACAAATAAAGTCTTCTAAGGAGGGATGGCTGGTGACATTATTTTAGTTTTACACATGAGAATGGTAAGTCTCAAATAGCTCCAAGGAATTCCTCTAGATCACATGGTGAGTATACAGCAAAGCTGGGGTTAGAACTCAGGTTCTGATTTCTAGGGCTTCATTATACCACACTGTTTCCTGCATAATATACCTAAATCCAAATTCTGTTCCCCAAGATAGGAAAGGATTCTCTTCCTTTCTGTTTCATTAGCTGCGTCAGAGCATGACAGCGTGAAGCAGAAGTTGAGAATTCTTAACCCGGATGCTGTTAGCTTTTCCTAAACCTATTCTGTGCCTGCAGTCACCACTTGTTACCTGGACAGGATGTTGATCCAAAGTGAAATAGGCAGGAGAGTGTGACTGACTCAGCTTAGCCCATCACAGCTTCCATGTGTTCTACCAGGGGGTCTGTAATGTCATGTTCATTTACATGTATTTCATGTGCTTTGATGTCTGTTTCTTAGTATTTTTCTCAGCTGTTTTTAATGTCTCAAGCCTTAGTTCTTCCTGAGTGGCCTGAAGTGACTTTCCTGTTCATTAAAGTTGCCCTAAAATCTCTGAAGAGCATGCAGCATGGGCTTCTCCTCAGTGTAATTTTATCTCATAGCCCTTGGCAGTTCTCTCCTTAACTTAAGCAGAATATAAATTGTGAATGCAGATAGGCATGTCAATATTGCACTGTCACTTATGTAAGTGCACTTTAGCTTTTCTTTTTTCCTTTTAACCAAAATGAGGAAATAGAGAATGTTTTGTTATGGTAGTTTTACACATACACCCACGAGGAAATGCGTAGTTAGCTTCTGTGGGAAATGTAACTGATACATTTCAGGGAACTAAAATGCATGATGGCTAAAAATTTTAAGTCTGCCAAATGTTCACAGGGAAAGAAAGAAAAATGATCAAGCTCTCATACTGCACTTCAGTTTAGCTTATTAATTCTAAGGTTAATAATTTATAGGAGCCTCTGCCTTGTTTACACCTATTACATACGACAGTATGCTTGTCTTTCCACAGAATGCATTTCACAAGTTGTACTTTTCATTCAAGGGAGCCATCTCTACAAGTGTTCCTCCAAGGGGAACAGTGTAGGAAAGCTTTCCACCCGGTGGCCAACTGGTTGAAGGTTTGATACCTCAATATCATCAAAACGTCAAGTGGACCATTTGGCCCCTCCAGCAATCCAGCTGGACATTTGGCCATGCCCTGTGGTCAGCTGAGAGCTTCCTTGATGAAGGCCACTGTCATCTAGCCACATCAGGGCCATGCACCTTTCTCACTAGGAAGTCTTTGGCAGTTGTATGTCCTGAGACCTGGGATCCCCTTCTCCATCATCCTGAGGAGAGCTTTGAGAGCACTGATAGCAGCGTTGCTCCTGAGGTACATAGCTTATTCAAAATGCATATAATTTGTTCATAGGAAGCTGGGAATTGATTACAGTTTTTCCTCATGACAGGTTGAAATTAACAGATTTGTAACATTCACTGAAGTTAAGAGAATATTCATGGTTTTGGTAAAGTGTTGAATTTCAAATTTGGTAATTTGGAATTTGAATTAAACAAACATCCCTACTTTAAGTGTGTGTGTGTGTGTGTGTGTGTGTGTGTGTGTGTCTTTCCGGAGGAGGAATAGACCTTGGAACTGTTAAAAAAATTTTTTTATAATAGTGCCCACTCTCAGTTGGCAGACAATAGCTATCCAAATATTGCTCAGGTCTAGTGAAAAGATTTAGGGAAGTTGTAACGAGTTTAATAACCATTTGTGGAGTGACATAGATCGACACACCCAATTACACAAGACCTGAGTCTGAGAACTGTTGATGTGCAATCATCCCATCAGCATCTGCTCGTCATTATCAACAACAATAATGGCTCAACTGTTTCTTTGGGGCCACATGAAAAGACAGTGTACCCATAGCAAAGGGTAAGTCAGACCTGACAAAAACGTAGCCCTCCCTAACCCTTTGTTCCCAAACTTCTCTTTAAACATATCCTTTTGTGAGGTTTTGAAATATCTCACATTATTTCTTGTTTGTCATTCATTTTCCTTCTTAAATATCATGTCTTTCTAGTTCAACTTTTTGCCAAAACCATGAAGGGCCAATGTATCTAGGTCATTTTTCTAATCCATTTCTTTGTCATTTGAAAGCCTTCATGTCTCTGGCTTCGTGCTGCTTTATGTGTACAAAGGTATTCAGTATCTTTTTTAGTTTACATTTTTGTTACAACTGCTGTCAAACCACTTATGAGCCCTTTCTAATATAAATCATTTTGGTCACTGTGAATGGGAGGGAAGGAATCAGTTCACAGGAATAAATTTGCATGTTGGGAAGATAATATCTAATAGTTTTCAAAGCACTTTCAAGTGCATTATATCTTTTATAAGACCATGTGTTCATTTCTGGAGACTGTGACAGAGACCCTCTGGGACCTATTTGAAAGTCATGCTGTCAAGTACCAGGGTTGGCTGGAGAATCAAAGCCAGGTCTTCTTTCTGTTCCTCGGTGTATAACTGGATCATTATTTTATCAGCAGAAATATGGAATCTTTTGGTTTTTAAAAGGTACTCGCTTGCCTTTGGAAGGTATGTTAGCAATCCTTTCCAGAGTGGAAAGAAGATAGTTCTGTTTTCCAGCCTTTTGATAAAAAAATCATTGTGTTATCTCTAAATCTTAGTGTTTCTAACTAGAGTCTGATAGCACTGCAGGGCCTCTGACTAAGGCACCTTTTGGAAAATTAAGGCTTTATAGAAATTAGTGAGCTTTTCCATGACTTTCTGAAGGAACAGACGCAATCTAGAGATATAAATGTGTTCTTTGATTTACTAACACATTATAAACTTTATTATTTGGTTACCTTCTTTCTGAAGTATGTGTTTATGCACAAAATGGATGCTTAACTAGTGCTCATTGATTTCGGCAAGTGGCCAAATGCAAGATGAGTATTGGCAGAACAGTATCGTACAACTTCAGTGCCAAGGTTGCTATGTGCAGACTGGCTGTGAGACCTACTTTACCTTTTGAGAACAAATGTAGATTTTTCAGAAATCACCCCAAGCCTGTGGTCCAGAAGTCTTGGTATGGGGTAGTGTAAGCCCAGGGAATGTACTTAGGTAAGAGAACACTTAAGGAATAGGTTTTGTATTCTTTCTAAGAGTTAGGTCTTGTGCTGAATGTTAAAGTAGTTGTTTCAAAGGTTTTTGTTTTGTTTTGTTTTGTTTGTCTAGTTTAGGCTCCTTTTGGTGAGCTGAGGAGAAGCAAAAGAGGAGAAGCCATTCTTGGGGATTTCCTTGGAGGTTGTAGCTGGCTCTAAAGAGTCCTGGTTGAACTAGATGAGTAACTAGTTCCTATGACTAATGAACTTTGCAGGAGTCCCTTTGGTTGCACATGTAGCTCTCTGGGATTGCTTTAAGGTTCTAAGTCATCCCAGTTTGGAATAGTGGTTTTCAAACTTGAGTGGGCATTTGGAAGGTTTATTAGAACACAGATTCCTGGGCTCAGGGCCCACCCCTCGAGTTTCTGATTCTGTAGGCCTTCAGTGAGACCTGATAATATGCATTTCTGACAAGTTCCCAGATGCTGCCGCTGCTGGTCTGGGAATAATACTTTGAGAACCACTGGCTTAGAGCAACATCAGGTGTTTGAGTTTGGGGCAAAGAGAGCTATGCAGGCTTGGCTGGGATCTTTTCACAGCTCTTCCAGTGCACAGAGGTGAGCTTCCAGATGTATGAATTAATTCATCCAACAAGTATGTGACTGTCCGCTAGGTGCCAGCCACTGTTATAGTTGTTCGGGGATATTGTGAAGAAAGTACACAAAAATCCCTTTGTTTGTGGAATTTCAATGAGCATAGGCTGGGGTTAACTTAATATCAGTCCTGCTGCTTATTGATGCTTGCAGGTGAGCCTGTTCTTTTTCTTAGCTCCCTTCTACTTATTTTACTTTCTTTTGGAATCTTTGAATTTAGTAATAATGACATCGTTATTACTGATCATCACCAGAACTTTTTATTGAGTGCTTGTTCTATGTTAGAAACAGTGTAGTTCAGTGCTTTACATTTATTATCCCATTTAATTTTTAGAACAACCCTGGGTGTTTCCATCTCAATTTAAAAGATGAATTTTGAAAGGGTTGGTAACTCACCCAAGATTATACAGCTAGGTGGAGCTAGGTCTATCTGATTGCAAGGCCATACTCTTTACTACCATGCTGTAGTCCAGGGTTTTTAAACTGCAGATTGTGATCACTAGTGGGGCATGAAACCAATTTGGTAGATCTCAGACAGCACTTTGGGGGCAGAATTGGAACTGAATAGAAAATATCACATAGGATAAGCATTGCTTCTTGAAATTTTCATTTTTTCTGTGTATGTGTAAATATTGAGTTCTGACTTAAAATATATTTCTTACTGTAGATCACAGGAAAAAATGTTTGCAAACTACTGCCTCATTGGCTATCAGACCATAGGTCATCATTTTTAAAAAAGATTAGAACATTTAAGCCTTAGAAAAATAAGTAATTTTTCAAGGGCACAGAATAATCAGTGGCATTACCAAGACAAGATGTTTGAGTTTTGCCCCTGGTTCACTGCTTCCTTTCTCACATCGTGTTGCTTCCTTAAAAGTGCACTATATTGCCTGGGAGTTGAGTCTTATCTGTTCACGTGATGGAAATATGCCATGGAACCTTTAGAGATGTTGACAAAACCTGAAAAGGGAAGTTGAATGTCCATCTCTTCTGGGTAGGTGAAAATTCTGCCATGAAACCCCCAAAGCCTGCAGATGAAGATGTAACATTTCTCCTGTTAGTTCTGGTATACTTGGTAGAATGAGGGTAATGATATTAGCTAACAGTACCAGGCTCTAAGCATGTTTCATATGTTAACTCGTGTAATTACTAATTATTTTGGCAGGGTGGCCCTGGCTAGGACGTGAACTCAGCGGTTTAGAGTGAGAGGGGGCATCCTACCAGCATGAGTTAACACTTCTCTATGCTGTCCCCAGTTCCTCATTTTGTTCTTGTTGAGTTCAGGGCTATTTTCCTCATAGCCTGGCTTAGCTGCTTACCTAGGCATGGTTTCAGCTTCATTTCTTTTTCTTCCTTTCTTTCTTCCTTCCTTCCTTCCTTTCTTTCTTTCTCTTTCTCTCTCTCTCTCTCTTTCTTTCTTTCTTTTTTTTCCCCTAGACTATATACCTTCATTCTGTGGGTAATTTAGTTTCCTAATACTTTTCCCCTTAAATCAGTACATTGCTGATTTGCATCAGGGGCGGGGCTGTGGATTGTCAACATGATCAGGTGGTGATATATGTCGGTCCTTCTAGAGAATGCTGCCCCAACACTTTATACCAAAGGGGCTTACAGTCTGTCCAGGAGTAATGGGACACTTGGAAATAACTTGAGAATGCTTACAAACCCTTCCAGCAAGTGCCCTTTAGTGTCATACCAGTGGTCCATGGAAGCTGAGGAAATGCAAAGTCAAGGCCTCCTCAGGAGGGAGGTAGGGATGGAGATTGGTGGGGAGGAGAGACTAATACGTTCTTGTTAAAAGAATGACATGTAGGGACACCTGGGTGGCCCAGTCGGTTAAGCATCTGCCTTCGGCTCAGGTCATAATCCCAGGGTCCTGAGATCGAGTCCCACATTGGGCTCCTTGCTCAGCGAGGAGCCTGCTTCTCCCTCTGCCTGCCACTCCCCCTGCTCGTGCTCTCTCTCTCTGACAAATAAATAAATAAAATCTTAAAAAAAAAAAAAAAAAAGAATGACATGTAGAAGTAGGTAGGGATGGGATGAAAACCTTAACTCATGAATCAGAAAATTCAAGTGAGAAGGAGCCTAAAAGGCCTGGAAGAATGAGGTGCTTGGCCTTCAGTCAGATGGCTAGATGATAGGGAACAGGCAGGGTACCTAGGTTATCATTCTGTGGCCTCTTTCATTCTAAGACATGTTCACCAGGGTTGTCTTCCAAAGCACCTGCTCACAGGAAACAGTGACTGTCATTTACCCCACACCAGGGTAGAGGCACCAGGAACATGTACCAGGCTTATCTTTGCATTTTCCCTCAAATGCTGTGTACCCTCAAGGCTATGTGTGTCCTAGTTTGTGAAATGCAGGGGTAAAACCCTTGTTTGATGTCATTAAGACTTCCCTCCCCACCATTATAGTGATCAACCTCACACTCCATATTAGGGATTGGTAAATGTTTGCTGATTTTTAAAAAAATTCCTTCAGTCTTAACTAGAGAGCAAATTAGAAATGACAGAGCAGTAGAATGGACAGTATACCACACTTTGCTATGAAGCTGCTGGTGAATATATTGGTACCATGCAATGGTTGTTGATTTGTTGTAGGCCTTCTACATTATCAGTCAAAGTTGAGCAGGACTTGTAATCAGAAGTAAAGAAAATAAATTAGTTCATTTCATTTCAGAGTTTGGAAGCCCAGGACTGTGGGGATTAGCTAAGACAAAGATAAACTGAGTAAATGCAGTGAAGATTATTTTGGTAATGAGAAGAAATTCCATTTTTGTAACGAAGTAAAAAGGAATAACACTGGTTAAAAATAAAACTCATTTTGGCGACACAGCAGAACCAGACAAACTCAGGGACATGTGTTCTATATATATAGATATTTCCAAATATTTTTTTAGTTGTGAGGATGCAAATCATTACAGTATTAGAGCAGCTTGGCTCATTACTGTTACTGGAAAAACGAGTTGAACCAACAAGCACATGTCCTACTGAGGGTGAGTCAACAGTGTCATTTTAACATAAGGAGGGACAGTACATTAAGTGAGTTATTCCAAGTCCTGTGGTTTTCCTCCAGCTGAGCAAAGACAGCTCTTGTTTCAGAAGTAGGGCTTACGTGCAAAAAAAGAAGTTGCCCATTTCCTTTCTTTCTCAATTATAGCTGGTTTTCTTTTTGCCTGACACTTTTCAAAAATCCATTTTCTCCTTAGATTTGTATCATTAGATTTTCTGAATTTTGATGGAGTATTTATTTATGGAAAGTATATTATTTATTATAGACCAATTGTGTTGTAAAGTTTTATTTCAAATTCATCTACCAATTCATGGACCAGGGTTGGTATAATGGTGTCAGATATCCTTTAGAAAATGTCGTAAGAGAAACAGAAAAGTAATCTACTTTAACATGTCATTATTTTTCTAAGTTTTTTAGTGGTATGGACATGAAATAAGGTGGTATTTTATGGAACATTATACCAAACTGTAATGATGAAATTTATCCTTTTGACTTTGGAAGACAAGAGTCTGGTGTTCTGAGACTTGTGGAAAAATAGTGCTGTGAGCTGTTTGAGGTTTCCTCAAATGGGATCCAATATGATTAAGGGTTTGTGTCTGGATAATTTATTCCTTGGTTTGGGAAGGTGAGTTTTTGTCTTTTTTTCCCCTCTCAGTTGATTTCCTTTAACTGGGAGAGAAGCAGACCAGATGAAGAAAATATTCTGTCTCTTATGGCATTCTTGGTTTACCACATTAGTTACTACATGCCTTCTCTGCCTAGCAGGCTGCACTTTTTCTGTTTAGAGGTTCGGTTTTCACTAACTTAACTGCAGATGTGTTCTTTGGAGGAATTTATTTCCGATCAGTTGAATTATGGGTAGCTTGATCAAATTATGATGGATTGCCTACTTTTAATAGGGTCACTGTTCTTAAGAGTAAAATCTTGTCAACATAAGATGTGATCATTCTTATGATCTGGTGCATAATTTCCTTTTGCTTCTTGCTGCTACTCTGTATTGAGAAGAAATGGTATCTAATTATAATTTTACAAAGGAAGAACTCTGTACAGTTCCACCCCTTCTTTTACCTCATAGGGTAGTTTGTTTTTGTGTTTTTCCTGAGAAATAATACATTGCAGTATATTGAATCCTAGAGTTGGCAAGTTTTCAAAAATGGGGTACTTTTGTTGTGGAGGTAGGAGAGATACTAATGAATGTCCTTGCTAGGGCATGTGCATGAAGAGTGGTTCTGACATACAGCATTGGTGACCCCTCTTATCCTAGGAACTTAGTCTTGTTTTGGTTTTTGACAAGCCTGTGGCCATTAGCTGGTCTTTGGCATAAATGTTTTTTATGTACATAGTTGGTACGTGGGTGCTTATCTGCATGAGAATATTCTGTTACGGAGGTTTGCAGGTTTGGGTGGACATCAGGTTTTTCTGACTGCATTTCAACAGATGTAATGAGTGGAAGGATGCTGGACTGGTAGATAAAGACTTGTGTTCTGGTGCAGCTTTGGCCATCTTTACTTGAATGACTTTGGGCAAGTTCCTTATTTCTTTGAGTTGCAGTTTCCTCTTCTGTAAATGGTGCTAATACCAATTTGCATGCCTTACAGGGTTGTTGTGGGGATCAAATGAAATCATTTGTATGAAAATGTTTTGTAAACTATGAAGGTATTTTTATTGTAGCATTGCCTTTGGTCAGACTTCTCAGGGGTGAGAAAGCGAGAGTTGGGAGCTGACGTTCTGATTTGTTTGGCCAGTGTTCACATTGGTCTTAGAATACTTGTAGGTTTGGGTGGGGGAACATAGATGGAAATCAGCTAAAAATCCCTGCCCACTAGAAGCTGAGACATTAATCCTAAGTACATGTTGCCAAGTCAATACCAACTCCATCTTTAGGTAGAGCAGGTGCTTGTTACTCTCATTTTACTGGAAGGACACTGACCAGCCAGCTAACGTAGGATGTGACTGGCTACTTTCTGAATTCACATCATTAGAATTACTCCTTGAGGGTAAGATACTGTATTGTAGGAAGGTTGCTGATTTGGGTTATTTTCAGTGGAGTTGGAAGAGCACATACAGAAGCCCACTGTGTGCAAATTTGTAAACTTTTTCTACTTAACTCAAAAACCAGGTCACATGTGGAGGAGGACACTTGATTCACTTGACATTTTTAATATAAAACTTAAAGTATTTGAGACTTTCTATGGTAACTTCTCTTTAGGCTTATAGCCAAAGTGATTACAATGCCTTGGTTTTCATATTTTCGATGAGGTAATGTGTGCTTTGGTGGGGAGGAGGAGAAATGTTATTTAATCACCAGCACTACACTAATAACACATTAGCTAAATCCTTTGTCCCTTTGCTTGAACTCAGGGTTACTTGCTTTAATACTGGTTTTCCAAAGGACTTAATCCTGTTAATGTGATGAGGTGATGGTGGGAAGGACATTCCCACTGGGCCTGGAGTGGTGTAACTGGTAAAACTCCCTTTCTAAATCCCTCTTGTTCTACATGAATATCACTCCCATGTCTCCAAAGTGGAATGAATTTTTACTGAGGAGAGTATTTTAAGAGTGATAAACAAAAGAGATGAAAATATCTCCTCTGCCAGGTCTTTGTGACCTTAGAAAGCTAGAATAAACTATCATTTTGCAGATTTTATTTTTGTCTTCTTTTGTGGGAAATTAGGGACTTGTTTATGTTCTCTTGGAGGGAGATAGAAAACTGGCCTGCTCCTTCAACAGTTTGGCTTTGAAAACATTTTCCAAACATTTACCATATGCCTAGCATTACATAGCTGGGTTGAATCTAGGTAGAACAGACATGGTCTAGGTATTGCTGAGTCCAAAGTCTGTCTTTTGCTGGAACCCCCTTGGGCTGCCAGGCAGGAGGAGTGGCAGCAAGGTAGATGAAATGGGTGGTAGATTAGGGCATCTGCTTTTTTTTTTTTTTAATTCCCTCTAGGAATTTATGACTCCGTTATGGGAGTTGGGGAAGACTGGGCTCCAGAAAGCCAATACCCTTTATGGGATTTACCCCCCAAATTTTAATTTAATATATTGAGGTTTAGATTATTTTTATAGCTCTTTCTGAGAACTCTGGACTGAAGCTGAAATAAGAGAAGTCTTTTGGCCTCTCTAGAACTAAGAAAACCTTCATCAAAGGCAACATAAATTTTGGGTTTGCCAAATCAGGTGTTGCTGCAAATGGAGAAACCTAGATTTCCTTCCTGTTTTAAAAAGCGCAAACATGGAAATCTCAAGTTCTGATATGATCATTCATTAATGCAGAGAAAATTTTCTATCTTTGCTGCCTTTCTTTGCTCATCCAGTTGGCTGTGCCCATTTGCAAACTAGGTTGTGGCTGTCAGTGTGCGGGGCTGTTTTTGTTAAAATGACTATTACAACTCCATGGAAATCTAAGTAGTCTTAGAGGTGAATTCTTACCTACATTCACAGTAAAGAAAGAATATGAGTAGTTGAATGGTTTGTGAGTCAGAGGAGAGGAATTTTAAAGAGGACTTGATTAAACATTGAAATTCTCAGCTTTTCATCAAATATCTTTAAGTGTACATTATTATTATGTTTTTCTGTTGACCCTGGGACCCAAATTCTGTTGGTGTGAGTTGGCGTTGATCTGTGTTTGAAGAAACAAGTGAGAAGAAGGGAGCAATTGAAAACAAAACTAAATAAAAATTAAAGTTTGGAGCTATACTATATGTTTTCTTCCCTCAGTGGTTAATAAAGATTTGATATTTTCCTAGTGTCTACCCTCATCTATTCCAGGGTTGTTGTCGCAGACATGTTTTCTGGAAATGGGAATAATATGCATTTACCATCTCCAGATTTAGACATTTTCCTCACAATGCTGGTTTCTGTGCTTATCCGGAATATTCGAGCCTGGGTATGAGCCCAGGGTTTAGGACATTTTGAGCTCTTTAGTTTAAACAGTTCTCAGTGGAACATAATAAAAAATTAATTAATTAATTAAAAAAACAACAACAGTTCTCAGTGATGTGAGTTTTGTATTGAATATTGTCCACAGGTGAATAGTTGGTTTTAGCTGAAGGTATAGAACCTCTGTCACCCAGATAATAATATAGAAATAACCCAAGTGTTAGGACCTTAGTTTCTGCAAGCCCTGGCTTCAGAACAGTTGGCTATAATGGAGTGGTGCTTTATGCTGGACTCAGATTTTTTGTCATACAGTGACACTTCATGGTGTTCTGGTGACTTGATTCTTGGGAGTAGCCTTCATTGCTACAACCAGAGTTTTTTAAAAAAGGCTGTGGGGAAAGATACTCATGAGGAAATCTGGGGCTGTTCTCTGGATTTTTCCCCCTTGGTTTTGGGAAGTCTCCTGGATTTTATTTTTTTATTTATTATTTTTTTAAAATTTGATTTTATTTAAATTCAATTAATTAACATAAAGTGTATCATTAGTTTCAGAGGTAGAGTTCAATGATTCATCAGTTGCACATAACACCCAGTGCTCATTACATTATGTGCCCTCCTTAATTCCTTGATTTTATATAATGTAACAATCTTAGGTTTTTCCATTTTTATTTTTTAACATAATTTTGTCCCTTGTTCTTTCTTTTTGGGGTCTACCTCCAGATAAATAATAGAAATTGTCTACTCCATTTAAAAAGTTTTCTGAACAATTTGAGCTAAAAGAACACTTTGTTTCTTTTGGGTGGGTAGCAAGAAGATTATATATATTTATAAAATTCTTTTCCAGCAAGGGTACTTAAAAGCATGTATTTAAAATTAAGAGCTTTTAAAAAAATGAAGCTGTACTTAACAAAATTGCCTTTAAAAAGCTTTAAAAAGGGAGCATTTACTAAAAGCACAGGAAATTGGTGACAGGCAGAATTTGTTTCTGATAACAGAACAGATATAGATCGTGGAGGAGATAATAGAAGGTTGCAGACAATAGGATATCACCTCAGATTGGCCTTTTTTGGCCATTATATAAAGAGAATAAATTAACTTCTTCATAGAGAATAATTTAACTTCTAGATCCAATATAGCTTCTTCCCTCTTGGGTTTTATTATACCAAGATCTTGAACCTTTTGGATGTGAAAATCCTGTAATTATTTTGGTCAGTGTCATTTTACTAAATGTTAGATACTCAGTAGTGAAGAAATACATTGGGGCTACTTTGGATCAGATTGGCGCTTATTTTTCTATGGATGTGTATCAGTGAATCTACTCATGGGGAAAATGGTACTATATAATGAAAACATATGATCTTAGCTTACCATTCACTTGAAATTTTTATTACTATGTTTTCTGCATTTGCTGTTTAGATGTAAATTATTTTGGCTTCTGTTCAACCCATTTAAATCAATTCTTAGCCATAATACACATGGCTTAAGATTCATGGGGAAGAGTGGGGGCGTGTGTATCTTATGCAAATTTTAAGGCAGGAATTTCCAAATATGTTTCAGTTTTGTGAAGATTAGAAAAGTATAGTTCCACTTTCTCAACTTCTCATCCCTGTTAAAGGCCAGGAAATTTGCATCATTTTTTTTCCTTCTTATTTTACTTTTCTACTGCTTATACAAAATGAAATCAGAATTATTGGACACAGTCACATTTGGGTATCACTATGCTTATGGAAATTGAAGCCTTAGAAAATTCTAAACACATGAAGTGGTCGTTGACCTTGTCAATAGGTTTTGTGTTAAAGATAGTTCATTGAATACCTTATGAGTACTGACTATACCTGCTATGGTCCAGGCACTGTGCTGGGTCATGGGTATACAAAGATGGGCCGTTCATGGTCACGGTCTTTAGAGAATTTGCACGGAGGTAGGGGAGAGGGACAGGTGAGCCAGCACTTTTATTAAATCTGCATAGGATGTAATGGGAGTTCAGAGGAGGAACATCTAAATCAGACTGGAGGGTGTCTGAGGGTTTCTTAAGGAAGGTAATGTTTTATCTATGATTTGAAATGTAGGTAGGAGTAAGCGAGATGGATAAGGGAAAAGGGAGGGGAAGTATTTTCCAAGTGAAAGAATGTACATATGTGTAGAGGTGATTATTAACAAATTTGCCACATCTGATTTATAAATATGTTTTTATAATTTTTCATTTTATTTAACTCAAAATTTTTCTGCAGTCTTTAAGAAGACAGAAAAATGAAGGAAATAACACAGTGTATATAGTATATGCCAGTAGAGTACAGCAAATATTGATGAATTTTGCTCTTTGCAATAAATAAGTCCAGTAGTATAAAATAAGAGAAAATTGGAATTTTGTATTTTTGTATTTTTATTTTTTTTAAAGATTTTATTTATTTATTTGACAGAGAGAGAGAGAGTGAGAGCAGGAACACAAGCAGGGGGAGTGGGAGAGGGAGAAGCAGGCTTCCCACTGAGCAGGGAGCCTGATGTGGGACTCGATCCCAGGACCCTGGGACCATGACCTGAGCTGAAGGCAGACGCTTAACGACTGAGCCACCCAGGCGCCCCGAAAGTTGGAATTTTTTAAATCAAAGATTATTCTAGAGTCATCAACTCACTAGGACAAATGTCTTTATAAAACAAAAGTTCTAGTAATATCAAAAACACCCTTATTTTATTTATAACTTCATTTTTTGTTGGTTATATTTTCTTTAGTCAAGGTATACCTGTTTTTAGAAAGTAATATTTTGCTAGGAACTCTATAGCCTAAACCTTAATCTCTGTGGGTCTGATATCAGCATCTCTTAAGTAGGAAACACATTTTCTTTTAGATGATATCTGTAAAGGACAGAGAAATCCTTGTAACACTGTCAGGAAAATAAAATTGGTATCTCCCTTGTTGCATTTATTTGCCTTTTAATCAAGATGAATTTCAGGGAGGAAGACAGATGTTTCTCTACTTTGTTTTTATTTAAATGTACCACTTGGGATTTGAAGCTTCTGCACTTCTGTTTGTTTGGATTTTTTTTTTTTTTCATGGCTTGATCCCAAAAAATGGAATAAAAAATTTAGTGGAAGTTTGTTGTTTGAAATCACAGGGTGCTATGAGAATTATTGCAAATCCCTGATGTCTCTCTGCCCTCAATTCTCTTACTTTTGGTAATATTGCAAGCAGTCCTTTTGGAAAACTTTGCTTTGTTCATTTTACTGAGCCTCTTCCAGACACCATGTGCCTGAAGCAACAGCAGCGGGCTGTAGCCAAGGTCCTAGGGCGTAAACTCAGACTTCTCCCTCAAATGCTGCTACTAGAAATTTGCATAAACGTTGAAGAGAAAATTAAAAGGGCCCCGTATGCCCTCTCTTCACATATTTTAGGAACCCCGCCCATTTAGGATATTAAAACGTCTTTTGAGTGAGCAGTGGATACGAACACAGATATCACACTGCAGACCGACAGAGCAGGATATGGAAAAAAAAAATCATGTGAGATAGACAACAGACAGAGGCTTATTTGAAGAGGCTACAAAGCAACAAGTAATGCCAATTTACACCGATTACATGTTAATGCAACAAGTGAAACACATTGAAGGCTGCTCAGATTACAGCCGGCTGGGGTGCAGACTTAATTACTCATGTTAGAGATTTCTAAAACAAAGGGAGGCTTTTAAACCAATGATATGTAGCTGGCATGATACTGAAAAGCCCTGGAAAACCTAGGCAAATGCCTCGATGAAATTTTAAGGAAGATTCCATCCTATTAGGATACCTTGGGCCAGACCCTAAATGGGCTAATTCCTGAGGCACTAGAACTAGTTAAAATCAATGATAGCTTATTCTGTTGTTTGCAGTATTTGTAGACAAATGAGGCCAATAAACTTGAGTAAATACCAGGACCTTGTCTGTACTGAGTTACGCAGTGCTAAACACTAGAGTTTGGGTTGTATTTCTTAGAGGTTTTTTCTGGAGTGGTCCTGAAATTGACATTTAGAGGGTCTGCTAAAGGTTTTTAATAAAAGCAATTTTTATTTTGTTTGTATTTATCTTAGAGTCATTCAGGTAAATCATATTCTCTTTGCCCCTGCCCCTAACTTCCCTCTATTACACTGTATGGACTGTAAGGATAGGAATTGTTTTACTTCTGTTTGATTTCCATTCGATGCCTAGTAGAGGACCATGCTCACAGTAAGTTTTTCAACAAATAATGGAACCATATTAAAATTGAAAGACATTTTTGCTCATAAATAGTGTTTATTTTACCTTTACTGTGTCACTTATTCCTGCAGTACTATACCTTTTTTTTTCTAAGCAGTTATCTCTGATTTTTTTTCTTTTTTTGTAGTAGTAGTAGTTCAGTATTTTTTTTATTAGATTGTTAGTGATGGCAACTGGGAAGAATTTATTCCACTTATTGATATTACATCTTAAATTGTGTAGGGCTCTTCTATTTTTCCAGATTTCTCAGTTTGTTTAAACTGGGGTTTGATTGATTTTAACAAGTTTCCCTAGAGGCACCATTTATCATGCATTCACTTACCAAGAATTTAAGTACCTACTATGTGAGCTAGGCTTTTTTGAGCTCTTCCTATGTATCAGGCATTCGAGGTTGTTTAAATATATTAATTCAGTTAGTTCTTACCAGGGCTCTGAGAGATGATTTTACAGGTGAAGAAACTAAAGCAGAAAAAGGATACAGATATAGATAGTAAATGGCGGAGCTAGAATCCAAACTCAGATCCTGATTTTAGCACCTGTGCATGAAACTAAATTGCCTCAAATATACAAAAAAGAAGAAATGTTTTCTATCCTCTAGGAACTTAAACATAGAAAAATAGAGAAGACAGCATAGAATTAAGTGCTAAACTGTGAGTGAGTTACTAATGTCTTAGGAGTCAGGGGCTCTGAGGGTGAGGCGGGCAGACTGGGCCTCAGCAGAATGAGTAGAGTGTTGATGGTGGAGGGAAAGTGACAGCCGAGGAAGCTGAGATGTGGGTAGACGTCCATTCCAGTAAGAGACTGCATTTATTATGGTGGGAGGATCCCGGGAGGGTAAGGTGGGCTGTAATCTTGAAGGTGAGCCTGAGGGTTTAGACTGAAAGAAATAAGAAATGGCTTGTCCCTGGAAGAAGTGCCCTCTGTGCCGTTGTGTGAAGGTACTGCATAGACCTCTCAGCTGGTTCTTCTGAAGCCAAATTGAGAGTAAGTTCTGAGAATTAAGAACTGAAAGCCAATGCAGATTAGAGTGCTGCACCAACACTTTGTGAGTGGGCCTTCTGGGAGGTTGGATGAGATTAGAATATAATCCTTACCACTCTTGGGGAGCTGAGAAAATAGATGTCTTCAACTTAGTCTAAAAAAGGATGACTTGAATAAGCTTATATAAAAAAGAAAAAAAGCCCTTGCACTCACTGGAACATTTTACAATTGTGACTGTTTCCTTCCTTTCTCTCTTTCTTTCTTTCTTCCTTCCTTTCTCTCTCTCTCTCTCTCTCTCTTTCTTTCTTTCCTCTTTTTCAAAGATTTATTTATTTTAGGGAGAGAGAGAGAGAGCAGCAGGGAGGAGCAGAGGGAGAGGGAGAGAGAATCTCGAGCAGACTCTGTGCTGAGTGTGGAGCCCAACATGGGGCTCGATCTCAAGACCCTGAGATCAGACCTGAGCTGAAACCAAGAGTCAGACGCTGAACTGACTGCACCACCCAGGCGCCCCTACAATTGTGGCTGTTTTCAAACACAAATCTGATTGTCATTTTCCTTGCTTAAAGCTGAGCACTTAGGCCAGAAGCCAGGGTCTAACCCCTGCCTTCCTCCTATTACTCCCCCTCCTTGCTTAATAGACTCCAACCACGTGAACTTGGAATACTAGTCTCATTCCCATCTCAAGGCCTCTACACTTGCTCTTTCTTCAGTTTGGGATTGCTCTTTCCCACATCTTCATGATTCTTGTTCATTTAAATCTTAGCTCAAAGATACCTTCTGAGAGAGGCCTTTCCTAGCCACCCTGTCTAAAGGAGGTCCCTATATCTCCAGCCTTTGTGATTACTCTGTCTCCCATATCTGGGTTCTGTTTCCAACAGAATCTATCACTTACCGTTGTCTAAAATGACATTATTTATTCATGTATTATCTATCTTTCCCTAATAGAAAGAAGGTTCATGGGGACAGGGACTTTATTCTGTTAAGTATGGAATCCCTGACATTAGGGCCTGCACCTCATGGAATAGATGCTTTATAAGTATGTTCTGAATATTAGAAGCCTAGCCCCCAAAACATTGCACAGAAAATGTGTGAAAATTAGAAATTGGTCTCTAAATTTTGTGTCACATTGCCAAGTTGATGGAGTGATGAAATTGAAATCTCCTGCTTCTCTTTGTTTTTGCCCTTTTTTTGGAGGAGGAGGGAGGCATGCACAGAGATACACACACACATACACACACACAGTGTATGAGATTGATTCCAGTCAATAGTATTTATTGAGTGATCACTGTGGCTTAAGATAAAAATTTGGGAAAAAGTCACTCTTTTTGTGAGTGACTTATTTTTCTGAGTCTACTAAAACATCAGTTAAGCATCTGTTCTCTAAATGAGATTTGATTGAGTATTTCATTTTTTACTCCACAAATATAAAGGTGCTTTCAATTTCACTGCTAAATTTAAGTGTTTTACATTGGAAAAAGAGCACATTGAATTTTGAAATGAGATCTTTTCTGGTTTCACTGTTTTTTTTTTTTTTTTGTTATCAAAGTTTTAATTTCTCTTTGAATGGCAAATAATTACAGTATTCATTTAGAAATACCCCTGAGCAAAGTCACGAGTCTCAAATTTTACTTTATTTTTCTTTTGTCTATTCAGGCAGTATATTACTGTCTAGATTACTCAAGACCTCCAGTGTATTCTGTAGTCCTAGGGGATTCCTTAATGTGGCCACTCATGCCTTAGTTGTTCTCAAAAGTATGGTTCCTCAGACTTGTAGCATCAGCATCACCTGGGAACTTGTTAGGAATGCAAATGCCCAGGCCCCCTCTAGACCTCCTCAATTAGAAACTGTGGGGGTGGTGTCTCGCAAGCCCTCCAGTTGATTCTGGTGCACACTTTGAACACCATGGCTTAGTAAATGTTAAAGGGTCAAGGTAGCGTGATCCTACAAATTAGCCAAATGGCATTAATTATTAGCCCTGTAAGTCCACCTCCTTTTTGGTCCCTGAATTTGATTGGTTCACTAAGGCTAGGCTGTAAAGTTATTTGCTTGATGGATTGCCACATATTGACTTTGGGTTGTTTGTATTTCTCTGAACCTGTCACTGTAATGATTTGCCAGGACACTTAATAGGAACAGACGGTAATTTTTTTGCAGCCATGGCTTTCTGAGTCATGGGTGGCTAGACCCTTAATGTCCTTCTGCATAGATTTCTCCAGGGACCAGGCATGCTGTTCACATACTTTTTTTAAATTTTATTTTATTATGTTAATCACCATACATTACATCATTAGTTTTTGATGTAGTGTTCCATGGTTCATTGCGTATAACACCCAGTGCTCCATTCTGTACGTGCCCTCTTTAATACCCAATCGCCGGGCTAACCCATCCCCCCACTCCCCTCCCCTCTAGAACCCTCAGTTTGTTTTTCAGAGTCCATAGTCTCTCATGGTTCATCTCCCCCTCCAATTGCCCCCCCCTTCATTTTTCCCTTCCTACTATCTTCCTTTTTTTTTTTTAAAAAACATATAATGTGTTATTTGTTTCAGAGGTACAGGTCTGTGATTCATCAGTCTTACACAATTCACAGCGCTCACCATGGCACATACCCTTCCCAGTGTCTATCACCCAGCCATCCCATCCCTCTCACCTTAATGAGGGAGGTGTCATTGTTGGATCACAGGAGACCTTCAAGAGCATTTAGTTCCCCCCAGTTTAGTTTACCGGTAGGGAAATTGAGCCCCCATGAGGTTGTGCTTTACTTGCAATAGTACAGCTAGTTAGTGGTAGAGGCAGGATTTCAGGTTTTTGGACTCCACTGAGCCAGGATTCCTGCAGGGGGAGGACAGAGCTGCAGCTTAGCTTGCTCTGTGCCTGCAGGACATTCTTTTCCTACCGACAGGTTTTCTTCTTTATTTAAAGAAAAAAAGCAAATAGAAAAAAGTCAGGAAGTTCTCATTGAAACTAATAAAAGTGTCTAAAGAGAATGAAAAAAGCAGTTTGAGAACTTTGGTATGGAGGAAATAACCTGACATTAACTGTTTTAATTATAGTTGTTGCATTGGCCTTATCAGTGTGGGAAGAGGGAGCATTTGAGCCCTACAGGGAAGTGGGATATGGACAACAAGATGACCCTCTTCCTGAATCTGCCTGTTCAGGCTGCAGCTTAGTGACTGTGTGATCCCAGCAGCTGTCAGAGATGGGGCTGGACTCAGGAAGAGACCTGGACCTCAGACCCAACACTGCCACAGATAGTGGTGTGATGTTCCATGAGGAGGTCACCTAACTTCCTTGGCCTTCACTTTCTAGTAAATGGGTATAACAAGACCTATCCTGCCCATCTGAAAAGAAAAATGTCAGATAGTGGGAAGCAGTGTATCACTGTAGTTAGGAGTACAGACTCTCTTGCAGGTTCCAGACTCCCTAAGGTTCAAATTTGGCTCTTTAACTCACTGGTGTGGCAGTAGCCGGTCACTTAGCCTTTTTGTGGAACACATATAATGAAATTAACTGCTTCACAGCATTGTAGGGAACATTGAATTAGTTAGTCTATGTAAAGTGCATAAAATAGTATCTGGGATTTAGTAAGTACAATGTGTTAGCTGCTGTGGTTATTACTATTTAAAAAATATTATTTTAAGAGATGAGATTTCTATAAACATTTTCTCAAATGATTCCATCACTTGGTAATGGTACTGGGCAAATAGAGGGTTCTTATGCAGTAATGTTTTTTTTTTTTAAGGAAAGCATTTTATTTTTTTTTTTAAGATTTTATTTATTTATTTGAGACAGAGAGAGCATGCACACGCATGAGAGAGAGCACAAGGAGCGGTGGCAGATGGAGAAGCAAGCTTGCTGTTGAGCAGGGAGCCCGATGCAGGACTCGATCCTAGGACCCTGGGATCGTGACCTGAGCAGAAGGCAGATGCTTAACCGACTGAGCCACTCAGGCGCCCATCTTATGCAGTAATTGTTAATGGAGGAGTTATTCTAACATCCAGCTTGTGCCAGGGCCCCCTGTGAAAAGAAGCTGATTTTGATGCCCTAAAATGTCAGGCCTAGAGCCTGTGATATTGAGCAGTTTATTCATAAAGTAGTATGGCTAGAGAAAACTCAAAGGTGGAAACTTCTCAATTTTGCTTTCATGTATTTGTATACAAACTATCCTAACAGATGGACATCTTAATCTTACAGAAAAAGTTCATTAACTGCAATTTTGGTTTTTGTTGTTTGACTAGGTTTCTTTCTGTCTTGCCTTTCCAATTGTTATTAGGATTCTTGATAAGGATTTTGGTGATGAAAATTCTAACTCTAAAAGCTAAATAATCAAGTTATCCAGCAAGTGAGTGGTAGACTTTAGGAGCCTTTCTCCTCTTGTGGTTGGAATCAATGAAAATTTCTACTATTGCTGTATATTTCTGAGTAGTCTGTTTTGGGAGGGATTATGGTGCTGAGGTGCCTTTTCATTGCATTTTAAAAGGACTGGAGTTTAAGAATTTGAGAGTTATTGTTTTATTTGCATATATAAATTAACTTTTTATTTTCTTTACTTTCAGCCCCCCCCCCCCAATCTGTATTCATGGTCTACTCGCCCATCTTTGTGTGAGTCCCTTAAGGCTAGAGATTGTCGTATTCATTTCTTATGTATTCCATTTCCCCTTTTCCTTTGGATCCTAATAGTGTGCCTAGTATATACTAGGCTCTCAATTACAGTTAGTTCAATGAATATTGTTGATGTTTCTGATTAGTTATTAAAGTGGCCTGTTCTGAAACCTCACTTGAAGGCTTAAGTAATTCATTAGTATCATGGTGATCTAGTATTTACCCAGGTCTTCCTAAATTTTCATTGATGAATCCTTACATTACTTATCTGAAGTATTCAAATTTCAAGATGCTCATGGCATGTCATGGATGTTAAGAGCTTTAGTTTTCTCTGTGAGATAGGGATGCAACAGCTGGGAAGATAGAGGCACAGAGAATTAAGAGCATCATTCAAGACTGTAAAGTAGTTATTGTAGGAAGAGACTCCTAGGATGAGCTTCCATGCTTCTATGACCCCAGAAGCCAAAGGACAAATACAAAACAAAACAAACAAAAAAACCTGATGAAAGCTCTAAAGGGAAACCCAGATCAGGTTGGATATGGGAATGGATATTGACCTAGATTGGGTAATATTTCTTTGCTGTCTGAGGGTTCTGATTAGTGACTTATTTCTAATGTACGTTTGTTTTTACTTTTAGCATTGCAGTGTCGGGATGGCTATGAGCCCTGTGTAAATGAAGGAGTATGTGTTACCTACCACAATGGCACAGGATACTGCAAGTAAGTTATTCTGTTTTTTTTTTTTTTTTTTCCTTTTTATATATTTTACTTTTCCCCAGTAGAACCCTGGACAAGATTTAGTTCTACTAATTCTATTTTCAATACTTCTGTGAAATGTTACTGGTTCTCTAACTTTTCTGATGTAGTCTTTGTGGGGGATGAAGATGGAAGGATGTAGATGTCAGATAAATGGTTAACAAGAACTTCTTATTATCTTATCACTATCTTTTTCATTATGAAAAAGACTTTTCAGTGAGTGTGGCTAGTTAATGTATATTGAGTGCATTCTTAGAATCACTCCTCAACGTGTTAGTTATGATCTTGTTTTTAAGTCAAACCACAATAGATATTAACTTTAATTCTGCCTAGTGTAAGTGAATATTACAACATGAATCTATTTTTCTGGTGTAAAATAGTCCAGTTCCTAAAGCGAGACTGTGGGAAAGATGCATATGCACTTGTAGGGATGGGATGGGGAACAGGCACTGTGGAGAATGTCATTATATGGGCTTACAAGAGTAAGGGTATGGAACAGGACTAGGGAGCATAGGCCAAGAGCAGTTTTTCTTTTTCTCCAACACCTAGTTTAGCTATACTTTTTGTTTCTTTGAGGAGGCCTGTGAGATTATCCCATAAGTAGCTCCTCTTTGTGTCCTATGGACCATATTTTTTTCCTTCTGGCTCTGGCTCAATTGAAATTTTTTTTTAAAGATTTTATTTATTTATTTGTCAGAGAGAGCGAGAGAGCACAAGTAGGGTGAGCGGTAGGTAGAGGGAGAAACAGGCTCCCCGCTGAGTAAGGAGCCTGATGCGGGACTCGATCCCAGGACTCTGGGATCATGACCTGAGCCGAAGGCAGATGCTTAACTGACTGAGCCACCCAGGTGTCCCTCAATTGAAAATTTTTGACGGGAACATGTATTCATTATATTTAGATCATGGAAAATAAGACTGATAATATAACTTTTCTTTAACACTCTCATGGGGTACACTTGTCCTCTGCCTTAGTAGCAGTACTTGCTTGATAAGCATTTTAAACGAGTTTTATTTCTTTTCTGGATATTTAATTGGATAACATAATATAATATATATATATATAATAATGACATTGGTTCCAGTCAAATCCATTCTGACACCAGGCTCAAAGTTCTTTTTTTTTCTTTTTTAAGATTTATTTATTTATTTATCAGAGAGAGAGGGGGAGAGAGAGAGCGTGAGCAAGCACAAGCAGAGGGAGAAGCAGAATCCCTGCTGAGCAGGACCCTGAGATCATGACCTGAGCTGAAGGCAGACACTTAACCAACTGAGCCACCCAGGCGTCCCAGGATCTAAGTTTTTTAATGTCATAAGTGAGGATTTTTGCAAGTCAGGGAAGATGCTCTTGAGCAGAGTGACAATATTTTAAGCTATGATGACAGTAAAGTTGTTTTTTAATTAAAGATTTTATTTATTTATCTGAGAGAGAGAGAATGAGAGAGAAAGCACAATCAGGGGGAGAGGGGCAGAGGGAAAGGGAGAAGCAGACGCAGGGTCGCGTGGATGCGGGGGATGTGGGGGACCCGATGGACACGGGGGACGCAATGTGGGACTCAGGACCCTGGGATCCCAGGACCCTGAGATCATGACCTGAGCTGAAGACAGTCCCTTAACCGACTGAGCCACCCAGGTGCCCCAGATGACAGTAAAGTTTAACTGTAGGTTGCTTGAATTGGAATAAAGATAATACTGGAAATGAAATGTTTTTGTAACTGGTAATGAGCTGCTCACATAGTTTTTCTAGCTGGAAAACAAAAAACAAAAACATGTGATGTAGTCTTCACTCAGAATGGTAACACAGCTGGAGATAATAAAGGGGAGGAACTTAATACCTTAGAACTGGCTACCAGAATCTTCAGTCCCTTTTTGGCACCTGGTGTCATAGTTACTTGCTTTATTCTATTATTCAGCTCTCTTGTGGTAGTTAACACATTAAATTATGATCATTTGTAGATGTGTTTGTTTCTTCTACTGGATTTCGAGGTCCTTGTTAATGCCTGATACGTAGCTAGAGCTTAACAATGTGTTTCTTGAACCAGAAGGTGCCCAATAGGTTTCATCATTCACATGTTTTTTTTAATCTGTGTCTTAAATAAGAAGGTACTGTCCTCGCCTCTGAGAATTTTTTTATTTGCTTCACACAGCATCTAGTATGGTAGTACTATACTGAGAGGCACTTTAGTTCTACTTGGACACAATTCAACGTGGTGACTTATGTAGGGGGAATTTCAAATAGGTTCTAAGTGTTGGCCTACATATTTGTGGTTTGCTGTGGGAAGAGAGACTAGTCTCTGAGCACTTACCAGGAGAGGACACTAAGGGTCACTTTTGGGAGAAAAGAGATTTGTGGGCTATTAGTCTCCAACTCTCCAACCAAGGTGAGAGAGACACAGTTTCCCCTGGTTTCTAGAAGAAGCACTGCTAGGGGACAGGGAACTCACTTTGTGGTTAACAAAAATGGAGCTGCCCAAAATCTGTCCGTGGATGCTTGTTAATTGTTGATGGGATAGGTTGCTTATGGATATGGTTCTGGGCGAGTCCCTCAGATGTCCTCCAACCCTGTGTGAGGGAAACAAGCCCCCTGAGAAAGGAGAGTAAGGAAAAAAATGGGCGAGACTGTCTTTTTGGGAGACCAATATGAACAACAAAACTTGTAAAAAGAGGGTATTTCTCTATGTTGGTAAAAGCAATATTAGCATCTTCAGGAGTGGCTGTGTCAGTGACTTAAGTGGACACAGGAAAAGCAAGAACAATATCAGGGAGGCGAACTCAGTCATCCCTACAATGCCACAGGATGTTAAGAAGCAAAATTTTAAGCAAAAATAACATCTACTTAGCAGACCTTTCAGTGTATTTTCACCAACTTTCCTTTTTTCCTTGGGGAAAGAAGGTAATCCAGCTTGTTCAGTAAATATTATTTTCCCAAAATGGTAAATGGATATTAGAGCACTTAGAAGTTCTATAAAAATTACATCAGACATGCAGGGCATATGATTATCTTTTTGTTCATGAGATTGCTTAGTGGATTAAGAAAAGAAAGTTGAAGCCAAATTCTTTTTACAGGGGGTGGGAGGGTGGGAATTAATGGCAAATGTTTTAGAGTAGAAGATATCTGACTATCTGTTTAAAGAGCATAATGCTACTGATTCAGCTAAAATATAATCGTTGTTTATAGAAATTATAGAAGTCCTTGATAAGATCACGTTGACAGATGAGGATAAGTACTTTTAAAGGTTAGTTTTGTACACAGCTCAACTATTTTTTCTCACTGTTAGGAGCCCAAGTATTCTATCAGTCTATGATTAGATTGGGATGCCAGACAAGGAGAACCTGTGTAATCTTGCATAAAACTCAATTATTGCTCCTAAATAGTTGTTGTCAGATCTTAATAAAGCCCTCTCACTACAGAGAGATAAGACATTTTATTCTCTCCCTTGTCCTACTGGGAGGTGTAAATATATAATTAAGTTTGGCTGTCATTAATCACTTTCAAGTTGTTTGTCTCAGGCTTTCAAAGATAAACCATTCCAAATCCCAATTTGATTGAAAATCATGGGTAACTCAAGTTCACTAGAATGTTGGGGGAGGGTAAGGTTTTGGTTTGTAAAATGCACAAAATGTGCATTTTTAAGGACATATTTGGCATAGTTATTTAAAGTCCTTATTTGTCAGTTCTTAACATCTGGATTGTCTTTGGGTATGTTTGTATCAACAACTCCTTCTGTTGACTCTGGGTACAATTTCCCTTTACTTCTCATTTGTGGTAGTTTTTGTTATTTACTGGACATTGTGAGCGATGCCTTTTAGTGTTTACCTTCCTTTAAAGAATGGTGAGTTTTGTTCCAACAGGGAGTTACATCACTGGAAGATCGCCTTGATCCTATGAAGGCTTGGTTTTAGGACTTGCTTTGGCGGGTCTGTTTTGCCTTTAGTCTGACAGTGTAAGTCTTAGTCCTGGGATGTGGTTCGTAGTCCCAAGGTATGACCCCTCAAGGGGATTAATGGGAAGTGTGAGGTGCTTGTCAAGCCTGGTGTTTCCCAAACCCCTCTAATTTAGTAGGACTTGAATTCAAACTTGGGACTCCCCAGAACTGCTCTCAGTCTTTCAGCCTTCCAGCTCTTCCTTTCTTTGGGTTCCTAAATACCTTGTTCATGCACAGCCAGTAATCATTTAAGGATTTGAGTGGAGTCATATACATATTTTAGGGCTACCTGCTCTGTGGTTCTGTCTTTTCCAGGATTTCTCCTCCTCTAAATTCTAGGTGCTTTGACAGTTCCAGATACCTTTGACTCCTCAGCTCAGTAAGATTTCCATTTTCTGCTTGCATTCTGTTCCTCATGTGCTGCATGGACTGAGGAATACCTTTAGGGAAAAAGCTATATAAATGTAGGTTTCATATGGTTTGGTTTTCTTTTTTTGAGGCTCATATCCCAGTTTCTGCCTGCTTTTGATTACTTTTACCTTTAATATATTGTCCACAGCATCTAATTATTGTAAGCAAGAGAGTTGATCTGATATAATTACTCTGCCATTATTTTTAATGATAAAAATGGTCATTAGAAAGGACTCTTTGAAAAAATTCTACATGCCACTTCGGAGGTAACTAGCACAGTGTTTATTAAACACTGGAAAGTCACCATGAATTACTTAGGTACCTGTGGATGGGCGATTGCATTTGAGAATCTCTACTTTTTGCCAAAGTACCTAAGTAGAAACTACATTTTAAAGTAATCATTATCAAAGTAAATTATTTTTACTTTACATTATCGAAGTAAACAAAGTAAATCATTATAAATATAAAATGTTATAAAGTATAACTTTGTTTCACAATTTACCTAAAATTTGTCTGCTAGCTGTAAGAAACATTAAACATTAACAACTAACAATTTTCCTTGCCAGGATTAGGAGTAATGTTGGTGGTCCAGGCCTCCTAAAGCCATTCAAGGAAACTAGAGCCATTGCCTTCTTTGTCCTCTTGATATGTTTCTCTTGAGTCAGGAGAGAATAGAGACACTTGGAATCTTCCAGAGCCTGGCTTAGAGTAGAGGATGCACTATCAATATTTGTGTTGTAGTGGTGCTGTCCTAGAAAGGCATTTTCAAAAGTCAAGGCTGACCAGCATTTTCCCCTTTCACTCACCTTGTTAGTGCATTCAGTGCTGTTCAGGGCAATATCAGATCAAAGAGATGCACTGGGAAAAATGTCAACTGTTAAATCACTTTCTCTTTCTTCTATGCTGAAACTGGTTCTGCCAAGAAGATTCCTTCAAGTAGAGTGCCCTATTTAGCAGAACATCATTTATACAGGTCTTCTGGCAGAGGCTAGCAGAAGCGTGGCCACTTTTCCGTAGTTCTTTTATCTTTACCATAAAATGAAGAATACTGTCTTTTGCTCACTGAATACCTTTCGCAGAATAATCTTTCTTTTTTTTTAATAATAATGTGATACTTAAGCTATTAGTTCAGGAATTACTTATTGTATGCTCTTTATGTATACTACGTATAATAGATAACTGAAGTCTGTGGTAATAGCTGCAAGTAATTGATAGCATTATCACATTACTTCACACTCTTTGGAAAGTCATAAAATAATTATCGATTCATTAACCTGGACTTTTTAAAGAGGTTCAGAATAAGTCTTATTAGACTAATGCAAAGTGAATTGTGAAATGACTGTAATGTCAGAGCAGAAACTGTTAGTGACTGGTAGGGCTGGGACCAGGGTGAGGTGAGTGAGGCCTTCATCTCAGGTGTAAAATTTTAGAAGGTGTCAGAAAACCCAGTTACCAGGATAAATATTTTAAGAGTCTCATGTTCTACTGACTGAGCTAGCTGGGCAGTTATAGTTTAATGCAGTAGTTCAGAATATCAAAATTAATGCAAAAAAACTGTGATAAAAATATCCAAATTTTAAAAAAAGAGATCAGTATTACTGACTTTTCCTTTTGCCTTAGGCTTCAGTATGATTCCTTGTGGTACTCTTGTGTGGATTAAGGTATCTGAAAGAGCCCTGCCTGGTGACATAGAGGGGACATAGGTTTTTATGCCAGATGGACTAGAGTTTGAACCCTAATTCTTGTTAGCAATCAGACCTTTGGCAAGTTAAAGAATATTATGCTAGCCAATGTTTATTGAGCACTTATTATATGCCAGGCTCTGTGCTTAATTAACCTTTTTATATGTGTTATTGTAGTTCTCATATAAGTTACATGTCTTAATATCTCTGTTTTACTGATGAGTATATATGGAAACTCAAAGAAGTTAAATGATTTCCCCAAGATCACATAACTTCTATTTTTTAAAATTTTTTAAAGTTTTTTTTTTTTTTTTTAAGTTAACATACAGTGTTATATTAGCTTCAGGTGTACAATATAGTGATTCAACACTTCCATATGTCACCCTGTACTCATCATGACAGGTACACTTCTTAATCCCCATCATCTATAGAACGCATCTCCCTCTCCCCTCTGGTAACCATCAGTTTGTTCTCTACAGTTAAGAGTCTCTTTCTTAAAAAAAAGTCTGTTTCTTGATTTCTCTCTCTCTCTCTCTTTTCCTTTGCTCATTTGTTGTTTCTTAAATTCCACATTATGAGTGAAATCATATGGTATTTGTCTTTCTCTGACAGACTTATTTCACTTAGCATTATACTCTCTAGCTTCATTCAAGTCATTGCAAGTGGCAAAATTTCCTTCTTTCTTATGACTGAATAATATTCCATTGTATAAAATACATCTTTATCCATTCATCAATTGATGGGACACTTGGGCTGCTTCCATATCTTGGCTATTGTAATTAATGCTGTTATAAACATAGAGGTGCATATATCCCTTTGAATTAGTGTTTTTGTAGTCTTTGGGTAAATACCCAGGAGTGCGATTGCTGAATCATAAAGTAGTTCTATTTTTAACTTTTTGAGGAACCTCCATATTGTTTTCCAAAGTGACTTGACCCGTTTGCATTCCCACCAATAGTGCAAGAGGATTCCCTTTTCTCCACATTCTTGCCAACACCTATTGTTTCTTGTGTTGATTTTAGTCATTCTGACAGGTGTGAGGTGATATCTCATTGTAGTTTTGATTTGCATTTTCCTGATGGTAAATGATGATGAGCATCTTTTCATGTGTCTGTTGGCCATCTGTATGTCTTCTTTGGAGAAATGCCTGTTCATGTCTTCTGCCCATTTTTAAATGGATTATTTGATTTTTGGGTGTTGAGTTTTATAAGTTCTTTATATATTTTGGCTACTAAGCCTTTTGGAATATGTGATTTGCAAACATCTTCTCCCATTTTGTAGGTTGCCTTTTAGCTTTGTTGATTTTATCCTTCCCTGTGCAGAAGGTTTTTATTTTGATATAGTCCCCGTAGTTTATTTTTGCTTTTGTTCCCTTGTCTCGGGAGACGTATCTAGAAAAAAGTTGCATTTGTCCAATGTTCAGTGTCAAAGAGGTTACTACCTGTGTTCTCTTCTAGGATTTTTATGGTTTCTAGTCTCACATTTAAATTTTTAGTTCATTTTAAATTTACTTTTGTGTATGGTATAAGAAAGTGGCCCAGTTTCTTTCTTTTGCATGTTGCTGTCCAGTTTTCCCAGCACCATTTGTTGAAGAGACTGTCTTTACCCCATTGGATGTTCTTTCCTGCTTTGTCAAAGATTAATTGACCATATAGTTGTGGGTTCATTTCTGGGCTTTCTGTTCTGTTCCATTGATCTATGTTTCTATTTTCGTGCCAGTACCATACTGTTTTGATTACTACAGCTTTGTAATATAACTTGAAGTCCGAAATTGTGATGCCTCCAGTTTTGCTCTTCTTTTTCTATTTTATTTTATTTATTTGAGAGAGAGAGAGAGAGAGAGAGCATGAGCAGGGGGAGGGGCAAAGGGAGAGGGAGAAGCCGATTCCCTGCTGAGCAGGGAGCCTGAATGGGCTCGATCCCAGGACCCCGAGATCATGACCTGAGCCGAAGGCAGATGCTTAACCCACTGAGCCACCCAAGCACCCCTGTGCTTTTCTTTTTCAAGATTGCTTTGGCTATACAGGGTCTTTGTAGTTCTATAAAAATTTTAGAATTGTTTGTTCTAGTTCTGTAAAAAACGCTGTTGGTATTTTGATAGGGATTGCATTAAATGTATAGCTTGCTTTGGGTAGTATAAACTTTTTAACAATATTTGTTTTTCCAATCCATAAGCATGGAATGGCTTTCCATTTCTTTGTGTCGTCTTCAATTTCTTTCATCAGTGTTTTATAGTTTTTAGAGTACAAGTCTATACTATAGCATTTCTGAGAAGTAGCCTTTGACTTGAAAGCTCAGTGCAATTACTGCAGATGAAATATAAGAAGGCAGTGAAGGTGGGGAGAGAGGATCCTATCTATTAAAATGCTCTTTGGTGGAGAAAACTAAATTGAAAAACTTGAAACTTCTCTCTTCTTTTTCCTAATGGAACATGAACAAGTCCAGACAGATTTTATGCAGCTGTGAAATTGAGACAGGTCAAATTCAACAGCTTCTGATAAATTTTGCTGCCAGCTCAGAAGTCACAAGTTGTTAAACATAGTGCCTTACATTTGCATAGTGAGTTATAGATATACAGATGTATGTCCTGTGAGGCTTTCCTTATTTAGGGCATGAGATCTGGACACTGTAACAGTACCATTCCTAAGTGATTCTTCTTATTAACACTATGTGTTTGAAAAATCCTTTAACAAATACATTAGGTGTCCCTGAGAAAATTTTTATAAAGTAAGTCTTGATTATCAGTTTCTTATAATATAGAACAATGGGATTCCCGTACTCTTTTCAACTAATCTTTTTCTTCAGGTTGGAATCTTTATAAACTTCATGTTAGGTAAAGAAGTAGGAGAAGGTGATTCTTAGACTCTGCCTGTATCCTTTTGCCTGTCTTGGGTAATTGCCAATAAGTTAAATCAACTAATTTTGGCCTGCAAACCTGGCATGAATAGATGTGAGTTTAGCTAGGCTTCTTTCAACACAGTCCCCAAGTTAACCATAATCCTCTCTAAAGTTTCTTTCTTATTGTTCCATTGTGGCATGTCAGCACCATTAATTTCATGTAGGAATTCTTTTCTCCCCTTTTTTCTTGTGACTAAGCAGGATGAGAAATATTTTTCTTCTAGGATCTTGAGTAGCTTAATTAAATACTTCATTTTAAATTTTGGCTGTCTATCTTTCATCGAGGCTAGCAAGATTGAATACAGAGGGGTGGGGATATCAGAATGTGATAAAAATGTAATTATCTAAAAATTTCCAAATACTTTTTTTTCGTTAAGCTAGCATAAATATGTGGGCATGAAGGAGGTTTTCTTTAAGTGCTCTTCTAAATGTCCCGTAGCTGGGAATTTTGTAGCTAGGAATAAAGTTTGGTGTCTCCTCTATCGCTACAGTCTTTTCTGTGTGTGTGTGTGTGTGTGTGTGTGTGTGTATGTGATGTGAGTTTTTTGTTTTTGTATTTGTCTTAGTTGTGTTTTACTTTACATTTCAATGTACGGTAAATTACAATTTCTCTGGGGCTTCCCAAAGTTTTCTATATTCTATTTACCTATTGTCAGTAATCTTTGCTAGCACTTCATGCTCTGTGTCCAAAAATGTCTCACTGATTTTTATACTGATGCCTTCAGGCTTCCCTTATTAATGCAATTACCTTCTGTTTAAAATGGTCCTCTCCTAAACAAACTATTACTTGAATATTTATCAAAAGGCTTTTATGAAAGAAAAGTGAAAGCAAAGACTAATAAAGGCATTATTTCAGTGATAGGTGGTATTACTCATTGAACCCATCCAACTGGAACATCATACCTAATATTTTTTCTTCACATAAGTATGAGGAGAAGGTAGGTGTTAATGAAAAAATAACCTGATTAGGACCTATGTAGGGATAGTGGCATTTAGGGTACTGAATCTCTATAGATTCAGGCCACTTTCCTGTACTTGCTCTGTCTATAATCCTGTATCCTGAACACTGAAGGTCAGATAGACCGAGGCACTGTAGGATTCTTACTCTTTGTCTTGGTCAGCTCAGGCTGCTATAACAAACTACCACAGACTGGGTGGCTTAAACAGCAGACATTTATTTCTCACAGTTCTGGAGGCTGAGAAGTCTAAGATCAAGGTACTGGCAGATTCAGTTCCCTGTGAGGACCTTCTCCCTGGTGAGATGGCCACCTTCTCACTATGTATATATTTTTTTAAATTTTTTATTGTTATGTTAATCACCATACATTACATCATTAGTTTTTGATGTAGTGTTCCATGATTCATTGTTTGTGCATAACACCCAGTGCTCCATGCAAAACGTGCCCTCTTTGATACCCATCACCAGGCTAACCCATCCTCCCACCCCTCTCCCCTCTAGAACCCTCAGTTTGTTTTTCAGAGTCCATCGTCTCTCATGGTTTGTCTCCCCCTCCGATTTCCCCCCCTTCATTCTTCCCCTCCTATCTTCTTCTTCTTTTTTTTTTTTTTGTATATTTTCACAAGTAGGGAGAGAAAGCTCTGGTCCCTTCATCTCGTTATATGGGCACTAATCCCATCATGAGGAACCTACCTCAGGATTTTATCTACCTAATTACTTCCCAAAGGCCCCACCTCCAAATATCATCATATTGGGGATTAGAGTTTCACTATATGAATTTTGGGGGATGCAAACATTCAGTCCATAGCACTCTTCAAAGAAAAGTTTAATTTTCATCAAACTAGTATTTATTGAGTTGGCTACACTGACTGAGCACTGTGCTAGGTATTGTGAATAGACATAAAGGCCCAAGAGACTTGTGCTCTCTGACTTAACTTATTTATGAGTATAAAATACCTTGGGAGTGTCTGCTAATGAATGTCATGTTTCTCTCACATAAAACATGGTGGCAGTCCTCTGACATCTTGCCATCTCGTTAGGGAGATGAGGCATACATATATGTATAAAATACAATAGTCTGTAACTACCCAGTGTGTCAGCACAGATGATAAAAACTATGGAGATTCAGACAAGGGAGGAACTACTACAGGACAGAAGATTAAAATCAGAGGATTTTTAGTGGATCACTTAGATTATAAATCTGAGAATATTGACGGAGATCAGTAGTAGAAGGATGGAAGTACAGAGACTGAGGGGACCAGAGGGGCTGTTGTTTCTAGAATAATCATTACCAATGTCTTCATCATTTTGTTCTTTTTCTTTTTAAGGTTTTATTTATTTATTTGAGAGAGAGATGGATAGTGACCGAGTGAGAGAGAGCACAAGCGGGGAGGAGAGGGAGAAGCAGACTCCCTGCCAAGCAAGGAGCCTGACGTGGGGCTCGATCCCAGGACTCTGGGATCATGACCTGAGCTGAAGGCAGACGCTTAATGACTGACCCACCCAGGCACCCCTTCATCATTTTGTTCTTAATGACATAGTTTTAAAACTTTTCTACATCTTGTTTCTCTCTTCTGTCTCTACTTTAGTATGTGTGAAGTTTTACTAAACCAGTATGTGGATTCATCTGGTTTCATAGTGATAGATAACTGATTTAAAAAAATCAGTCCTTTAATACGTGTTGGCTTGAATGCTTGAAGATAAAATGTCTAGAGTGAGGGTTGGAGGGGAAGACCAGGGGACAGGAAGGGGGGAAGCTGGGAGCATCATCTTTCCTACTCCTAGAACTTTTTGGTTTTGACTTGATTTTTATGCTGGTTTCAGAAGCAGCCAGGTGAGCTTGTGGACACCACTTACAAAGGAATTCAGAATCCAAGCATCTCTGAGGCAAGAAAAAGAATGAGTTAAGATAGGAGAATGATGGAAAAACAGACACGAAGAATAGGATCAGTTGTCATATATGGTATGGTTCATTCTCCTAGCTGAGAATTCAGGTGTCCCATCCTCTTCTGTCCAGCATATTATTGGCGTGATCTAGTTCATTGCAGGGATCCAGAGTAAGCAAGCATCTGTTAGCCAAATCTTTGGTTAGCCCAAATTAGCTCATGTCCTTTACTGCTTGTTTCCTCTGATTATATAGTACATACCCAAACCCTCAATTATCCAGAATAAACTAGGGCTGCCTATTCTGCGTGGAAAACATTTGACAATGGTTATGATTCTCTTGGCTAGACCATGGTAGGGCCTTAGCCATTTAACTGCCTGTCCCTTTAAGATTTTGAAATGCCCATTCTCGTGTAAGCCAGACACAACTCCCTGATGAATTATTTTACTGGGCCCCTTCTGAAACTTCAGTCATCCTGAAAAATACCTCAGGAACCTCTTTGACTTTAATTTTCTGTCTTAATCCTATTTGTATATAATATTTGTGGTATCTGATTCTCTGCCTCATATTGCTACAACTCGTGGCCTTGCATTTCTGGGTCACTTTTAAAAAACGGAGAGAACTTGATTACTAATGAAAAGTTGACTCATTTCCTTCCAGGCAAAGGCTGACACTGAGTATCAGGAGTTCATAATTAGTCTCCACAGAAGCAATCTCTTTAATTATAGGACATCACTTATTCTTTCTTAAATTTTATAAGAATTAATGAGAACATCAAGAGTGGAAAAAATGATTAAGGTAGGTATTTATGCTGTGTTGAGAGGACATATAAAAGTGGTATCTGGAAAAAGGTCCTACATGAATTTAAGTGGTTTATTCCCTGCAAGTTTAAATTTGGAGCAGACCTTCCCAGACCATTGTTTTATACATGCATCAGTCATTTTTAGCCTTGTGAGATTTATCAGCAGGTCAGATTCCATAAAGAGACTTGCGGCATCTACCACCACTCTGGTCTGAAGAACACAGGCTCTCATGTTTTGGCCACTTGTTTTAGAGAAGATGGGGAGGCCTTTCTTTCCCTTTTAGGTTCAGGATTCTTACTTATTCTCCATATCTTGTTTAAATATATTGTTCTTTGCCTCTTTATGCTTCCTGTGAGGGGTTAGCTGAAAGTGTGAGTTGTGCAGCAATTCATTTACTCCAGTGAGCACTGAACTGTGCACTTAGAATGGTGATTGGTAGGCAGTGTGGAGGATGTAAGAGACAAATTTTGTGCCAGGAGCCCCGTCTTGGAGTGGGTCAATAGTCAAGACACACACAAGCACTGACTCCAAGCGTTAACATTAGCAGGCATTGTTATCCTTGGGCAGTACTGCTGAGGGAATTCAAAGCCAAAATTGTAGAGTTATCATACTTAGGAGGTTAAAAGGACTTTGACAAGCACTTCGCTTACTCACTTTGTTTTACATGTGAGGAGCCCAGGGCTTAATATGGCCAAGTGACCTGCCCTGGATTACATAACTGATTAGAATGTGGACTGGGACTAAAAATTGTTCCTTAGACCCCTGCAGGCGATCTAAAGATTCAGCACTACTTCCTTTCATTCTTGGTACCAACCCTCAAGGAATTAATGTGGGTGAACATGTATATGTGTATTGTGTGTGTAGATGTATCTATATCTCTAAATAGAGCTATATATGTATCTATCTAACTATAGAGAGAGAGATAAAAATAGAATTAAAAAAAAAACTTAGTGGTTTTGTGAGGCAGTTTTAAAGACCAAGAATTTTAACTCTAGCTACACATTTTATTTTCAACATTCCATGAAACAAAACAGTGTGGAAATTCTTTTGAGTTCCTCATAAGGGAGGTCTATGCTATATTAATATCCAAGGGGCCATGGAACATACAAAATGGAATCATACAATTGTAGAGCTAAAGGGAATATTAGAGTTTTTTGGCCTAGCATGTTTTATTTTTATTTTTATTTTTTAAGATTTTATTTATTTATTAGAGAGACACAGCGAGAGAGGGAACACAAGCAGGGGGAGTGGGAGAGGGAGAAGCAGGCTTCCCGCCGAGCAGGGAGCCTGATGCGGGGCTCTATCCGAGGACCCTGGGATCATGACCTGAGCCGAAGGCAGACGCTCAACAACTGAGCCACCCAGGCGCCCCTGACCTAGCATGCTTTAATACATGAGGAGGCTGAAGCTCAGAGAAGTAAAGTGGGCTGGTACAAGGTTAATATCTAGTGGCAGAGCCAGAGCTGGTGTAGAGGTCTGTGGGGAGCCACTCTATCAAAAAGATCTGGGAACATGCTAAAGTCTTAGGGTAAGAGATTTGTAAAATAATATACTAGTTACATTTTTATTCTTATTCAGATAAAAAAATAAACTCATGACTTTATATGTATATATGTAATACATATATTAAAAATATATATTTGTTCACGTATGCCCTAAATATATCTCACCTGCCACTAGGCAAGGGTTTTTAAAGCAGAATGATACAGGAGAATGTAGCCACATCAGGTATGGCTTTGCTTTGACTCAGTTTAGTAAGTAAAGTGCCTCCCCAGAGTTAGTGTGAAAACATGGTTGGGCTGTGATTTATATTATGGTGTTAACCATAATGCTGTTTTTTTGTTTAGATTTGGGAGATTTTATTTAGAACTTCAACTTGGTTCCTAAGTACAGGTCCAGCCTGGGCCATTTCAGGTTTCATAGTGTCTGTTTTGCTTATTACTCCCATCTTTTTGGGGTAATGCATTTATCTTCACTTTGAGTAAACTTGAGCGTACACTTTCAGGATGGTTGTTTGATACTCAGTTTCTCTGGTTTGGAAGGCTACAAATCATTGTATTATCTAAGATTTTTTTTGATCCCCTGGGCCATGGTCCTCTTAAGGTAAGTAGTGGTTTTTGCCATGAGTCACCATATTAGGGTTATACACCATAATTTTTTTCTGTGATGTCCATTATTTTTATTATCTTTGGTTCTAATTATGCAGAGATGTAGCAGTTGACAATGATGATCTTTTGACCATTCAGTTGCCTTTCTGAAATTAAACATACTTCATTACAAGTACTTCTAAAGTGGCCTGACTTCTGGTAAACAAAAAGTTACCTAAATTTCAAGCATGTGTTTTGAAAGTGTTTTCGCCTGCATATACTTTAATTCTGTCATGGCCTTAGAGCAGGGATCAGTAAACTTTTTCTTAAAGTTCCAGATAATAAAAGTTTTAGGCTTTGCTGGCCAAGAGGCAAATTGAGGATATTATATAGGTACCAGTATACCCCTTTAAAAATGTAACCATTTAAAAAATGTAAAAGCCAGCTCCTGGGGTGGAGATCCAAAAGCAGCTGGTCTTCACCCAGGGCAATACTTGCCAACCTTTACCTTAGAGCCTAATAGCCACTTGACACATCTTCCAAGCGCGTGTGGTATAAACTGGAAGAACCGTTTTTTGTGGTCAGTTGGGTTTTTTTTGTTGTTTTTTAAGCATGTAAAAGAAGTTCTTGAAGCAAATGTTGCTAAAGTTAGAACAAAGAATTATATCTGAATCCTCCTGTGTCAGTTTTTGGTTGATGCTGCATTTCTAGTTGAGATGATCTATACCGGAGGTCTACACAAAAGTAAGATCCTGTTACATTAATGAGTGGTATTAAAAAAATAAAGAAAACATTACATTTTTTGGGGCAATAACTGTTCTCTTACTGCCATAAAAGTGTTAAATGCTGATGTCATTAACTTCATGAAAGTTATCCTTTGTGTGGAAAGATTTTGGGATGATTATTGTGATGGTGATGGTTTTAATAATTGTTCTCAAAAGCTTATAATCTAGACGAAAACATAAATAAACCAAACCCAATCCCAGCAGTACAGTTAGTGTAGAGTATGCTTCCAAGTACAGGCATCAGTAGGCTAAGATGCACGTGTGGTGCTAGTATCTTCCATATGATGAGGGTGTGTGGGCTTTGCTGTTGTTTTTGTTGTTATAAGACTGCAAGAATATGTAAAATAATGATAGTGTTGTACTTGTAAAAGAAATAATCTGTATGGTATCTAGATGTATGTCAGATAAACTTTCCCATTAGACCATTGTTTAGTTTTGCAGGATTTTCACTTTGCTCCTATGGAGGCATAGACTTTGATTTTATACAGCAGATCAGATACAGATGAAGGAATTTCCAAAGACGAGGAACACTTCATTTTCAGGACACTTGAATTTGAATATATAGTTGACCCTTGAATAACACACGGCTTTGGGGCACTGACTCCTGCACAGTTGAAAATCCACATAACTTTTGACTCCCCCCAAAACTATGATTGCCTACTGTTAACCAGAAGCCTTACTTAAGATAACATAAAAGTCGATGAACACCTATTTTGTATGATATATGTACTATATACTGTATTCTTAGAGTAAAGTAGTTGGAGAAGAGAATGTGTCATTAAGAAAATGGTAAGAGAAAATACATTTACGGTACCATACTGTATCAGAAGACATCTGCTTGTGTGTAAACGGGCCTGCCAAGTTCAAACTCATGTGGTTCAGGATCAGTTGTGTACTAATGCAGGCATCATTTGTGGGAGACTGTTCTGTTCTTTTCAACGTTAATGAGCATTATGAAGTGCCAGATAATAGGCTAAGAATTACTTTATTTGTATATACTGTCTCAGTGTTCTTCAGTCTTTTTATCATTATCACTCTTTGCCCCAAAGAAGCCGTTTTAGACTTTTTTTTCCTAATTCCCCCATACCCCCAATGCAGTTTTAATACCACAGATATACTGCATCTTTGTTTATCTACTGTGGTTCTTTGGAAGGCCATACACCGTTGTAATATCTAGAAATGACCCCCAAGAACCAATTTTTTACCCCTTGGGCCATGATCTTTTTTTTTTTTTTTAAGATTTTATTTATCCATTTGACACAGAGAGAGACACAGTGAGAGAGGGAACACAAGCAGGGGGAGTGGGAGAGGGAGAAGCAGGCTTCCCGCTGAGCAGGGAGCCTGATGTGGGGCTCGATCCCAGGACCCTGGGATCATGACCTGAGCCGAAGGCAGACGCTTAACTACTGAGCCACCCAGGCACCCCACCATGATCTTATCTTAAGGGAAGTCTTTGTTTTGAAGTAGGGTTAGATACTGTTAATTTCTTTTCTCATGATGTCCATTATTTTTATTATGTGTGGTTCTAATTAAGGAAATTTAAGTGTTTCAGGGCATTCTGAAATTATATTTAATTTCCAATTATCCATGGAACAGTTTTGCATACCTGCATGTGTGAGTCTCCCCTCCTCCCTTTTTTGGGGAGAATGATTATTTTGGACCTACAAAGGAATATTTTTTATCCTCTTAAAGTTTAAAGAAATGCAGATTTTTCTCCTGCCTTCTCTTACATTCAAGTTTGGTTTGATAGGATTTGGGTGCAATTATTATTATTATTATTATCATCATTTTTTTTTTTAGAGAGGGGTGAAGGAGAGAGAGAATTTCAAGCAGACTCCACGCCCAGTGTGGAGTCCAGTGTGGGGCTCAAACCTGCAACCCTGAGATCATGACCTGAGCTGAAATCCAGAGTTGGATGCTCAACCAACTGAGCCACCCAGGTGCCCTTGGGTACAATTATTTTTGAACTAGGAATCTTTTCAGACCAAACTATAAGCTTTTGGAACTGTTTCACTTTCAGACAGATTTTTGGACTTTAGAACTTTGAAGGCAGTCATCCATTCATGCTGGGGAACAGAAAGCAGGCACCCATACTCATTTTTCTTCTCTGAAATCTTGTTTAATTTTCACTGCTCAGTCTCTTAAGAATCTAGAGGTTCATGCTACTGAGGCTACTTAGTAGGATGTTCGGTTCCTCAGGACTCCAGACTCCTGGTGGTTCATATAACCAATGTTTTATCAAAGATTAATAACAGATTAATGAAAGTACAAGAGAAAAAAAGACTCTGTGTGTGTGTGTGTGTGTGTGCGTGCACGTGCACATGCATGTGCACATACGTGCGTGTTTAGTTAATTTCATATTTTGGGGGAAAATGTGATTTAAAAAATCTCCATATGGGATTGGCTAGTCCATTTTTAATGATTTAGGGGTGAATGAGGGTTAAGAAATCCTCTCCATATTAGGAATCTTAATTAGGTTTAATAATCCTTTGGATAAATAGTTCAACCTGATGGTTCCCAAACTTTGAGTATAATTAAAGAGCCTTTTTAGGATTCCATGGACACCTGCATTTTCCTTTTTACTTCCATTAAGAATGTGAGTACTGCATAGTTGAAAGCCTTCTATATACCAATTACTGTGTTAGTGTGGTGGTGGACAATTCTTAGTCTGTTGGGAAGACAAATAATCAAAATAAAGTATAATGAGTGATATGATACATTGGGGTTATGGGAGTGTGCAGTGGGGGAATCAAGCCTGTTTCTCAGAGGAAAAACATTTAAACGGAAGTTTGAAGGAATTTTAGGGCTTAGTTCTGAGAAGAGGGTCAGGAAAAGTGTTTTGGGCTGAGTGACGAGCATGTACAAAGGTCTGGAGGTGAGAAGTGATGCA
The DNA here is from genome assembly GCF_964656455.1 of Halichoerus grypus. NCBI lineage: Eukaryota > Metazoa > Chordata > Mammalia > Carnivora > Phocidae > Halichoerus > Halichoerus grypus. The sequence continues at coordinate 88,286,737 of NC_135716.1, forward strand.
CTGTAGCACATTCTGGGAGCTGAAAGAAGAGTGTAATGCATAAAAGGAGATAATCTTGAAACCATTTTTCCATCTCTTGTTTGAAATGCAATGCATAATACCAAAATCCACTAAAAAAATCAGTAGCCACTATATAATACTTTTATATTTTAATAATCATAACAATATCTACAGTCCATTTAAATATGGACGCAAGACATTCTTTTAGTAGTCTAGAGAGCGCTCTGTAAGTGTTTGCAGATTCCTTGCAGTGACTGTATGGTACATAGCTTGGGAACAACTGGCTTAACTCATTCATTTTTGCCTATTACTGTGGAGGGTGCTTTTTGTAAACTCAAATGTTTAGAATATGTTTGCCATGTTGTAATCATGTAGAAGTAGACATTTTCTCGGGGTCCAGTGCAGTAGAATATGGCAAGGCACTGAATAAGAAGACATAGGGAAGACCACCTTCTGTTGTAGCAGCAATGCAAGTCTTTCAACACTGTTTGTGTGCCCTTGCCCAATCTTTCAAGTGATGATTGAAGAGCCTGGGTGCTCCGTTCGGCTTTTGAGTTCTGATAAATGAGCCCCGACTGTAAACTGGAAGATAAGGGTGTTTGCAAATTCTTGTGTAAATAAAGCATGGTTTCCCATTGCAGTGGTTACTGATTTCATAGTCTCTGATGAGGATGAATGATGCCATGAATTAACAGCTTTAAAACTAGTACCACTACAGCTTCTTTTTTGGTTTGGATTTATTAAAATACATGTGTGTTTATTGCTTTATTTGAATGGGGAAGGGGGTGAAAAACCTGAACACATAGAAACCAAGTGAGGTGGAGTTTTAGAAGATAATTCCCAGCCTCACAATTCCCCGTAAAATTCTTTTCCTGTGGGAAACTTTTAATTTGGAAGCATTCAGCCTAATGTGGGAACCAAGATTAACATTTTCTGAAATACTTCTACAAGAAAAGCAGAAATGTACTGTTCAGGAAGCTGAATTTACATAGTGGAAAAATGGGCTGTGCTGCAGTATTTGGTAGTCTTTGTTTATTAGTTGTGGTAAAAAGTTTGTGTGTGTGTGTGTGAGAGAGAGAGAGAGAGAGAGAGAGAGATATTAATTGTATATTTCTCTTTGTTTCCTTTACATCAATCCAGCAAAGCCCTAGAAAGTGTGTTTTACCACAAACCAGCCCAGTACTGGGCCCTAACTATACACAAATACCTTTTTTTTAAAGCTCTTTTTGTTTTCTCTTCTTGCTGAGTAAGCTGTAGTGTTTCCTTTTTTTTCTTTCTTTCTTTCTTTCTTTTTTGGGGGAGGGGAGTGAGTATGGGAGTAGGAACGGCAAGAAGTCAACAGGACAGAGCTTCTTCCCTTTTCTTCCCCTCTTTACCAGGAAGTTAACTAGGAGTCTTCATGTGTTGTTTTTTAATACCAAGTCAGTAATTAGCATAACCCAGTTAGTTATCTTTACACAGAGTTACAGAATTAAAAAGTTGACAGTCTGATGAGATATCAAACTAGAAGGTATGGGAAGAGGGGGACAATGACGTTAGACTAGTGGGATGGTCCTCTTGAATGCCACCCTCAGAGTATATGTAGACCTGATTCTGTAGGCTCTGGGGCATCTAGAAGTTTGTAGCTGGAGCCTTGGGAATTAAATGCTATAGAAGAACTTTCACTGGTTACAGTTAGCCTTGGCTGTTAGCAATTATTTTTATCTACTTTAACATAAGGAGCTGGGGAGGGAGCAGGAAACTAAGCTGGCATTATGGTCACAGGAAAGAACAGACTGATTTGGGGCCTTTTCAAACTACAGACCTTTGTTACTGACCAATGCTTAATTTGGTTTCTGGGTTTTGTTATTTTTTTTCTCCTGCCTTTACCTCATTTACCTTAACGACAGCTCCCCCCTCTAGAGCTCAGCCAGGGCAGGCTGCCACTGCGGATTGGGGGGCCGAGAGGTCCAGAGCAAGAAGAAAGTGGGTTGAAAGCAGAGTTCTGTTTAAAGAATTTTCTGCTGGAAACTAGCCCAGAGGGAGTAAAGAGGCGCTTTAATGAGGAGCAGCTGCGGGGCCGACGCAACCCACATGAGACATTTTTTTCCCCTCCGTTCCACATTCTGTATAGTTTTTTAAAAAATCATGATTTTGAAATAGCTGTTTTGTGAAGCACGCCTCTCTTTTTCTTCTTGTATGCGGTGGGGTTTTGCTTTGTTGTTTTATTTTCTTAATGACCAAATCCTCACTAAAAAAAGCTAAAGGCAGAGCTGCAGCAAAGCCCTGGATGCAATTTGGGCTCACCCTGCTGATACAGAACATTCGGTGGAGAAAACAAGGAGAGAGAACACTGGCTTTTATTTGGAGAAGGGGGCTTATTTCCTGCTCGGACTTCAGTCATCTTGGAGCTGACACAAGCTGCTACAGTGTTTTAAGCTTTTCTCTAGACGAGTGGCTATTCACTTAGGAAACTTGAAAGAACAAACTTTTCTGTCCTGTATTACTAGGGAGACTGATGCTGAACTGCAGCCATTGCCAGACAGATTGGAATTGCTATTCAAATCCCAGCTTCGTTGAAATCTGTAAAGTGGCTACATGTAAACGCATCCAGGCTGCTGGTGACATGTGAGAGTTGGGGTCTGTTTCTCATCTGTTTTATTGAGGGGGTCGGTATGGGCGTCCTTCCAGTTGGAATGCTTTCTAGTTCCAAGAGGAGGAATCCCTTGTTTTTCTCCCTCTTTTCTTCCTTCCTTCCCTCCCCCCACCTTTTCCCCATTCCCCATGTGTGTTTGAGCAGTAACAATGAAAGAGTGGACTTCTTCATGTCAGAAATGGCAGACTTTTTCAGAAGAAAAGCATGTATATATCTGTATGGGCCTGATAAATATGCAGATTAGTTCATGGAATTATTTTACAGAGAAAAGCCCTCCAAAACTGTTCCTGTATTCACAGCCTCCTCTGTTAACTGTATTCTTTCAGAGTTCCAAAGCTAGAAAAGAGGGCAGAACAGAAGGAAGTCTTTGAGAGAACTACTAAAATAAGTGATAAATTCCCTTCAGAAGGGAGGCATTCAGACAGTTTTGGGAACAAAAGGCAGCTGTTAGATTTATTTATTTATTTATTTTTTTTAAAGAAAATTTTTAACACACACCTCTAGCTCAAGATACAGGCTATTTTCCAGAAATTATACTGAGGTAATAACTTAATAGAACTACAGATTTCTGAGAGAATTTGAATGATTAGCCCATGTTTCCGGCCTCTGACCAAACTCAACTTGAGCCATCTCAAGAAGGGAGCTATTGAAGTTCTTATTTTCAGGCAGAGAGTCTTAATTTCCACTCAGACTAACAGGGTAGATGGTATACTTGTATTATAGTTGGACAGGGATTTGCAAATTTGAAAGGTCTCCTGCCTTAGGAAATAGGGGTCCTTTATTTCTGTCTGTCTCATTTACACATTTACCCCCTTTCTTCCCATGTCCATAATTCTCCTTAGCCTCCTGGGGCATGAGGGATAATCTTGTACCTCAGGATGATTCTTAGGGTTGATTTGGCCCATGTTCAACCAGGCAGAACACTGTGGGTTTGGTAGGGGATTTGGGAACATATTTGGATCGAGAGACTGACTTTATCCATCACATGAAATTTAACCTTTTCTCGAACCAGTTGCTTAGTGGTATATAGGGGCTCATGGTATTCAAGGTACCTGTACCAAGTGTCTCAAGACATGCCCTTCCCTACAACAAGCTATCAAATGGGAGTTCGAGAGAAGCTCAGGAAAGACATAACATAGCAATGGCTTAAACAAAGTAGTGCCATACTGGTAGAAATAATGTAGTGCATAACATGGCACTGCATCTGCTGTTGGGGGGATTAGAGATGGGTGAGGTGATTTGGAGGGGGCTTAACAGAAGACATAGATTTTGAACAGATCTTTGAAGCAAGGGTGGAAGAAAGGAGCAAAAATTAGAGACATGACAGATGGGAAAGTTTTAGAAGATTTTTATATAGGGAATAGTAGACAAGAGTATGGAAGTAATCTGGACTGTTATACTAAGGAGTAAGGGAGTTGATGATAGGAGTAGGGCAGACAAGTAGGCCATAGATTCTAAGAAACTTGGATTTGAAGGGCTGGATGCTAATGCTGGTTTCTGAGCAGAGAAGTGACATGATCAAAATTGTGCTTGAAATGGATTGTTCTGTAAGTAGTATGTTTAGTTTTAGCAAGGGATTTCCTGGTATCCTTATGGAAAGATGTGAAGAGGATGCTGGTGCAGCCAAGATGATAGAGCTGACTGAATAGATGCCAGTGTTGGGGCACGACCTAGTAGAATACGTTCAGTTAAGTACTGTTTTATGCTTTGATAAAAGATCTAGGTAAAGATAGAGATACAGTTGTAGATGGTGCAAAACTGGGGGAAATTGCTAGATTCACAGACAGCAAATTTGGGGCAGGTCAGTTAGCTTTGGTGTTCTTATCAGTAAGATAGGGTTTCAGACCAGTTGATTTTTGAGGTATGGTGCAGTGCTGAAATTCTGTGCTTCTAGAAATAAAGTGTAAAAGTTATCTCAGTCAAAGAAACTTGGGGTAAAGTTTCAGCATGGTGACAGGTCCAATTATTGTGTTCAAAAACGTGTTGTACAAGTATAGGATACAAGAAATACAGCATGAGTAGTTCATGTGAAAAAAAAGATCTGGCATTTTAACTGTGTATGTTCAGTAGCTCATAATAGTATTTTGTGGCTTCTAAAAAAGTGAACACAGCTTTATGCTGCAGTAGTAAAAATATAGTGTCCAGATAGTCCAAGCTCTATGCTGTGCTGGTAAGAGCACATGTGTTACTATTATTTTTTCCTCATTTGGGGCCCTGTGTTTGTTTGTTGTTGTTGTTGTTGTTGTTGTTTAACGTTTTATTTATGAGAGAGAGAGCATGAGCAGGGGGGAGGGGCAGAAGGAGAGGGAGAAGCAGGCTCCCCACTGAGCAGGGGACCCTGAGATCATGACCTCAGCCGAAGGCAGATGCTTAACTGACTGAGCCCTTGGGGCCCTATGTTTTAAAGAGGTTTTTGATGAACTAGAATCATCTAGTAGGAGGAGGCAGGATGGCCCAGTGTTTGGGGTACATGGGCTTTGGAGTCATATGTGGGTTCGAACCCTGCCTCTGCCATCTCCTAGCTGTGAAATCTTAATCCTACTAAGCTTCAAAGTCCTCATATGCAGAATGTGGATCATAATATACCAGTACTGTTATAGGGAATAATAAAAGAGATAATAGCTGTAAAATGCATGGCAAATACATAATACATAATAAGTGCTCTAAAAGTGTTGGTCACTATTATTACTATTATTATCTTAAGCATAGAAGAGCCACTGAAATGGTGAGGAGGTCTGGAAATTATTTTACTTTTTAAAATTTATTTAAATTTATTTTTTAAAATATTTTATTTATTTATTTGAGAGAGAGTGCAAGCGAGCGAGAGCACAAGTAGGGTGAAGGGCAAAGGGAAAAGCAGACTCCCCGCCAAGCAGGGAGCCCGATGTGGGACTCGATCCCAGGACTCGGGATCATGACCTGAGCCAAAGGCAGACGCTTAAGCAACTGAGCCACCCAGGCGCCCTGGAAATAATTTTATACTAAGGAATAGTCCAAAGTACTGAATCCTGTAAAAAAGAAACCAAAGGGTCAACATAGCTATCTTTAAGTTCTTGAAGGGCAACAGGTTAGAGAAGCAAAGGCTCATTTTTTATTCTAGAGACAGTGATAGCCACTAAGTAAAAATTTTAGGGAGGCAAAAAAGTTTTTAAATGAGATATAATTCACATAGTATTAAATTTACCCTTTTAAAGTGTACAATTCATTGGTGTTTGGTATATTCACAGATATGTATAACCATCAACAGTATCTAGCTTCAAAACATTTTTATTATCCCCACCCTCAAGAAGCTCTCTACTCCTTGGTGGTTTCTCTGTTTTCCCCTCCTCCGAGCCCCTGGCAACAATAATCTCTTTTATATCTCTATGGATTTGCCTATTCTGGATGTTTGATAAAAATGAAATCGTACACTGTGTGGCCTTTTGTGTCTGGCTTCTTTCAGTTGGCATGATGTTTTCAAGGTTCATCCATGTCATAGCATGTATCAGATCTTCATTCCTTTTCATGGCCAAATAATATTTTATTGTATGGATATACCACATTTTATTTATCTATTTATCCATTTATTTATTTTATTTATTTATCCATTTATCATCTTATGGACATTTGGGTTGTTTCTACTTTTTGCTATTATGAATAATATGACTATGAATATTCTTTACAAATTTTGTGTGGACTTACATTTTTAGCTATCTTGGGTATATACCAAGGAGGGGAGGCAGAATTTAAGACATCAGAAAGAAAGAGTTTCTTTTTTTTTCTTTTTCATTTATTTATTTTTTTAATTTAAATTCCGTTAATTAACATATAATATATTATTGATTTCAGAGGTAGAGGTCAGTGATTTATCAGTCTTATATAATACCCAGTGCTCATTACATCACGTGCCCTCCTTCATGTCCATCACCCAGTTTCCCCATCCCCCCAGGTCCCTCCGCTCTAGCAACCCTCAGTTTGTTTCCTATGATTAAGAGTCAAGAAAGAAACCACTAAGGAAATTGAAGCAGTCATCAAAAATCTCCCAACAAACAAAAGCCCAGGGCCAGATGGCTTCCCAGGGGAATTCTACCAAACATTTGAAGAAGAATTAATACCTATTCTTCTGAAACTGTTCCAAAAAATAGAAATGGAAGGAAAACTTCCAAACTCGTTTTATGAGGCCACCATTACCTTCATCCCCAAACCAGACAAAGACCCCATCAAAAAGGAGAATTACAGACCAATATCCTTGATGAACATGGATGCAAAAATTCTCACCAAAATACTAGCCAATAGGATCCAACAGTACATTAAAAGGATTATTCACCACGACCAAGTCGGATTTATCCCTGGGCTGCAAGGTTGGTTCAACATCCGCAAATCAATCAATGTGATACAATACGTGAATAAAAGAAAGAACAAGAACCATATGATCCTCTCAATAGATGCAGAAAAAGCATTTGACAAAGTACAGCATCCTTTCTTGATCAAAACTCTTCAGAGTATAGGGATAGAGGGTACATACCTCAATATCATAAAAGCCATCTATGAAAAACCTACAGCGAATATCATTCTCAATGGGGAAAAACTGAGAACTTTCCCCCTAAGGTCAGGAACGCGGCAGGGGTGTCCACTATCACCACTGCTATTCAACATAGTATTCGAAGTCCTAGCCACAGCAATCAGGTAACAAAAAGAAATAAAAGGCATCCAAATCGGCAAAGAAGAAGTCAAACTCTCCTGTTTGCAGATGATATGATACTTCATGTGGAAAACGCAAAAGACTCCACCCCAAAACTGCTAGAACTCATACAGGAATTCAGTAAAGTGGCAGGATATAAAATCAATGCACAGAAATCAGTGGCATTCCTCTACACCAACAAGACAGAAGAAAGAGAAATTAAGGAGTCGATCCCATTTATAATTGCACCCCAAACCATAAGATACCTAGGAATAAATCTAACCAAAGAGGCAAAGGATCTGTACTCAGAAAACTATAAAATACTCATGAAAGAAATTGAGGAAGACACAAAGAAATGGAAAAACGTTCCATGCTCATGGATTGGAAGAACAAATATTGTGAAGATGTCAATGCTACCTAGAGCAATCCACACATTCAATGCAATCCCTATCAAAATACCATCCACTTTTTTCAAAGAAATGGAACAAATAATCCTAAAATTTGTATGGAACCAGAAAAGACCCCGAATAGCCAGAGGAATGTTGAAAAAGAAAAGCAAAGCTGGCGGCATCACAATTCCGGACTTCCAGCTCTATTACAAAGCTGTCATCATCAAGACAGTATGGTACTGGCACAAAAACAGACACATAGATCAGTGGAACAGAATAGAGGGCCCAGAAATGGACCCTCAACGCTATGGTCAACTGATCTTCGACAAAGCAGGAAAGAACGTCCAATGGCAAAAAGACAGTCTCTTCAATAAATGGTGCTGGGAAAATTGGACAGCCACATGCAGAAGAATGAAACTGGACCATTTCCTTACACCACACACAAAAATAGACTCAAAATGATTGAAAGACCTAAATGTGAGACAGGAGTCCATCAACATCCTAAAGGAGAACACAGGCAGCAACTTTTTTGACCTCAGCTGCAGCAACTTCTTCCTAGAAACATCACCAAAGGCAAGGGAAGCAAGGGCAAAAATGAACTATTGGGACTTCATCAAGATAAAAAGCTTTTGCACAGCAAAAGAAACAGTCCACAAAACCAAAAGACAACCGACAGAATGGGAGAAGATATTTGCAAATGACATATCAGATAAAGGGCTAGTATCCAAAATCTATAAAGAACTTATTAACTCAACACCCAAAGAACAAATGATCCAATCAAGAAATGGGCAGAAGACATGAACAGACATTTTTCCAAAGAAGTCATCCAAATGGCCAACAGACACATGAAAAAGTGCTCAACATCGCTCGGCATCAGGGAAATCCAAATCAAAACCTCAATGAGATACCACCTCACACCAGTCAGAATGGCTAAAATTAACAAGTCAGGAAATGACAGATGTTGGTGGGGATGCAGAGAAAGGGGAATCCTCCTACACTGTTGGTGGGAATGCAAGCTGGTGCAACCACTCTGGAAAACAGTATGGAGGTTCCTCAAAAAGTTGAAAATAGAGCTACCGTACAATCCAGCAATTGCACTACTGGGTATTTACCCCAAAGATACAAATGTAGGGATCCGAAGGGGTACGTGCACCCCGATATTTATAGCAGCAATGTCTACAATAGCCAAACTGTGGAAAGAGCCAAGATGTGCATCGACAGATGAATGGATAAAGAAGAGGTGGTATATATATACAATGGAATATTATGCAGCCATCAAAAGGAATGAGATCTTGCCATTTGCAATGACGTGGATGGAACTGGAGGGTGTTATGCTGAGCGAAATAAGTCAATCAGAGAAAGACATGTATCATATGATCTCACTGATACGAGGAATTCTTAATCTCAGGAAACAAACTGAGGGTTGCTGGAGTCGGGGGTGGAGTGGGAGGGATGGGGTGGCTGGGTGATAGACATTGGGGAGGGTATGTGCTATGGTGAGCGCTGTGAATTGTGCAAGACTGTTGAATCACAGATCTGTACCTCTGAAACAAATAATGTAATATATGTTAAGAAAAAAAAAAGAAGAAGATAGCAAGAGGGGAAGAATGAAGGGGGGGAATCGGAGGGGGAGACGAACCATGAGAGACGATGGACTCTGAAAAACAAACAGGGTTCTAGAGGGGAGGGGGGTGGGAGGATGGGTTAGCCTGGTGATGGGTATTAAAGAGGGCATGTTCTGCATGGAGCACTGGGTGTTATACACAAACAATGAATCATGGAACACTACATCAAAAACTAATGATGTAATGTATGGTGATTAACATAACAATAAAAAATTAAAAAAAAAAAGTCAAGAAAGAGCTTTCTGATAATGCAATCCACCCACACTGAAGACTGTTCTGTTGTTGAAGTGTAGTGAGCCATTAATTTTATTTTACTTAACAAATGCATGGTGTTTACTATGTGCCAGATACCTTTCTAGGTACTTTACAATTATTTAAAAACCCTATGAGGTAAGCACTATTATTAAATCCATTTTAGAACAAGGAAGTTTAATAACTTGCTCAAGGTCATACATCAAGTAAATGGGGAGCTGTAATTGAAATCCATGCGGTTTGGTTCTAGAATCTGTACTCTTAATAGCAAGAACAATGATAACTTCAAGCATTTATTAAATTTTTACTACTACTCAGGCACCATGCTTAACTGCTTATATTCAAGTAGAGACTGGCAATCATCTTTTAAGGATATCTTAGAAAGAATTATCTCACTGGGTAGAAATTACCTTAGGGTGTGTAGAATCCCAAGATTCTGTTATTCCAAGGATGATATCTGGCCTGAGGCTTTTAAGATGATCAGAATTTATATCAAAAAGGAAACTGTGAATATGAATGGTGAGTATTGTAGGAATTCACTTAATAAGACTTGTCAGAATATGATAATGTTATATATAACTTAAAAGCAGTAACCAAAAGTGACTTTTTGAGATTGTGAATGGAAACCTTAGAAAAATGGAAGAATTAAAGTTTTGTAGGAACATGATCCCACTTTTCAAATGTTCAGTTTCAAGTACTGCAGAGTATTTTAGGATAAGTGGATGACTTTTAGTAAACTGAACATATGGGACTGGAGCTGTTTATGTGGGTACATGAAGGTAGTTGTTTAAAACCAAATGAACAACAACAACAGTAACAAATGCATATGAAAGGAAAGAGCAGTGCATCCCAAACTTAAAGTTCCCCCATAATTGATGGGGAAGAAGAAAAGGAATCAGCAATCTAGACTAAGAATTTACCAAGCTTTGAGATAGAGGGCATCCTAGAAACCAAATGTAAAAAGATTAAAATGACTGGGGAGTGTATGTGCTCTGGTAAGCGCTATGAATTGTGCAAGACTGTTGAATCTCAGATCTGTACCTCTGAAACAAATAATGCAATATATGTTAAGGAAAAAAAAAAGAAGAAGAAGATAGCAGGAGGGGAAGAATGAAGGGGGGGAAATCGGAGGGGTAGACGAACTATGAGAGATGATGGACTCTGAAAAACAAACTGAGGGTTCTAGAGGGGAGGGGGGTGGGAGGATGGGTTAGCCTGGTGATGGGTATTGAGGAGGGCATGTTCTGCATGGAGCACTGGGTGTTACGCACAAACAATGAATCATGGAACACTACATCTAAAACTAATGATGTAATGTATGGGGATTAACATAACAAGAAAAAAAGAAAAAAAAGATTAAAATGATAGAAGGCGTGGTCAGAGACACCTCTTACAGGAAAGAGAATTTCTTTAAATAAATATTTTTAGGTTTATTCTTCATTAATTAATTCATTTAGAGAAGGAGGGGTGGAGAGGGGTAGAGGCAGGAGAGAGAGAGAGAATCTCAAGCAGCCTTCACGCCCAGCGTGGAGCCCAACGCAGGGCTCTATCTCACAGTCCTGAGATCATGACCTGACCTGAAGTCAAGAGTGGGCGGATGCTTAACCGACTGAGCCACCCAGGCGCTCCAGGAAAGAGAATTTCTTTATGGTGAAATTTCAGACTGAACTTGACGAGGGGAAAGTCATTGCTCTTAGAGCATAATTTCTGGGCGATAATTAGAATGAAAGTTTTGTTGCAAAGGGACAAGTAAGAACTAGATGGAAGAGAAAGGGAAACTATCTGTGAAATTAGGCCACAGTTACAGAAGTTTGGTTGTGATAGAAGAAGAGTTTGGAAAGGGAAATAGGGCTTAGGGAAAAATGTTCACTAAAACATTTTAAAAGAGATTTGTTAATTTAAAAGAGATTTGTTAGGTTAAAGAGATCTGTACATGTTTTAAGGTAAAGAAATAGGCTGATTGATGTCTAGCCCTCTAGAACATTTTAAATAAGAAATTAAATATTATATTAACAGTAGGTCTAGTTTCACATAAAAATAAGATGTAGTTCTATGTATGGACTTTAGGAGACTAAGTCAGTTGTACATTATATTATCTCACCTAGAGTAAAAACCTCAAGCTTTCTTCATGGTGGTCTACAGAACCCTCATGATCTGCCTAACAGTATAGCTCTCATCCATTTATCTGCTACTCTTTTTTTAATCCCTTTGAGAGAGCCACAGAGGTCTCCTTGCTATTCCTCAAACAAGCCAGGACTGTTTCCTATTTTAGGTCCATTGTATTTGCTGTTCCCTTTGCTTTGAATACACTTCCCCTCGATACCTGCATGGCTAGTTCCGCACCTCATTTAGGTGTTGACTGAAATGTGCCTTCTCAGTGAGGCCTTCTCTGATTTTCCTATTTAAAACCAAAATATTTCATTTTATCTATACCCTACTATTCCCAATTCCATCACTTCCCATCCCCCCTTTCCTATTATTTTTTTTCATAGCACTTAACTCTACCGAACAGATTATATATTTTACTTACTAATCTTGTTTTTTATCTTCCCTTACTAGAATTTAAACTCCACAAGTTCAAGGACTTTCCTAGCACTAGAACAATATCTGGCACATAATAGGCACTTACTAAATGTTTGTTGCATGAATGAATAAGTGCAATATTCTTTGCAGAAACTGCTGTGAGAACATTCTTCTTCATCATCATTAACATCATTATTAATAAGCATGTTGGATGCTATATATAGAATTGGGCTTCATATATTTTCTTACTCAAACTTTTTCTTTTTCTTTTATTTATTCCTTTTCTTTATTTATTTGAGAGAGAGAGAAAGCGCACAAGCGGGGGGAGTGGGAGAGGGAGAAGCAGGCCTCCCGCCGAGCAGGGAGCCCAATGTGGGACTTGATCCCAGGAGCCTGGGATCGTGACCTGAGCCGAAGGCAGATGCTTAAAAGACTGAGCCACCCAGGCACCCAGCAAACTTTTTCTATAAAGCACCAGATAGCAAATATTTTTGCAGGCTAAATGGTCTCATCACAACTACTTAACCCAGTTATTGTAATGCATAAGTAGCCATAGACAATCCATAAATGAATGAGTGTGGCTGTGTTCCAATATGACTATTTATGGACACTGATATTTGAATTTTGCATAATTTTCAAATGTCACAAAATATTATCTTTTTTTTTTTTTTGACATTTTTCTAATCACTCAAAAATGGAAAAACTGGGCGCCTGGGTGGCTCAGTCAGTTAAGCGTCTGCCTTTGGCTCAGGTCATGATCCCAGGGTCCTGGGATTGAGTCCTGCATCGGGCTCCCTGCTTAGTAGGGAGCCTGCTTCTCCCTCTGCCTCTCTCTGTCTCTTATGAATAAGTAAATAAAATCTTTAAAAAAAAATGGAAAATCTATTCTTAGCTCATGGGCCATTCAAAAATAGGCAGTGGGCCATAGTAGGTCTACAAGCTGTATTTGCCCACCTCTGCTTTTACTGGTTTCTTAAACATACCTTAGTTGAAACTTATTTTCATGTACTTGGTAGGGAGCAACAATGCAGATTAAACCCTAGTGACACATAATTCAGGAATATTCTTCTTTGGCTCCAGAAATTTTCATATTGTTTCATTTTTGTTTTCCTGGGAACCTTATGTTTTCTTTACATGTTTATGATACTAATATTTAAATGAATTTGCATTCTCTGAGCAGATGCCACATGATAGTGTTGGGGAGGTGGTGGTGGTGTAATAATCCAGGAGCAAAGCTGGGAAAAGCCCACCCAGGTTTAAAAGTTTGCCATTATTTATAAGGTGAATAATTTCCGTATGGGTGAATCAAGAGTTGTCAGCCAGGCTTAATGCCCATAGGACTGCCACTGTGAATGAGAATTGTGTTGCAGTTTTTAATATCATCCATAACAGACTTCTTAAATAAGTTACAAATGCTTTTAATAATATAGCTCAGGGATAATTTTAGCTATGCTACATTGACAGTTTTTGTTCTCCTACTTTAAAAAAATCAGAAAATAACCTATTATCAAATCAAGCTGTGATCTGAATAAAGCATCATATTTTCCTCAATACGTGCAAAGAGAGAAAAAAATGTTTCATTTGCAAAACTTTTTAACATAAGGCTCTTCACATACTTGATTTTGTTCAGTTCTTACAACAATGTAGGTAGCTTTATTAACTATTTAAAATGTGCAAGAACTAACAGTGAAGTTAAGAACACGTCTAAGTTCACAGCACCAGGACTCACTCCAAACAGGCCTCTGACCATATGAGGTGCAGACACTCCTCCCAGAAACTGCAGCCAGTCTTTGGTTTTAGTGCTCTGCCCTCTCCTCACTGCCTCTCCATCTCTAGCTTCACCTGCTCATGAAGATGCTCAGAGCTCTAGCTGCTCCTGGCTCTGCCGTGCTTTCTGTCTTCAGATCTAGGAAGAGGGGAGCCACCTACCAGCTCTGTTTCCTCCTCCAGCCACGTTAACTACTGCACAATTCTTTTGGGCATGTTCTGTCTTAGTTCCTTAATAGCTGGTCCTCCTCCTTTTCTCAATAGCTGGGACCTCTGAAGACCTCACCTTGCCAACCAATGCCCAATGAAACATCTTGGATGTGATTGGACAAAGACAGGAAGGAGGAATACACAATATCCGTGCTTCAAGTCTGGGCGACAGGGAGAATCAGGACATAGAATCTGCACATAGGGAGCTGTGATTGGAGCTGGTTGTGAGGGGGGAGTTTTATTGGTTTAAGTGTGTCATCTTTGAAGTAATGATGGAGCAGCCTTGTAGACTTAGTTTGCTATCCTCCAAAAAGTAAAATGGAGAAATAGGTTTAACCAAATATCTGAGGTGACAGCCAAATGGTAAAATTTATAGTTAGAATCAAAGTCTTTGTGTTACTTTTGAATGCTTCTTAGAGGTCTCATTTAAATAACCCCTATATTAGGAAAATGGAGACTATCCATGCCTTTTTTTTTTAAATCCTGTTTAGAGAATGTAGGATTGTCATAAATACTACACACAATTTGGGATGGTTGCATATCTTATGAATCAATGGGTTGCACATAAAAAGATTCCTCAACACACCACGTGGAGAATGTTACAGAATGTTATTCTTGAATTGTTTTGTCTTACTCACTTTGGCATTTGTATGGTACCTTAGATATTTTTATGTCATTTTCATTATATTTTGTGCTTTTTATTTGGTTAAAAAAGCTGCCTGCTATTTATATCTTAACAGATTTAAGTTTTTAAAAAAGCCCCTTTGAACCCTTCCCCTTTCCTGTACCTCCTTTTTCTTTCTCCATCATAGAGAAATGTAACCCCGGAACATAACCCAGAAATCTAGATATAGGCCAGTTGATGTCTCAATAGAAACAAGAAAAGAAGAACTTATTATTTCTCAGTGCCTAATTGAGAGAAAGCACATGATATTTTATATATTCTAAATTGGAGAGGATAAGAGGGTCAGTCCATGCATTATCATGTGAATGTCTTAATCCTATCAAATGACTTAGTCAAAATGAGAAAGGTAATGAATTTAAACAGACAAGTATCAACAGTGCTGCACAAAAAAGTGCTATTTCACCATACCCGCCTGTACTTACATGAGAAAAGCTGTGGTTGCATTTTGCCTTTGATAAGGATTGTGCTGACTGGCCATGGCAGACCATGCTGGGTCACCCACCTGGTATTCTGTCACCTACTAAGACTCAAAGGACATGAGAGTGTGTGGTTAAGTTCTCTAAGCACTTCTGAACTAAGGCAGTTTTACAGGTTGTACCTTTAGGTCTCTCAATTCATAGTCTAGTGTTTTCTTGAATGCACTGCATTATCTTGTAAAGTTTTCGGACTTACAAGAAGTCAGGTGTTTTCATGGACTCCTCTCTTTTCCATACAGATGTCCGGAGGGTTTCTTGGGAGAATATTGTCAACATCGAGACCCCTGTGAGAAGAACCGCTGCCAGAATGGTGGGACGTGTGTGGCCCAGGCCATGCTGGGGAAAGCCACATGCCGATGTGCCCTGGGGTTCACAGGCGATGATTGCCAGTACTCGACCACTCACCCCTGCTTTGTTTCTCACCCCTGCCTGAATGGAGGCACCTGCCACGTGCGTAGCCGGGATGACTATGAGTGCACCTGCCAAGTTGGTTTTACAGGTAACAAATGTGACTCAGGGCCCTATTTTCCTATTCTCAGCAGATACCTTTCTTTAGCATCCCTTAGATCTTGACATGTTGCTCTTTTTTTTTTTTTTTTTTTTTAAAGATTTTATTTATTTATTTGAGACAGAGAGAATGAGAGAGAGAGAGCACATGAGAGGGGGGAGGGTCAGAGGGAGAAGCAGACTCCCTGCCGAGCAGGGAGCCCGATGCGGGACTCGATCCAGGGACTCCAGGATCATGACCTGAGCCGAAGGCAGTCGCTTAACCAACTGAGCCACCCAGGCGCCCTGACATGTTGCTCTTAAGGATCGTCTAACTCTGGTGTACATTTAACATTATGATAAGGAACTAGAGTGTTCCAGACAACTATCTTTAACTCCCTTTTGAGAGTTCTAAGAGGGGAGAAAGAGAAAGAGAAAGGCAGAAGTATTTGACTGCCTAAAGTATATATGTCAAGATTGGGGATCAGAACTTTACTTCACCGTCACTAGAAGAAAAGCTGTCTGTGCTATTGATTACTTACTTCTTGACGTTGAGGGCACTGGTTTTTCTGGTTTTCTGTATTCTGACTATTCCTTTTGCTTCTGCATTGCCTTGTCCTCATCTGTTAAATTTTTGTGTTCCTTGGAACTCTGTTTTGAGCCCTCTTTTGAGCCATATCACAGCTCCCCCAGCTCACTATCTCCAATGGCTTCAGCTGTCATTATCTTCCTCAGTTGCTGGTGACTCTTATAGTCACCCTTTTCACTCAACCCCTACCCCGACATTCAGGCTCGTATTTCTAACTGTCTGATGCATATTATCCTTGGAAACTCGACAAGTACCTCACACTCAACATGTTGATATAAATGGGTGGTGGTGATGTATAGCCCACCTATTTCAAACTAGACCCCCCCTTCTCCCTTACCCCACTTAGACTCGGGCCCCTAACCTAGCCACAAAGCACCTCTCACCTGTCTGCTGTTCTCCATTTCCTTTCCTGCTCTGCAGTTGAGGTCTAGCCTTGTCCATGTTGGTGACAGCTCAGCCCATACCTGGGCTCCTGCAGTTGCTTCCTAACTGGTTTCCTTGCCTTTACTTTCTCCCTGTCTTGTTCACCTGTCCCATTGCCACATCTTTGATCATAAATGCCAATCCTCTCACAAACTCACCTGCTTACAAAGCCTAATGACTTTTTATCATCCGCAGAGTCAACTGCAAACTCTTTTACATGGCTTCCATAGCCCATCATGGTCTCAGCCTTACATCTTTTTATAGCTTCACTTCCCACAAGCATCTAGCTCTAGTCGCACCAACAACATTCTCATCATTTCCGAAAATGTCATACTTCCTGTTGCCTCCATGCTGTTGCACACCCCTTTGCCTGGAATGCCCTTTTCTATAATTGGTGATTGCCCAATGTTACTTAAAATTCTGTCTTAGTGACTTTTTTGTGATTCTTTTAGGCAGTTAGTCTCTATGTTCTATTATCCTATGTGTCACATTTTATTGTAATAATTTTTTTAATATGTCTCTTATCTGACTAGATTATGAGTTCTTCAGAGGTGGGTTTGAGCTTTATTCAAAATGAACCACAGATGTTTATTAAGTTAGATGAGGAAAGCAGAACCATTCACTATTTTGTCCCTTGCTACACCAGCAATTCTGTAAATTTGATAAAAACTAAAAACATACTCAGTAAACTAGACTGGATCAGTTAGTTTGGAATACTTGTTTTACTGATTTTTCATTAAAAGGTGTTGGTAGGGGTAGAGGATAGTTAGAATGGTCCATTATCTTCATCATGACCATGACAGAATTGTTGCTGTGATTCATTGAAGAGATTTGGTGGTTAAAAGAATATTTTTTTCCCTGATTGTCATTTTTGAATTGTTTTGCTCCACAAACAAAGGGAAGGCATAGCCATTTAAAACATTTTAAACCTGACTAGTGGAAATGGCAGTAATGTCTTCTTAATAATTAAAATGTTACTCTGAAATGATCCCCATGTTAAAACTTCTTCCTTTGCCATTAAAAGGAACTCTTCTTGGTGTTCTGCAGGGCTCTGATTATTTTCACACATCTGCCATTTTTGTCTGTCTTTAGGAATTACAACAGTTAAGTTTACCCTTTTGGTTTTGTGGTAGCCCTTATACTCCATCTAGTCAGACCTTCTTAGCTTATCTCCACTCATAGTTGAAGAAACAGAGGTGGGGAGTTAGTGCATGTACATAGCGTAGGTTCAGGGACCTTTCTGTTTCAGTTGTAGGCAAATACTCTATACACACGGTAGCCAGAAGGAACCATTTTTGTCTCTTCTCCAGTGTAGGTAAGTTCCTCTCAGAGGAATGAAGAAAAAAAAGGAAGAAGAATTTTTAGTTCCTTCTTTTTCTCTCTGCTTAGCATCCTGAGACACATGTGCTGTGCCCGTTTTTTTGTTTTTTTAAGATTTTATTTACTTGAGAGAGAGAGAGTGCACAAGTGGGGGGAGGAGCAGAGGGAGAAGCAGACCCCCCACTGAGCAGGGAGCTGGACACGGGGCTCAATCCCAGGACCCCAGAATCAAGACCTGAGCTGAAAGCAGATGCTTAACCGACTGAGCCACCCAGGCGCCCCTGCTGTGCCCAAATTTTTATTGTACCTTTCCCCTTTGATGTGACATTCCTTGATAGAGAGCACTTCTGTGTGCTCATGTGTCATCTCCTTCTTCCTTTTAGAAAAGCTGTCATGGCTTTCATTTGTTTTTCTATGGATGTTTACCTAGACAACCGATTGGAATACTAACAAGTTCAGGGGGTTCTCATAATCTTTAGCTAAAAACAAAAAGCTTAAGCTGATGAAAACAAAAATCCATATGAATACCAGATTTACTAATAGCATGGGAATTTTTTTTTTTCTCTGTCCTTCTGTCTCAAAGACATGCTGTAGGATCCAGCACATCGGAGTCTCCTGGCTTCCTCTTATATTTTCCTACCTGAGAGTCCATAAGACTTACCTTTCTAGACCTTTATTCTCGTGACAGCTTCTAGTTTTTTTTCATAGATAAATAGCCAGAGATTCTTCATCCTCTTCAAACACATCAAGCAATATTTATAGCAAGACCACAATTAATAAAATGTTTCCCAGGTTATGTGTGTGGGTTGTGTTTAAAGGAAATAGAAGTAGCATTGACTTGTTTCTTTCTTTTTTTTTTTTTTTTTAAAGATTTTATTTATTTATTTGACAGAGACACAGTGAGAGAGGGAACACAAGCAGGGGGAGTGGGAGAGGGAGAAGCAGGCTTCCCGCTGAGCAGGGAGCCCGATGCGGGACTCGATCCCAGGACCCTGGGATCATGACCTGAGCCGAAGGCAGACGCTTAACGACTGAGCCACCCAGGTGCCCCAGCATTGACTTGTTTCTATCATATAAGCGATCTGTTTAGTAACTATATATTGCGGAAAAGATCAATGCATTTTATTCACTCAGAAGACATGCTTTGAGAGCCTACTACCGGGATCCAGCCCTTGCCTGTGTGGTGTGTGATACAATAAATGGAAGCAGCAAATTTGGAGTGTGTGTGTACATGTACAGATGTGTGTGAGAGAGTGATTTAGGGAGCTGAGAAGGGCAATAGGGAAATTTCTTTTTTTTTTTTTTTAAAGATTTTATTTATTTATTTGACAGAGAGAGAGACAGCGAGAGAGGGAACACAAGCAGGGGGAGTGGGAGAGGGAGAAGCAGGCTTCCCGCTGAGCAGGGAGCCCGATGCGGGGCTCGATCCCAGGACCTGGGACCATGACCTGAGCCGAAGGCAGACGCCTAATGACTGAGCCACCCAGGCGCCCCAATAGGGAAATTTCTGAGTAGAGTTATCAAGTGGGAGTTCACTAGGTAAACAAAAAGGAAGATGGCATTCCAAACAGAGGCGCAGCTTATGCAAAGACAAGGTGTGAGTCAGGAGGTAGGATGGCATCCTACAAGGAGGGGCTTCATACGACTAGCCTACAGTCCCCTCCGTGTGCTCCCCTGAGTCTTTGTATTTGGCTGAGGGCCCCAGGGAGGGCCTGTATCAGGTGATCTTGAGGAGGCTCTGGTTTGGGCTTCCTGTGAAGTTCAGAGAGCTTAGGGATTCTCCACACAGTAACTGATGTTGGGTGGGTGGGAGACGTGCGATGGTGACGATGGGGCTGGCTCCCACTTCAGTGGGCAGCACTGAGTTCTGTTCTTCTTCCTTAGGTAAGCTGTGCCAGTGGAGTGATGCTTGCCTGTCTCATCCCTGTGCAAACGGAAGTACCTGTACCACCGTGGCCAACCAGTTCTCCTGCAGATGCCTCACAGGCTTCACAGGACAGAAGTGTGAGACTGATGTCAATGAGTGCGACATTCCAGGACGGTGCCAGCATGGTGGCACCTGCCTCAACCTACCGGGTTCCTATCAGTGCCAGTGCCCCCAGGGCTTCACAGGCCAGCACTGTGACAGCCCCTACGTGCCCTGTGCACCCTCCCCCTGTGTCAATGGTGGCACCTGCCGGCAGACGGGTGACTTCACGTTTGAATGCAACTGCCTTCCAGGTAAGGAGAGCCCCTAGTGTCCTGAGGTTGGGGGATACACCTTCGGCACAGAAGGAAGGTGGTGGGTTTGGCTCAGTTGCTCCTTTAGGAAATATACTTCCCAGCAGGGAAAAGGGGAAATAAGAATTTTGTGTGGGGTGGGTTGCTGGTGAGGGAAGAGTTTTATGGACTAATAGGGTCCATAAACTGAGTAGGGGGTAATTTAACATGTCAGAGTTTATGATGATGAGTGGCTAGGAAATTGTTTATTGTCCTTTTTGGAGGAACAGCAAGAAATAAGAGAAACAGCTCTGAGAAAGAGATAGATAGGTCTATGGAATGGAAGGGAAGACAATGAGAATTAGATGTCGAAAGATGTGTGTTTAGTAAAGTGCTTTAAACTGAATTGACAATAAAAGTAGGTGATCAACTTTCCTACGTGCTTTCACCTCTGAAGGAGTAATAGATTACTTTCCTACCTACCTAAATGCACCCGCCTACCCTTTTGTAATATTCTGGGCTCCTGGCCCTCTCTGTGTACCCTCTGTGACTTTGGGTAACCTTGCTCTGACTTGAAGCTAGAGAATTTTGGAATTGGGGTAGTGCTGTGTTACTCAATGGGCACTTTTTGATGTGTGCTGATAGAAAAGATATGTACAACCAGACATAACTACAAGAGAGAAGCCAAGAAAAGAGCAATGTATGGGAGCTTGGGGCCCAGGGTTCCATAGAAATGGAGAAAGGAGCAAGCCTGGCCAATTCGCTAACCCCTTGTAAAAATGATGAGGAGGCTGAACACCGAGAATTTTGATTGGGAACAGAACACAAGCAGCTGGAGCAGATGAATTACTAAGCAACAAAGATTCTGTTTTTATACAAATATCCTTAGTACAAAAACAAAAGAAGGAAAACTGTAGGGGGGAGTAAAGTGCTAAGTAAGCAGAATTGCCTCAAAAAGAAGTTGTTCTAGCTATTCTTTCAAAATGGGAATCTTAGATTCTGGTGTTGTGGATGTGGTTCACATATAATGGGATTGTGTGTTTTATCTTTAGGGGATTAAAGGTCATATGTTGGTCCTTGGTATAAAACCAAATGGTAATTAATTCATTTCATTCAGTAAAAATTTATTGACTGCCACTTGTTTTCTGGGCACTGTGCTGTGTGCTTGGAAAAGAGTGATACAAGACGCTGCCACATAATAAAAAACTTTATACCATTTAACTGTAAGCCACAAGAACAAGCTATTAATTGTATTACTTTCAGTTTCTCTTTCAATGAATAGGTAATCATTCTAGACACTAAATAAATTTTATAGACAGAGTATTATTGTCATCCACATTATCTTGTAAAAGACATAACTAAAAGATATCTTTCTTCACTCCCATATTTGTTGGCCATATTCTAAGGGTTAAAGAAGGAGACAGAAATGTAAACAATTTAATTTTACACATATTCTGATATTCTAATAAGCTAGTAGTCTAAGTGGCTAATAATTGAGGTTAGCATGATTTATTGTTGAAAGCTAAATGTGTTTTTTCAGTTTCAAGAAAATTATTTTTAATAGTTGCCCAGAACAAGAGGTTGATTTGTCAGAGAAATACTGACGGGAAGTCAGAGAAGTCAATAAAGGAAGTTTTTAGCTAAGAGAGAGTGATTGTTCACTCCCATAGTCTCTGCATTGTTATCCATTAGCCACGATAAGAACCTTAGGGAATTCTGAGAGTGTGTCCAGGAAAGGATCTGTCAAACCAGAATAGTATCTCCTTCTTGAGAAAGGAAATAACCAGGGATTCCACAGCTGAGAGGCTGCCAGGACTCGTGGGATGGAGTAAGGAGATCTTGGCTGTCTTTTACGCTCTGCTTATAATTTAAAGCAAGACATTTGTTTACTCACTGATGAAGTGTGTGTGTGTGTGTGTGTGTGTGTGTGTGTGTGTGTGTGTGTTGGGGTTCGGGATGGGGATTCAGGGGGTGGGGAGAAATTTGGCAAAGAGAAAACTAACATTTATTCAATGCCTTTTATGAGTTAGGCGCTGTGCCAGGTACTTCTGCATCCATTAGCTCAATTATACAAAAACCTTGGGGATAGGTATTATTATTCTAGTTTTCCCAGGTGAAATAGCTCAAGTGTGGAGATGTTAAGTGATTCACCCAAAGTTGCACAGCTAACATGTGGTTAGGCTGAGGCCTGAAAACCAGACAGGTTATTTCTAAAGCCTCTACGTTTCACTGCATCACACTGCACTGCTTGTCTGTCACTGAAGGTGCTTTGAAAATGTGTGACACTTTTTGTTAAATGCTTTGAGATGTTTGGATTAAAAAAAAGTAGGAGATACTTCTACTTATGATCACATACTCTTTGTTACATATCGACTTATACATGGCACCATGCATACATTTAAGATGGTTAAGTAGACTAGGTCTTGCCTTTTGGGGTCGCATGATCTAAAACAGATGACATCAGCTTAGACAATATATAAAAAGAAATCTAAAAAGAATTCAAAACAATAGATGATGCTGTATGTATTTACACAGTTTGTAAGATTTTATGCTCATTGTTTTTATGTCCCAGGTGGAGTTTGGAAAGTATTAACTTTATTTCCATATAGGGAAATAGTGCCTGGAGATTATTTTTTTCTGAGAAAGTCCTTTTCATAATGCAATACCATTCTCCTTGCCCCTCCTTCCATTGTGCTCCGCACTATTCAAGATACTAAAATGTTACTTAAAATAATAATCACTATCTCAATGTAAATAACACCCTTATTTGAAGAGAATCATTGTTTCAGTTCTAAAAATGGAGAAACCAAGTCAGCAGGAGGGGAAAAGGCTAGTTAGGGTATTAAGCAACTCCCATGTGTGCTCCCTGTCACATTTCAAGTCGTTACACTTTTAATTGAGGCCTACCCTAATCACCCTATTTCATACAGTAACCAACTCCCTCCCCCCTTAATTATTGGCCCTGGTCTACTTTTTCTTTTCTTTTTCTGTAACACTTATCATCTGCTTAGTATATAATTTGCACTATATAATTTACTTCATTATGCCTATTGTTTATTGTCTGTCTTGTCCAAATTCTGCCGCCTCTTCCCCTCTTCAGAGTGAAAGTTAGAATCTTTGTTTTTGTTTAGTGATGTATCCTAAGCACCCCCAAACAGTGCCAAATTCATAATAGGCACACAAATATTTATGGACCAAGTGAGTTTAGTATAATATCATAGTACTGAGAATGTAATTTTGGTCTTCTCATTTTCTTCCTGGTATCATACGTCCTAGACTTAATGTGGCTTCTCCTTTAGTTCTTGTGTACTCTGGTACTGGATAAGAATTTCAGAGTCCTTTTCAACTCTGAAAGTCAGTGAATCGCGCATAGGTTAGTGACTATATTCAAATGGTCAAATTATAGTTCTTTTCCTGCAAAGGACACTATAGTTACTGTGAGTTGATTTTTAAATTTTTATTATTGAAGTATATTTGGCATACAATGTTATATTAGTTTCGGGTGTACAACAGTGATTCGACAGTTTGGTACGTTACACAGTGCTCACCATTGTCCCCATATAACACTATTACGATATTGTAGACTATATTCCCTCTGCTGTACTTTTTACCTCCATGATGTATTTATTTTATTACTGGAAGGTTGTCCCTCTTTATCCCTTTCACCTCTTTTGCCCATCCTCCCACCCCCACTTCCTTTCTGGCAACCACCACTTTATTCTCTATATTTAAGAGTCTGTTTTGTTTTTGAGATTCCACATATAAGTGAAATGATATGGTATTTATTTGTCTTTCTCTGTCTGACTGATTTCACTTAGCATATAATACCCTCTAGGTCCATCCATGTTGTCACTGATGGCAAGATCTCATTCCTTTTTATGGCTGAGTAATGTGAGCCTAGTATTTGAGTTTTACCGTAAGTCTCATGGAGAGGGGATTACAACTGCAAAAATGACTCCTCTTCCGCAACAGAGAAAGAAGCGTTTCTCCACAGAGGGAAGAAGATGGAATATATTCAAGAGGGAACTAATAGAATCAAATCAAGGAACCATATGTCATCTTCTCCTTGGATGATCAACTGTTAATGATCCAGATCCTTTGTGGGCTACCATTAAATAAGTCTTTAGCAGAAGCCCTGAGGAGGGACACTCAGCCAGAATAATTTTAACATAAGAGCAACATAGAAAATGAATTATTGGATCATTGATTCCCAGTATTTTTGGGTTAGGGCCAATTAATGGGGAGAGAATGAGTTGGGCTGGTTTTGTGTTTGTGGATATTTTAAAAAGTAGCACAGGTAATCAGAGAACAGTGGATTGTTTGAGTATGTTGGCTGTGCCTTGTGAGTTCACGGTTGGATTGGCCAGTCCTCGATGTACTTTGCTTTTCTCTGTCTCCTATACCTCTCTATTTCTCTATGATTTTTAAAAATTTTCATAAAAAGCTGTCTGATCCGTCCTCTCCAAACAACGGAGGTTTATTCTTTGTGAACCACCTCTGTACTTTACAGGCTGATTATATGTGATATCCCTATATCATTAAAATAAAGTTTAAGCCCATTTTGTGGTTTTTGTGTCTGAGCTTAAAAACTGTTAGAAGTAATTCCTTCTTGCATTCTCATATGCAGGGGCATGTAACTTTCTCTTGGGTATTGCACTAATCACACTTTGGCACATTTCTCTGGAACAGATGCAGAAATGATCATATCACTTTTCAGAGTACATTATTTTAGTTCCAGTTTTAGTTGACGTTCCTGGAAGTCTTTCCTATTCTCTTATGCTCAGTAGTTTGGACCATGCTATCTCCTTAGCTTTTATCGCCTTCCCCTGCCCACCTTGCCTTTTTATATAGAAATTATTCTTTTCTATTTTTTTTAAAGATTTTATTTATTTAATTGACAGAGAGAGAGAGAGAGACAGCGAGAGAGGGAACACAAGCCGGGGGAGTGGGAGAGGGAGAAGCAGGCTTCCTGCCAATCAGAGAGCCCGATGCAGGGCTTGATCCCAGGACCCTGGGATCATGACCTGAGCCAAAGGCAGTCGCTTAACCAACTGAGCCACCCAGGTGCCTGAAATTATTCTTTAAAAAAAAAATGATTTTATTTATTTATTTAGAGAGAGAGCATGAGTCGGGGAGGAGCAAAGGGAGAGAAAGAGAATCTCCAGCAGACTCCACGCTGAGCACAGAGCCCAACACAGGGCTCCATCCCACAACCCTGAGATCATGACCTGAACCAAAATCAAGAGTTAGATGCTCAACTTACTGAGCCACCCAGGTGCCCCTAGAGCTTATTCTTTATCATGTGTCAAAGGCACCTATTTCACTGAAATGCCTTCTATGTTCCCAATCCCCATGGGGATTGGAGACCTCCCTAAGGTCTTTTGGTAATTTGTATACCTCTAGCACAGCACTTACCACACTGATGGTTTATTTGTTCATCTTTCCCAGTAGACACACTCGTTTTAACTCTTCCTCCCAGTACCCAACTTAGTGCATGGTCCAAAATTGAGACCCAGTGAATATTTGACAAATGAATGAATTGAATGTGATAGAAAAGAGAATTATTTTATTCCATAACTTAAAAATATATATACCGAATTTCTTTCTTTTGATTCACCTTAATCATTTCTTTGACTTTTTCAGTGATGAATTTAGAAGGGTGGAGATCATTAGGGAGATATCAAGAGAGGCGTGTAGGAGCAGTAGCCTGTGTGGGTGGTGGGGCTTGGGGCTACATGGACCAGTCACGAGGGCCAGCGAGCTCATCTGGGCCCATTTGGAGAATGGAAGATGTGTGCCAAGAAAACCAGCGGGACAGATATGGGACCAGTTTGCTTTTGTGTCAGATTTGTTCTTGGGGGGTTGGGGAAGAAAGTAGACTTGCAGCTCTTTTTTGCCTTTGTCCAGTTTCATATATTCCTGGTTTTTTCCTCACTCTTTCATCCCTGCAGACTAAAGCTCTTCCAGAGGACTTTTAGCCTGGTTTGAGAGAATCCTAGTTATGTCATCTCATCTTCCTCTTTCTGCTCTCTTCTTTATATCTCTCCACAAGCCTTTCCACCCTCACACATCCCAGCATGTGAAAATGGAAAGATACGGATGCTTTCTTGAGAGATGCTCTTCTCTGTGTGGGATGACAAGTTCAAAAGATTCTTTTCTGCTCCCCACCCTCACTGTCATCATTTATCAGTTACGTGGGCCATGGTTTTATAACAGCACAGTCTTAAAATGTTCCTTCTAAGTTTAATTTCTCTCCTTTTGGCCTTTTAAGGATGTGAGTTGGCTTTAAGCAGTAGACTCCTTTTAGTACGGTCATGTGAGCCTCTTTGTAAATCTGCTACATCCATCCCACCCACAGGTCTGGAGACTTGTCTGTTTCCCTTTCCCCTAGAACCTTAAAATACATTTTTATGAAGTGATTGCACTGTAACTTATTCATATAAGCCTTACCACCACCTCCCCTTCTTGGGTGGACTTTCTTACAAGAATTTGCTAGCTATTTCCTAAAAGAGGTCTGTATCTCTATTTTTAAAGCATAAATCCTGTCTTAACTCTGGAGGAGAACTGATTTGGCTTGAGTTTTCTCAGACATGGGAACTTTTAACCTTAGGTTAGTTTTTCAGATTTTTGCAAGGGAACTCTGGGGTCCCAGACAGCATACTGATTGAAACTGGTTCAGTACTGACTCCTGCCTATTAGCCATGTAAACTTGGATAAGTCAGCCATATGGCCCTCAACTTCTTCATCTGTAACATAAAAGGATCAGAGTAGATAATCTCTAAGGGCTGTTTTGATTCTATTCATATATAATAGTATTAGCTAATATGTATGGATCACTTGTCATGCATCAGGGACTGTTTTAAGTGCATTTCCCCTAATATAATAGCTTTATTGAGATATAATTTGCATACCATATAATTTGCTCTTTAAAGTGTACAATTCAGTAGTTTTCAGTGTATTCACAGGTACGTGTAATCATCACCACAATCAATTTTAGAACATTTTTATCACTCCAGAAGGAACCCTGTACCATCAGCAGTCACATTGCCTTGGTCCCTAATTCTCCCCCAGCACCAGGCAACTACTAATCTACTTTCTGTCCCTATAGATTTGCCTGCTCTGGACATTTCATATAAATGGAAACATATGTGGTCATTTGTGATTGGCTTCTTTCACCTAATGTTTTCGAAGTTCATTCATGTTATAGGAGGTGTCAGTGCTTCCTTCCTTTCATGGCTTAATAATATTCCGTTGTAGATTCACCACATTTCCCCCCTACTTTTTAAAAATTGAAGTGTAATTAACATACAATGTTATATTAGTTTCATATGTAAAACATTGATTCAGCAATCCTATATGTTACTCAGTGCTCACCACATTTTATTTATCCATTCATCAGTTAATTGACATTTGGGCTGCTTCTGCTTTTTTGGCTATTATGAATAATGCCACTGTGAACATTCTTATACAAGTTTTTGTGTGGACATGTATTTTCATTTCTCTTGGGTCTATATTTAAGACGGGAATTTCTGGGTGATATGGTAACTCTGTTTAACCTTTTCAGGAACTGCCAGATTGTTCCAAAGTGGCTGTACTATTTTACATTTCAACCAGCAGTATATGAGAGTTCCAATTTCTCCACATCCTCACCAACACTTATTATTGTCTGTTTTTTTATGGCCATCCTAGTTGGTGTGAGGTGACATCTCATTGTGGTTTTGATGGGCATTTCCGTGTGATAGCTAATGACGTTGAGCATCTTTTCATGTGCTTATGGCCATTTGTATATCATCTTTGGAGAAATGTCTGTTCAAGTCCTTTACCCATTCTATAATGGGCTATTTGCCTTTTTATTATTATATTATTTATACTGTATTTTTATTATTGCTCTAAGAGTTCTTTATATGTCCTGGATACAAGTCTCTTATCAGATAAATGATTTACAAATATTTTCTCTCATCCCGTGGGCTGTCTTTTCACTTTCTTGATGGTATCTTTTGAAGGCCAAATGTTTTTAATTTTGATGAAGTCCAAACTTTCTAATTTTTCTTTTGTTGCTTGTGCTTTTGTTCATATTTATGAAAGCTTTGCCTAGCCCAAGTCACAAAGATTCACTCCTATCTTTTCTTACAAGAGTCTTATAATTTTATTAATTTTTGTTATGGTATAGGAAAGAGGTCCAATTTATTCTTTTGCCTGTAGATGTTCAATTGTCCCAGCACCATTTACTGAATTAAGTGCTCTGTGTATCTAACTAATTTATTCTTTATAGTAACCCTTTGTGGTAGACTCTGTTTATTCCCCCCAGAGAGGAAAGAAAGTTCCAGTATCTTGCCCCTGTTCACTCACCTATTGCATGGGAAGGTGAGTGGGACATTGCATGGGAAGGTTAAAAGTTGAACCTAGGCCCCAGAGGCCATGCTTTAATCATGAATTAATTCTTAGCAACTTGCCTTCTTACCTACTTACCTTTGACAGGGAAGAACTACCTTGAAAATAGTCAGTCAGTCATAAAAAGAAAACATTTTATTTCTTATAGTTGTGGTTATGCTGAAATGCTTCTGCTTTCTTAATCTGTCTGTGGTTGGTGAATTCAGTTAGTTGTAGCGTTGGCTGATATAAATTTAGGGTCACAGTTTCAATTCCTAATAGTTTGGCTACCAGGGCTTTATCACCTCCCTGACACTGTAGTCAACCATATTAGTCTTAGTCACCAGAGAGATCAAGTTACCAGTTCCAGAATACCACTAGACCACACAGGTTCCAGCAGTGGTGAGCCAGCAGCCCTATTTCCCTCCCACACTCTAAAACTCTATCTTTAACTCTTCTAAGGAATGTTTCCATTAAGAGCACTGGAGTAGGAGCAAAGACCTCAGTTCTTGTTCAGACACTGTTACTCAGTGGATCTGTAGATTTGCCCTTACTTTATCTTAATTATGGGTGGGCTTAAACCAGAATTTTCTGAGTCAGTTCATCTGTAAGACTTTCATACAATTAAACAGATATATGAGTAATACGGTAAATTTTTAAAAATCTGAGTCTGTAAAAATTTTCACAGTCTTTCTCAAGCTTACTTAATGATTCATCTGCTTGAATGGACTGAATACCAAATGCCCAGAGAAATAGAATTCTCCTTAGGCAAGCTTTCAATTATCCCCATCTTCTATGAAGTGATTTCCTTTGGTGTCAGTAATTTTTTTTGCTACTTGGTTTATACCCATTTACATGACTGCCGCTTTATTCAGAGAAACCAGCCATGTTGCAGTGTAACAAAGCAGCTGTAGAATACCACAGGGGCTTGTGGTAGGAGTGAATAAAGCAAGGTGTGATTGCTGTCTGTCCCACTCACCAGACTGTAAATACCCCAAAAGCAGGGACATTCTGTCTTTTTTACTCACAGTTACATCCCCAGTGCCTAGTATAAGACCCGGTAAGTGTTTTGAGTGAGAGAAGAAGAACCTTAGGGACATTTTGAAGAGACCAAATACTTAGTCATACTATATTTCAAATAGGAGAATGATCAGTTGAAAATTCAGTTTTAGGGGCGCCTGGGTGGCTCAGTCGTTAAGCGTCTGCCTTCGGCTCAGGTCATGATCCCGGGGTCCTGGGGTCGAGCCCCGCACCGGGGTCCTGGGATCGAGCCCCACATCAGGCTCCCTGCTCCGCGGGAAGCCTGCTTCTCCCTCTCCACTCCGTCTGCTTGTGTTCCTGCTCTCGCTGTGTCTCTCTCTGTCAAATAAATAAATAAAATCTTTAAAAAAAAAAAAAGAAAATTCAGTTTTAAAGCTGGTAGTCTTCTATTTTAATAGCTAAGGGATTTGGTAGCCAAGGAGAAAGGAAAAAGCTCAATATATAAATTACAGAGAAACACACTGTGGGCAGTTAGGGTGAAGTTTGGTGTGTTGGTTTCATTTTTCATAAAAGGGAAAATCAAGAGGAAGGAAGTAATGCCATAAATGTGGAGAGAAGGATGAAGAACTTGAAGGGTTGGTAAATTTAATTAATAATAATGCCACCCCATTTTCAGATAGCTTTTTATGTTTATAATGCACTTTACTCATGATATGGCACTAGAAAGGCAGGTTGGGCAGGTGGAATCTGCCTCATTTTACAGGTGAGGAAGCTAATTCAGAGTTTGTAATTTACCATGTGTTAAATAGCTTATAGGTAGTGAGGTTGGAACTTGACCCATATCTTCAGACTGTGTGTGAGCTCAATATTTTTCTTTTATTTCCCACCCCAACCTAGTTTTCCCAAGCAAACATCCTAAGAAGAAAGTAAATGAATTTAAATTTAATTAGGTGATCTTTTATCTATTCTTCCCATTAATCTAGCATGGAGCTGGGGAAAATCTAATATCCCCCCCCCCACCTTTTTTAAGAACCAGTGAATAGTTATCTAAGTAGACATTTATCTTCACTGGGATTTTATTTCATAAAAACACTTTGAAATACTTGTGAGGTAACTGCGAAGGCATGTCATTGGCATCATGAGTCACTTTAACTGTCTAGCTTCTCTTGAGGCAAGAGAAGACAGAAGATTGGGCAATTTTTTGTATGGTGAGTCCTGGGTTAACCAGCTGCTAGCTCCTGAAATGAAATAATGAAGTAGGTCTGTTCTGATGACCATGTTCTGTAGAAGAGCTGATGACTTACTTCTGCATGAGAATTCATTATTTTCTCTGTTCTTCTCTATCCAGGTTTTGAAGGGGTCACCTGTGAGCGGAATATTGATGACTGCCCTAACCACAAGTGTCAGAATGGAGGGGTTTGTGTGGATGGGGTTAACACTTACAACTGCCGCTGCCCCCCTCAGTGGACAGGTATGCACACTGTGGTAAATCAGTCAGAATGGGACATGGATTGGTAACCAGAGGAAGGCTGTTACTGAAGTGGGCACCTTTTACAAGGGTCTCTGTGCTACATCACTGGGTATAGTGCTAACCCCATATGTTCTCCTATGCTCATTTAAAGAAAAATATTTTCATAGGTATTTATTGGGCCACTGCTCTGAACTCAGTACCTCAGCACCATGCTAAGGTGCTATGGCAGATATGAGAGAAAAGCATTACTGACAGACTCTGAGGTCTGGGAAAAGCAGCACATTGCCTAGGATATAGCAGATACTTAATACATATTTGAGAGGAAAAGAACATAGTTAACCATGAAAATATAAATGTTGTCACCACACTTACAAAAAAATAGGTACTATGTGAAATAATTGATGTGTTCACTAATCTTACTGTGGTAATCATTTTGCTACACAGTCTATAAACATATATCAAATCATCACATTGTATACTTTATTTTTTTACATTGTATACTTTAAACTTATACAATGTTATATGTCAAAAATATCTCAGTAAAGCTAGAAAAAAAAAACTGCAACTTAAGTTTTGGTATAGTATCAAAGAATAATCATAATTATATGAAAGGCTATTAAAATACTCTTCTTTCTTCCAACTAAAAAGTAAAAATATAAGTTATATACACTACAAGAGTTCAGAGCTTATTCATGGACAGAAATCTATCTCATCTTATTGCCATGTCCTCTAATTATGCAAAGGGTTGGGCAGGCACCCTTGATATTATTTTTATGACATCCATCTACGTTTCTATTTTTTTCCTTTTTTGTATCCCTTTTTGCACATAGGACAAGGATAGATTTTTCAGCCTCAGACATTAGTCTTGCTTAATTTTACAACCTCTTGAAGTGTCTGATGTTGTCTTAGGCAGATTTTCCACTTATTTTTGAAAGTTAAGTGATTTTATGCAGACATTTGGTTCTAATTTCTGTTTATATCTATTTATCTAACTGAAAGTGGAAACAATTAAGAACTGATTAAGTGACTAAGAACTAAGCCTTTTTGAGAGAACTTGATGATTTAATGTGGAAATCCAAGAATAAGTTAATGTTATAAGGAAGAAACTTCAGGGGCGCCTGGGTGGCTCAGTCGGTTAAGTGGCTGCCTTGGCTCAGGTCATGCTCTCAGGGTCCTGGGATTGAGCCCCGCATCGGGCTCCCTGCCCAATGGGCAGCCTGCTTCTCCCTCTCCACTGCTTGTGCTCTTGCATGCGTACTCTCGCTCTCAAATAAATAAATAAATAAAATCTTTAAAAAAAAAATAAGGAAGAAACTTCAGCACCAGTGAGGAATTTTGCCCAGCAAAGAAGCCTTGATGTTGGATTGCTGCCATTACTATCTGGTATTCTTTAGAATCTCCAAATTACTTTCCCTTATCTGTAGGAGCTAATTATTTAGAGTACTCTTTAGACCTGTACACTATGAATAGAAAAAGATTAAAAGGGTTTAAAACTTTAGTAACATGATTTCCTGGAAGGGCACACATTTTTTATTTTAATCTCCAAGCTGTCCTTTTTTATACTTTTCCACTGGGTTTCCCTAGAATTGGACTTCCCTAGAATTTCTTCTTGGTGTCTTGATCCTAGGACTTCACTCCCAACACTCTGCACTTTGTCATATTATCTCTTCTCTTTAGCTTTTGCTGTTTCTCTGGTAGATTTTTTTCAGAGGCCATTTTTCTTTTCAACTCAAAAAAATTACTGTGAAGTTCATTACATGACAGTAATAACTGGAAAGATTTAAATTTTTCTCTTTTTAATGATCCTTACAGTAGTATTGGACAGGATGAGGTGCTCGTTAGGAACTTGACCCCATCCTAATCTCTCCTTTGTTGTATATGGTACTAAGGCTTCTGATGCCAATGAAGATTAAATGATACTGTGATTTCACTGCTGAGTTTTCCTTGCTGCTATACTCTGTTTTCTGCCTTGATACTAATTAGGAAGGTGCATTCTTGGGGAAGCTCTCCCAGGGAAATGATATTTTATCAAAATTTCTTACCCCAAGATGTTTAATAAGTACCTCTTTTTATGAAAGTCCTTATAACATGTTTCTTTCTCCATGTGTTTTTGTATTTTCTATAAAGGATGGCAGATTTCTGAATAAGCTCAATGTGACAATATTTATTTCTTTTGATCTGCTGTCATTTAAAGTGACTCTCAAGGGTACCTGGGTGGCTCAGTTGTTAAACGTCTGCCTTCGGCTCAGGTCATGATCCCAGGGTCCTGGGATCAAGCCCCGTATTGGGCTCCCTGCTCAGCAGGAAGCCTGCTTCTCCCTCTCTCACTCCCCCTGCTTGTGTTCCCTCTCTCGCTGTGTCTCCCTGTCAAATAAATAAATAAAATCTTTAAAAAAAAAAAATAAAGTGACTCTCAGTCTTTGGTTTCCCACCACAGGTTTCCTTCCTCTTTTTCACTCATGCCGATTCTTTGATTTCCAGTGGCAGCCTTGTTTTTTGCTATCCCCATCAGTAACAGGATCATGTCTGAGGTCTTTCCTCTGCTATATGAATTCCTTCCTAGTCTCAACCCTGTTTACTTATCCAGTCTTCGCATGCATCCAACAGCAGTAAGAACTGCTTCCAGTTCTCCTGTATCTGCTGCATCCTGTGTCTTCACTCACAACATTCCTCTTCCACAGGTTCCCTTCTCTACTCCTCTCCCTGTTGTCCTCACCAGTTTTGCCTGCCTGGCTCAGGTCAAGTGGCTGCCTCCTTCAGGGAACTTTCCGTGACCTCTCTCCAGGCTGAGCTAGGTATTCTCCTCTGGTTCCCTTACTACACTGTACATTCCTCAGTGATAATGCTTGCCATGGTAATATTGGCATTATTATATGGTTGAGGTGAAGGAAATAACGAGTTACAGGATGACTGAACTGTTGCTGGTGATACCAGTTACTACAGCTCTCTACACACCTTTGTTCTCAATAGCATACAGCCGAACTGTTCACCCTCCCAGCCCTCACCTCATTCTGAGAAGAACAGAGAAAAAATTGGGAGTCATAGGGTTCCTATTTCTATTGATATCAGAGCTATAAATTCGGATTAGTATTTTCTGCTTTATGCAAATTAAAGAAATGAATGGGGCTAGGGGCTGGGAGTTAAGTAATGTTTGTTAGTAACCAAATACTGTGCTAATTACAATGTTTTATTTTGTATAATCTTTGTGATAACTGTATTAAGGGTGGAGTTTATTAAATACCCTTTTTACAGATGATGATGGATATACAGAAGGGCTAAACAGTTTACTCCAGGCACATAGTGGTCGGGTTAGGGTTTGCATCTAGCCTTGTTGAACCCCAAGTCTGTGCTCAAATCTCTGGTCTTTTTCTATACAAATTGGCTCTGTGGATTGTCCTTTTTTATTTTTTATTTTTTAAGAATTTTGAATCTTGGGCGCCTGGGTGGCTCAGTTGGTTAAGCAACTGCCTTCGGCTCAGATCATGAGCCTGGGGTCCTGGGATCGAGTCCCGCATCGGGCTCCCTGCTCAGCAGGGAGCCTGCTTCTTCCTCTCCCTCTGCCTAACACTCCCCCTGCTTGTGCCCTCTCTCTTTCTCTCTCTCTCCGTCAAATAAATAAATAAATAAATAATCATAAAATAAAATAAAATAAAAGAATTTTGAATCTTTTTAATAGACAGTGTTCAATTTATAATTTCATTATTCTAGGATGTGGTGATTTATTCTTTATTTTTCTTTCCATTTTAGAAATTTTCCTGGTTACTTTGAAATTAGAAGTCAATATTGAATGAATATTTTATATTCAGTTTGGAGATTTTTTCACTATACCCAAGAGCCTTATTGCAACTTTGTTCAGACTTCCCTCTACAATTTGCAGCTATAGAGTTGAAGCATGAACTGTTTGGTCTGGCTTTTGACACAATAGAAAAAGAAGGGTTGGAGTTAGTCTACTAGGAGAGGAAGTGAAGTTGCCCTGTATCTGAAAAAGAATGGATGGGATTATATAGCTGAAGAAACTAGGTATCAATTTGAAATAAAGGAGATTTGTGAATTTGCCATGGTTTTTTTTTTAATTAAGTTTTTTATTTTAATTCCGGTATAGTTAACATATAGCATTAAATATTTATAAGTTTTTAATGAGAGGAGCCTGATAGGCACTATGTTGTTTTATAAATACATATGCAGAGAAGTTTTGGTCTTTAGTAGCAAGTTCTGGGCTTCAGGATGACCAGAAATTTTCTCCGAGTCTTTTCATGGTTTGATTTGGGATAAATGAGTCAGCTTCCTTTTCTTCAGAAGACTTTATTTGCTATCCATGGAACTAATATCTCTTAGTTACTTTATTGGGGTATTGGGAGAATAAATGGTGCAATAAAAGACCTATTGAGCCTTTCATTTATCATGTAAATTAAATTACATTTAATTTTAATTATAAATTACACTTTCAACCGTAAATTGCAGTTACCACGTAAAACATTCCAGATCCACACTGTTTTATATAGTAGTCACTAGCCATATTTTGCTATTGAGTATCTGAAGTGTGACAGGTCGAACTGAGATGTGCCACAGCTATAAAATACCTGATTTTGAAGACTTAGTATGAAAAGCAAAAGCAGAGTGTCTCACTAATAATGTTTTAAATATTGGTTTAGATACTAAAATGATAGTGTTTTGGATATATTGAGTTAAATAAAATATGATATTAAAATTGATTCCATCAGTTTCTTTTTCTTTTGTTTAAGTGCTACCAGAAAATTTTAAATTAAATCTGTATATCTCATGATATTTTTATTGGACAGCACTACCTTAGGTATGAAGATATTCTATAGGTATTAGCACTGCTCCTACTATGTAGGAGTATCCTCTCTGATCCAGGGTGGTAGCAGGATAGATGTGTAGCTGTTTGTACAGGGGGCCTTGGGTTTGCCTCACTAGAAGAAAGCATGTTGCCCTTGTTCTGGTGTGATTTCCACATCAGTTATGGACAGAACTGTGTTCTGATCTAGTCTTTTCACCTGACGTGGCCATCTAGAACAGTATTCAAAAGCTACCACTCTTCTGGATGAACTAAAGCCTAGGTAGAAGCAAGAAATTGGTGTTGGGAGTTGGGCAAATGGTTTACTTTTTTATAGGAATTTTGTTATAGAGACATCTGAGTAGTTGGATGTTCCTTTAGGAAATGGAAATAAACCTAAGGATCTGATGAAGCCTGAGCACAAAGGTCTTTACTATTACTGTTTTTGGCCCCTGAGAGAAGTTCTGCTCTGGCAGATAGCCACCTAAGAAAAAAAAAAAGTTATAAAAGGCTCCCAAATTAATTAAAGCAGTGTAGATTAATGTTTTGTCTACATAGATTGTTATTTGAATTTTCTTTTTAAAGGTTCATTTCCTTCAGAATTAAAGTTGCCTCTAAACTCAACTCACAAATTCCTCTCTGGCAGCTTTTGGTTTGGGTTCACTCCTAGGGCAGACGTGATTTATTTTCCTGTGCTTGTTATTAACCCAGAAATGTAATTTTAGCTTGGGCTTGGAATAGTGCTTTGGGACGCTAAGCAGAAGTGAACAGTGGAAGTTAGGTGGACA
The DNA here is from genome assembly GCF_964656455.1 of Halichoerus grypus. Taxonomy (NCBI): domain Eukaryota; kingdom Metazoa; phylum Chordata; class Mammalia; order Carnivora; family Phocidae; genus Halichoerus; species Halichoerus grypus. Next base: position 88,323,381 of record NC_135716.1, read on the forward strand.
TGAGTCAAATAAAACCAACCACATTTTCTCTCAGCTCTCCTTTTATAACTGATGAGCCCAAAGAGTTGGTTAAGATTCCCTTTACTGTCAGTTGCTCCAATTTCAGTAAAAATTTTTTGGCATGAATCAGCAAGTACATACTGCCAGAGGTGGTGCTTTAGCTCCTGTGTCTGGGAATGGAGTCTTTTCATGGCAGTGTTTTGATTTTGAACTAGATGCCTCATTTCAGTCTAGCCTCTAGTTGGTGACAAGCTGTTCTCTAGGATGAGAGAACAGGCTTTTGTTACAACCACTTTTCTGTTTTTTAAATACTATAGGAATGGAGGCTTTTGGTTGAGAGTGGAAACTATGTATATCTGGGGCTGCAAAAGTATTCTCATTTGTATTCTGCATGGGGGAATGGGAAAATGCATCTCCCATTTCAGTTTCTCTGATGTGAACTTGATTGTGAGGACTTGATAAAAGCCTGTTTTCTGGAATTCTGCTTCACCCAATTTCAGTTTGCTATCAGCTGGGCAGACTGCCAGAGTGCTAACCTAAAACACCCTCATCCTAAAGGTCTCAGGGTTGATGAGTGGTCATGTTGGTGTGAACAGGGGTGGGTGGTTAGGATAGCCCCCCCACAAAATATAGGAGGTGAGACTGAGGCATCTTTTGTGCTCTTGTGGTCCATGACTCAATGTCTGACTTTGGCTACATTCCAGGCAAGATCTAGTTTCATTCCATGGCTTTTCAAGCCCCTGCAGAATTGTTGTAAGGTAGTTTCAATGACATATTTATTGAATAACTCACTATTATATCCAATATACTATGCTGGATGCTATAAGAGACACAAAGAAGAAATAAATCAATTCTTACCTTTTTTTAAATTTTATTTTATTATGTTATGTTAGTCACCATACAATACATCATTAGTTTTTGAGGTAGTGATCCACAATTCATTGTTTTCATATAACACCCAGTGTTCCATGCAGTATGTGCCCTCCTTAATACCCATCACCAGGCTAACCCATCCCCTCTCCCCCCTCTAACACCCTCAGTTTGTTTCTCAGAGTCCATAGTCTCTCATGGTTCATCTCTCCCTCCGATTTCCCCCCCTTCATTTTTCCCTTCTTTCTCCTAAAGTCCTCCATGCTATTCCTATGTTCCACAAATAAGTGAAACCATATGATAATTGACTTTCTCTGCTTGACTTATTTCACTTAGCATAATCTCCTCCAGTCCCATCCATGTTGATGTAAAAGTTGGGTATTCATCCTTTTTGATGGCTGAGTAATATTCCATTGTATATATGGACCCCATCTTCTTTATCCATTCATCTGTTGAAGGGCATCTCGGCTCTTTCCACAGTTTGGCTATTGCGGACATTGGGGCTATGAACATTGGGGTGCATATGGCCCTTCTTTTCACTACATCTGTGTCTTTGGGGTAAATACCCAGCAGTGCAATTGCTGGGTCATAGGGTAGCTCTATTTTTAATTTTTTGAGGCACCTCCACACTGTTTTCCAAAGTGGCTGTACCAACTTGTATTCCCATTAACAGTGTAAGAGGGTTCCCCTTTCTCCACAACCTCTCCAACATTTGTTGTTTCTTGCCTTGTCAATTTTTGCCATTCTAACTGGTGTAAGGTGGTATCTCAATGTGGTTTTGATTTGAATTTCCCTGATGGCTAATGATGATGAACATTTTTTCATGTGTCTGTTAGCCATTTGTATGTCTTCTTTTGAGAAGTGTCTGTTCATGTCTTCTGCCTATTTTTTGACTTATTTGTTTTTTGGATGTTGAGTTTGAGAAGTTCTTTATAGATCTTGGATACCAGCCCTTTATCTGTAGTGTCATTTGCAAATATCTTCTCCCATTCTGTGGGTTGCCTCTTTGTTTTGTTGACTGTTTCCTTTGCTGTGCTTATCTTTTAAGGATGGTCAAATTCACTAAGAAAAAAGAAGGAAGTCTGCACATAACCACAGTAGGAGATAGAAACTATAAATGAATATGAGTTTGAAAGAAGACATGGTTAGAAATTGGGGGCCATCTAAGTACTTGGTTGGATGAAGGGGGAAATAGAGCAGAGTTTACTTCTGTTTTGAATCTGTGTAATGAGAGAATATGGGTTCTATTGACAGAGATAGAGAAATGGGCTAGAGATGCTGGTGAGTTTGAGGTGAGTTTTCCAAGAGAAAAGCACTTAACAGTAAGACCCAGGAGGTCAGATTAGAGGTAGGGGCTCTAGACTCAGATTTTGAGTCTTGTTTTTGGTTGCCCTGTGAATGTATCAGGTCTGTAAGGGAAAGTGCATAGTATGAGAAGAACCGAGAGTTTGGACCTAAATTGTGAGAAATGTCTACACTTCAGAAAATGGAAGAGGAAAGGGATCCAAAGAAGGAAGGTGAGAGAAAAGGATGTGTGTGAGTTGGGAGCCTCTGCCATGACAGCATCCCTGAGCCAGGGGCTGCATTTTAAGACTGTGCCCTTGCCTAAACTCTGCATGTCTCTCTGGTCCCATCTGTGCTCTTTTACCACTGTTCCTGGTTTATATGCTTACCTCACCTGGGAGGCTCTCAGCCTCTGGAGGATGGGGGTGGTGTTACTGATTTTGGCATTCTTGGGACCAATTTTAACAAATAGTAGTTTTGAATGGATGATAAACAAAAGACTGAAATAAGAATGATAACTGCAAAGAGTTAATCAAAATTTTTGAGGTCATTGGAAATTTTTTTTTTTAAGATTTTATTTATTTATTTGACAGAGAGAGAGACACAGCGAGAGAGGGAACACAAGCAGGGGGAGTGGGAGAGGGAGAAGCAGGCTTCCTGCAGAACAGGGAGCCCCATGCGGGGCTCAATCCCAGGACCCTGGGATCATGACCTGAGCCGAAGGCAGACGCTTAACGACTGAGCCACCCAGGCGCCCCGGAAATCTTCTAAAATGTAGTTTCAATATTAAGGAGAGAAGAATGCCAAATTGCAAAGGGTTAAATTAGAAAAAAAGTGGGTGTTGAAGAAGGAGGAAGGGGAGGAGTGGGTATAGGTCACTTATTCAAGATTTTGTACAGCTGAAAGAGGGAGAAATGCAGGGCCGTAGCTACAGGGGACAGAAACTTCATTCATGTGACTGAACTAGACTGAGTTAGGGCAGCTAGAAGAGGGTTGGTTAATGAACTGGGTTATTTAGGAGGGCTTGACTCTTACAAGTGTTAGTGGGGGATAATTAGGTGAAATGTTTGTTGGGAATGGGGAAAGAGGTATACGGGAAATTACAGTCAGAGTTGAAGTACCAAATTTGAGATCTTGTGGTTGGAACAATGAGTGTCTCATAATGAGACCCAAAATGTGAGTGTGCTTGTGATATGGAGTGGATGTGGAAGCTGTTGAGTTGAGAAAAGTAAAGAACTCTTGGCTTGGATGACCTTATTAGTCCTCAACCCAGATATTAATTTCATGGGAGATGGGAAAGGAAAGAGTGAAAAGATCCTAAGTCATGTGTTTAAATCTTTCAAGGAGGTGGAAATTGGTCCATGAGGACAACAGATAGAGGTGAGATTATTTAAATTATGGTATTTAGTATTTAGTGTTTTTTTTTTTAAAGGTATACATGTTTAGGAAAATTTGGATTTGAATCCATCTCTATTTTTTAGTGTCAAAAGTGAAACTACATATACTAATTGCTTCTTCTGTAAGATGAGGAATAAGCATACTTTTGGTTCTCTTATATCTTCTTTTCACTCTCCAGATTTTGTTTATATGATCTGGGATTTAAAAATTCATACCATAGTATTGCTTTTGAATTTTTAAATTTTATGCATTTTCTTTTAAAAATATTTTTGATATTTACATTGCTTTATAATTCAATTTATAATATTTTGGACTTTATTCTATATGTAACTTGTTTTGTGTTAACTACCAGTACATTTATGTCACAACCTTTTCATTCCTGGATTCTTTATTTTGATTTATTTTTTCAGTCAGATGAGTACATCTTGGAGTAATTTTTTTTTCCTAGAAAAGTTACATGTTGGTATATCTTTAGAGCTCTCAGATATTTGAAAAATATCTTTTGATTTAGTTGCCTTCATACACAAATGGCATCTTGTCTAGATACTGAATTCTTGAGTCACAGTCAATCTTACCAAGTTCCTAGACATTGTTCCTTTGTGTCTTGTGAGCATTATAGGGAAGTCCGATATCAGACAGGTCAGGCTCTCTCCCCTCTCCCTTCTCTTCTCTTTCTTTAAAGTAAAATCTTTAACCAGTATTGGTATAGGTATATCCCTATTTTTTTTTTTCCTAGCACTTTTGAACCCTTTGGATCTGCAGGCTTAGATCTATTTTCATCTCAGAAAAGATTATTCTTTTCTTTTTTTTTTTTTTTTCATTTGTTTTTGTGTCTTCAGGAACATCTATTATCTTAATTAGGTCTTCATTCTTTCCCATAGCTAAGATCTTGTCTCTTGATATTTTAATTTCCTCTGCATTTTATGAGAGCTTCTTAAGCTTTTCCTTTATAACACTGATTTATTTTTCTTCATTGTCAGTTCTGTCCTTTGTGGCTTCTGATTATGATTTTTATTTGAATTGCATTTTTTATATTCTTATCGTATTTACTCATTGTATCTAGGTCCTCTGTAATTCTGCTTTGTTCTCAGCCTGTCCTTCATCAGAGTCTGACATCTTGTATTATTTTTCATTTCTTTTTAAAACCTACATTTTCTACATTTCTTGAGAATACAGAGCCAATTCCTTCTCTTCTGAAAGGGAACTTTTTTCACAGGTATGTTCTTCATCTATATCTTAAGGGGTACCTTCTCCATCTTTCATATTGCAGAATTTTTTAATAGGTCCCATGTTTGTTTGTTTGTTTATTTGTTTTCCGTTTTACTCATTCTGCTCATAGTAACTGCTTGCCTGTAAATAGAGTTGGTTGATTCTTTTTGGAGTGCTGCAGTGAGGTGAGGGGCCACAGTGAGGTGAGGGGCTCTTTATATAAACTGGTTTAACAGCCCAGCAACCCAAGAAGGCGGCGAGAGAACCAGAGTGTGGGCCTCCTAGCAGGGGGACTGAAGCTTGGCACTGTTTTCTTCTTCTTGTGTGGAGAAGCCTTTGTGCCAGGGGTCGGCTTTCTGAACATCCAGCATTGGCACAGCATCCATTGCTCTCCATACTGTGGCTGAGCCTGGATGCTCCTTGGTGCTGCTGCATCCGGAATTTGCCCCAGATGCACTGCAGACTCTCTCGTTGCTATAGCGGCCACAGGCACCATGGGACTCCTCAGGGCTTTAAATTGCTATTGACCTGGAGGGGTGAGGTGGAGTTCAGCCCATCCTCCTCACAGCAGCGAGTGGGCTTTCTGAGACACAAATGGGATCGTGTTCTTTCTTTGCTTAAAATGCTTCAGTGGGTCCTCCTTGTCTTTGGATAGAGTTCCAAGGCTCTGTATATAACTCCCTCTCCTGCCATATCTCCCCTGATCCATGCCTTAGAAGTGAACCACACTGATTTTTTTTCATTGACTCAAATGAGGCATGCTTTCTCTTCTATTCAAACCGATACACATACACTTACTTCTGCCTGAAATACTCCCCACTCTGCCCTCTTCCTATACACGTTTCCATGCATATACACACTCATATACAACCCAGTTAACATATAAAGTCATTTTCTCTCTCTCTGTTAATGGTAATTTAAAGTTTATTCAGCTATACTGCAAGGTATTCTGACTTTAAGGGAGCATCACATGGCATACTTCTGAGTTTATTCTCAAGATATTCTGTTGTACTTATCTCTGTTTTATAGATCTATGAAGTCTCTGGCACTATGGGGTCATCTGGGTTTGGATCACATAGCAGTGAACAAATGGATAAAAGAACTTTAGAAATAGTTAAAGCAGGAGACCACTGTGATCTTCAAATGCCAAGACAAATGCTACCATTACTGTTAATATTTGGATGATAAATTCTTGTTATAAATGCAACCTTAGGTGGTTTGAAGGGGTAAGTTTGTAGGAAAATAAAATGTAAAAAAAAAAAAAAAATTACAATGCCTTGACATGGGCTCTCATTAGGTCTCATAATTGTGGCTTGCCAAAGAAACATACCATCCCCAACTGAACCTGCAGAATATAGTTCTCTGCTCTCCTACTTTATGCTCCCAAGGCAACCTGTATCCATTAGAGCACTTATCACTCTCTGTTACAATTATGTGTTTGGTTGTAAAACCCCTATTTACAGGGTAGAAGCCACAGCTGTTTTCTTTACCATTATAATTTCAGTGTATATAGGTCAGTGCCTGGCACATGGTATGTACATATTTGTTGAATGAATGAATGAGAACATTAAAATTTTCAGTTGTTGCTGGCCCAGCCTCATCCTTTGAAATTCAGGGCTGTTCCTGGGTTCTGTCAGGGTCTCTTTTCCCTACTCCCTGAGATACTTTAATATCTTTCTTCAGTGTAGACCAGGTCTGTACTACATCGGTGAAACTGGACTAATTGTATGAGAAGATTACATTTGACAACAATATAAGCACTTACCACAGGGTCTGGTACCTAGAAATTGCTTAATAAATATATTTTTACTATTTGAAGTTAGTAGCAGCATTAGGGAATAAAAAAAACATTGAGTCTTTCCCTACTTACCTTCATGCAAATGGAGGCAATCAGAAGAGGGGAGAGGACTCTACTGAAGAGGGCTAACTAGGGTGTAGTCTTTTGGGAAATCTTAGGTTTCATTCAAAGAGGGAAGGTACCCGCCATAATGTAGAATTACCCTTGAGACATAGTTAGGGTCAAAAGGCAAGGTGAATTGGGTGTGGCATAAATGGGATGGAGTTCAGCAAGTAAGGAAGGGGATAGAATGAGAAGTTTGGGTATTGACTGGTGGATGTCAATAAGGGGAAAATGGAAACTTTGGGAATATGAATAGAATAGAGACACCCTAAAGGTGTGAGGGAGAGGAGTTGAAAGATGATTATTATTTTGGGATTAGAATGACCTAAGTAAGAGAAGACAGGTACAGATAAACTTTTGTTTAACAAATATTTTTGAATACTTCTCAAGAAATATTATTAGCTGGGCACCATGTTAAGTGCTGGGGATTCACTGATGAAGTAAATAGCTACCACCCATTTCTTTTCTTTTTTTTTTTTTTAAGATTTTTATTTATTTGACAGAGACAGCGAGAGAGGGAACACAAGCAGGGGGAGTGGGAGAGGGAGAAGCAGGCTTCCTGCCCAGCAGGGAGCCCGATGTGGGACTCGATCCCAGGACCCTGGGATCATGACCTGAGCTGAAGGTAGACGCTTAACGCCTGAGCCACCCAGGCGCCCCTAGCTACCACCCATTTCTTCATGGAACTTACAGTCTGGTGAGGAATACAGACATACATCATATACTTATCTGTAAAATTTTGAACTTTAATAAATGCCTTCAGGAAAAGTAGAGGTTATTAGGACAGCATATTAACAGGCAGAATTAATTGAGTTGGGGGTAGGCATATAATGTCTCTTTGAGAAGGTGACATTTCAGCTGTGGTTAGTGAGTAAGAATTAGTTAGGGAAGGGTGGAAATAAGAGTGTTCCAAACACAAGGAACAGCATGTGCAAAGACCCTGAGTTGGGGGGGAAAGGTTATGATCATTTTGAGAAATGAAAAAAAGCCAGAGTGGCTAGAACTAGTAGTGCTTCCAAAGGAAGGACAAGAGAGATTGGCAGAAAACATGGATAGGATTTAGAATTTCATCCTAAGTATAAGGAAGTTATCAAACCCTTTGTCATCAAAAGGTTTCATCAGGCAAATGGCACAATCCACTGTATATATTGAGATCATTCTGGTGATTCTTTAGGAAATATATTGGTCAGGATACAGGGAAACCAGGCTTTTGAAGAGTAATAGAAAAGATGATGGTGTCTAGGATTAAGGGGAGACATTCATTGAGATTCTTGCATTTATCCATGTTTATCCCCTACTCCTGCATCATCCTCTTAGCCACTTGCATACCCCCCCAGGCCTCTTATACACATTTGTGTGCTTGCGCATTAGTGCCCACATTTCCTCATCAGGCAGATCCTGTAGACTCCAGTGTTTATACAGAATGTTTCAAACAGTCTAGACCCCGGAGGAGTAGGATAGTCAAGCTTGTGCTCTGTTCTGTCACTTCAGCAGTGGAATAGAACATCTGTGTATAGAGAACGTTTGGTAGGGCAGAGGTTATAACAGTGCTCTGCTATAATATGGAAAGATGGAACTCCACACTCAGGAGCTTGGGTGATTGCTGGCTGGAAGGAGATATTGGAGCCTGAATTCTCTTGATTTAACCATAGAAGAGGAGGTAGCAGGGTCAGGGCAAGGGCCAGCCAGGCTCATTTTTTATATGTTCCTTATGTGCTGATTGTTGTTGCAATGAGAGTTGACCCTTAACAGGGCCATTGATGTGATAAAAGTTTTTCCCACACACTTCACAGTTGAGAGATGACTAGGAAGGGTAGGGGCTTTATCCTAAAGTGCTAAGGCTCAGTGATCATTTCTTTTCTTTTCTTTTTTTTCCCCTCCTCTCACTTCCCAGTTACTTGTAGCTCCAAGTCAGATTGATGGTTTGTTTGTGGTACCTTGAGAGAGCCATAATGAGCTGTTTGTATCCCAGTGTGTTTCAACTCATAAATGATGTCTGTTTAGTGGCCCACGGCTCACTGGGCTAGAGCTTGTTGCTAATGAAGCCTAGGTCATGGTTTCCATTTCACTACAGTTCTCTTGGGTTCACTCTGTTATATTTACTGCCAGAGGCTATGCCCGTAATCTTATGCATTCACCCTTTGGTTTTTTAAGACCATAGGATGAGGCAGTAAGAAAAGATCAACATGAAAGTGACCTACCTACTCCTGCAAAACTAATACAGCATACTCATTTTTCTGATGGTGGGTTATTTGTGTTGTCTTCATTAGTAGCACTGCTGAGCGTCTTGCTCTTCCTCTGTGTTTTTCAACCTGCTCTGTCTCTCAATAGCCAGGTCAGAGTCCCCTTCCTTATTTAGAAGACTAACTTGATCTGCTATGACCTCACACCCCCAACATCCTTTTCAGCACTTAACGATTTCCATTTTTAATTTTGTCTATTTCTAACATTCTTCCAGCTAGCTGTGCAAATGTGGACAAGTCACTGCACCTCTCTGGTCGCAGTTTCCTCATCTGTAAAATGAGCATGTTAGATTAAATCTAAGGTCTACAGTCTATGTCACCACTGATGCCAACTACCTAGTAAAGTATCTGATATGTAAACTGAGATCAATGGCAGACACGGCTCCTATCCTCAAGGAGCTTGTAGTCTAATAGGGGCAGGGACTATACATAATAAATAAGTAAATATAAAAATAAATAAACATAAAAGTACAACTTTTGATGTTGGCAGGATGGATTGAATGGAATAGATACAATGGGGAGAAAATTGGGGAGATGTGAATTTGAAGATCTAGTTAAGTTATAAGAGAAGTCAAAGGATGAGAAGTTACTAGCCATATATATAAGAAGGGGAAGAATATTTGAGGCAGAGAGAGTAGGATATGCAGAGGTTCTGAGGTAAGTGAGAACTTAATGTTTAAGGAACCAACAGTAAGCCACTGTGTCTGGAGGAAAATATATGAAGGAAAGATTATGGATTTGAGGTGTATTTAAGAGGCAAAAGTGATCAGCCAGAAAATTATCAGGAGCTGTGGGTGCCTCCAGGTATTAAAGGTATCAGCCAAGGACTTGGTAGTGTGACGCTTCATACCAAATTAGCCCAGACTCATGGTGGCAATGGAGAAAGTAGTTGCTAAAAACAAGTTATTTCTTTTCTCCTTTGCTGATAGGAAATGGGAAGGGCCTACTAGCCCACTGCCTTAGTCTCAACGTTAAATGGCATAGCCTGCAATCTCTGGCAGGTGGAAATTACTAAGAGGGATAATTGATGCCCTTAAAAACTTGCCTAACTGAGCTTTGTGCAACATATTTTGGGAGTTCACCAGCAAAGTTTGTGTGTTGACACAGATGATATCCATGCTAAGACTTGTTTGGGTGGAAAATTTAGTAGCTTGGTAGGGCATGGATAGAACACAGCTCTCTCTCTGGGCGCCTGGGTGGCTCAGTTGGTTAGGCGACTGCCTTCGGCTCAGGTCATGATCCTGGAGTCCCGGGATCGAGTCCCACATCGGGCTCCCTGCTCAGCAGGGAGTCTGCTTCTCCCTCTGCCCCTCCCCCCTCTCATGCTCTCTCTCTCTCATTCTCTCTCTCAAATTAAAAAAAAAAAAAAAAAAATCTTTAAAAAAAAAGAACACAGCTCTCTCTTTTTACCAGACATGTTTATATGCTAGGTAGCTCATAACTTAGTCCTTTTTCCTTCTCTCCCTACCAACAGAGAACCATTTGCTTTTAGTCCGTCCTATATTCTACTGGCAGACTAATCTTCAAATGCAGTTTTTATCATGTCTTCCCCCATCCATGAGCCTGTGATAACTCCCCTGTACTTGTTGTATCACGTTCAGAATTCATACTAGAATTCAAAGCCTTAAATGATCTCCAGCCTCTTCTCCTTTTAAACCCCAGTCAGAGAATATCCTTCAGTCATTTTGATGTCTTCAAGACCTAGCCCTACCACCCTCAGTGAGCCTTCTCCCTCCAGCCCGGATTTATGCTTTCTTGTCGTGGAGTAGTGGGAACAGCCCATTGACCTCAGACAATGCACCCAACCCCTCCAGATGATCACCATAAACTCTATTTCAATATTTAGTGATCTTCTGCCTTTATTCATTTGTACCAAGGGTGTTCTTTAATTGTTGCATGCTTCAGTGCTTTCTCAGTGTGCTTTCAGACCCTAGGAGCAGGAACCTAGTCTGCAGATCTTGTTGATCAAAACCAAGGCTTGGAAACTTAACAATGCTGCAGTGAGAAGGGCAGTAGATTTGGAGTCAGACTGATCTGGGTTTGAATGACATTGTTCTCACTAGTTTATGACCTTGGGAGGGCTACTTTACCTTTGCAACCTTTATGCTTCTTATTCTTAGGCTTCTGCATTGATTTCCTTCTGTGCCAGGAAGTGGTGGCATGAAGCAAGTGCAGTATCTTAGCAGACATTCCACTGGGAATTTTGGAGCAAACACTTGTAGTGGCCACCCAGGTTACCATTTTCCTCATTCTGGTTGATAGAATTGGAATGAAGAGAAAAAAAATTCTGGCAGAAATGAGCCTGGGAATGAATATTTTTCTGGAGAAATGTGCCTGAATCTTAGAGAAAAATGATCCATTTTGTAGAAAATAACTTATAAGCCAGTGTGCTTTTGGCTCTCTAGATTTGATTTCTCTAACAAACAGTATCTAACAGATACACAGTTGTCAGGTGTTCTAATCTTCAACAACAATCTTCATTCAAAAAATAGTGAACTGTACCTACAAGTACATTTGATTTTTGGATAGTAATTTTGAGTCCTAAGTTTTTCCAGTAATCTGATCATGTGAGTAATGATTTTAACCCTCCCCTTCTTCATCCTCTCTACTTCCTTAGGCCTTCATGCATTTCGGATACTGAGGCACACAAAGATGGTTTTGTTATGATCAGACTCACACCTCAAGTCTTTGTTAAGAGTTTTATTTTTTTTAATTTTTTAAGATTTTATTTACTTATTTATCAGAGAGAGAGTGTGCATAAGCAGGGGAAGCAGAAGGCAGAGGGAGAAGCAGGCTCCCTGCTGATCAAGGAGTCCGATACAGGACTCGATCCCAGGACCCTGGGATCATGACCTGAGCCGAAGGCAGACACTTAACCGACTGAGCCACCCAAGTGTCCCTTTATTAAGAGTTTTAGAGGCAGGCAGCTCTGGTTTAAATCGCACTTCTCCTGCACTTCCTGCCTCATGCTAGGCAAGTTGTTTTACCTCTCTGAGCCTGTTTCCTCAACTGTAAATGAGATAAATTTTGTGACATCTCAATCACAATGCCTGGTTCATAGCAGGCAAGCAATGGCTCTTGGTTTCCTTTCCCAGGAGTGCCAAATTTCCATTCCAAGCATTGTTTATTTACCTAGTCTGTCTTACTACAATATTTAAGTGTCTGGATATTATATTGCATAAGAAATATATATGAGATATTTTTAAACACACAGTGTCTTATAATCAAGAGCCAGTCAAAAAGAAAAATAACATCCACATTCCTCACATTCAGAAAGTAAGTTTTGTTTGAGGGTAGCATAGATAGATATTTGAGTTAGCCTAAGTATAAGAGACAAGGCTCTCGGTAATTTCCAGGTTATAGCCACTCTTCACCTACTTCTTAGTCATGTTTTCGTTTCTAAATCCCACCTATATCCTAATTACACATCTGTCTTTACTCTGAGGTAGCATTTCTGCCAGTATAGTAAGGGAGCAAAGCTTTCTGTAATAAATGACATCACCTGCCCTGGGGGAAATGATTGCCAATGTGTGTACTCACTCACTCACTCATTCAGTCTGTGTTAGTTAATACTGTGGGTTGCAATTGACAGATCCCCATCTGAAATTAGGGATACCTATTGGAAGGGCCATCTCTCCTTAGGAGCAGTTGGGCTTCAGGAACAGCTGGAAGCAATAACTTGAATGCCACCATGATTCTGGTTTTTTCTTCTGTGCATTTCTGATTTCACCCTTATCACTTTGTCACCAGCCACTTTATCCTTTTGGTCCATATGTCAAAGAATCCCTAGTCCCAAAGTTTAGAAAAGGGACACAGTGCTATAGCTTGTATCAGATGCCCATCCTGGGTCAGTCAGCTAGAGTAGGAGGGCATGATCATGTAAAGACATGGTGGCTCCATCAAGAATTATGTGTAAAAAAATAATAATATGGTTGAAGTGGGGTGAGGAGAAGCACACAGAAGGAGGGTGGTGAGCACAGAGTTCCAGAGATGCCCACACACCCATCCTGCCATCCTGGGCAGTGGGATCTTAGGTTAAGAACACAAAAAAATTTTCCTGAACTGAAGTTGCTTGTAGTCAAGTGATGGGAGATGGATGTGTAATCAAATAAGTACAATAGAGTGATCCTCGTTTTGTATAATGGATGTATGTGTAGATAGGGGTAAGAATAGATGGTCAGTTAGGTTAGATCAGACACAGCTAACCTCTGTTATCAGTAATGGCTACACAGCTGGGTACATTGAAGCCCTTCTGAAAAAACTGGAGCTCCTTGATTTATTGTTTGGTGTTCTGGGGACTAGGGATAGCCTTGGCATTTTCTGAGTATAAACATCATGTGCTTTTTCATTAAGAGGCCTCTTCACCAGAATGCCTTTTTGAATTATTCATTGAGTTCTTTAACAAAGAGAATTAAAGGACACCTTGAGGTTTTATGAGTTTTAGCCACTTGTCCTGTTGTGTTTGAGAGAATTCAGATGATCTGAATATGAGTTCCCTTTGGTAGCTCTCTAAACTGGTATTAATAAGGACGATTCATCAACTTGTTTTATAACTTGGGTGGTCTGGCACTAAACTGCTTGTTAATCACAGATGCCTTGCTTATAAGTTGAAGACATACTTTTGTTCTTTGTGACGGGGCCTGAGAGCCTTTGCCATACCCCCCCATCCTTTGCTATTGTAGTGACCTGCATTATATCCATAAATGGTCTTGTGTATCATCCTTCAGTTTGCTCTTTTTCAGGCAGATCAAACGGATCCTTTTTCCGTCTTCTATTACATTGGGTCAACTTTCTGCATCTTACTCCACAAATCCACATCTTTGAAGGTTGGGCGCCTCAGGCTATGCACAGTTTGCTCCAGTTTCATCATCTTGGTGTTGCCTTTCACCTCTACAGTTTACCAAGGCTTTTCATTGTCCTTCATCTCTTCTCTCTACCGTGCTTGCCCTTATTTTATTTTTTAAATAAACTTTTTATTTTGAGGGACACCTGAGTGGCTCAGTTGGTTAAGCGTCTGTGTTTGGCTTGGGTCATGATCTTGGGGTCCTGGGATCGAGTCCCACATCGGGCTTCTTGCTTAGTGGGGAGCCTGCTTCTCCGTCTGCCTGCTGCTCTCTCTCTCCCTTTCTTTCTCTCTCTCTGATAAATAAATAAAATCTTAAAAAAATAAATGAACTTTTTATCTTGAGATAATTGTAGAGTCACACGCAGTTATAAGAATTAATACAGAGAGATACCCTATACCAAGTCTCCCCCAATGGTAACATTGTCTTGCAAAACTATTGTACAGTATCATAACCAGGATGTTAACATTGATATAGTCAGGATATACAACTACTTCCCTGACATTTTGACCCTTAGGTTCCTTCTCGTCATTCTGTTTCTTACTCATCTCATACACTCTTCTTCCCTCCATCTTCTCACTTGCATATTCATTGTCCAGGGATTTACCCGAGTCAAGGATGTTATAAGCCTAATCTTCTTTTTGATAGGTTGGCTAAATTCTCATGTCAGAATTTCTAGGGGGGCACCTGGGTGGCTCAGTCGGTTAAGCGTCTGCCTTCGGCTCAGGTCATGATCCCAGGGTACTGGGATTGAGCCCCACATCAGGCTCTCTGCTCAGCAGGAAGCCTGCTTCTCCCTTTCCCACTCCCCCTGCTTGTTTCTGCTCTCGCCAACTCTTTCTGTCAAATAAATAAATAAAATCTTTAAAAAAAAAAAATTTCTAGGGACAGCAATTTCCATTCTTCTTTAAGTTATTTACCTGGAATAAATATCATTTGGATGGTTCATGGTAGCCTTAAGATTCATGTGAAGAAGCAAAGGAAACAGTCAACAAAACCAAAAGACAACTGACAGAATGGGAGAAGATATTTGCAAATGACATATCAGATAAAGGGCTAGTATCCAAAATCTATAAAGAACTTATCAAACTCAACACCCAAAGAACAAATGACCCAATCAAGAAATGGGCAGAAGACATGAACAGACATTTCTGCAAAGAAGACATCCAAATGGCCAACAGACACACGAAAAATGTTCAGCATCACTCGGCATCAGGGAAATCCAAATCAAAACCTCAATGAGATACCACCTCACACCAGTCAGAATGGCTAAAATTAACAAGTCAGGAAACGACAGATGTTGGCGAGGATGCGGAGAAAGGGGGGAGCCCTCCTACACTGTTGGTGGGAATGCAAGCTGGTTCAGCCACTCTGGAAAACACTATGGAGGTTCCTCAAAAAGTTGAAAATAGAGCTACCCTATGACCCAACAATTGCCCTACTGGGTATTTACCTCAAAGATACAAATGTAGTGATCCAAAGGGGTACGTGCACCCCAATGTTTATAGCAGCAATGTCCACAATAGCCAAACTATGGAAAGAGCATAGGTGTCCATCAACAGATGAATGGATAAAGAAGATGTGGTATATATATACAATGGAATATTATGCAGCCATCAAAAAAATGAAACCTTGTAATTTGCAATGACGTGGATGGAACTAGAAGGTATTATGCTAAGCGAAATAAGTCAATCAGAGAAAGATAAGTATCATATGATCTCACTGATATGAGGACTTTGAGAAACAAGACAGAGGATCATAGGGGAAGGGAGGGAAAAATGAAATGAGATGAAATCAGAGAGGGAAACAAACCTTAAGAGACTCTTAATCTCAGGAAACAAACTGAGGGTTGCTGGAGTGGGGGTTGGGGTGGGAGGGATGGGGTGGCTGTGTGATGGACATTGGGGAGGGTATATGCTATGGTGAGCGCTGTGAATTGTGTAAGACTGATGAATCACAGATCTGTACCCCTGAAACAAATAATACATTATATGTTAATAAAAAAAAGATTCATGTGAAGACCTGGTCTGCTGGGAGATCTGCTTGCCTTAATTTCAGGCAGGTCACATGAGGGTGAAGAATGTATGGGAGTGGGTATGGTACTAATCCTTTGAGACTTAAGAGCCCTAATCAAAGGCACTTTTTTCCCCCAAAGGACAGTTCTGCACAGAGGATGTGGATGAGTGTCTGCTGCAACCTAATGCTTGTCAGAATGGGGGCACCTGTACCAACCGCAATGGGGGCTATGGCTGTGTATGTGTTAACGGCTGGAGTGGCGATGACTGCAGTGAGAACATTGATGACTGTGCCTTTGCCTCCTGCACTCCGGGCTCCACCTGCATTGACCGTGTGGCCTCCTTCTCTTGCATGTGCCCAGAAGGAAAGGCAGGTAAGGCCAGCAGGACAGAACTGGAGTTCAGGGAAGGGGCCGGAGAGCATTCGGGATCTCTTTCATTCCCCGAGTTGTGTCCTTTTAATTAGCATTTGTAGGAATATGTTACTCAAGACTGTTCTTCTGGAAATATAATTGCTAGCCAAAGTACTATGAAATTAGTCTTCTTCTTTAGGACTTTTGATTCTCATCTCAAGTCTGCATACCTCAGTTTTTCATACCCCCCCCCAAATGAAAGTAACTATTACCTTGGGAGCATCTCTTGACCTCCTTAAGATCTTAGGCACCTCGGAAATTAAGATTAATTTCTCGGAAATTAAGACAAAATTAATAATAAATGGATTTAGAGACTTCATTTTGAGAGGAAATCTTGTACTCAGAAGGAGTCGGGAGGAGAGAAGCATTTGCATGCATTCCAGCTCTCAATGTCTATGGAAATATTCCTCTAAGGGAGGACTTTTACTAACTGCAAAGTTAACATTGCTCTAGCCTCTCAAGTTAACAGCTCCCAGTCCTGGTAGAGAGCAGTGAAGGGAGGAATGTGACAGAAGAAGATAGCTTAACTGAGAGAACTTTGTGCCCAGCACTTTTGAAGTGTTCTTATATCTGTGCCTTTCCAAAAGCCCCACCTCCAGCTTTGTAGAAGAAGCCTTGGTTACCTGTTCTTAAGCTAATTGCAGACTGGAAAATCCAGTTCCCATGTGAACTACACAGAACATGAGGCCTCGTAATACCTTCAGAGTCCTGAGGGCACTTGAGCCAGGAATGTTGACGCTATTAAAAAGGCTGCCTTGGTATAAGCTGATGATGTTCAGCTGTTTTTTTCCTTCTGAGGCTAGCAAAATACCGGTGGCCCCTGATCATCAGGTAGCATAATTTGGGGAAAGTAGGTTGCTAAATAAAATATAAGGTGCATGTAATATTTGGAATATATAGTAAAAAATTATTTGTTATTTATTTGAAATTCAAATTGAACTGGGCATCCTCTATTTTTATTTGCTAAATCTAGCATCACTATCAGAAGGATATCTTCATTGTCTAACCATCTCACTCTATGGCCTGTAGATGACTCTACCCTTGAGGAGAGGTCTAGCAGAGGGCTCAGGGTCAGAGCACCAGGGTTGTCTACAGCTCTTTGCTTGCTGTTAGCTATAGCATGTCCCTAAGGTAGGATTAGGTAAAGGGGAAGTTGCCTCTAAATCTCCATATTGGATTTTGGTGAGGTGACCATAAGGTTTTCCCTCCTCCATGAAAGAGAAAACTCTTCTTCAAGTAAGAGACATTTTCTCTTTATTCTCCTTGCCCCACCCTGTGACAGGTCTCTTATGTCATCTGGATGATGCATGCATCAGCAATCCTTGCCACAAGGGGGCACTGTGTGATACCAACCCCCTGAATGGGCAGTATATTTGCACCTGCCCCCAAGGCTACAAAGGGGCTGACTGTACAGAAGATGTGGATGAGTGTGCCATGGGTGAGTACGTGGAACCTTTCCTATTCCTCATGCTGTCTGTTGAGTTCAGCAAGCATTCAGAAGCAAAACCTCAGATCTCTCCTGTTACCTGCCCACTGTTTATAACCTTTCAGTGTAAAGATATATTCTGTTCTGACAATTGAATATATAGAAGGTCTGTACCCGATTCTTTTATTTATTTATTTATTTATTTTATTTACTTTTTTTTTAAGATTTTATTTATTTATTTGACAGAGAGAGAGAGAGAGAGACAGTGAGAAAGGGAACACAAGCAGGGGGAGTGTGAGAGGGAGAAGCAGGCTCCCCACTGAGCAAGGAGCCCGAAGTGGGGCTCGATCCCAGAACCCTGGGATCATGACTTGAGCCGAAGGCAGACGCTTATCGACTGAGCCACCCAGGCGTCCCTGTACCTGATTCTTAATAGGAAGCCCTACTTTAGTAGACAGTTTGGGCAAAAGGAGCAAAGAATCACAAGAGTTGAGATTGCTCTAGTCTGTCTTTCCTTTCCTTTTGTTTCTTTCCTTGTTTTTTTTAAGGAAGAAAATAGGAAGTTGAGAACCAGATTATTAAAGGCCTGGCCCTCATGTGCCATAACAATCAGACCTACTTCTGTAATCCACATTTGTGGAAACTCCATCAAAGTACTTTGATCCCAGTAATTGGTGCTTTATTTTCCAGCCAACAGCAATCCTTGTGAGCACGCAGGAAAATGTGTGAACACAGATGGTGCCTTCCACTGTGAGTGTCTAAAGGGCTATGCAGGGCCTCGTTGTGAGATGGACATCAACGAGTGCCATTCCGACCCCTGCCAGAACGATGCGACCTGTCTGGATAAGATTGGAGGCTTCACGTGTCTGTGCATGCCAGGTACATGGGCCCACCAGTGTGTGGGGTCTAGACTAAATGCACTGCCCCGCACTTCTCAGTATAGGGTGGCAATTCCATGAGCTCTGTCAGCATTTAATTCCCAGCCAAGGGGACCTTTAAGGAGTAATGCTGTGCTAGAATTCTTAGAGCTATGGAGACCAAATTAAACAAGTCTATATGTCAACATCGGTTACATGTAAGAGAAAAATTCAGAAGTGATTGTTTTTATGCAAGTATTATTTGATTTAACAAAGGATTTACAATAAGAATCCTTTAAATAGCAAACTTTTCTGATCTCTTGATACATTATAAATACCATACTGTTCCATTTATAGCAGTTATTTTACCCATAATTATATAGGAACTTGCCATTTGTCCATAGTGATGTGCATACAGTTAGTTGTATTCTGGAGTTCTTCTGCAGAAACCATTTCTTGAATCCTTAGAGAGCTCAGGTAAATCTAGGATAAAATGACACAGGACAGTGGCTGCTTTGCCAGATTAAGGCTGCTAACCGCTGTAGCATTGGGAGGCCCTCCTGACCTTGACTTGTACCCTGAGAGCAACAGCATCTCCAAGTCAGCTGGTCTTTGGGAACATCAACTAGGGCCTGGAGCTGTTCTGAAAGTGAAGCAGGGACTGGTCAGAGACATGAGGCAGTCTTTGCTGTGGTATGCTGTGTTTTGCTAGTGTCTTTGGAGGTAACTTCTCCCTCTTCACTGTGGCATGGATATCTTGCAGTATTCTCCTCTCTCACTGGTACTTGCAGTGACTATTGCCCATCATGGCAGAGTCCCCTTTGACTTCTACAGAAATGTTCATGCTCATAGAGGATATAGTCATCTCTGCAAATTTGTGCTTTCTTGGCTGGAGTATGCCTTTCTCTCTTTCTAAGCCACTTGTGTGGTCCAATTTGTTCAGGTTTCAAAGGTGTGCATTGTGAATTGGAGATAAACGAATGTCAGAGCAACCCTTGTGTGAACAATGGTCAGTGTGTGGATAAAGTCAATCGCTTCCAGTGTCTGTGTCCGCCTGGTAAGTGCCCACCACCTGCCCCTGTTTTCTTTGAAAGCACAAAGCTGCCTGACCACAGGGAAGGGAGGAGGAGAGAATGTGTGTGGGCTGTACATGAGGAAGTCATTAAAGTGAGCACTTCAGCATAGGAGTATGTGCAGAAATGGGGAGTTTGTTTCAGCTAGTGGATCATTCCAAATCCTTTGTGGCCAGAAGTCCAAGTCTATTCTGAATGGCCCATGACCTCTCTGTCTGTGTGTATATTTCAGAAAGGTCATACCTCACAGAAGCCTTGGTTGTAGGCTATTCAGGGTTTTTTTCCCCCCATGGGTCATATTCTTGAAGCCCCTCTGTGAGATTTTTATTTTCAGATATTTCACCCTGGGTCTAGAAACAAGCAGCACAAGTCAGTTTTTTCCAAAGAACACTCTATGTCTCCTTCTGCTCCCCAAAGCTCTTCTTGAAGACATGCCAGATTTTCTGCCACAGACAATAGCCTCTCAAGTTGTTTCTTTAGAGAGGTTCCAGTTCCTCTGAAGCTGTACTCACTTGTTTGAGGGCTCCATGTATAACCATTTAGTCCTTACTTCAACTAGAAGTGAAATCTGTACTGGGAAGACACAGAGGTGGAGACACACCCAGTTGCCTCTGATGCCCTGAGCTTCCCCCAGTTATCCTAGTTACCTGTTGGGAAGAATAATTTTATGTTTGCTGAGCCATTGGTTTAAGCCCTGCTGGTAACTTAACCCTACCCTCCGTGGGCATCCTTCTCATAGGATATCATAGGTAGACCTTAGATAGACAGACATGGGATAGTCCTTTGACTGTGTCATCACTCTGTCCTTTTAAGGTTTCACTGGGCCAGTTTGCCAGATTGATATTGATGACTGTTCCAGTACTCCGTGTCTGAATGGGGCGAAGTGTATTGATCACCCAAATGGCTATGAATGCCAGTGTGCCACAGGTAAGACTGCCCTCACTTTTTATCCCCCTGGTAGGTCCATTTGAACAAAATAGGAGACTGTCCTCTTCTTGCTGTCCTACCAAGCCAGTCCACTAATGGGCTGCTCTGGGTTTAGAGAGAGCTGCTTCTAGCATATTTTTTGCTGCTCTCACTGTTTCCTTCTACAACACCTGCCTCCTTCTCCACCACAATAGTGGCCTGGCTTGGACATTTCCATTTGGTGTCCATGTCTTTCTGGGACAGATTTTGGCAGCGGTGAGTTTCCAGCTGGCTTGACTTACTCCTTTGGGAAAGGGAAGAATTCCAGCTGAAAGCTATTTTTCACTGGGGCTTCTCAGCAGGAGGCCTGTCTCTGTGTTTCTTGGGGCAAGTGCTTGAACAAAGGCCCAGAAATCTAAGGGCCATTGTGTGAAAGTGCAGAGGTTTTCTGCATAAAAGACTGCTCAGGCCCTGAGAGTCAGGTGTGTATCTGAACAGGAGAGAGAGCTCTGTCTGGGAAAGTTTAAGTCCTCTTTCCTGACTTCTGGTACTACAGTGACAAAGAATCTGTTTACAAATAGTCTACATTTCTGATCTGTGGCCACATTTCTCATTTGGGAGTGGATTTGAATAAGCCAAACGTCCCTTGTTGCTTCTGCACAGACCAGTATTATAGAGAAAGACTAGAAATAATTAGAAAAAATGATTTCCCAATTTATTTTTTATATGACCACTTAAGGGAGAAAGAAGTTATGGATATAATTCAAGACCTTTTCTTATTCTTAAAGGATTTTACACATCATGTGCATGATTTCTTTCTGATGACAGAAAAGGGAACTCAGTCACAAAAATAAACACAGAGAATGAGTGTTTTGGTAGTACTGGAACATTACCATTTACTGGGCCTCCTTAGATTAGGTCCTGTCAGATGAACCACTTAACTGCTTTCTCTTTTCATGAACTGTTGTCCTTGGTCGGAGAAGTTCCAGGTTTTGTCGTCCTCTGGCCAGATTATCCTCGTAGAGAATAACTTTCACTGGAGAGAGTTTAAAAACCTTGAATTCATGTTTAAAAGGGAAGAGAGCCCCTGTTCCTTTAAAATCCTTTAAAAGAATGGATTGAATGAAGGAGGCTTTATTTACCCCTTTTTCTTTTAAATGCTCATAAATTTTCATTTTATTTAACAGGTATTTATTAAAAACTTAGTATATAAGCATAGTACTCAGGGAGGGTTTGAGAGGGATAAAAAAAAGTTCTCTGTCCTCTAAGGTCAGAATTGGGGAGATAAGGTACACGTAATCATTAATACAGTATCTGTATGTTGGTTTTGGGAAGAAAGGAATATAGAGGTAAATATATAATGGAAAAATATCAAGGGCTGTTCCCCATTGAAGCCCAGTATGGAATGAAGATGCAGTTAAAGTATCTCTGTAGTGAAACCATTGATCATCATTTGAATTCTACAAATTTTATTTGAAAAACTTTATTTTAAGCACAACTCTAGGCTTGCCTTATACATCGGGCAAATAGTCAGCTTCAGCTGCTCATTGTCTACAGCATGAACTGTTTGAGACATGAGGCCTGTAGGATAAGTGGATGTGGCCACACCTACGTTCAGGTGTGGAGTGTCTGACTGGGTTTTAAGCCTTCTTGGTAAAATTCCTTCCCAGGATTCACTGGTGTGTTGTGTGAGGAGAACATCGACAACTGTGACCCTGATCCTTGCCACCACGGCCGGTGTCAGGATGGGATTGATTCCTACACCTGCATCTGCAACCCGGGGTACATGGGTGCCATCTGCAGTGACCAGATAGACGAGTGTCACAGTAGCCCCTGCCTGAATGACGGCCGCTGCATCGACCTGGTGAACGGCTACCAGTGTAACTGTCAGCCCGGCACGTCAGGTAAGCCTCTCTGCCTGTGTCTCCTCTGGGCCTTCACCTCCCCCAACAGTTTACACACAGGTCTCAGGCTGTCCTGGCGCATGCTCAGATCCTGGAAAAAGAATCCTGATTCTGAGATGCACAGCCAAAGCTACAGCCAGAAACATCTTAGAGGCAGATATCTCTGGCCACTGGAGAAATCAGAGGCAATAGCTTTGCAAAACTGATGATTTTGGGTGTGTGTTTTTCATTAAAAGGAGACACACCACTTCAAAAAATTGAAATTATTATTTAAAATTGGAATCCCTGTTGGCTTTATGGCTTGATTTGATTATCGTTTTTTCTTTAGCCTCCACCACGCTCAGATTAATGAAGCTGGCCCTGTCCCTTCTCCCTCCCTCCTGTCCTTCTAGTTGTGTTTTTCTCTGTTTCAGAGTCCAGTGTCTTTAATGTCTTTGGTGGGCCTTGGGCATTTGGGGGATTCTCAGGGAGAGGGGAGACTTTGCAGCACCTCCCAGTCCTTGTAAATGAGAATGCAGAGCCACCACTTCCCTCCCCAAGTTCATTGCTGTTTCCCTACTCTGGTTGAGTGACTGCTTGTTAGGTGGGAGGGCATGCTGCTCCTTGCTGGGGGAATGTTGAATCATTTTCTCAGGCGGCAGCATTTCACAGGTTTCACTGGGGTCTGTTTTACTTATTCGAGGAATAATTATGGTCACAACTGTGGTTAATGGACAGAGAAGTACTATGTCTCAGATCAAAGAAAATGTATTAGTGGAAGATTAACTAGTGTGTGCCTTTGCTAGAAGGGAACCTGCCAATACAAGGGAGTGATTTATTGAGAACTCATTCTTGATTTAAGGAAAATGGCCTATGTAGGGGGCAAAGGTGGGGGAGGTGGTTAACTGCCCTCATTTTATTTTGTTATTTCCAAATCCATTTCTTCAAACTTGTCAAAGGCCCTGGTCTTCATCCAGGACCTCGTACATGCCAAGTTTGAAAACAAAGTCCTTTTTGAGTTGCTCAAGCATACGAAAAACATCCCATGCCTTCACAGTTGAAAATGCCTTCCCCCTCCCCACATTTAGATAACTCAGTAAAAGGGCTGAATAGATCTTTGTGAAACCTTCCAAAAGCAATTTGCTTCCGGGCTGGTCCCCAGACATGAGAAATTGCAGTACGAAAAGAAATTTGAGAGATTTACAAGCAATTGAAAGGATGCCTTTAGAATGGTGGAGCTGTTTTAGGCTTTGCTATCATCCCCATTATAACAAATGTACTGGAAACCTGGGTGAGTGGTGGGTTGGCAAGCACTTTGTTTTCTCTGGGATTATATCATTATGCCAGGAGTATCAGGTGTATTCCCTGGGGAGGACAGAGAAGACAAGGTGTAAGTAGCTGTCACTGAGAAATGCAAGAAGTAAATACAAGTGGTGTGCAGGCAGCATAGAATGAAGGCCCAGAATCTCTCAGAAAACCGCCAAATCCCTTCCTGTGGCTGTTGGGAGAATTAAAGCAAAGAGATGCAGGCATCATGAAAAAGTCTTGGTCCGTAATGGGTGGAGAAAGCCCTGACATGTACTAGGGGCCTGGATGAATGGGTCTATTTAATTAGTCATTATGAATAGACTCCTGAGTTCTAGAGGAAGAATTCTTGACCCATTCATAACATGGTCCTGAGTTGGTAGGTTGGGGTTTGGATGAGTATAGACAGAAGGGATACTTTACAATATGCTGGCTATAACTGTGGTTTCTCACTTACTGGGTACTTAAAGTACCCAGTAAGCTTCTTTCACCCGTGGCCTTATGATGGGAAACTGTTCTAAGTAAGTTTTTTTTAGGTTTTAAGTCACAGAAACCAACTTGACTAGTTTAAAGACTCTTTAGCAAACAAGCAAACAATAGCTACAAAATAGGCAAGGAATTTAGTGAAAACACATAGAAGTATCTTACAGATGCCAAGTGAGAATTGATCAATAAGTCTTTGCAAAAATTAGCAGGAAGCAGAGCAATCTGTAGACCCTGGGTCCCCCAGGTCATATCCCATTGTTCCAGTGAGAAAATCTCCTTGTCCCGTCTAGGGCAGGGTATCTGTTCCTGCTCGAATAAAATATAGCCTCCTGTGGCCTACCGTGGTCAATTTTGGGTAAATGGGGGTTATCAGCCAATGGCTAGATAATTCTCCTAAAAGTATGCACTTGTATACAAGGAATATGGAAACTCTTGCCTCATCTGTGGCGAGTGAGGCAGCCTGACCTCATTAATAACAGTGACCAGTATGGTGTGGCAAAGAGCGTAGAATCCAAAGTGCCTGGCTCACGTCCTGGCTGTGCTGCCATAATTGTGCAAGTCCGTGATAGAGTGGATGTAGCGCAACTTGATGTGCCAGTTGAGTGAGAAGACTAAAGACAAGTTATGTAAAGTGGGAGGCAAAGTACTTGCACATAATAATGACTCAGTAAATTTTTAATGTAATTATTATTATTAAATATTAATACAAAGTATGAATGAACCAAAGTTTTCGCATTTTTTCATGGAAATTTTGTTAGTTTATATCCTTTTTACCAGGCTTTATTTTTGGATTTTTTTAAACTACCAAGGCATTTTTCTATGAATGGGAAATAAAGCATCACTAAATTCATATTAAGTAAATGACAAAATATCATGAGTATTTTTATAAAATGATGGTAGAAATTATGATTTGTATATCCCTACTGTTTAATTACCCATATCTAGAATTACGCCTTTCATAATGTAGCCAAACTCTACCATTCTTCAGGGGAATGGGCCAGAAGGGGGGCAGCACAGCCCCAGAGGAAGATGCCAGACCCTGTAAGATTTATCACTGTCCATAATAGTGACAGTTTCAAGCTTCTGGCAGTGGATACAAGTTCCAAAATTCTAGTTTTCATGCAAAGGCTTAAATTTTATTTTTGGAACACAGTACTGCCAGTTGTTTTCCTTGAAATGACAGGTTTCCTTCTTTCACTTAATGTTTGCTAAATACTTAGGTCTGAATAGCCCTGGTTCCTCTGTCGGTTGTTCTCTCATTTAAAATGGGATTCCATGAAAAAAGCACGTTCAGTTCAGAACTCAAACAGTCAAACAACTGCTTTTCCCGGAAGCAACTGTGTACTTTGGTATGCCACAGAATGCTTTATTTCCCATTCCATTACACAGAACAGTAGATATATATTCAAAGGTCAAGATACAATAAAAATATAAAGGTAATTTTGACTTCTTCACCAAAGTCATTATTAAGTGAGGCTGCCTTTTTGTTTGGTTTAAGTTGTGAGTGCATGGAAGTTAAGAACATAATGACCACTAACTAGTACGATTTGGCACCACTACCTTGATTCCTGCTAACATGCCAACAACCCCACCCCCATTGCTTTTGCACCATGAGTGCAGATGCCAACACACTGAAACAGGCAGATAGTGGCTTAGTATGATTCACAAAGTAGTTTTGACCTCATAATCTCCCTGACGGGGTCTGGAGGACTACACTTTGGAGATCTGATGCTTTACTCTATCCAGGGTTGGCTGGATAGTCTTGAGATTTCTCAACACCTAGTATCACATGCTATTTTTGTGATAATACTGGTTTCTTTTTGCTTTTATCTTTGCAGGTGTTAATTGTGAAATCAATTTTGATGACTGTGCAAGTAACCCTTGTGTCCACGGAGTCTGTATGGATGGCATTAATCGTTATAGTTGTGTCTGCTCACCGGGATTCACAGGTAATACCCTTTTTGTCGGGAGGTCCCAGCCCTGTCACTTTGGGAAAGGGGCATCTAAAGAAAAATCACTTTTCAAATGTTTCCTATTTCTTTATCTCTTGGAAGGTTAGAAGTTTCTTTCTGTACTTCTCTGGCCCAGTTTTCTACTTACAGGCCTTCCCTGAACTGTAACATGAAGCTTTTCATTAGTTAGGGTTTTTAGACCATGTGTTGTGGCTACCTGAAAAGCATTTCTAGTTATACCATGAGTTTGTCACTGTGCTTGAGTTATATAGCGTTTAATGCCACCTTTAATTTGCTACACTTAGGAATGAATGCCTTCATAAAAGTATAGCCAAGATAATATTCTATGAAAACACTAAATGCTTTTTTCTGAGTACTTCCTCTTGTGGGAGATTGTTGGATGAAGCCAGAAGTTGGGAGGACCAAGCTAATTTGGCTATCGCAAGGGAGATCTTTTCTCACTAGAAGGAAGAAAGTTAAATGGCTAAAATAAAATTGGTTATAATTATTATAAGTAGTTAGAACATTTACACACCCATGCTTGTGTGCACACACACAAACATAAATCTTCTCTCTCTGTTGTTGATAAGATTGCCTTTATCTTTTACCCTCCTGATCAAAAAGTGGTAAGGGCTACTGAGAAATCTGAGGCATCTTACAGACACATCTGTTTGTTAATGGCACCATCAGAGGGCATATGTGATGCCTCTCCTATTCTTTCTAGACAGTGCCACATGCAAGCAGGCACTTACGTAATAATGTTACCATTTAATAAATACCATGTGGTCATTTGCAACCAATGTGAGAAATTTCCCTCAGAGCTTTTTAAACCATGATATCAAAAGGCATTCAGGGCCAAGTGAAGTGAATGTCTGCCTCTCGCTTGCCGGGAAGTTACTTTCCTGTATATTTCACAATCCTTTCTCCTGCTTGGCGTGATTGTGGATGCTAGGGAGTAATGTTTGTGGCCCACACAGGTCACTGAGATCTCTGCTCAGGGGAAGATCACTCAGAAGACGGGCATGATGAAAGCTGTCATACCTAGTGCCCAGCACCGCTGGTAGTAGCCAGCTGTACTTCTGGGTCTTGAAACTTGTTACTCCCAAGATTAAGTGACAGCCAATTAAATACACAAAAATTCCTGCTAGATAGGATAATAGGTGCATTTTTGTTAAATAGGTAACAAGAGAATAGCTACCATTTATTAAGAGCTTATTTTGAGCTAGGTAGTAGGTGGCCTAATCTCGTTTAATTATTACAGCCATTATCATTCCTATGGTATTGATGAGAAACCCAGAGTTTAGAGAGGTTAAATAACATTACAGGTACACTGTGGCCAGGATTCCAGTCCAGGTGGTCCTACTCTAGAGCCCATGCCCATTCTCACCTCACCAGACAGCCTAACTGGGTGCCTGTTCTGGCTTCTTTTTAGATATGTAACCCTTACACTGGACTTTTTTTTTTTTTTTTAAATGCCAGTAAATCATATTCTCTCTCTTTTTAACATTTCAGCAAACCAAGGAGGTCAAGGAGGGAGGACATAGGCTAAAAATATTCTAAAATAAACCTAAGGTATAACATGAAATTACATAACTAAGAACTGGAATGTTTTGGTTACTGGGTGGTACTCTGTTCTTGGAACGATTTTCTATGTCTATTTTTTTCGTTGTTTTTTTTTTTTAATCAGCTGCCGAAAATACCACAGATAACTCTGGTATTATATATACATGAGCTGTAAATGTGAGGTGTTTTATCCTTTCCTTTGTTTTATTTTAACACTACTACCTTTTTCTTCTTCTTCTTTTTTTTTTTTTTTACAATTCTCATGACACCTTTGACAGATATAAATGAATTTTTCTTTTTAAGACTAAATTCTGTATTCTCCTCAGACCTCTTTATACTTACTGATTGGGAAATATAAGGAATCAAATGACACTTCTACAAGCTAGTTTTCAGTTTTACAAGCTCCTTTTTCAGTTTCGCCTTCATATCTGTTATTTTGCTGACTTCTCGTAACAGTCCATAAAAGCAGATAGGTTGAATAAGAAACCAAAAGCATAGGCAACAAAAACTAAAATAAACAAGTGGGACTACTTAAACTAACGTGCTTCTGCACAGCAAGGAACAATAAGTTGAAAGGCAGCCTATAGGATGGGAGAAAATATTTGTAAACAATGTGTCTGAAAAGAGGTTAATAATATCCAAAATGGTATAAAGAGCTCATACAAGTCAATAGCAAAGAAGCAAATAATCCAATTTAGAAACAGGCAAAAAGCAAGAAAAAAAAATTTTTTTTTCTATGTATGGTGATGGATGTTAACTAGACTTATTATGGTGATCATTTTGTAGTATAGACAAATATCAAATCATTCTGTTGCACACCATAACTAATATGTTATATGTCAGTTATAGCTCAATTTTTAAAAAACACAGGCAGAAGTAGCTAAACACAATTTTAGAAATTATTTTTGGAAAATTCCTAATAATTTCCAGATAGAGGATACTAGAAGTATCCACTGTAATTTTCAGAGCTACATGATTTAACCACAGACTGATTGTATTTTTAAGCTGTAAATCATTATTTGTACTTAGAAACCCAGTGTCATCTGAAACAGGTGAAGTTTTGAAAGCTTCACTATCTACCAAACCCTAGTAGTTTTCAAAAAGCATTTGAAAGGCTAATCATGAGTAACAGATCTACCAAGGTAGCTAATCCTCATTATAATGTCATTATTAAACTATATAAAATCACCAAAGTACAATAAAAAAACATATGTATGAATTTTATAATCTCTTCTCTCTCTAAATCTCTTATAGTAGTTTCTAATCAGTAGTAGAGTGTATAATTTATATATATAAATATATAAATTTGTAATTTATAAATATTTAACATACAATTGCTTTTTGGTTCTTTGGCCCTTAGTTAACCTAATAATAGCATATCCCGAACAGGCACACTGCTAAGAAATCTTGCAATAATACTGAAATCAATTCATATTACTCAGCCATAAGAAAGAATAAAATCTTGCTATTTGAGACAACATGGATGGACCTTTAGGTCTTTATGCTAAGCGAGATAAGTCAGAGAAAGACAAATACTGTATGATATCACTTGTATGCAGAATACAAAAATGCCAAATGCATAAAAATAGAGTAGAATAGTGGCTAGCAGGGGCTGGGCTAATTGGGGAGATGTATTTAAGGGTACAGACTTGAAACTAGTAGATAAATAAGGTCTGGAGACCTATCACAGCATAGTGATTATAGTCAGCAATACTGTGTAATAAACTTCAGAATTGCTAAGAGAGTAAGTCTTAATTGGTCTCACCACAAAAAAGAAATGATAAATATGTGACGTAATAGAGGTGTTAGCTTAAAGTGATAATCTATTGCAATATATGAATGTATCAAATCAGTATGCCGTATACCTTTTTTTTTTTTTTTTTAAGATTTTACTTATTTATTTGAGAGAGAGAGAGCGAGCATGAGCCAGGGGGAGGGGCAGAGGGAGACAGAGAAGCAGACTCCCTGCTGAGCAGGGGGCCCGATGTGGGGCTCGATCCCAGGACTCTGGGATCATGACCTGAGCCTAAGGCAGACATTTAACTGACTGAGCCACCCAGGCGCCCCAGTATGCCTTATACCTTAAACTTATATGGTGTTATACATCAATTATGTCTCAAAATATTAACAAGACAAAACACAAAAAGTAGATAATTACTATTCTCATTTAACAAGTAAGACAACTGAGAGGTAAGAGCTTGATATGTCCATGCAATGTATACAAATATATTTTGTATGTATTGAGTCACACAGCTAGGACTATGAGTTCCCAGAAGGCAGAAACCTCCCTAATCATCTTTTTAACCAGTGTCTAAAACAGTGTCTAGCATGGAGAAACAGTAAATATTGCTGAGTGAATGACTATAACTCACATATGGGACTTCTGACATCCAATCCAGTCTCTCAAGTGGACTATACCATGCTTTTGTTTATTAAACACTAATTTGTTGAGTACCTACAAGGTGAGAAACATTGGCTAACTTCTCACTCGGTAGTTCCTGAGCGCAATAAGATGCATAGCCTTGTGCTGGGCATTTCTGACGCTGGGTGGAAACTCCTTAAGGGTGGGACTTGATAGTGAAGCTGCTGTCGGTCCACCTGGGAGACTGCATAAGGAGGCATCTAACCCTCTCGATTAAAGATGACTTGAAAATTGATTCTGGGAAGAGTTTTTAAAGCAAATGAGGAAAACCTGGGAAGAGAGACTTCTGAGAAAATGCTTCCTAAAAAGGACAGAAAAAGAAGGCTTTTTCCTCATTCTCCACTGGATAGCAGGCCAAGGACAGCTGTGCAGTTGAAGAGTTTGGGCTCCCATCTCGGTGCCAGTGGCAGACATCTAAAAAAAATCTGAGGTTGAGGCTAAGAAAATAGTATTTTAAAATAAGTTATTAATAAAACGCTTAAGAGGAAAACAGCAACCACTACCAGATTATGGGTCTTTACCACAAGAACCACCAATAATGGTTTAGAGAGCAGCGGAGAGTGAAAAAATGTTAATACCCATACTTTAAAGGGGTGTGGATCTATTTTATTTGGAATTTCCTGTTCTAAATGCAGGGTTACTCTTTCTTAAATAAAAATGCATGTTTTTATCTGAATCAGAAAATTGTATTCTTTGAAACTTATGAATTCCTTCACAGCAGTTGCTTGTTGCCACTCATTTACAGAATTATGGGTTATTTTAAAATTTTATATCATTTTGGAGTATATAGTTAAATCTCAATTATTCAGATTTAACAAAGCAAAACTCATATAAGTGGCACACTTTATTCAGCTTAAAGCAACAAGTGTCGAGGTTAGAGCTGACATCTTTTCAAAGTACAGCCTTGCGTAGGTTTTAGAGGAAGAATATATTCACTTAATTTCATGTATTCTTAATAATTGTCTACATCAAAGTTTTCCAAAATGTAACATTTGAACCATCTGCATTATTTAAAATATGGTTTGCTGGACTCTACCCATCACAATCTATGGTGATAGGGCTTAAGAATCTCCATTTAAAACAAGTATTTTAAGTGAGTCTTTTTGCACATTGAAGTTTGAGAACCACTGGTCTAGATTAAGAGACCCTGTATTATTTTCTCAGTTATCAGAAGACAATAAAATTATGTTTAGAATACCCTTCTTTCTGAGGCAGAAAACGGATTAATACAACTCTAAGAATGAAAGCAAAATGGCTTTCTTTTTAACCAATATAATCATTAAATTAATAGTTTATTCACTAAGTATTCCGGGTAATTGAGATATACCATATGTAGAAATGTAAAATGTTGACCAACCTAAAAAATTAGTTTGCGGTGAACCAGCTGAAAACAGTGATAAAAGCTTCTTTGAGAGTACTCACAACAGCAGCAAGAGGGACAGCCAACTTTGGTAACATTTTTGAAGTTTCCCTATTTCTAAGATGGAGTAAAGAAGAAATATATATTGAAACACTGCGGTGCTGTTCCAGCATTTTGTTAACTTGGCTGCACTACCGAAAGACTGTGCTGTTTACTGCTTCCTCGCATGGTGCTAAGTGCTCTTAGGTGTTTATTATTTAAATCCTGCATTTGGTGCCCAAAGTATCTTATAAGATGGAAAGTGTCAACACAGTATCTCTCATAGTTCTGTGTCTCTTTCCTAAGCATTTTGGATTTGACAAAAACTTTCCCTTCTCTACAGGGCAGAGATGTAACATTGACATTGATGAGTGTGCCTCCAATCCCTGTCGCAAGGGTGCAACGTGCATCAACGACGTGAATGGTTTCCGCTGTCTGTGCCCCGAGGGTCCCCATCACCCCAGCTGCTACTCACAGGTGAACGAGTGCCTGAGCAGTCCCTGCATCCACGGAAACTGTACCGGGGGCCTCAGTGGGTGAGTAGCTGCCATGTATGAATAGTTCCTTCTTGACTTGTAGCAAGCCAGTTGGGTGTCAGTCCAGGCCATGCCCTGTGGAAGTCATTCAGGGGCTTGAGCTGAGACTGGCTTACAGATTTTGGTAGTCTCCTTCAGTCTTCCAAACCACCACTTCTGCTCTACCTTCCATGACTGAGTAGGTAGAAAATAGGGGGGTAGCAGCTCATGGGAGAAGTCCAGGATTATTTTGTGAGTCTTTGGCAATTGTGCTTTTAGAAATTATTGCAAGATTGAGTTTTGACGAAGGTTCTATTTGATCTTTCCCCCTGCTTAAAAGAAGCTCAGTTCTGTTGTATCATGGTAGCAGTGTGTGCCACCGAAGTGGAGTTGGTCTCAGCTAACTTTAGACATGGCCCTGATAAAACAGTCATGGTTTGTAAGCCCCTGAGAGTTGTGTCATATGTTGATAGTACTTTTCTGGAAACTCAGAGTGTGATGTTAGGTCACACAAAATAGTCCTGTACTCTTGCTGTGCTTGCCAGAAGGTAGGGCTGTAGGCATTGCCATTTGCCATACTTACAACAAGTGAAAGAATGAAGAGTGTATTTAGGGAGAAATCAAGTAATTTTTCCAAATGAATTACCTTGGTATTCCTGTTTCAGAGTATGGCAGCCTGCAAAGCATCCCAACCCATCTACCTTTTTCCTAAGGATCTCCAGACAAGAGAGCTTTTATTTCCTGATACCATACTCTAAGTGTTAATGATGTTCAAATTGTGAACAATGTACATGTATTTCAGACACCTTCATTCTTGTTCCTTTTCCTGCTCAGTTTACTCTACATGCTTTCTGGGGCAGGGTTTTAGGAGAGAACAAAGTATGTCTCATAAGTCAGACATCCCAGGAGTTCTTAGAGTGGCTTAGAGTCTCTGATACGAACATATTTCTTGGGTGTCTGTTTTGCATCAGAAGCAAATGATCCTAAGGTTTGCTTCACTTTAGTATTATGTATAATAAAAGGCAGATTTAATGTGCCTTTCAGATTGGCCCAATATGTTTACCAACCACTGGTTACATATGAAAGCTCACTATAATTAAGTTCTCTAGCATCTTGGTGAGCTGGGAAGGACCAGAAGAATCGGTTTACTAAGTACTCCAGAAAGGACCACACAATTCACATTGTGTCCACAGCGATCCAAGTATAGATTCCTAGAAGAGTAGAAATGTGATTAGCTTACCCATGAGCTCCTCTGTCCCTCATTTCTTCACCAAGTCCTATATTTCACCTAAGACTCAATTGTACACTCATCCCCCCACAGTAAAGAATGCTCTATCCTTTCAGATACAAGTGCCTCTGTGATGCAGGCTGGGTGGGCCTCAACTGCGAAGTGGACAGAGATGAATGTCTCTCTAACCCATGCCAGAATGGAGGAACTTGTGACAATCTGGTGAATGGATACAGGTGTACTTGCAAGAAGGGCTTTAAAGGTGAGAACAAAAGTGCATATTTCTATCTCCCTTTATGCCTTTTTCTTATTGCATATTCTTTGACTTCTTCCTTTCCCTTCCTTTGTTCCTATTCACTCTTATAGCAAACATAATTTGAGAACTTAGTATTTATAAGAACTTAATATTTTTACACTTGGGGAATAAAAACAGAGAGAGATATAGATTCTATTAGCAGAGAGGTGAGCTACGGAACTATTTAAGGTGAGCACCTAGGATGCTATAGGATGGGAGAAAATATTTGTAAACAGTGTGTTTGAAAAGGGGTTAATAATATCCAAAATGGTATAAAGAGCTCATACAAGTCAATAGCAAAGAAGCAAATAATCCAATTTAAAAACAGGCAAACCACTTACACAACTCTGGACAGGTGTTCTAATTGTAAGCTCCCTGGTGCCGGTTTGATTCTACGGTAATTCAAAAGAGATTTGGGGAGTAGAATGAGAATATTGTCTCACTGTAATTATGATAGCAATCATGCCATGGAAGAATCCATGTGTTCCAAACCCTTCCAACAAATTATCTTACACATTGAGATAACCTAAATATATAGTCTACCTATGGCCTTCTGGAAAAATGTATTATAGTGGGTATTGTGTAAATCATTTTTTAGTTGCCATTGTTGTATTTCCACCATCCAAGTTTTCTCTTAGAAACTCAAGAGTGAAATCTGTGGGTAAATCATTTATTTTGCACTCCTCCATCCACTTAGTGATTGATTTCCCCACTCAAAAATTGTGCCAGGCTACCATGATACATCAGTATGTTTCAGGGTCAATTTATTTGATTATTTGAAAATTTTCTGAGACTATACTTTAGTCATTAATTTTCTGATATATTACATTTGCAAAGAAATTTAAAAGTGCTTTTATTTCTTTGTCTCATTGAGACCTGCTGATCAATGAACAAAAATCAAAATGTAAAATCCAAAAGTGCATGACTGGTGAGTAGCAGAGTACAGTTTGAACCCAGACCTCTGTACTCCCAGACCACCATTTTTTTATTTACAGTGCATGCAGTTCCTCTATGTTGAGGCTCTGTGTCAGCCCTGTTGAAGATGCAGAGGTGTGTAATATTTGGGTACTGTCCTATCCCATTAATGCTTCCTTACTTTCCTCTTTTTCATAGAGGGAATAGATTCCATGTCTTGGATCAGGGGAAAACAGTTTTATGACTTCAGGAAGTACTACTACATCAATGGTAGAGACTGTGCATATGAAAGAGTAGGCATAAACCAGAGGCTTTGATTAATGTATTAAAAAAATATTATCCTTTGAGGCACTTGGATGGCTCAGTCGAATGAGCAGCCGACTGTTGATTTCAGCTCAAGTCATGATCTCAGGGTCCTGGGATTGAGCCCTGCATTGGGGCTTCACACTCAGCAGGAAGTCTGCTTGAGATTCTCTACCTCTGCCCCTCCCCCTGCTCATGCTCTCTCTCCCTCTCTCTCTCTCAAATAAATGAATAAATCTTAAAAAAAATATTATCCCTTGGTAAATTATACCCCTTTTTAGGCCCTCACCAACTACTTTGTATAGAAAGAGGTGATATTTAGATACAGCAGCAGAGTTTTAACCTAAGTGAGCTTCTTGGTCCATTGTTGAGGAACTACTTGTATTTGGAGGTGCATTCAACCTTTAGACTATTAGAATATACTTCTTTTCTTTCTTTTTTTTTTTAAAGATTTTATTTATTTGACAGAGAGAGACACAGCGAGAGAGGGAACAGAAGCAGGGGGAGTGGGAGAGGGAGAAGCAGGCTTCTTGCCTAGCAGGGAGCCCGATGTGGGACTCAATCCCAGGACCCTGGGATCATGACCTGAGCCGAAGACGCTTAATGACTGAGCCACCCAGGCACCCTAGAATATACTTCTTCCATTCATCTTTTTGACTGCGTTTTACTGGCTGACAGTATATATGTCAGGGACTTGCCACTGAAATGAAAGAACAGGTGTTCCAGTGGCCTAAAGAAATTCAATTTCTAGAGCAGTTAATATTTCCCAGGAGGGGTCCTGGGATCGAGTCCCGCATCGGGCTCCCTGCTCAGTGGGGAGCCTGCTTCTCCCTCTCCCTCTGCCCCTTCCCCCCCCACTCGTGCTCCCACCCCCTCAAGTAAATAAATAAAATCTTAAAATATATATTTACCATGAAGAGGTTTGCTTAGTAAGAAGCTAACAGAAAGTTTCACTGTTTTGGGGTTTTCCCCTTTTCTGTCTACAGGCTATAACTGTCAGGTGAATATTGATGAGTGTGCTTCAAATCCGTGTCTGAACCAAGGAACCTGCTTTGATGACATAAGTGGCTATACTTGCCACTGTGTGCTGCCATACACAGGTGAGTTCTGCAGGTGAAAGGACCAGAGGGAATGTGTGTTCTTGCCTTGTAGTTCTAAACCCCAGAGTCTCGGAGACAGGTTCTGTGGGTCAGTGATGCTACTCTGAGGAATCACTCCCTGGTCACCCATCCTGCCCTCACTGATTAGATCTTGAGCTCTGAGAAAACACTGTGGCCTCTCTAGATGCAACTGGTAGGGGAACTCATTTGCCTTCTTTGTACTTTGGGGTTTAAAATGTTTTTAAAATGATGTATGGCTGCTGGTTTCATTCATTATTTGAGTGGACCCAGTGTTGTCATGGCCTGTGTTCTTAGTCTTAGTTCAATAATACAACAACCACCACTTACTGATAATTTACTATATGCCAGACACTTTGTATACTTTGGATTCCTAATCTAGTACTCACAATAATTCTGTAAAGTAGAAGTTCCTATGACCATTTTATGCTGAGGCAGAGAGAAGTTACCTGCTGAAGGTCACATAGGTAAGTGGTAGATTTGCCCCCAAGTCCCTCTCAGTCCAAAGCTCTTCCTCTTAACAGCCCTTCTTCTCCTTACATTCAGTACCACTACGTCTCATTCAGAGAGGTATTGCCCGTTGGATGGCGATTACACACACAGAAGACATGGGTGTGACTTCAGTTCGTACCAAGTGTTCTTTGCTTCAGGTGGTATTTTAGGAGTGTGCTTGGACATTTATTTCTTCTTTGCATTTTCCTGCCTCATTACTGCTGTCTTGTGATTGTTTTGTGTGGTTGTATTTGTATGGCTTGTTTACCTCCTCATCATCCATTTTCTTCATCTGTGGAGAACAAAACAGAAATATGGATGATGGCTTTGCATGTTTCTCCAGTATGCAGCATGCAGGCAGGAGCATGGCTGAGTTCCTACTCCCCTGTTAGGCTGTTATTAGTAGCTGTTACTAGTGACTCTAGCTGTTGAGAGTGGCAGAGTGGCCAAAACCGTAACTCTGTTACCTGAAAGACTTGGTGCTACATTGTTACCTTTGCCCCTCTTTGGAAGAAATGTTCATGGAGGCAAACTGCATTTAGCCAGCCTCGTAGATAAAATTGAAGTTATTGGAGATCCCTAGCTATCCCCAGACAAAGGAAGCCTAAAAAATACATTTCATAATGACAGTGCTGATCACATTTGTTGATAGTAAGAAGAGCATCTCATAGCCAGAAAGACGGAGACTTGATGGCTGCAGGGAGATATAAGCAGGTGTCACTATGCTCAGTTATATCATAGGCTTACCTGAGTGTGATGTAGGTGTGAAAATATTTATTTTGTCTTCTTGCTAGTAAGAATATTTGGCTCTATGTTGGTTATTGGTTTTTCTTCAGATTAAGATCCCAATAAGGAATTTACTGTGTATGAACTTTGGGAAACTATATTAGACTGAAAGCCTATGTAGATTAAAATTTCAGTGCTGAGTGTAGATAAGGGTTCTGTCATTGGGCTTTGCCAGCACGAAGGGAACTAAACAACATTGCCTTCTCTTGCGAGCCACTATTCTGACCAGATACCTTAAAAACTGGTTGGGTATGTTGGTAAAAATTTGTGGTAATTTTTTTTCTTTCTGAATATGAAATTTTAGGATAGTATTTTAAGTTGAGTTAGTTGTAACTTGACTTTAAAAAAACTCTTTTCCTTTTAATAAAAGTATTCCTTTTTTTTTTTTTTTTTTCTGTGCTGGAAGCTTATATTCAGTATGCTAAGGGAGGAAATATTGGTATGCAAATATCAATGTCATGTTGCTGATGTTGGTATAAGGAGACATGTTACCAGGCAATCAGAATTACCTCACTCTTTCCTGCTTCCCGTGGCCTTCTGATCAACTCCATTGCCTTCTGGGACAGGCTAGCAGAGGTTGTGAGGAGTAGGAGGCTGTGTTGTTGCTTCTTCCTGGCTCACATGGAGGAGGATCTGTGTGGCTGAGCTTCTGAGTGGCTGACTCTTAGCTGTGGAGATGCAGAAACTATCGCACTGGACTGATGCAGGTGTCCAAATCCATGATAGTAACTACCCATAATAATAAAGACAAGAGCAGCCCAACGGTTGTTGAGCACTCACTCTATGTGCCAGGCTCTATACTAATAAAGACTTTGTTAACATTTTTTCATTTAGTCCTCAAAAAGCCTCTATGGGTTATATACCATCCTAGTTCTCATTTTGCTTATGTGGAAGGCTCAGAGCAGATAAATAACTTGAGGTCACATAGTTAGTAATCAAGGTAGAGCTAAGCGTCAAAGGACCTAGGTCTCTCAGATTCCAAAGTTTTTAACTGCTGCCTTAGACTTGAATTCAGAGAGCATCCGTTGCTGTAGAATTTGAAAAATTTCTGTCTCCTTGGCTGTTTCTCTAAATTCTGTCATTTGCTTTACAGGCAAGAATTGTCAGACGGTGTTGGCTCCCTGTTCCCCAAACCCATGTGAGAATGCTGCTGTTTGCAAAGAGGCACCAAATTTTGAGAGTTACACCTGCCTGTGTGCCCCTGGCTGGCAAGGTAACAACATAGGAGTTAGAGAAACCAGGAGTTTTAAACGAAGTGGTCAGATCATCCGATTAACATGGAAGGCCCAGGTCTTCTGAGGCCTGCCCATCATCAAGAACACCGGCCTTGTATAGGACCTGCTAACTGGCATGACTTCGAAAGCCTTTTTCATTTTCATATCTTTGGGGCCCCCTAGTGGCTGGAAGAGTCCAGCCTGAGTCTAAAACCATGATGTTCTTTCTAAAGGAGTTTTACCACCTGGGCAAAACTTGCCCAAAATAATTTTGTGCGAGGGACACAAAGCCTTACAGGACTTCCCAAAGCAGGACACCAACCAGAATATCCCCATCTACTGCAGCTGCAGCTCAGATCCCCATACATTTCTGTGGGACTCACCTTCCAAAGACAGGAGCATTCATTGCACCTGTATTTCTAGGTCAACGGTGTACAATTGACATTGATGAGTGTGTCTCCAAGCCCTGCATGAACCACGGTCTCTGCCATAACACCCAGGGCAGCTACATGTGCGAGTGTCCTCCAGGCTTCAGTGGTATGGACTGTGAGGAGGACATGGATGACTGCCTTGCCAGTGAGTATGTTGGTAAAAATTATGCCAGTGAGTATGCCAGCCAGCTTGTAAGCCCCCTGAGGCACACAGGGAGCAGAGCAGAGCCCCATCGGGGCAGTGGCCTCTCAGTGCTGAGACTGGCCATCCCAAGAGTTTATCACGTGTCTTTAACATTAGAGTTTTTATTTTTATTTTATTTTTATTTATTTATTTATTTTAGATTTTTATTTATTTTTTGACAGCGAGAGACACAGTGAGAGAAGGAACACAAGCAAGGGGAGTGGGAGAGGGAGAAGCAGGCTTCCCGCTGAGCAGGGAGCCCGATGTGGGGCTTGATCCCAGGACCCCGGGATCCTGACCTGAGCCGAAGGCAGACGCTTAATGACTGAGCCACCCAGGCGCCCCAACTTTAGAGTTTTTAAATCTTCTTTCAAAGCTAGTGGCTTTAGGAGTTGAGGCAGTAGAATCTCTTTAAGCATTCCCTTACTGATTTTTTATATACTGACAAAGCGGGGACAATGCTATGATAGTTTCTTTTAAAGCAGATCTGTTGAGGTATAATTAATATAAAGTATACTACCAATATTTTAAATGTATAATTCAATAAGTTTTGACATTTGACAACTGAAACTATCTCTAAAGATCATGAACATATCCACCCCCTTAAAAATATTTTCTTTTGTAATTTCCCCTCCTTTCCCTTTCCCTGTCCCAGGCAACCAGGGATCTACCTCTGTCACTACAGATTTATTTGCATTTTTTATAATTCTGTATAAATGGAATCATTTCATGCAAATTCTTTTTTTGGGAGAGGGAATATGACTTCTGTCATTTAGCATATTATTTGAGACTCATCTATGTTACATGTATTAATAATTCATTCTGTTTTATTGCTAAGTAGTATTCCATTATTTGGATATACTATAATTCACTAGTGGGACATTTAGCTTTTTTTAAGTTTTGGGATATCATAAATAAAGCTGCTATGAGTGAGTCTGTGTAGACATGTGATTTTATTTCTCTTGAGTGCATATCTAGGAGTGGAATAGATGAATTATGTGGTAGGTATATGTTTCACAGAATTGCCAAAATGTTTTCCAAGATGGGTATACCATTTTCATTCCCACAAGCACTGTTTGAGAGTTCCAGTTGAACCACATCCTCAAGAACACTTAGATGTGATTGCCCTTAATTTTAGCCTTTCTAGTGGCTGTATATGGTATTTCACCATGGTTTTAACTTGAATTTCCCTACTTACTAATGATTATGAGGATCTTTTCATGTGCTTATTGGTCAGCCATCTATATTACTTGCTATACTCAAAACTTGCTATATTCAAAACTTCTGTTCACTTGAAAAATTGGATTGTTTGTCTTATTATTGAATTGAAAGAGTTCTTTATATTCTAGATACAATTTCTTTGTCAGATATTTGCCTTACAATTATCTTCTCCCGATTATAGCTTCTGTTTTGACTGTCTTTTGAAGAGAAAGAGTTTAATTTTGATGAAGTTCAATATAATCTTCATTCAGAGTTCATTTTTCTTGTATGTTGTTTAACAAACCTTTGCCTAACCCAAGGTCACTGAGGTTTATCTCCTTTGATTTCTTCTAAAAGTTTTATACTTTTAGCACTGACCTTTAAGTCCACAATCTATTTTGAGTTAATTTTTACATGTAGTGTGAGTTTTAAAGGTTTTAAAGAGTAATTTTGTGTGGTAATATTGCTAACCTCACTTATTAATTCTAGATTAGTTTAGCTTCTAGTTTAGTTTACATTTTCAGGATTTTTTTTTTATAATCATGTTATCTCTAAATAAGTACAGCCATATACATTTTATTTCTTTTTCAATCTACACACATTTTATTTTTCTTGCATTATTATACTGGCTAAGACTTTTAGTAAATGCAGAATAGAAATGGTTAAGAGAAGCAAATCTTTCTTTGTTCTTGATTCACGGGGAGAAGTATGTATGTAGTCTTTTGCCACTAAGTATGATGTTACTTGTAGGTTTGGGTTTTTTTGGTTTTTTTTTTTTTTTTTTTTTTTTGGTCTTCTATCAAATTGAGTAATTTACCATATACTCCTGGTTTGCTGAGAGTTTTTTTTTCTTTTTATAATGAATGACTGTTGATTTTTTCCAATGATTTTTCTTTATCTGTTGAGGTAGTAATATATTTTTTTTTATGTAGGTGAATTATGTTAATTGATTTTCAAATGTTAAACTAACCTTAAATTCCTGGGATAAATTCTACTTGGTCTTGATGTATTATCTCTCTCATATTTATTGGATATGATTTCAAAGTTTTGTTATGAATTTTTGTATCTATGTTCATGAGGGATATTGTTCCCCAACTTTCTTGTGCTATATTTGTATGGTTTTGGTAAGAGGGCAATGCTGGCCTCAGAACCAATTGGGAATTGTTTCCTTTCTATTTATTGAAAGAGTCTGTGTACAGTTGGTATTACATCTACCAAACATCTAGGTCTGGAACTTTCTTTCTTAGAAGGTTTTAACTGTGAATTTAATGTCTTTAATAGATATATTTATTCAGGGTATCTATTTCTTTTTTATTTTTATTGAGCTTTGGTAATTTGTATCTTTCAAGGAATGAGTTTTACTTTTTCTAAGTTACCAGAATTATTGGCATTCATAATATTCCCTTATTGTACTTTTAATGTCTGTAAGATCTGTGGTGATTTCCCTTCACTGATTTCAGATATTGGTAATTTACATCTTCTCTCTTTTCTTTGCGATTGCTCTTGGTGGAAGGTTATTGATTTTATTTTATTTTTTATTTATTTATTTATTTTTAAAGATTTTATTTATTTATTTGACAGACAGATAGAGAGAGCAAAGTAGGCAGAGTGGCAGGCAGAGGGAGAGGGGGAAGCAGGCTTCCTGCAGAGCAGGGAGCCAGACGCGGGGCTCGATCCTAGGACCCTAGGATCATGACCTGAGCCGAAGGCAGACGCTTAACCAATTGAGCCACCCAGGCGCCCCAGGTTATTGATTTTAGTAATCTTTTTAGTGAACCCATTTTTAGTTTCATGATTTTTCTCAGTTGTTTTACTGTTTTCTATTTCATTGATTTCTGCTCTTTATTCTTCCTATTTTGGAACTGGCTTGCCCTTCTTTTTCTAGTTTAAGATGGAAGCTTACACCATTAATTTTATTTCTTTCTACTTTTCTAACATAATAAACATTTAGTGCCATGTATCTTTTTCTCAAAACACTGATTTAGCTGTACTTCACAAATTTTGATATATCATGTTTTTTTTCAGCTCAGAATACTTTCTAATTTCCATTTTGATTTGTTCTTTGACTCATAGATTATTTAGAAGAGTGTTCTTTAATTCCAGATATCTTTTTTTACTAAGTTTTTAATCGCAATTCCAGTATAGTAAACATAGTGTCCTATTAGTTTCAGTTGTACAATATGGTGATTCAATAATTCTACGCATTACTCAGTGCTCATCATGATAAGTGTACTCTTTAATCCCCATCACCTATTTCACCCATCCCCCACCCACCTCCCCTCTGGTAACCATCAGTTTGTTCTCTATAGTTAAGAGTCTGTTTCTTGGTTTCTTTCTCTCTCTCTCTCCCTCTCTCTTTCTCTTTTCCCTTTGCTCATTCATTTATTTTCTTAAATTATACATATTAGTGAAATCATATGGTATTTGTCTTTCTCTAACTTATTTTGCTTAGCATTATACTCACTAGCTCCATCTTTGTTGTTGCTAATTCCAAATATCTTTTGTTGCTGATTCCTTCCAGATATTTTTTGTTATTGATATCTAGTTTAATTCCATAGTAATCAGAGAACATACTTTGCATCATTTGGATTATTTTAAATGTATTAAATCATGTCTTATGGTCTTGTCTATGGTCCGTTTTGGTAAGTGTTCTGTGTGCACTTGAAAAGAATGTCTGTTTTGCTGTTTTTTGGTGTGTTCTATAAATGTTACTAATTCAGATTGGTTAATAGTATTTTTAGGTCTTCCCTGATTTTCTTTCTGCTTATTCTATAAATTATTGACAGTGATATTGAAATCTCTATTACTGTGTATTTGTCTATTTCTTCTGGAAATTCTTTCAGTTTTTGCTTAATGTATTTTGAAGCTCTGATTTTAAGTACATAAACATTTAAGATTGTTATGTTCTCTTGAAGAATTGAGTCCTTCGTCATGAAATGACCTTATTTAACCCTTGTAATATTCCTTGTTCAGAAGTCTTCTTTGTTTGATAGTAACGTAACTACCTTCCCTTTCTTTTGATTATTGTTAAGTATTTTTTCCATCCTTTTACTTTTGGCCCATCTGTGTCTTTAAAGTATGTTTCTTATAGAGACCATATATTGAGTCTTGCTTTTTCTCTCCGGTATGATGATGTCTAACTTCTAATTGAGGTGTTCATGCCATTTAAATTTAATGGTTGATGGTGATATGACTGAGTTCAATATTTGCCATCTTGTATTTTACTTTATCTTTTTCCTTCTCTTTCCATTTCCCCCTCTTTTTTTGCCTTCTTTTGGGATAATGGAGCATTTTTATGATTACATTTTATTTCTTCGCTGGCATATTAATTATATTC
Organism: Halichoerus grypus; assembly: GCF_964656455.1. NCBI lineage: Eukaryota > Metazoa > Chordata > Mammalia > Carnivora > Phocidae > Halichoerus > Halichoerus grypus. The sequence continues at coordinate 88,366,847 of NC_135716.1, forward strand.
TTTTTTTTTTTTTTCTTTTGGTGGTGGTGGTTTTGGGTTTGCAGTATGCAACTTTAACTCATTACCATCAACTATACTACTTTGTATAGCACATAAAAACCTTACAACAGTATACTTATATTTTCACTCCTGCCCTCTGTTCTATTATTGTCATATATATTATAATAAATGCCCAAAAATATTATTTTTGCTTCAAATGGTCAACTAATTTTTTAAGAGATGTAAAAATAAATTAACAGTCTTTATATTTAACAACATATTTATAGTTTCTGGTGTTTTTCATTCTTTTGTGTGGATCTGCATTTTGTCAAGTATCATTTTCCTTCAGCCTGAAGAAATTCATTTAATAATTCTTGTAGTGCTTATCTCCTAGTGATTAAATCTTTCTGCTTTTCTGTGTCTGAAAAGGTTTTTATTTTGCCTTAGTTTTCAAAGATAAGGGAGTAGAATTCTAAGTTGACTTTTCCCTCAGCACTTTCAAGTCATCCTTCCATTGTTTTCTACCTTACATTATTTCTGAGGAGCAATCTGCAATAATTCTTGTATTTGTTTCTTTATATGTTATTTTCTCTCCTTTGGCTGTTTTTAAGGTATTTTCTTTCCATGATTTTTAGCAGTTTGACTCTAATGCTCCTTATTGTTCTTCATGTTTATTTTTTGGGGGGTTCATTGACCTTTTTGTTTTTTTGGTTTTTTTAAAGATTTTATTTATTTGAGAGAGAGAGAATGAGAGAGAGCGAGTACATGAGAGGGGGGAGGGTCAGAGGGAGAAGCAGACTCCCTGCTGAGCAGGGAGCCCGATGCGGGACTCGATCCAGGGACTCCAGGATCATGACCTGAGCCGAAGGCAGTCGCTTAACCAACTGAGCCACTCAGGCGCCCCCATTGACCTTTTTGGATATATGGGTCCAAATTTGGAAAATATTCAAGCACTGTTTTTTCAGAACCTTTTTGCTCCCCTTTACAAATTTCATCATACATCTTTTAGGTGGCTTGAAGTTGTCTCTCTTTCATCAATACTCTATTTTATTTATTTTTTTAGAGGTTTTTTTTTTCCCTCAGTGCTTCAATTTAGGTAATTTTATTATATGAAGATATTTTGATATGTCTTCAAGTTCACTAGTCATTTCCTCTGTAGTGTTTTGTTTGCTGTTAATCCCATCCAGTATATTTTTTTTCTCTTCATTGTATTTTTATCTCTAGAAGTTTGATTTGAATCTTTCTTATGCCTTTATCTCTTTCCTTGTCATGTTTGTGCTTTCAATTCTCCTTCTTGAGCATACAGAGTATATTTATCATAGTTGTTTTATTGTCCTCACATTAATTCTACCATATGGGAAATTCCTAGGTCTGTTTCTATTGTTGACTTTTATCTTCATCGTAAGTTATATTTCTTGCTTCTTTGCCTACCTGGTAATTTTTTATTGGATGCTAGACTTTTTAAAAAAATCTTTAGAATATTTTCAAGCTTTGTTTAAGGATCATTTGGAAACAGTTTGATCTTTTTGGTCTTTTCTTCAGGGTTTGTTAGGTCCAGAACAGCCTTTAGTCTAGGACTAAAATGGCTCACTACTAAGATAGTACTTTCTGAGGATCCTACTTAGTGCTTAGTTAGGAGGTCTTTTCATTTTGACTGTCATGAACATTAGCTATTCTCAGCCTAGTGTAAACTCTTGGGATTGTTCTGCCTATGTCTTTCTGGTGGTTCTTTCCTCGGCTTTGATAGTGTCATCACATGCATGTGATATACTCAGTTACTTATCAGTACTAACCGCTTATCAGTACTCAGTTACTTCTGTGGTGATTAAATCATTAAACTTCAAACAAGGTTATCACAGTGGGTTAAGAATAATGGCACCTAATTCACAGCATATGTAATTTCAGATCACCATATGGATGGCACCAAACTAGGTCCTGGCAGTGCCAAGGTAGATAAAACCCAGTGTTTACATTCATGAAACTCATAGTCTATTGGCAAAGAAAGCTATGCAGACAAATTGAACATTGTGTAGCAAAGAGTGAAGAAAAATATGTCCACAGCAGTTGGTGGAGAAATTTAGGGGAGTGGGATCAAATTATTTGGATTTCTTTTCCATGTTAATTATTTTATCAGTCAAAATTTTCAGTATTTAAAATCTTTCCTATTGGAAGTAAAGCTAGCAATATTTATAATTAATTTAAAATAATTCAGTAAGTTATGGTGAGTTTCCTGAAAGATGCTATGGAAATTACAGTGTGCTATGCACTGTGGATAAGAAGGGATAATATGATTTTTACAATTTTTCCAGTCAAGATTGCAGATGAGCCTTAGAGTGGAATTAGCCTAGTAGATGAATAAGGTTTTAAATAAGCCTCTTATCAAATCGGGGCTACATTACCCACCTGATGTTTAGTTCTCTTTTTATGTAGATGACCTGTCTTTGCAATTATACTTTAAGGTCCTTAAGAGCAGGAGCTAACTCTTATTTTTCTTGTTCTAATATGTCATCTATATTTCAGAGGACTGTGCCATAGAGTAGCTCAAAATTTGTTGATTAATTGCTGTGAGCCTAAAGTGTTCTAAGATTAAGCTGTGTGATATATAAAATTTTTTTAAATGTTTCCTGATTCTGCCTAAATCAAGAAAACAAAGACAAACAGGAAAGAGAAGAGGGAAGGAATGGAAATGAAAGATGAAGGGAGGGAAAAGATAGGAAAGACAGATCAGCACAGGGGGCTGCTTAGTATATATCCTATCCTACGTCACCCACTCCCATCACCACATACACCTTTTGAAAATCGTTACTGATATTTTTGAGATTCTGTGTATTGGGAGCACATATTTGATTAGCAAGTGTGGGGGACCGTTGTAAGTTTTAGGACTCTTAATTTTGCAAAACTCCTAGTGGTGTATGCATAGTTCATTCCAATTATCAAACAGGTTAAGAATCTCAGGCAAGTGTTATTGCATTCATTTTTGTAAATGGGGGAGTCAAGGCAAAATAGATGTAAAGAAAAGTACAAATAGAGAAAAGTCGGAATTGTTACTGTTCTTAGTATGACTCAGTTCAGGTCACTCACCTTTATAGGTCTAAGATTAAATTGATGCTATAGTTCAGAGCTCTAATTCTTGTGTGTAATGACTTAGATCCTTGCCAGAATGGAGGTTCCTGTGTAGATGGAGTGAATACTTTCTCCTGCCTGTGCCATCCTGGCTTTATTGGGGATAAGTGTCAGACAGACATGAATGAGTGTCTGAGTGAACCCTGTAAGAATGGAGGGACCTGCTCTGACTATGTCAACAGTTACACTTGCAAGTGCCAGTCGGGATTTGATGGAGTCCACTGTGAGAACAACATCGACGAGTGCACTGAGAGGTGAGCAATCCATACACTCAGCCACCAGTGTCTTATGGGAAAAAGGGAGAAAGGAGGGAAAACTACAGAGCACATTGCTGTGGTTGCAGGGCAGGGTAAGGTATGCACCTGGGTCCCATTCCATCGTCTTCTATTGCCTACTTCCTGATTCCCTGTAGATGTGTAGTTAGCAGGTCAAAGGTCAGAGGTTGAAAAAGCTTAGTGGGATGGACCATCATTTATTTCTAATGCTTAGGGAACAGGAAGAGTTATAATTCTGTTCCATTCTCCTCTTGGTCCCTTGTTCATTTCAGTTGACATTTTAAAAAATTCCTATTTTTTTGCACATTTGTCATCACTCTTTGGTAATTTCTAGGTGTTTTTTTTTTTTCAATAAGTTTATTCTGTTTCTCTTTCAGAAAGAAATCTAGAGTCAAGAGCTACTTATTTAGCACTTTTCTTATAAATTAAATTGACTTAGGGATAAAATGAATTGTGATACATGGAAAACCACAGGACTCGGTAAAACCTGGAAACCTTCACTTTCTCTGGGAATCTCTAATAAACTCAGCCTTTTATATACTCCTGTAGGAGTAGTTGGTTGTAGACATGAAGCTGGGACTCAGGCTGATTGACACCCAGTGTAATTTGGAAAAAGAAAATTTACTAGATCTAGGAGTTTAAGATGCTCAGGAGTATTTGCCTCTGTAATGTGTTAGATTCTAGGAACCCGACTTTTTAAAATAGCAGGTCAGAGGAACCAGATTACACAGCTGGCATTGCTCTCTCTGCTTCTTAGCTCCTGTTTCAATGGTGGCACCTGTGTCGACGGGATTAACTCCTTCTCTTGCTTGTGCCCTGTGGGCTTCACTGGCCCCTTCTGCCTCCATGAGATCAATGAATGCAACTCTCATCCATGCCTAAATGAAGGAATATGTGTTGACGGCCTGGGTACCTACCGCTGCACCTGCCCCTTGGGCTACACAGGGAAAAACTGTCAGGTAATTAAATTTCAGCCCACTCAGCTCCCTCAGAGTAGCTGAATATTACACTATTTTTCTTCTAAGCAGAATAAACCCCTCCTAAACAAGGAAGTTCTGGCTCTCAGGGGGGTTGTCTCTGAGATAAATCTGCCTAACTTCTTAATAGCTGGTAGATTCCAAAATGGTGACACTGGCAAGATTATACAGATTAACAAGCATGAGATGGTTGTAACAGGCTAACAAGAACTGCAGAGAAATACATGTGGGAGATAAGTGCATAGATAGTATTTATGTTGGAAATGCAAAAAGGGAAATAAAGAACAGTCTAAGTAAAGTCTTTAAAGGTCAGATACAGTATCTGAAGGGATAATAATAATAATTATTATGTCTTGCAGTGTTGTAACACTAGTCACATGTCTTTTAAATTCAAATATGTAAATATGGATTTTTATAGACCCTCAGAGCCAACTAGGGCAGCCTTTCATTTCATGAAAGAAGAAACTTGAGTCCCAAAGGGGGCAAAGTAACCTTTCCAAGGCTGCATACCAAACAGCATTGTATTTATTTATTTTTATTTTTTTAATTTATTTATTTGAGAGAGAGAGAACGAACGATTGGGGGGAGGGTCAGAGGGACAAGCAGATTCCCCACTGAGCGCAGAGCCGGACATGGAGCCCGATGCGAACATGGAGCCCGATGCGGGGATTGATCCCAGGACCCTGAGATCATGACCTGAGCTGAAGTCAGATGCTGACTGAGCCATCCAGGCGCCCCACATTGTATTTAATTTTATGCTATATTTACCTCTTAAACAATGATAGGATGATAGAATAACAGAAGTCCAAAGAATTTAGGACTAAGTGGCCAAATTTAACTAGCCTTACAGGGTGCACTTCAGTTAGGCTTTGGCTATATTGGACGTGCAAATAACTACCTCTGCATATTAAATTAAACAGCTTGATGCTGATTCTGTGGATCAGAAGTACATTCTTCCTTGGGCTCTTGCTCATTCTCACAGTATGAGGTTACATGTACCAGGGAGTGCTCCACCCATACCCACTGGCCCCTTCTTTCACAAACACTCCATGAGTGTGACCTTGCTCTCCCCAGGGGTCAGGTCACCACATGCGAGTTACAGAGAAAGGGACTAGTCTGCTCATACTCTGCCTTATGTTTTTCATAAGCCTGATTTTCTCCCCTGTAAGTAAGCTCTATGACAGCTTTTAGGTTTATTACCGGGCTTTAAGTCCTTTTGCTCGTAACCACCCGTGGACAGATTTGATTGAGACCCACGTAGATTTCTCCCACAGGATTAGCACAGGTGTTATGAACCTTTTGACAGCTGTAATTTCTTTCTTTCTGGCTGTTACAGGTCTGGACATAATCATAACATAGGGAATAACTTAAACTATTAGGCTCCCTCAAATTCTTAAACTTCTGTGGTAAGAACTTTTTAAGTAGCAGAGTTAAGAAGAATTAGACTATATAAAATGATTGGATTACCTGAGAACATTGGACTATTTTAAGACTTGGCTGAGGGCTCTTTTTTTTAATTAGTGTGCTTTCCTTTGATTCTTAAAATGCAGTGTGACTTATTTTCTTCTTTTCTGATATTTGGATGTTGATGTATCCTTCTGTTTCAGACCCTGGTGAACCTCTGTAGTCGGTCTCCATGTAAAAACAAAGGTACTTGCATTCAGGAAAAAGCAGAGTCCCGGTGCCTGTGCCCATCTGGATGGGCTGGTGCTTACTGTGATGTGCCCAATGTGTCCTGCGAGGTGGCGGCCTTCCACAGAGGTGAGCTCTGCCTCCTCAGCCTCCAGGGTCACTCCCCAAAGTAGTGGCCAACTAGCAGCATTTTAGGACAGGTATTGTTACCTTGGGAAGAACAGACAGCGGTGGGTGGGCAAGGCTCTACGGAAGGGTCTGAGATGGAAGGTGAAAAGGCAGAGGCACATGCTTAGAGATTCCAAAAAGAAATGTATGTAAAATGAAATGAAGGCATATTCTACTTTTAGGACTTATTTCTTTTCTTTTCTTTCTTTCTTTTTTTTTTAAGATTTATTTATTTATTTTAGAGAGAGAGAGCGAGAGAGCGGGGGTCGGGGAGGGGAGGGTGGAGAGGGAGAGAGAGAATCTCAGGCAGACTCCATGCTCAGCATGGGCTCCATCCCACAACCCTGAGATCACTACCCCTCCCGAAGTCAAGAGTTGGACGCTTAACGGAGCTACCCAGGCACCCCAGGGCTGGTTTATTTTCAATATAAATCTGGTGCTGAGGGCCATGAACTAGGTAAGAACACAGTTAGTTGGTCTGAACCTGACAAGTCGTGTGCTCTTCTGTGATGTTTCTTCCTGTACTGGGTTTCCTAGGGGTGTCCACTGACCACCTGTGCCAGCACTCCGGCATCTGCCTCAATGCTGGCAATTCGCATCACTGCCAGTGCCCCCTGGGCTACACCGGGAGCTACTGTGAGGAGCAGCTTGATGAGTGCTCGTCCAACCCCTGCCAGCACGGAGCCACCTGCAGGGACTTCATCGGCGGCTACAGATGTGAGGTAAGATGAGCAGGCAGAGGTCAGGGGCCTCCCGAAGATGGTACAACTATTGTGAGCACTAGCATACTGAAGTTCGCTGCTTATGACTTATTTTTACAATTGATAGATTTTTTTTTTAACCAGTCACCATTATATTGTCTACCAACCACCATTGGTTTCAGCCCCCTTGGTAATAAGTTCACATGGCTCCAGTAAGGTATTTTTATAGAGGTCTGGAACCATCTCAGTCGCATAGAGTTGCCTCCGGGTTCAGAGCCAACATTCACTGCCAGAGTGCATTTCACAGGCCAGCCGCTCAGTGGCCCCTGGGACTTCGCTGAATAGCAGCTGAGATAGGAGAAGCCACTTTGAGGTGTGTCCCGAAGTTGCTTAGCCTGTTCCGTGTAGCATCACACTAAGTATGACATGTATATATTTGAGGAAGTGTGTGTCTGTTAAGGAACATGTCACTGTCTTCCTGATAGCTGGGCTGATAATGGGTAGAGCAAGATGTTAACAAAACACCAGAGTCTTGAATTTGACACCAATTCAGGCCACCCAGGAACACTGAGAAAAGCTTTACTTCTCATAAATGAGCTAAAGATGGCCTCTTTATATTGGCTCCGCAGTTATTCCTTCACAGTGGGCTGGGACCTGTTAGTTCAAAAGCCACCAGTGCCAAACTCAAATTTTTACACAGCCAGTTTTTCTAAAAATAGCCCTTATAAAGCAGATTTTTAGCCATGTAGAGCCTTTCTGCTTTGCATATTCTACAAAACAGCACCCAATATCTGCAAGCCATAGGTAAGCCCCAGGACATAAAGACCCCAAGCCAGTGCTGCCCTTCAGAGCCCTCTGACCCAGAGACGGTGGCCTGGCTGTACCAAACATGTAAGCCCCCTCTCTGTTACCCCTTCCTTTGGAATTCACTTGCCATCCTCTCCTTACCCACCTCTCCACTCTGGACAGCCTCATGCTGTGAGGGATGCCCTCACATGCAAACCTGTCAAAGCATTGCCCAGTAAAGCCACTTCATGGTCAGGGTCTTTTTCCTTGATCAGCCCTGAAATTCCTCAACCCTCCACATCTACGACGTTAGCTAACACGGCCCCTCCCCCATCTCAACCAGTTTCTCATACACATGTGCGGTTTCCTGAATCTAGAGATCAGTAAATGCAGTGTGTTTACTACTGTCCACACGTACCATTGGACTGAGTCATAGGGTCCTTATCGCATACCAAGGAATGCATATTTTAAAGATGGGAATACCTGCATTGAGGAGCGATGAAAGTTTTGCACAGGCGTCAGTTCTGAAATATCCCTCAGAATGTTGAGTCCTTGCCTTTGGGTTATAAAGTGGCTTTTCAGCTGGAAGATGTAAATGTCAGTATGCTGCAAGTTGGCCCTGCACAGGATGATTGGTAGAGTGTGTGATGGTGCTGGGTGAGGGCAGGGTGTGGGCAGAGGTATACACCGACCTTCCAGGTCTCATTTGCTGTGGTGGTCTATTTCCAACACTGGTCCAATGTTTCTTTCCTTTTGCTTGTTCCTATCAGTGTGTCCCAGGGTATCAGGGCGTCAATTGCGAGTATGAAGTAGATGAGTGCCAGAATCAGCCATGCCAGAACGGGGGCACCTGTGTCGACCTTGTGAACCACTTCAAGTGCTCCTGTCCACCAGGCACTCGAGGTATGAAGTCAGCCCTGCCCATCTCCATCTAGGGCATTTTCTTAAGTTATAAATCCATTTTTAGTGCGGAGGAGGTTTTAAAAAATTAACCATTTAGTTCTGGATTCTGGGAACTCAGGCCATTTCATGTTCTCAGTTCTGTCTGGTTGTTGTTGACATTTTTTTTTAATGAACATATAATGTATTATTTGTTTCAGGGGTACAGGTCTGTGATTCATCAGTCTTACACAATTCACAGCGCTCACCATAGCACATACCCTCCCCGATGTCCATCACCCAGCCACCCCATTCCCCCAACCCCCTCTACTCCAGCAACCCTCAGTTTGTTTCCTGAGATTAAGAGTCTCTTATGGTTTGTCTCTCTCTCTCTGGTTTCTTCTTGTTTTATTTTTCCCTCCCTTCCCTTCTGATCTCTGCCTTGTTTCTCATCTTATGTTCCATGAAACACAGAATGTGGAAATGATGCTGTGTTGCAACAAAATTGGCCTGGTTAGCAAGATTTCTTGGTGCTTCAAGGGAAAATAACTAGTGGTCTCTTGAATAAATAATTCACATTTACTAGCTTGTGTATTTTTTTAAACTTGCCAAGTATTGCCTCCATAAGGTGGGGGAATGAATGAAATGAAAATATTTGCCTATTTTCATAAGCCCAGGGGAGGAAGCTGATGGCCTAAGGCTGTAACTAAGAATTGCAGTAAAGCCTATGGAGTCCAACCCTAGACTGAATGATGGGGCATCAGTCTACTGTGGGCATTGCCCCTGCCTCCAAACAATTTTCTGGAGAGAGCTTGGAGTATTGTTTGTTAGAAGAGATGTAGTTATAACTGTTCTGAGCAGCCTGTAAAAAGAAAAAAGCTGAGGCCATCCACAATAGTGAGAAATTCATCTCAGTGTCAAAGAGAATAGAATGTCAGGGAAATATTTACACTCTCTTAGACCTTTGTGCCAGTGAACTTTGATAATTTACCTTCCTTGAGTTCGCGGTTTGGCTAAATTAAAATAGGAAAGTACCCCACTAATAGGATAGTTACCAAGCAATGAAGTTAAAGAGGAAGAGAAAACTCAAGAGAAACAGCCTTTAAATATTTGAAGATTTATCCTGTGAAAAGGGGAGTTGTTCTCTGCTCTAGAAATCAATAGTTGAAAGAGAAGTAGAAGTGATTTTGATTCATTATTAGTTTGCTCCTTTTAATAATTTTACTGTTTAGGACAAGCTCCAATTCTGGTGGTAGCAGATTAAATCTCAGATCTCAGTGGCTTAACACAACGATGGTATTTTTGTCACTCAAAGTCTGAGTGTCTCTCTCTGTATTTTAGATATGAAGTTGCAAGCACTTGGCCTCCAAGGCCCCCACAGCAGAGCAGGAGGGACAGACTTGTAGGGTCATGCAGACTTGTAGGGTCATGCAGGCTCTCCCTGCCTCAGTCTGGACATGACACCCATCATTATTGCTCATAGTACATGGGCCAGAATTAGTAAAATGGTCTCACTCTGACTCCAGGGGAGACTGGGAATATGGGAGAGCCCATGGATATTCATTGTACGCTAAGATTTCTACGGTACCCTAAATGTTTTATGAATTACAGTTGTCAGTCCTAGAATGGACCATTTCATAAGGCAACAAAAGTTCTCTCTTCTGTTGGTTAAGGATGGCTTAAACAATAGTTTTGCTATTAGTATTGACAGTCTTTTTCAATACTTTGAATATATCATCCTACTGCTTTTTGACCTCCAGGTTTTTGTTTTTGTCTTTTAATGAGAAATCAGCTGTTAATCTTATTGAGGATCCCTTGTGTGTGATAAGTTGCTTCTCCCTTGATGCTTTCAAAATGCTCTCTTTGTCTTTGTCTTATGACCTTATGGTTATGATATGTGTAGGTATGGATCTCTTTGAGTTTATCATGCTTAGAATTCATTGAGTTATCACACTATGTGTGCTTGGTTAGGTATGTAAAGTGGTATTTATTTCTCCTGGCTTGACTTCTCTGGCCATTGGTGAACCTTCAGGAGACTGTCAAATCCCATAGATTCATTGTGAGAGTTATCACAATGATTGTTTTTATTTCAGTACTCCTGAGCTTTGGATCTTGGCTTGGGGGCACCTCCGGTTCCAGGTCAAGGGCTAATTGTTCTGCATATCCTTACTACTTTGCTTCAGGCTGAGGTTGAGCTCATTCTCACTCAATAGGTCTGTCTATTACTGTCCATTCTGATGGGATTCATCTGTATTCATTTTACTAGCAGCCCCTAATTACCAAATATTCTGTGTAAGTGGGATCACAAACTGGGTTTGTTTTGTACTGTCTTGTTTTTGATTTAGTTTGTAAATAGGTAATATATGCACATGTCCCAAATTTTATACATAGACACACACACACACTTAAATACATACACATGTAGCAAAAGCATAAAGTGAAAATTCTCTTTCCATTCCCCTTCCCTATACCTAGTTCTCCCTCTCCCACAAACAAGTAACCTCTACTTCATTTTACTTTCTTGTGTATCTTCTAGGTTTTTTTTTTATGTGTCCTTCAGAATGTCTTTATGTATATAGAAGTCATATGCAAAGGTATTTTTATTTACCCCACTTCTTACTCTGAAGATAGGGTATTAGATAAACTCTTGCGCTTGATTTTTTTTTTTTTTTTACTTAATTGGAGATGTTTCCATATCAGTTTATAGAACCTCCTTAATCTTTTTCATCCCGTAGAATTTTGAGCATAGTATATTCAACCAGTGTCCTAGTGATAAAACTTTGGGTTTCTTGCATGTGTATATTTGTAGATAAATTTTCAGAAATGGAATTGCTGGATTAGAGAATGATGTGCATTTATAATTTTGATTGATATTGCTGATTCATAGCGTTTGACTCTGCTGGCTTCTTCTCAGTGAGGATGAATGTAGTCTCATCTGTGAGTCATTTGGTTTTCCTCTTTCAGTGGTTTCTCTGTATCTCTATCCTTTTTTCCCTATTACATTGTTCATCTTAATATTTTACAGAGATTAATTATGATACAAAATATTCTCAAATATTTTTTGTCTTTGATTTTCTTTATGATATTTTTCATGCAGAGCTTTTTATTTTTATTCTTTTTTAAGATTTATTTATTTACTTTAGAGAGAGAGAGAGCAGGGAGAGGGGTGGAGGGAGAGGGAGAGAGTGAATCTAGAAGCAGACTCTACGCTGAACGTAGAGCCCAAGTGGGGCTCGATCTTAGGACCCCAAGATCATGACTTGAGCTGAAACCAGGAGTCAGATGCTCAACTGACTGAGCCACCCAGGCACCCCTGGAGCTTTTTCTTTCTTTTTTTTTTTTTTAAGATTTTATTTATTTATTTGACAGAGAGACAGCAAGAGAGGGAACACAAGCAGGGGGAGTGGGAGAGGGAGAAGCAGGCTTCCCGCTGAGCGGGGAACCCGACGCGGGGCTCGATCCCAGGATCCTGGGATTATGACCTGAGCTGAAGGCAGACGCCTAACGACTGAGCCACCCAGGTGCCCCTGGAGCTTTTTCTTTTTAATCAGATTGGATTTATCAGCCTTTTTTTAATGGCTTCTGGATTTTGAATCCTAGTCAGCAACACCTTCTACACTCTAAGATTATAAAGGAATTCTCCCATATTTTCTTCAAGTACTAGAATACTGGGGCACTTTTTCCATATGGCTACTAATTTGCCCCAACACAATTTACTCAATATTTGATCTATACAATAATTTGAGATGGCAGCTTTATCAAATTCTAAATTCCCTTGTGTATTTGGGTGTTATTCTGAACTTTTTTTTTCTTTATTCTGTTAATTTATCAATACCACTCTGTTTTAATTAATTAATTAATTTAATTTTCCAGACTGTGGTTATAGTTTATTTTTTCATATAACTTTAGAATCAGATTGTCTATTAAAAAATCCTGGTGGCATTTTTTATGGGGGTCACATTAAATTTATGAATCTGTGTAAGGAAAACTGACATCTTTACAATGAGGAGTCTTCCTAACCAAATCGTAACATCTTTTCATTTATTCATATCTCCTTTTGTGCCTTTCAGGGCTATTTTAAAGTTTTCATATAGGTATAGTACATTTCTTTTTAAGATTATTCCTATATTTGTCTCTTGCTATTGCTATTGAAAATGAGGTCTTTTCTTCCTTTTTTTTTTTTAAGATTTTATTTATTTATTTGAGAGAGAAAATGAGCAGGGGTGAGGGGAAGAGAGAGAGAAAGAGAGGGACAAGTAGACTCCCTGCTGAGCACAGAGCCCGAGGTAGGGCTCTGTCCCAGGACCCTGGATCATGACCCTGGATCAGAGCCACCCAGGAGCCCTCTTTTTCCTTTTTAATAGTCTTGCTTATATTAGTGTATGCTACAAATTTAAGTGGCAAGAATACAGAACTGTTTTCCTTTCTTTCGTAATTTTTTTTTAAAGATTTTATTGATTTATTTGACACAGAGAGAGAGACAGCTAGAGAGGGAACACAAGTGGGGGGAACGGGAGAAGCAGGCTCCCGGCTGAGCAGGGAGCCCGATGCGGGGCTCGATCCCAGGACCCTGGGATCATGACCTGAGCCGAAGGCAGACGCTTAACAACTGAGCCACCCAGGCGCCCCAATCTTTTGTAATTTTTTGAATCATTCATAGAATCATCTCTAGAATTGTCATTGATTTCTTTTGTACTCTAAAAAATATTTACAGATGTTCATACTAGATGGCTCATTTACATCTATAGTACATTAAATGATTTCTATTTTATTTTTTTATTTTTATTTTTATTTTTTTTAAAGATTTTTATTTATTTATTTGTCAGAGAGAGAGAGAGCACGCAAGCACAAGCAGGGGGGAAGGGCACAGAGAGAGGGAGAAGCAGACCCCCTACTGAATAAGGAGCCCGATGTGGGACTCAATCCCAGGACCCTGGGATCATGACCTGAGCCGAAGGCAGACGCTTAACTGACTGAGCCACCCAGGCGTCCCTGATTTCTATTTTAAATGGAATAACCTTTGAGCTCTCAACAGGATATTTTCCCTACAATTTTTAAAAATAAGAAACTAGTATACATTATTTTACAGGAAAAAAAGTCAATGGTCTAAAACTTAAATATATCACTCAAAATTTAGTTCCAGCTCTTACCAATATTTTTACATACTTATAATCTGTGTGTTGATTGTGATAGTCTGTTTTGAACTGTTTTTATAGTTTGAGTAAAAGGAATAAATTAATGAAAAGTTGCTGGGTCTCCCAGATGGGGCAGATAATGCTGGCTCCTGCCCAGGGGACTACTTTGGTGGGTTGTGTGGGAGAGTACCTGTGAAGCCCTGAGCATATTCTTTCCTTGGCTCTTACTGGTCACCGGGAGGGTGGCAGCTTCGCCCTGCCTGACCTAAAAGGTCCCGTCGCAGATTGAGACATGTAACCTGAATAACTGCAAAGTGCCAACAAGGGTGTCTCTCTTTGGCTGGAAAGCAGCGTTCCAAAGAATGCCATCCATTCTCTGTCTCTTCTCTCTTTTCTCCAGGCCTGCTTTGTGAAGAGAACATTGATGACTGTGCCGGGGGTCCCCACTGCCTTAATGGTGGTCAATGTGTGGACAGGATCGGGGGCTACAGTTGTCGCTGCTTGCCTGGCTTTGCTGGAGAGCGGTGTGAGGGGGACATCAACGAGTGCCTCTCGAGCCCCTGTAGCTCTGAGGGCAGCCTGGACTGCATCCAGCTGACCAACGACTACCTGTGTGTCTGCCGCAACGCCTTCACTGGTGAGAGCCTCGCCAGCACCCTCAGCACTCTGCCTCGGAGGGGCCTTGAGAGAGGAAATTGGGCCCCATATGTCACATCCCAGACCAAGTGAACCTTTTTTCTTACATAGGAAAAACTAGACCAGCTTAATTCAGAGCCCAGTTTTTCCTTAGGTCTGTGCTTTATGGATGTTATAGTCCATCTCTGTCTTTTTTGTTTTTCCTGGGATACTTTCTCTTTTGTTATACACTGATGATATCATACTGTAGCAGAAATACGAAAAAAGAAATAGAATGTTGGGAGTGGTTGAGCAAAATAACAGTTTTTAATTGGGGCAAAATACACATAACATAAAGTGTACCATCTTAACCACTTTTAAGTGTACAGTTTAGTGGTATTAAATACATTCCCAGTGCTGGGCTGCCAACACCAAATCCATCCACAAAACTCTTTCATCTGAGGAAAATAATGTCTTGTGTTCAGAAACCATGCATCTGTTCTGGTTTCACCACCTATCTCCTTTGGCACGTAATGACCTGAGTTACGGGGTAGTCACTGCCACGGTGACCTTCTTTCCATCTCTGGGACCCAGAGAGGATTAGGATCTTCTAGGTCACCTAAGGGGAGGAGGTCTGACTTGAGGTGTGTTTAAGCAAAAACCAGTTCATGAGAGTATGTACTAGAAAGCTACAGAGGTGTGACCTCTCAGCACAGCCAGGAGTTGGCCATGCTCCCAGTCTCTTCTCAAGCTTCTTCTTTTTCATCATAGATCATAAAGATGACCAAGTCCTGCCTTACAATAGGGGCTTGTCATAGGCACTTACTAGTTATTTCTGAAGGCAGGCAGCTTGGTGACTTTGGGGGACTACAGTGGTATCTAACGGTGGCGGTGTCATCAGATGCTCAGACGTCTGCCTGGCATTTCTGGAGTCATTCCAGACTATGCTGTAGTAGTATTTCTTGGGAGTCAGATAATAGGCTACAGTAGTCTCCTTAGTAATAATTTGGCAAGTTGGACTCTGCTATATTGTGAGCCCATCTCTAGACTTCCTTCCTTCCAATTTTAAAGATATGTTACCTTTAAGAACTTTGGTAATTTATGAAGAATGGGAGGGAGTTTGCACTATGGAAGATACCTGGATGCGATAGCAAAAGAGGAACAGTGCATTATGAACGTCATCCCTACTGAGGCAATGCTGGACACAAAGAGTGTGAACAGTCTGTCCTGCAGCCTCATATTAGCCATGAGGTGCTTGGGAAGCCAGAGAAGCAAAACTGACTGCTATTTCTCTCATTGCCTTGGAGGCTTCCTTTATCAGGAAACCCTGACAAGCACTTACAAAGAAAGGGGGAAACAGGAAGGAAGGACTGAAGACCGCCTTGAATTAGGGTCCCACCACCGGGAAGTAGTGGTGATGCGTTGTCCACAGTTGTGATGGAAAAGAATGCCTCGAGCTCCTTGGTTGTGATTATTGCGGGATGCGGTTGCTGTGATGAACGCTGGGGGGCCGTCTGTCCCGGAACCCCATGCCCATGTGACGGCTGCTCTTGGGCTGTGGCTGCCGATGTGATTTGAAGAGTCAGGCAACTGTAACCCTTGCCTCTTAACTCTGGCCAAAACTATGCCTGTTTTAACTTCCTTTTGAAAGCCCCTCTTCCCTTGGGCAGCGGCTGCGCTCCAGGTGGACCCATCTCCTGCTGTTTGCCGGGGGGCGCCCAGCTGTGTCTCCGGGTCTCCCCCTTGGCCCCAGTTGCTTACTTCACTTTATCCTGCAGCGGTGGCCTCGGGATGCCCTCTGTTTTAGAACTGCCTCTAGAGGAAATTAACTCTGGAAAAATTAAGCTGTATTTTAAAGCAGTGCTGATCAGATTACAGAATGGCTAGAAAATGACTGAAAAGAGAGTTTATGGGTGAAAATTCTCTGTAAGCTACCAGTCACCACTTGGATGTGTTGGCCCAGTGTAGCCTCTCCTATGAAGTTGACAGCTTTAACAAAATGCACTGAACAGTTTTGGTAAATGTTTCTTTTGGCTTATGAAAGCTAAAAGTATCTTCAAAAAAATAAAAAAGCTGAGGTGTCCTTTTCTTTTTCTTCTCTTTTTTCTTTCTTTTGGTCGGATTAGAATGATTTTTCACGTCCCTTTCCATCCTGTTTTGTGAGTCTGTTGGGGATGTGTGCCCCGTGTACTTATTGTGTGGGCAAGGCAGATGGGGGTATTGGCCTGAGCCAGTGGCGGTCCAGTGAGTGTTTTCCTCATCTTCTCATGTTCCCTTGGGCTTAGGACCCAGCTCACACCTCTTGCCCCATCCCTCACCACTTGGCTAGCTCCTGTCCCAGCAGCACTCCGTTCAGTAATGTGCAGTTACTACTTTTGCCTTTTAAAACTCCTTTCCATTTTCTGCTTTGAGGTCGTCACTGTGAAACTTTCGTCGATGTGTGTCCCCAGATGCCTTGCCTGAATGGGGGGACTTGTGCTGTGGCCAGCAACATGCCTGATGGTTTCATTTGTCGTTGTCCCCCGGTAAGTGCATTGTTGTCTATTTAAGGGGCATGCTCTTTTTCATACAGTCTGGACAAAACTGAGATTAAACCTGGTTTTTCCACACTCTATCTGGAACTTTCTTGGTGGGGAGATTTATTAATTTTGGCTCCTTCACAAAAAAGTGCTGGAGTTTCCTCCCATTTAAAGCTGTTAAGATACACCCAGAAACAGTGAGCTCCCTAAATCTGTGACTCTCAGTCTTTAGAAGCACTAAGAGAAATCCACGGGGAATTGGTGGAATGTTCCCTTGAAAACAAGACTAGAGTCTCTGGCTTCTGGGTGTGCCGGAGGGTAGTCTTGCCTCCCAGACTGGGGCAGTGTTGGTTGGAAATGCTGCCCTGCTTACATTCCTTAGCAGGTACTATTGGGGAGCAAGCTGCTTGTTACACTAGAAGGAAGCCTATTTTTAGCCATTTGCTGTGCAAATTCTTTGGCCTCTGCGAGAGGCTAAAACCTCCCTAAAATAGAGATCCCTATGTGTGAGGACATACCAAAAGGAAACCTGGGCAGTCACCTTGGTCTGGCTGAGCAGGAAGTAGAAGGATAAAATGACATGGAAAGCTTTTTAGATGCCCCAGACTCTGGAAATAACGTCCCCCTCCCCTGCCCCAAAGCCATTATATGAGTGGTCTAAGGACAGCTAGGGAAGGTGCTTATAGATAACAGTGTCATCTGAGTCTTATCCCACCTATGACCTGTGGATTTAATTCCTGGAAGTGAGCTCTTAACCTGAGAGAATTCTACATTCATCCCATGGAACCTTCATCCCTGACCTTAGGTTGACTTGAAGAGGCTTCCTCCTAGAACGTGGTGCAGGAGGCCACGTGGAAGGATCTTAGCCATGTGTCTAATCTTTCTCTTTCTGGAGGTGTGGCAGAGAAGGGATTGGGAGGAGAAACGAGGCCCACTGTCCTCATCCGTTCACTGATTTCCACAGGGATTCTCCGGGGCAAGATGCCAGAGCAGCTGTGGACAAGTGAAGTGCAGGAGAGGGGAGCAGTGTGTGCACACGGCCTCAGGACCCCGCTGCTTCTGCCCCAACCCCCAGGACTGCGAATCAGGCTGTGCCAGTAGCCCCTGCCAGCATGGGGGTAGCTGCTATCCTCAGCGCCAGCCTCCTTACTACTCTTGCCAGTGTGCTCCACCGTTCTGGGGCAGCCGCTGTGAACTTTACACGGCCCCCACCAGCACTCCTCCTACCACCTGCCTGAGCCAGTACTGTGCCGACAAAGCTCGGGACGGCGTCTGCGATGAGGCCTGCAACAGCCATGCCTGCCAGTGGGATGGGGGTGACTGTTCCCTGACCATGGAGAACCCCTGGGCCAACTGCTCTTCCCCACTTCCCTGCTGGGATTACATCAACAACCAGTGCGATGAGCTGTGCAACACAGCCGAGTGCCTTTTTGACAATTTTGAATGCCAGGGGAACAGCAAGACATGCAAGTAAGAGTCCAGGGTCCCCAGAAGCTGAGGGAGACTATCACTAACACACCTCAGTTCCTCGTTCTTGCTCCTAACCACTCCAGGGCTTCAGCCCAAGCTGCCTCTGCTTTTCAGACTGGTGCCCTGAGGCCCTCTTCCTGGTGTCAGCCTTGCCCGGTCGCGCGCTGCCCTGTGCTCTCCCTTGCTGACAGAGGTCCAGGAATGCTCGTGCACGGCCACCCTCTCTCTGCCTCTCTCTGCATTCTTACCTGCTGCTCTCACGACCTCCTAGGGGAAATAACTTTTGGAAGTGGTGTTACCTATTCCCAGGCAGCCTCTCACACCTGCCTGCAGGATGAATGGAAAGGTCTGTACCTCTCTCTGTTCACCCCATTCCTTTCTTTTAGACAGGGTTTCCCCATCTAGATTTATCAGGAAGCAGAAGCCAGATCAGGCCACTTAACCCTCCTGGTCATTACTGTGGCAGTTACAAGGTGCTTTATGGTTAAAGAGCAACTTTCCTTTTAGCTGTCCCATTTAATTTAATCTCAGTGAGCTCTCAACAACCTTATGAGGCATAGGTACTGTTAATGGTCTTTCCCAGGTGAGGGAACTGAGACCTGGGAGGTTAGAGAACTTGCCAGAGCACATACAGCTATTGCTGACTCCCAAGCTCTTCATTGAGCCAGTGTGGCTCAATGGCATAACTATCAAGGGGTGGGAGTGGGGAGGAGAGTGGAGATGAAATGGTTTGTGCATCGTTTAGGTTTGGGGACTCAATTTCCTTTTCCCAGTATTTGAAAGAGGCTGTATGTGCTCTGGCACAAATTTAAATCTGGTCTCCTGTATGGGACACACCTCTCCCAACATACCTTCCAGAGCTAAGATTCAGTCTTGTTTGGGAAGGAAATGGGCCATTATTGACATGGTCCTCTGCAGAGCCCTGATGGCTCAGTTCCTGGAGGCAACTTTTACTTCCGAAAGCTCATTGTTAACTCACTAGGGATACTGGATAAAAAAAGAGAGGAAGTGTGTACCTGGTTGATTTTTGTTTCAGGTATACAGCTTTGCTTACAAATCTGACTTAACAATTGTTGATTACCAGCTGCCTGGGGGGCTGCAAGCCCATGCAGCATAGGGGGCACCGTGTTGTTTCTCCTTTGAGGAACACTCACTGATATTGAGTGGTGTAGATGACATGCAGTCTATGCTGTCGGGGATAGGAGATTTGACAAAGGGACTTGATTTGGGCCACAGAAGATAGGTGGGAAAAGCTACAGTAGTTCCAAGTAGAAAACCAAATAGCGCCGCAGTCTATTCTGAACTGTTTCCTTGTTCTCTCCCTCTTCTGATTCCCCCTGCCTAGGTATGACAAATACTGTGCAGACCACTTCAAAGACAACCATTGTGACCAGGGATGCAACAGTGAGGAGTGTGGCTGGGACGGGCTGGACTGTGCTGCCGACCGGCCAGAGAACCTGGCAGAGGGGACCCTGGTTATAGTGGTGCTCATGCCCCCGGAGCAGCTTCTCCAGGACGCCCGCAGCTTCTTGCGGGCGCTGGGCACCCTGCTCCATACCAACCTGCACATTAAACGGGACTCGCAAGGGGCACTCATGGTCTACCCCTATTATGGTGAGAAGTCAGCTGCCATGAAGAAGCAGAGGATGACTCGCAGGTCCCTTCCTGGTGATCAAGAACAGGAGGTGGCTGGGTAGGTTTTGGTTTCTAGACCTCTTGAAGCTTAATTCTTAACTTCTTAAAGCTTGTAAAGCTAAATACTTTGATACACAGAAGAAGTCGTAACTGAACCTATAAAAATGTAGAGCTCAGACAAGTAGAACAGCCCACCAAGTACAACAAACCCATTTGCCAGTACGTGTGTTTAAGGGTAAAGGCTTACCTTGGTCTTGGTATCCTGAGAGGTGCGTCAGAGCAAGCAGAAGGCAGGATGTCAGGGAGGTCTCCTCAGATGCCAGAATCCATAACCCTTTGCCACGGTTGCCTCAGATCCATTTAGAACTGACTCTTCTTTTATAGTAATCATTGCCTTTTGTTCAAGGCCCTGCATTTATCATAGAAGTCTCTTTAGTAATCTTGAATCGTTCTGTCATTGCACCCCACTATTTGTTGGTGTATCCCACAACTTTCAACTCTATAGCTAGCTAGGATCCAGATGCAGAGACAAAGGAGAATAAGGACCAGCTTTACCCACTTTCCTCACTTCGTCTTGTGTTGCCTCAGTCAGAAGGTGCAGATTCAGCCAGGCCAAGGAAGGTGAGACATAGTCCAAGTGGGAATTAGTGGTTAGGATCTACGGACAGGATCTTAATTTCTGAGATCTTTCGGAGGCACCCTCACAGAGCTGGAGAGCCCAGTGCTGAAGGTGAGGAGGGAAGGCTCAGGTAATCCTTTTTAACTCACTTGCTTAACTGACCCCCTTCTGTTTTACTCACCATTTCCCTTTTTCCTCTTTTTCCTTGGCATCCCACAGCTCTAAGGTATTTCTGGAAATTGACAACCGCCAGTGTGTTCAAGATTCAGACCAGTGTTTCAAGAACACAGATGCAGCAGCAGCTCTTCTGGCTTCTCATGCCATCCAGGGGACCCTGTCCTACCCTCTGGTGTCTGTCGTCAGTGAGTAGCACTGGTGTTAAGGGGAAAGTTTGGGGCAGGGGAGGCGTTACTTGGGGGCAGTGAGAAAAGGGCACACTTTTCAATGTGCAGCTCTGTTTTTTAGGGCTGGTGAGGTCAATCAGTCCATGTCTTCTAAATGAATTTGGTGCTAATGCTGCGAGATTTATTCAGCACTTTCCCTGTCCCTCTGCACTTCCAGGTGAATCTCTGACTCCAAAACGCACTCAGCTTCTCTATCTCCTTGCTGTGGCTGTTGTCATTATCCTGTTTATTATCCTGCTGGGAGTTATCATGGCAAAACGAAAGCGGAAGCATGGCTCCCTCTGGCTGCCTGAAGGTTTCACCCTTCGCCGAGACTCCAGCAATCACAAGCGTCGTGAGCCAGTGGGACAGGATGCCGTGGGGCTGAAGTAAGATGGTTTGCCAACAAACTACTATTCACAGTAGTAATAAGCAGGGATAAATCAGAAAGGAGATCTTGTTGAATTATGATTTTAAATTTCAAGCTCTGGCCACACCACATTACCACACTTGACCATGATTCTGAATTCCTGCTGAATGACTATGAAATAATAGAGTCTGGATGCTTCTGTTTGGTACATATTCAAGCGGTGGTGCTCAGCTTTGTTGAGGCGCACTTTTGTTGTAATCTCTTGATCCATGGGAAAGGAAAGGATGTTTACTGAGGCAATGGGACATAAAATACTGCCCATCCTTTCTGGGCCAAGGCCCCTGAAAGTCTTTGAGGATGGCCATGGAAGAAGTATTAAAAACCACTATATTAGTTTATGATATAACCTCTGCTGTTGTTTTTCCCCTTCTTAATCTTGTCCTATCAGAAATCTCTCAGTGCAAGTCTCAGAGGCTAACCTAATTGGCTCTGGAACAAGTGAACATTGGGTTGATGATGAAGGGCCCCAACCAAAGAAAGCCAAGGTAAGCTGGCCATGGTAGAACCACCATTGTCAGTCACTTATCTGGTCACATTTCAGATTTCTGTCCTTTGGTATCCAGAGTGAATGGGAGAAAAGGGTGGTAATCTTCATATGCTACCCAGGCAATGGCTACGCCTGGCTGTCATGAAAGGCAGAAATCGTTAGGTCCTCAATGGCCTTAGGTTTCCTCCATATGTGTTTCAATAAGAACTCTTTAAAAATAATAAAACAAACATGCTTCCTTCCTTAAGAATCATGCTGATGATAGCCAGATAAGAACTGATGTGTATAAAAAGCGATTTCCTTTGTGGCTAGATCTCTCCCTTATCCTCTTTGGATGCTCCTTCTGGAAAGGAAGGTGCAATTACACAGTGGAAGAAAGGCAGTGACCGTTGAGTTTGGAGGTTCTGCATCTTGAGCCCAGGAAATTAAAACCATATAGACATAAGAGGTAGATCAGGCTGAAGCTGATGTGGAAAAGGAGACAATCCATCGATAGCTATACAGGGCTGGGATATGCACATATCCATGATATTCTAAAGCAGCTTGAAGATATGCATGCTTGAGGAATACAGGGATGCAATACCAGATGATGGTTAAGTACATTGCTTTAGTTACAATCAGAACTGAATTCAGATCCAAAACTCTACTACTTGGTAGCTAGAAAATTACTTAACCTCTTTGTACCTAATTGTCATTATCTGTAAAATAGGGAGTTGTGAAGATGAAATATGGCAATATGTGTGAAGCATCCTACCCATTTTCTATCACAGTAAATATTCAATAAAAGGTAGCTGCTTTTTAAGTTATGATAGTAATTATTGCCCAACAGATATTTCCCTGGGTGCTTACTGTGCTCTGGGCCCTGTGTTAAGTACAGGGAAGTGGTATTGAATAAGGGATGTTTCCTGTTCTCATGGAACTTACTGTCTAGTGGTAGAGACTGCCATGGAGTGCCTTGTAAGCACTTAACACATAGTCAGTTAAGTAGAGGTAAGCAGAGGGTGCTTTTTGGGACCCACCAGAGGAATTAAAGTCCAATTCTATCTGAAGGCTAGGTAGGAGTTAGACAAAGACTTGGGAAAGGATATGGCAGACAGAGGGGACAACCCAGGCAAAAGTCCAGAAGCAAGGAAGTGGTGCTTTGGGGATCTGTAGATAGCATATTTGGTAGGCAAAATAGATAGCATGTTAAGGCTGAAGCCTGGAGTTTGGGATGGGGAGGTTGGGAGAGTTGTACAGGAGAGGGTGACAGGAACCACTTTCAGCTGGTGTGGATGATGCCCTGGAGGGTGGAGTAGAAGGAGAGAGAAGTGGGTAGAAGACTCTGGACTAGCTCCTTGTCCTCAGTTCCTAATAGAGGGGGCCAGGTCAACAGGGAGTACTGTTTTCCCCTGTCAGGCTGAAGATGAGGCTTTGCTCTCAGAGGAAGATGATGCCATCGATCGACGTCCATGGACACAGCAGCACCTTGAGGCTGCAGATATCCGCAGGACACCATCGCTGGCGCTCACTCCTCCACAGGCGGAGCAGGAGGTGGATGTGCTGGACGTGAATGTCCGTGGCCCAGGTCAGCACCCGCAAGCCTCCCCCTTTCCACCTACCATGCCTGCCCTTGGTTCTGGGTTGTGCCTGTGTTGGCCCCACTTGGTGATATGCCCCCTGCCAATTGCACAGACTAAATCAGCCTGAGGAAATGAATGCTTAGGGAATACAGGCATGCAGAAATTAGAAACCTATGTGAGAAGAAGGGAAGGATTTCACATTGCCTCACGTACAGCATGCTTGGGAATAGATAGGCTGATTATATGGGAAAGATTTTAGTAGGATAGAAAAACAATATCCGAGGGGCGCCTGGGTGGCTCAGTCGTTAAGCGTCTGCCTTCGGCTCGGGTCATGATCCCGGGGTCCTGGGATCGAGCCCCACATCGGGCTCCCTACTCAGCGGGAAGCCTGCTTCTCCCTCTCCCACTCCCCCTGCTTGTGTTCCCTCTCTCACTGTGTCTCTGTCAGATAAATAAATAAAATCTTTAAAAAAAAGAAAAAAAAGAAAAAGAATATCCCAAAGCAGAGGGATAGAAAATTAGTTTAGTTGATACCTTAGTGTATATCATTCTATTAATACTGGACATTTTAAAATGTGGCCCAATTTAAAATAACATTGCACTTAGGAACTTAAACAGGAAGCCTTGTTTAACTTAGAGGAGAGCCCCAGCTTAAAAAGACTCTTACTTTCCCATTACTCTTCACAGAAAGGACATTATCAGAGGAAAAATAGGTGGCAGATGTAAAACTAATTGCCAATTACCACAAGAAGCCCAGGGATTTTTATTTTCCCCCATAAGAATAACTTTATTCAAACGGAACTATTCCAACAGTTGGGCTAATGGAACATTAATGTCCTTCTCCTCCTTGAATACTTTTTGGAAAATTCCTTTCTTACAGATGGGTGCACCCCATTGATGCTGGCTTCTCTCCGAGGAGGCAGCTCAGATATGAGCGATGAAGATGAAGATGGAGAGGACTCTTCTGCCAACATCATCACAGACTTGGTCTACCAGGGTGCCAGCCTGCAGGCCCAGACAGACCGGACCGGTGAGATGGCGCTGCACCTTGCAGCCCGCTACTCGAGGGCTGATGCTGCCAAGCGTCTCCTGGATGCAGGTGCGGACGCCAACGCGCAGGACAACATGGGCCGCTGCCCTCTCCATGCTGCAGTGGCAGCTGACGCCCAGGGGGTCTTCCAGGTAAAGAACAGGAGTAGGGCTGATTCCCCATGGATCTATCATGTTTCCTCTTTGCTAAGGTGCTTAATATCCAATTACATTCATTCAAAAATTCTTTGAGAGAATAGGGTGGGTGGTGGAGTCATGCTTGCTGGATGGGAGAGCAGGAAAAGAATGGTAGCAAACTGACCTAACTCTAACAGCCAGATGGCGATAGAGCCAACAGCAGATCACACCGGGGTTTCTGATTCTTAATTACCACCCTTTTTGATGTGCCAAAATGCCTCCTAAGTGAATAGGTCAGAGGGGAGTGGTCCCTGTTACTAAGCTTCCGACTAGTGTCAGCTTCTTCCTGTAGATGTATCTGACTATATGGGCTTCCAGCTGCTCCTTGGTGGTTTTCTTGACTGGATTCGCAGTGTATTCCTTGTTGCCCTTTTATTTTAGCCGTGTGAGGAAACTGGAAGCATTCTGATTCATCTTAAACTATATACCATAATTGAGGTTGTGGTATTTTCCCACATCCTTCCTTTCTTTAGAAAGTAGAAGACATCACTTTCTATGAGCCATTGTCTCTTGAGCACCCATTTGTTCGTTCATTCATTCAATATTTATTGATTGAGGATGATAGAATCTTGGACACAAAGATAACAAGCATTCCCTGCCCTCCAGAAATTTAGTGTAGCATCAGCTCTGTTGCTCTTGTTTCTTCTCTTAGCTTCATTATCTTCTTTTATCCAGGTGACTCTCTTTTCTGTACTTTCTCATCTTCTAGATTTTGATCCGCAACCGAGTGACTGATCTGGATGCCAGGATGAACGATGGCACTACACCGCTGATCCTGGCTGCCCGCCTAGCTGTGGAGGGAATGGTGGCAGAACTGATCAACTGCCAAGCAGATGTGAACGCAGTGGATGACCATGGTAGGGCCGAGAGGCAGGGAGTCGGACTCTTGCCTGCAAAGCACGCCGTTAAGGGGAAAATCATTACACGATCCTTGAAGAACTGTCCCAGATTTGAATCCACTGTAGATTCTTTCATTCATTTGTTCTTCCTTTCAACATCTTGAGTTCAGAGAACTAAGCCGGTGGGTAGTCCACAGACAAAGATGGGAAGGGATTTTTAGTGAGGGTTCTTGGATCTCAAATCCTGTCTGTGAAAGGCTTGCCTCTGTAGGTTCCCAGGCATACCACGCTCGATATGAGGACTTGTGAACTGACTTCACTAGAGGGTTGTGGGCAATATCTTAAATAGACATTCTGGTGTGTGATAGATAGATTCTTGTCCTCAGTGTGGGATTCTATCAGGTGGAGGACATGGGTACCATAGACAAATGATCCTACATGTCTTCTGAAGGCTAGACAACCTGTATTAAAGTATTTCTAGAACAGAAGAAAAGTAAGATAATACTTCGTTTTTTTCCCATGGGCCCCCACAGACAACTGGCTTGCTGTTCTCTGGGAAGTTCGAAGTTTCCTTGTATAAGTCATGATGTTTCTTTATACTGTAGGGACATGTCCCTCTACTCTGTCTGCTTATAAAAATGTTTTTCCCTGCAGGGAAATCCGCTCTTCACTGGGCAGCTGCTGTCAATAACGTGGAGGCAACCCTTTTGCTGTTGAAAAATGGGGCCAACCGAGACATGCAAGACAACAAGGTACAGTCTGGGCTCTGAGCTGGAGGGCAGACTTAGCAGTGCCTTCCCTTTTCTCCTATAGTTCCTCTTGTGATGAGTTTAGACAAAGAGGAACGCAGGGTGGACAGGAACTGGCTCCGAAGAACTTGAGGGGAGAGTATTGGGCTTACCCAGGGAAGTGTCAGGAGTGAACCCTCTGCCTCCGCAGTACTCAGTCTAAAGCAGGCCGTCTTATAAATAATGTCAGTGTAGCCTTCTCTGCCTTTCTCTTCTTTGACATTGCTCTTTTTTTTTTTAATTTTTTTTTTTTATTATGTTATGTTAGTCACCATACAGTACATCATTAGTTTTTGATGTAGTGTTCCATAATTCATTGTTTGCGTATAATACCCAGAGCTCCATGCAATATATGCCCTCCTTGATACCCATCACTGGGCTAACCCATCCCCCCACCGCCCTCCCCTCTAAAACCCTCAGTTTGTTTCCCGGAGTCCATAGTCTCTCATGGTTCGTCTTCTCCTCTGATATCCCCCCCTTCATTTTTCCCTTCCTACTCCCAGTGTCCTCTGTGCTATTCCTTATGTTCACAAATAAGTGAAACCATACGATAATTGACTTTCTCTGCTTGACTTATTTCATTTAGCATAATCTCCTCCAGTTCCATCCATGTTGATGCAAACGTTGGGTATTCATCCTTTCTGATGGCTGAGTAATATTCCATTGTATATATGGACCTATCCAACAAGAGGATCTAACAATTGTAAATATCTATGCCCCCAACATGGGAGCAGCCAACTACGTAAATCCACTGTTAAACAAATAAAGAGTCATATTGATAATAATACGTTAATTGTAGGAGACCTCAACACTCCACTCTCAGCAATAGCCAGATCATCTAAGCAGAAAATCAACAAAGAAAAGAGCTTTGAATGACACACTGGACCAGATGGACCTCATAGATATATACAGAACATTCCACCCTAAAACAACAGAATACTCATTCTTCTCGAGTGCACACGGAACTTTCTCCAGAATAGACCACATACTGAGTCACAAATCAGGTCTCAACCGATACCAAAAGATTGAGATTATTCCCTGCATATTCTCAGACCACAATGCTTTGAAACTGGAACTTAATCATAGAAAAAATCTGGAAGAAATTCAAACACTTGGAAGTTAAAGACATTGCTCTTTCTCCTCTTCTCTGTTCTGCTTATGCTCACTTCCTTTTCTCTTGTTCATTTTCATTTTCTTTGCTGTGGCTCTTGTTTTCTGTTCTTGGACACCATGGGTGTTTTCCTGTTTGCTTTTCTTACTCTGAGTCTTAGGTCATGTTTCCCCTCTCTTGCTCATCTTATCTTGTGTATTTCCTCTTTTCCCTTATTTTAATTCTTTCTTGAACATGTTTTGTTTCCTTTTGCTTTTGCTTCCCCTTATTTTTCCGCTTTAGGTTCTTCCCCTCCTACCTTTCTTATTTCTAACTTCCTTTCCTCTTAGAACCCTATTTTGATAAGCTCAGTGCTCTTTTAAGCAAATCTCTGGCTCAAGGGCATGCTTTATTTCACATATTCCTAACTAAGGAGACATCACCTGCAATGGGGCAAAACTGGTTCTTGGGGAAGGGTGAAATAATCGTACTCTTTTTATGTATAAAGCCACAGATATCCAGTCAGTACACAGGCAAATAGACATTCTATCTGTGGTATTAAAATTTCATACAGGGAGGCAGTTAGAAAAAAAATGTCTATGGGGATGATAATAACAAAGTTTCAGAAACACTGGCATATTCTCAAGAGTGTTGCTAATTTTACTGTGCTATGTGGGCCTTTTCTGTAGGAAGAGACACCTCTGTTTCTTGCTGCCCGGGAGGGAAGCTATGAAGCAGCCAAGATCCTGTTAGACCATTTTGCCAATCGGGACATCACAGACCACATGGATCGTCTTCCCCGGGATGTGGCTCGGGACCGCATGCACCATGACATTGTGCGCCTCCTGGACGAGTACAATGTGACGCCAAGCCCTCCAGGCACTGTGCTGACTTCTGCCCTCTCACCTGTGATCTGTGGGCCCAACAGATCTTTCCTCAGCCTAAAGCACACCCCAATGGGCAAGAAGCCTAGGCGGCCCAATACCAAGAGTACCATGCCCACTAGCCTCCCTAACCTTGCCAAGGAGGCCAAGGATGCCAAGGGTAGTAGGAGGAAGAAGTCTCTGAGTGACAAGGGTCAGCTGTCTGAGAGCTCAGTGACTTTATCCCCTGTTGATTCCTTAGAGTCTCCTCACACATATGTTTCTGACACCACATCCTCTCCAATGATTACATCCCCTGGAATCTTACAGGC
Organism: Halichoerus grypus; assembly: GCF_964656455.1. NCBI lineage: Eukaryota > Metazoa > Chordata > Mammalia > Carnivora > Phocidae > Halichoerus > Halichoerus grypus. The sequence goes on from NC_135716.1 coordinate 88,395,361, forward strand.
CTCGCCCAACCCTCTGTTGGCCACTGCTGCCCCCGCTGCCCCAGTCCATGCACAGCATGCACTGTCTTTCTCTAACCTGCATGAAATGCAGCCTTTGGCTCATGGGGCCAGCACCGTGCTTCCCTCTGTGAGCCAGCTGCTGTCCCACCACCACATTGTTCCCTCGGGCAGTAGCAGTGCGGGGAGCTTGAGTAGGCTCCATCCTGTCACTGTTCCGGCAGATTGGATGAACCGCATGGAAATGAATGAGACCCAGTACAATGAGATGTTTGGTATGGTTCTAGCTCCAGCTGAGGGCACGCATCCTGGCATAGCTCCCCAGGGCAGGCCGCCTGAAGGGAAGCATATAACTACCCCTCGGGAGCCTTTGCCCCCCATTGTGACTTTCCAGCTAATCCCCAAAGGCAGTATTGCCCAACCGGCAGGTACTCCCCAGCCTCAGTCCAACTGCCCTCCTCCTGTTGCAGGCCCCGTGCCCACCATGTACCAGATTCCAGAAATGGCTCGTTTGCCCAATATGGCTTTCCCCACTGCCATGATGCCCCAGCAGGATGGGCAGGTTGCTCAGACCATTCTCCCAGCCTATCATCCTTTTCCAGCCTCTGTGGGCAAGTATCCCACACCACCTTCACAGCATAGTTATGCTTCCTCAAATGCTGCTGAGCGAACACCCAGCCACAGTGGTCACCTGCAGGGTGAGCATCCTTACCTGACACCATCCCCAGAGTCTCCTGACCAGTGGTCAAGTTCATCACCCCACTCTGCTTCTGACTGGTCAGATGTGACCACCAGCCCTACCCCTGGGGGTGCTGGAGGAGGTCAGCGGGGACCTGGAACACACATGTCTGAGCCACCACGCAGCAACATGCAGGTTTATGCATGAAAGAGTCTGCCTCCAGTGTAGGAACAGAACTGCCTATTGTAAATGCTGCTGAGGAACAAATGAAGGTCATCCGGGAGAGAAATGAAGAAATCTCTGGAACCAGCTTCTGGAGGCAGGAGAAAGAAGATGCTTTTATCTTTTAGGTAATGCAAGGGAAGCAATTTTGTCAGCTTCACTGGGTATCTGCAGGATTTGGGGTTGGGGGAACATGGCTCCTTTTAATCTCTTACCCAACAAGCCAAGTTTGTGGAAATGCAAAACGAATATAAGACTTGGGACCATGTTTACTCTTTTCTATTTGGAGAAAAGAATGGATGCCTGTCATAGCCCAGACATTCTTGCAGCTTGGACTGCATTTTAAGCCCTGGGGGCTTCTGCCATATCCATGAGAAGATTCTACAGTATGGTCCTTTTGGAAACTGTACCCTGGAATTCTGCCTACGTTGACCTGTCTCATTTTATCTTCCTTGGAAATTCTTTTGACTTCATTTGGTGCTTTAATTTTTGCACCTCTCTGTGGTTGTGCACCCCTGCCCCCAGCATGTTAGAGTGCAAGACCTTTGTGCTTTTAGTCATTCCTGCTCTGGAAAGCAACTTCAGCCTCCTTTCTCTTCTTTTCCCAGTGTCCCCAGGAGTATCACAGGGTTTGCTTTGGTTATGGTTCTCAGCACACACCTTTCAAGTATGTTTATTTAGAAAACGAATCTCTTGCAGTTTCCTACATAATATCGTTCCTACAAGAGGAAGGGGAGCAAGATAGTTTTCCTTGAACCCATTCTGGGGACAGAAGACCCTTTCAAGAGACTGCATGCAGGGTTTTACCTAAACCTTACCAGGAAGAAGGATGAGAATTGGCCTGTTTTTCCATTTGTGGGCCTGGTCAGTGTGAAGTTTTATCATTGGCAGTGCAGGTACTGTGACCCCCCCCCTTAAAAAAAAAAAAAAAGATTCGGAATGTTGGAATTACTAAGAGATAAGCCAACTCATGTGAGAAGTGGTTACCCACTATCAAGTTCCTTTCCTTCCTGCCCAGCATTCCACTGATGGCCCGTGTGAAACACATTTGTTCCCAGATCTCAGAACCCCCGGCCCGCTTCACTCATTCATCCAGCAGGGGAAGCTAGCCTTAGCTGTTGAGCCTTTCCTTCCAGATATCTCCATAGAAGAAGATGCCTCAAAGGATGCTCCCTCACCACGGAGAACTGAACTCTGCTCGGCTCAAGGGACCCCATGACAGCTGTGTTCCTTTTGTGGGGGGATTGCAGTCTCCACCTCCTGAGTCTGTTTCTGACCGCACGCCTGCTCACCAGTCTTCCTTCCACACCGTGTGCTTGGAGTTACCCGCGCACCCAAGTAGGTTCTTGCCAAACACACGGACTTGCTATGTTCAAGCTCCAGAAACAGAAAGCTGGCCTGGTTTTGTAGGGCCCAAGCCAGCCCTATAAGAAGGCTGGAACCATGCGGCAGCCCTTGCTATGTTTTTGCTACCATTCCTTTTCCGTCATGGCAGGTCATGACATTCCCTTTTAAGCCACTAACATAGAAACTTACCGGGACATTTTCCTTTCCCAGAGTCACCTTCTAGATGATGATGGACAATGAAAGACTTACTGTCTTTGTCATGCTCATGCTCAGATTGTGATTATATTATACTTGAGTCTGCTCTCTGTATTTGTGGTCTTGGCACCTTCTGTGACCCTCTGTCGAGGGCAGAAGCATTCTAGTCAATACTAGAAATAGGAGGAAAACAGTTTTCTTCCTCTTCTCCCTGAGTCAGCTAATAGTTGGTCCTGTGACCACGCTGTCGTCTCTACCTGGTGCTATGATGTCATGACACCTGGGAAATTAGTTCTGCTGGGGCATTTTGTAGATATTGACAGGTGAATTTCCTACTCTGTTTTAGTTTGAATGATAATCTTCGTTCCTGCCTTGGCTGGGAGTGCCCATCAGAGCATCCCACTTAACCTGATTTATCTGTCTGTGGCCCCATATGGAACCCCTATGTGTCTGTTAACCTGGCAGTCTACAAATGTTCTGGGTTGGTTTTGTTTTTTTTTTTTTTTCAGTCCTGCCCAAGTTCATTGAACCAACAAAAATAATTTTGTTCTGCCCCAGTATGAGCAGACTGTTCATTCTGTATTTTATTCTCTCACATGGCAACTCTACCAGCCCTTTCATAGCGTGTAACATTTTATCTTCTGAATGGTGACTGTCTACCTTGGACCCATTGTTGATTCACAATGGGGAGAACCTCTCTGCGTGGACCACTATGGACCCCACCACATCTGCCCTTTCTTCATCCTGTCTCATCACCACTTCCTGAAAGTATCAGCCTCTGACCCAACAGCTTGGCTCCTCTATAGCTTCCTCCCTCCCCAACCACAGTGTCAGCCTGACTTGCTTGTTTCTCTTTCTTGGGATCCTTTGGGTTTGGGGGAAGGGACTGGGAAAACTGCCATTACAGACAACTGGCTTCAGTGATGAAGGGGAAGACACTGCCTTTCAAGCATTTATCAATCCCTTAGATTTTAAGAACCCTTGAGTTGTATAGTGCCTAATAAAAGAGAAGGTGAGATGGAGAATCACTTTCTCAGTGGGGTTCTGAATTAGAGACTAAGTTTTTATAGGCCATATCTTTTATGCCATGTATAGGTCACCCCCCCCCATTTTTGGTTTATTTTTATTTTTATAAATTCTTCCTCTGACTCCTCTTCTGTCTGCCTTTGGGGATAGATTTTTCTGTTCGTTTCTTCTGTTTTGTGTTAAGCATCATTTTCTGACTTACATGATGGTGAGGGAGGGAAAGGTGTAAGGGAAAGAGAGAGTGAAAGACGTTGATGTAAGCAGTCAGCCATGATGCTCAAGCCCATTACACCATCTTATTACATTTGCTGGTACACAATTCTTGCATAGAAAAGAACCAAAGGTATAATGTTTTGTTGGCAGGCAGTTTGGAGATTTTGGTTTTAACCAACACATTGAATGTATGATGACTATTTGAGAGGACACAATTATATGACCTGACGCTCCCACTTGTAACTGTTTGGTACTATGGCTCCTTCCTTGTGTACATTTCTCTTAAAAGTGATATTATATCTGTTTGTATGAGAAACCCAGTAACTAAGAAAAATGACTGCATGTTCCTAACTATGACATAGTAAGGAAAATGCACAATGTTTTTACTTTTCAAAGTTTCATTCTAAAGTAGTTAAGATGAAATTTATATGAAAGCATTTTTATCACAAAATAAAAAAGATTACATGTCAAGTTCTGTGGCATTGCAGTTTTTATTTTCCATTCCTGTGTCCCAGGTCTTGCGATGATATACCTGATGATGTCAGAATTTGCTGAGAGAGAAATAATTTTCTTTTCGTTCTGAGTCCCCCAAACCCCAGCACTAGGTTTCTTTTTTTCTTTCTCCAGTCAGATTGCAAAGAAATGCTTTTGAGGAAAAAACTTATGTCAAACAGGAAGCATCACAAGACAGAGTCACTTTTTTGTGCACTAGTTGGTGACACATAGACACTAGCCCAGGACAGAGGGCCTTCCAGTAAAGATGGAGAGTGTTTGCTAAAGCCAGAACTGAAAAGTGGGGTCTAACTAATAATACTGATGTTGCTGTTACCTAAACCGTTAACTTGCAGTATTGTTCCTCAAAGTAAATTTTATATAGAATTTCAAATCTACAATTCCAAAATAGTATTTTGCCTATAAATATGTTACCAAGTTCCTTTATACATTTACTTGTAAAAGTCAAGCAGGGAGACATTTGAACACAAATATTTGACACTGGTGGTATTTATGGCATTAGCGGTCTTATATCAACTTTAGCATTGAGTTTATTTCCATATTCTGTTAGCTTTGCAGAAACTTCTGAATCACACATATGTAATTCTAAATGGCAGAAGTATTTGTTGAAATGACTGGAAATCTTACGATATGCTTCAATTAAATAGTTGAAGAAGCATTATTCAAGATCCGCACAAATATGTTTTAACACAACTGATAGCGCATATTGGTTATCCTGAGAGCATTGTAATTTCATACAAAACACATTTAAGTCTTCATGTTAGGTTTTGTAATGGTGTAAAAGGAAAATGAATGTGAGAGCTAAGGAATGATTTGCCCAAGCCTGGTCCTCTGGAGGCTGGGATCTCAGAGCTGGACTTGCCTCCTCAGACAATTTAGGAGCTGAGACTTGGCTGGAAACCTGCTTCTATGGATCTGAGCTGCAGGCTACTAGCTCGTCACCACATCCTACCCCTGCAATTGCAAGCCCAGAAACCTAGCCCTTGATTGTGGCGGAAGGATGCAGGCCTCTCCCAACTATGAAATCCAAGCAGGGAGAGCAGGGCTAGAGGCCAAAAGCTGCCACATCACACAGTAGACTTGGACACCAGGCCACAGTCATGCCAGGGGAGGGACTGGTGCTTCCCTCAGTCGTGCAGCTCAAAAGCCTCACAGCCCAAGGAGAGGGGGCCGAGTTCCTCTTTCAGAACGCGACGAATACAGCAACCACCCTTAATGCCTGCACACAGTCCAAGATGCGATGGGCAGTGGGGGGACCAAGCTTCTGCCCTGCCCTGCCCTGCTTCTGCCAGCTCTCCCCATAAACCCTGCTCTGGGTCAGCTATGCGTGTGCCCGGCTCCATCTCCTCATCTGCCTGACAGTGTTTTTAAAACAAAATGAGAATCCAGGGCTTGCAAGAGCCCTGAAGAGAGAGAGGGTGCATGTGAAGTGTGTGAGTAGGTGAGGAGGTGTAGGTGTGTGTGTTTGTGAAACAGAAAATACAACTTTTCTTTTGACTTATAGCTTAGCAAAACACATCAAAAACATTTACAGCAGTCAAGTCCTGCCTGCCAAGTGTGGGCAAACTCCAGTCGGGATAATTCAAGAAAGGCTTACTTACGGAAGGACTACTTAGGAAGCGTGCATGGGTGAGGTGTAAGGGAACGCTAGGAGGCGGAGCAGAGAGTGCCGGCTCGCACAGCGGAGCTATGACTGCTGGGTCCGAAGGGATGAGGCCGGGAGAGGTTATTGGAACCCGGAAGGAGACCTGTAGAGCAAGTGACCTCAAGAAGAGCTGTGACGTCTGTCCGGGAGCGCAGCGAACCCCAGGTCCCTTCACAAGGAGGAAGCCAGGGAATGATCTCATTCTGCTCTCATTCCCCACTCCACTCCCACCCAGACTTCCTATCTGCTGAAGCCAAATGGAAGTCTGGAAATACAGGAGCCTGTGGAATTTGATCCATCGATAAGTGTCAGCTTCCTGGGGTGAAGAGCTTGGTAGAGAAAGGAAGAGAGTGGACCTGCAGGTGCAAACCTATCCTTATCCAAAACATTCTCCCTACAGCTAGCACATTTCTAAGAAAGTTCTACTGGCGGCCTGCCATTGATGTGTCAAGGCAGGAAACACAAAGTAAAAGGAATTATGTATTGATAATCCCGACTCAACTTCTTTTCCTGATCTCCTAGTGTGTTTCTTCACCACCTTGGCTTTGAGCACTCAAAATGAAGACAATCATTAGCAGTAGGAGGGACAGATTATGGTACCTCCTCTCAATGGAATACTACACAGAAATGAAAAAGAAAACATGCAGCCATATGAAGAATTGTCATTGATGTAATGTTGAGCAAATTAAGCCAGACACAAAAGAATACATTCTGTGTGATTCCATGATACACGTTCAAGAAAAATGAACCAGTGGCAAATAGGGATCGGAATACTGGATGTTCTTCCGGGAGAAGGGTCTTGAGAAAAGGGCAAGAAAAATCTTTCTGGAGTCTGAAAATATCTTGACCTGGGTGGTGATTGCATAAATGTATACATATATACAGTTTTGTATAAAATACGCTTAGGATTTGTGCATTTCACTTAGGTAAATTGGACTTCAATAAAACATATATATAGTAAACTGACAGAAATGTATAAACACCTAATATAAAAGTTATAATATATAATTATATATATTTTACATCATAAAATGTTAATTGTTATCATATTTAGTTCAGATGTTTAATGATGATATACATATAGCAAATCCTGTATTTCCCTCTCATTCCATTCCCCTCCCTCTCTTCCTCCCTCTTTCCATTCCCAGTTACTTGATTTCATAAATTTGGTTTGTGGGGATTATTTTATTCTTAAAAACATTGTTATGTGCAATAGCTAATCCATGAAAGAAATATATTCTCTGTGCAATTGTATAAAATGTGGGATTGCATAATTGCAAACTTAATTTGAGGTGAGCCCGCTGTTGGCTAGCTGAGTAGGAGTTCAGGAGGCCAGCTGGATAATCCATCTCTGGCTGAGTCCTGGCTGCTATTTGGTACTACCCAGTGGCACTTGTCTGCCTCAGGACAAATATGTTTGGGGTTGATTCTAGGTTCTGTAATCTGGCTGGGATTTGCAAGAACCTCGCTTCAAATTATCCCCTGCTTCGTATGCCTATTACAGAAACTCTGGGTCAGCCAAGTATGGGCTGTAGGGACCCAGCTCCTCTTTCTCTGTCATGGAATTGTCTCATGTTTCTCTATTTCTCTCCACTTTCTCCCCTCCATGTCCACTTTCTCTGCACTCCTAGAAAAGTTTTAAGAACATGGACCTGGCAGAGGATGGACACCAATCACCAATCACTTATATCAGAATCTGTGTTACTGTGGTTTTACAGGGCTTTGCATATAAGAATTGGAAAGGAGGAAGAGAAGCGATCTACATCTGAGGTTAATAAGACAACCCAGGAAAACTTACTGAAATAACCATTAGGAGTTCAGTGAATCAAATGATGTAAAATTAATTCATACAGAAACCTCTGTTATAAACAAAAGCCAATTGGGGGATATATTTGAAGAGCAGATCACATTTATAATAGCAAACACACATACCAATAACCTTTAAAAATTACTGCAAATACTACCAAATATACCCCCTTCTGACAACTTGAGTGGCCACTGCCTCCATGACAGGTACAGCTTTAGCTCTGCTCTCATCTTCCCACCTGCTAGATAAAAATCATAAATCTATCTGATCACACCTGTCGCCTGGATAAAATTCACTAAGATACTCAAGTCTTTGAACCCATCTCAATATCATCTGACACAAGTGCAATCCTATAAAAAGCCCAACCTAACACCTACTTCCACATTCCTACATCTCCGCACCGTGTGCAGTTTTCCCTGCAGCAAAGAGCAGCAATAACTCCATCTTTGTTTGACTAGCAGAGGTGCTTCTGTTGGCCTTTGACGGACAGACATCAACCGAGGTCTGTGCTGAAACTCCAGGCCAGGAAGAATCCCATTTTCACACCCTGTTACACAGCACTGACTGTGCCAGTGAGCGCTCCTGAATTTATTTTAAGAATACCTGGAACATTCACAAAAATTGCACATAGACGAATCCATGCTAAAATCTCAGAGTTTCAAAGAATCGGTATTATATAGCCAGGTATCTCTGAACATAGCAGTATCAAATTAGAAACAGAATAAAAATGTAACCAACAACCCTATGTGTATGAAGAATTTTAAAGCTTAGAAATCAGTTATCAATACAAATATAAGTTAGAAGATATTTAGAAACAGCATAAAATACTTATCAAATAGTACCACTATTTTTTTTTAATTGTCTTTTTTTTTTTAAGATTTTATTTATTTGAAAGAAAGAGACATAGTGAGAGAGAGCATGAGCTGGGGAGTGGGAGTGGGAGAGGGAGAAGCAGGCTCTCTGCTGAGCAGGGAGCCCGACCCCGGGGGCTTGATCCCAGGACCCTGGGATCATGACCTGAGCCAAAGGTAGACGCTTAACTGACGGAGTCCCCCAGATGCCCCCGTACCACTACTTTTGAAATGATGACTGTTAAAACTTATGGAAAGCAACTCAAGTTTTAATGATGAACTTACAAATTTGTTTCCTTTGAAGTTAAGTATACTGCAGATGTCAGCTCTCACATATTCTATCCAACTTGGTCTGGAAGTCCTTGTTCTGGCCAGGACAAATGGGAAGTTGTTGCTTATAGACCATTTCATAAAAAATCCAAGAGGAAGAGGAGGGAAAGATAGCAGAGGAGTAGGGGACCCTATTCCAACTGGTCCCTGGAATTGAGCTGGATATCTACCAGACCACTCCGAGCACCCACAAAATCAGCCTGAGATGTAAGAAGATCTGGATCTCTACAAACAGAATATCGCAGGTGGTTGGTTTTGAGGTACGAAGCGGGGAGCCGTGATTCCGCGGGCAGATATCGGAGGATAAACGGCAGCGGGAGGGCGCCTGGCCGTGGGGATCCTACATCGCCGGTGAGTGACAGCCTCGCGCGCTGCGGACAGGGCACAGACTCGCAGACCGGTAGCGGCGGGGAAAGGACTTTAGGGCAGCCCCCGGGGTGGAAACCCGAGCGGCAGGGTCACGCCTGCGAACTGGGAGCGGCTGGCGGTTTTAGAAGCACAAAGGGCAGAGACGTGCCCCGACCTGGAGGCAGGACTGGGGGCGCTGCGGAGGGGCGCACAACCCAGGACGCTGCAGTTTATAGCAGCACGAACAGAAACGGAGACGGTGTGGCCTGGAGAGCTCACTGAAGAACAGACTGTGGTCTCTCTGCTCTGAGGCAGAGGGCTGGAAACAGTCTCTTCTGCTCTGACTCGCGAAGAGACGCGGAAAGCCGCCAGGGAAAGCCACCAGAGAACAAAAGCCCCCAAAGACTGATTCCTGCTGAGCCCATCCCCCGCCACAGGGGCACAGGGCAACTCCGCTGGAACAGGGTTGCCTGAGTAACAGCGCGACAGGCCCCTCCCCCAGAAGACAGGCTGGGAAAACAAGAGGACAGCAACCCTAAGGTCCCAAGAAAACAGGTGTGTCTTGCTTGGGTTCTGGTCAATAATTTGGACTCTATACATTCCCTTAAACACCCATCAACAGAATGACTAGGAGGAGGAGCCCCCAAAATAGAAAAGACTCAGAGATTATGACTTATGCTGCAGATTTACAAATGGATGCAGATATAACCAAGATGTCGGAGATGGAATTCAGGCTAGCAATTGTGAAGACAATGGCTAGAATGGAGAAATCAATTAATGGCAACATAGAGTCTCTAAGGGCAGAAATGAAAGCTGAATTGACAGAACTTAAAAATGCTATCAATGAGATCCAATCCAATCTAGATAATCTAACAGCTAGGGTAACTGAGGCAGAAGAGCGAATAAGCGACCTGGAAGACAATATAATAGATAAAAAGGGAAAAGAGGAGGCCAGGGAAAAACAACTCAGAATCCATGAAAATAGAATCAGAGAAATAAGTGTCACCATGAAGCGTTCCAATGTCAGAATAATTGGAACCCCGGAGGGAGTGGAGAGACAGGACTAGAAGATGTATTTGAGCATATCATAGCTGAGAACTTCCTTAATCTGGGGAATGAAACAAACATTCGCATTCCAGAGGCAGAGAGGACCCCTCCCAAGATCAAGGAAAACAGACCAACACCCCGGCATGTAATAGTAAAACTTGCAAATCTTAGAACCAAGGAAACCATCTTAAGGGCAGTTAGGGGGAAGAGATTCCTTACGTACAGAGGGAGGAACATCAGAATAACGTCAGACCTATCCACAGAGACCTGGCAAGCCAGAAAGGCCTGACAAGACATATTCAGGGTACTAAATGAGAAGACCATGCAGCCAAGAATACTTTATCCGGCAAGGCTTTCATTTAGAATGGATGGAGAGATGCAGAGCTTCCACGACCGGCAGAAACTGAAAGAATATGTGACCACTAAGCTGGCCCTGCAAGAAATATTAAGGGGGCTTCTATAAAAGGAGAAAGACCCCAAGAGTGATATACAACAGAAATTTACAGGGACAATCTATAAAAACAACGTCTTCATGGGCAACATGATGACAATTAATTCATATCTTTCAATAATCACTCTCAACGTGAGTGGCCTAAACACTCCCATAAAACGGCACAGGGTTGCAGATTGGATAAAAACACAGGACCTATCCATATGCTGCCTACAAGAGACTCATTTTGAACCTAAAGATACATCCAGACTGAAAGTGAAGGAATGGAGATCCATCTTCCATGCCAGCAGACCTCAAAAGAAAGCTGGAGTAGCAATTCTTATATCAGACAAATTAGATTTTAAACTAAAGTCTGTAATTAGAGACACAGAAGGACACTATATCATTCTTAAAGGGTCTATCCAACAAGAAGATCTAACAATTGTAAATATCTATGCCCCCAACATGGGAGCAGCCATCTACATAAGCCAACTGTTAACCAAAATAAAGAGTCATGTTGATAATAATACGTTAATTGTAGGAGACCTCAATACTCCACTCTCAGCAATGGACAGATCATCTAAGTAGAAAATCAACAAGGAAACAAGAGCTTTGAATGATACATTGGACCAGATGGACCTCATAGATATTTACAGAACATTCCACCCTAAAACAACAGAATACTCATTCTTCTCGAACACACATGGAACTTTCTCCAGAATAGACCACATACTGGGCCACAAATCAGGTCTCAACTGATACCAAAAGATTGAGATTATTCCCTGCATATTCTCAGACCACAATGCTTTAAAACTGGAACTCAATCACAAGAAAAAATTTGGCAGAAATTCAAACACTTGGAAGCTAAAGACCACTCTGCTCAAGAATGTTTGGGTCAACCAGGAAATCAAAGAAGAACTTAAACAATTCACGGAAATCAATGAGAACGAAAACACATCGGTCCAAAACCTATGGGATACTGCAAAGGCGGTCCTAAGGGGGAAATACATAGCCAGCCAAGCCTCACTCAAAAAAATAGAAAAATCCCGAATTCACCAACTAACTCTACACCTTAAAGAACTAGAGAAAAAGCAACAAACGATGCCTAAGCCACGCATTAGAAGAGAAATAATTAAAATTAGAGCAGAAATCAATGAATTAGAAACCAGAAACACAGTAGATCAGATCAACGAAACTAGAAATTGGTTCTTTGAAAGAATTAATAAGATTGATAAACCACTGGCCAGACTTATCCAAAAGAAAAGAGAAAGGACCCAAATTAATAAAATTATGAATGAAAGGAGAGAGATCACGACTAACACCAAGGAAATAGAAACAATTATTAGAAATTATTATCAACAACTATATGCCAATAAACTGAGCAATCTGGATGAAATGGAGGCCTTCCTGGAAACCTATAAGCTGCCAAGACTGAAACAGGAAGAAACTGACAACCCAAATAGGCCAATAACCAGTAACGAGATTGAAGCAGTGATCCAAAACTTCCCAAAAAACAAGAGTCCAGGGCCTGATGGATTCCCTGGGGAATTCTACCAAACATTCAAAGAAGAAATAATACCTATTCTACTGAAGCTGTTTCAAAAACTAGAAACAGAAGGAAAACTTCCAAACTCATTCTATGAGGCCAGCATTACCTTAATCCCCAAACCAGGCAAAGACCCCATCAAAAAGGAGAATTTCAGACCGATATCCCTGATGAATATGGATTCCAAAATCCTCAACAAAATCCTAGCTAATAGGATCCACAATACATTAAAAGGATCATCCACCACGACCAAGTGGGATTTATCCCAGGGATGCAAGGGTGGTTCAACATTCGCAAATCAATCAATGTGATAGAACACATTAATAAGAGGAGGGAGAAGAACCATATGGTCCTCTCAATTGATGCAGAAAAAGCATTTGACAAAGTACAACATCCTTTCCTGATTAAAACTCTTCAGAGTATAGGGATAGAGGGAACATTCCTCAAGTTCATAAAATCCATCTATGAAAAACCCACAGTGAATATCATCCTCAATGGGGAAAAGCTGAGAGCCTTTCCCTTAAGATCAGGAACACGTCAAGGATGCCCACTCTCGCCACAATTGTTCAACATAGTACTAGAAGTCCTAGCAACAGCGATCAGACAACAAAAAGAAATAAAAGGTATTCAAATTGGCAAAGAAGAAGTCAAACTCTCTCTTTTCGCAGATGACATGATACTTTATGTGGAAAACCCAAAAGACTCCACCCCCAAATTACTAGAACTCATACAGCAATCCAGTAATGTGGCAGGATACAAAATCAATGCACAGAAATCAGGTTGCTTTCTTATACACTAACAATGCAACTGTAGAAAGAGAAATTAGAGAAACAATTCCATTTACAATAGCACCAAAAACCATAAGATACCTCGGAATAAACCTAACCAAAGAGGTAAAGGATCTATACTCTAGGAACTACAAAACACTCATGAAAGAAATTGAAGACACAAAAAGATGGAAAAATATTCCATGCTCATGGAGCGGAAGAATAAACATTGTTAAAATGTCTATGCTACCCAGAGCAATCTATACCTTCAATGCCATCCCGATCAAAATTCCAATGACATTTTTCAAAGTGCTGCAACAGACAATCCTAAAATTTGTATGGAATCAGAAAAGACCCCGAATCGCCAAGGAAATGTTGAAAAAGAAAAACAAAGCTGGGGGCATCATGTTGCCCGATTTCAAGCTATATTACAAAGCTGTGATCACCAAGACAGCATGGTACTGGCACAAAAACAGACATATAGACCAATGGAACAGAATAGAGAACCCAGATATGGACCCTCAACTCTATGGTCAACTAATCTTTGACAAAGCAGGAAAACACATGCAATGGAAAAAAGACAGTCTTTTCAATAAATGGTGCTGGGAAAACTGGACAGCCACATGCAGAAGAATGAAACTCGACCGTTCTCTAACACCATTCACAAAGATAAACTCAAAGTGGATGAAAGACCTCAATGTGAGACAGGAATCTATCAAAATCCTAGAGGAGAACATAGGCAGTAACCTCTTTGACATCGCCCACAGCAACTTCTTTCAAGCTACATCTCCAAAAGCTAGTGAAACAAAAGCAAAAATGAACTTTTGGGACTTCATCAAGATAAAAAGCTTCTGCACAGCAAAGGAAACAGTCAACAAAACAAAGAGGCAACCCACAGAATGGGAGAAGATATTTGCAAATGACACTACAGATAAAGGGCTGGTATCCAAGATCTATAAAGAACTTCTCAAACTCAACACCCAAAAAACAATCAAGTCAAAAAGTGGGCAGAAGATATGAAAAGACACTTCTCTGAAGAAGACATACAAATGGCTAACAGACACATGAAAAAATGTTCATCATTAGCCATCAGGGAAATTCAAATCAAAACCACATTGAGATACCACCTTACACTAGTGAGAATGGCCAAAATGGACAGGGAAAGAAACAACAAATGTTGGAGAGGTTGTGGAGAAAGGGGAACCCTCTTACACTGTTGGTGGGAATGCAAGTTGGTACAGCCACTTTGGAAAACAGTGTGGAGGTTCCTCAAAAATTTAAAAATAGAGCTACCCTATGACCCAGCAATTGCACTACTGGGTATTTACCCCAAAGACACAGATGTAGTGAAAAGAAGTGCCATATGCACCCCAATGTTCATAGCAGCAATGTCCGCAATAGCCAAACTGTGGAAAGAGCCGAGATGCCCTTCAACAGATGAATGGATGAAGAAGATGTGGTCCATATATACAATGGAATATTATTCAGCCATCAGAAAGGATGAATACCCAACTTTTACATCGACATGGATGGGACTGGAGGAGATTATGCTAAGTGAAATAAGTCAAGCAGAGAAAGTCAATTATCATATGGTTTCACTTATTTGTGGAACATAAGGAATAGCATGGAGGACATTAGAAGGAAGGGAAAAATAAGGGGGGGGGGGAATTGGAGGGAGAGATGAACCATGAGGGACTATGGGCTCTGAGAAACAAACAGGGTTTTAGAGGGGAGGGGGGAGGGGGGATTGGTTAGCCTGGTGATGGGTATTAAGGAGGGCACGTAGTGCATGGAGCACTGGGTGTTATACGAAAACAATGGGTCGTGGATCACCACATCAAAAACTAATGATGTATTGTATGGTGACTAACATAACACAATAAAATTTTTTAAAAAGTCCAAGAGGAAATATAAACTATTAGAAGCTGTTGCCATTAAAGAGGACCAGAGAGAGTTTGGTTTGGTTTGGTTTTGAACAGAATCTTTCCTGTTAGTGATTATTGACTCCAACCAAATGGTGAAAGAAATCACATGCATTCTGGATGTTGGATACAGGATTCCACCAATCCATGTCAGCCGAGAAAAACTGCGATGTTGGGAAGCTATGGATTTAGGGGCCTCTGTTGACCTAATGGAGAACACTGGAAAGAAAAGATGCGTTCAGCAATTCCTTCTGTGCCTCAGGAAGAATCATCCTGAGAGCACATAGTCCTTATTCCTTATCCCAGCCTCAAATATCTGTGTGAGAGCCAAGAGAGCACTAACTAGAATTCGGTAGTCGTGCCTCTCTTGACTGGCAGATCGAATTCCTCAGAGCAGACCGTGTGGATGATCAGTTCATTGCCTCTTACCTCCGAAATCATCCCTTCTACCTGCTCTGTAACAGTGGATATGGGACCTTTAAATATGTTTGCTTTGCTGGATGGCACTATGTTAAGCTTAATCAGTAGAGGGTGCTGGAGAGATCTTGTAGGAGTAAGAGGTTTTCCTTCCTGGTTCCAGGGACTCCTGGCCAGGCTCCCCCTGCAGTTTACACTGATGTATACTGTAGCTTCCCATGCCAGGCTCCCAAGGGCAGGCAGCTTCTGCAGCACCCAGCATCTGCAGTGTGTGGCAGTCAGCGGCCGCAACAATGGCAGGCAGTCCCTATGCCCAGGGGGTGGGGGTTGTAGCAGAATGTATTCGAGGGCCCCGGTGAGATGCTGTTCTGAACAACTTTCCCCAGTGCCCTAGAGTGCCTCAGTGAGACACCTTCCTGTGAACAGCCTCCCCAGTACCTTAGAGGTTGGATTTATGGCAAGATCCATCAGAGTGCTACCTCACTGACTTGTCTGCCATTCAGTATCCAAGGCTGTGGCACCTCACGAGGTCTGATCTCAGCCCTAGGAGGAGGCTAGCTCTTCCTGGATGGCCAGTCTCACCCCTCAGGTTGGTAGGTCTACTATACTATATAATATATTGTATTTTCTTTTATATTATATTATACCATATCTTATTATATCATTGCATATTTGCTGTATTAAGTGTTCTATCCACAATTCCAATATTCTTTAGAGTTATCTTTACAGTTTACCAGCAAATCTCTTATTCCTCCAATTACATGTTCAAATTAATAATTCTCTATATTACCTTTCCCTCTTCCACTGTGATAGGGATTCTTTCTCCTGACTGAACCCAGACTGATACAGAAGGTAACTTTGGCAGAGAAATAAACATTGCTGTGTGTTGTGCTTAGTTTTATCTTAATATCAACAAGTCAAAAACTTTTCATCTATAAAATTTTTTCTTTTTTTTTTTTTTAAAGATTTTATTTATTTATTTGAGAGAGAGAATGAGAAAGAGAGAGCACGAGAGGGGGGAGGGTCAGAGGGAGAAAGACTCCCCGCTGAGCGGGGAGCCTGATGCGGGACTCGATCCCGGGACTCCAGGATCATGACCTGAGCCGAAGGCAGTCGCTTAACCAGCTGAGCCACCCAGGCACCCTATAAAATTTTCTTTTAATAATTCTTTTCCAAAAGGGACATAATGAATGAATGATGGCCCTCTCAAAAACTTGGAGCTATTCTTTAAAAAAAAAAAAAAATTGGAAGGGACAAATTTTACGATGTAAGTTAAAAAAATAGTCATATTTAATCTACTGGCACTATCCCTTCAACAATATCGTTATGTCTCCAAGCTAATCTGTCAACCTAAAGATTAATGAAAGCATATTTGTCTCATCTCAGAAAATAGACACAAATTTTTAGGTTATTAAAACATTTTTTTTTCACTGTGAATATAACATACATAGAAATGAGCATAAATTTTTAGGAATGGTTTAACAAATATGCACAGCAAACCCCAGTGGTCAAGACATACACTAGCAACACCCCTAGAACTCTAGAAGCTACATGAACCATACCCTGCCCCTCCCTCATCCACTCCTGATTACAGCCCCTTCTGCTCACCCTAGAAGTAGGGTGACAACTCATCCTCACCATTCGGGTAATTATTTCCTTGACTTATTTTACCAACAATGCATGTATCCCTAAAAGTAAAGTTTAATTTTGTCTGATTTTGATCTTTACGTTGATTTGTTTTTCTTTGTAATATTCATCCATGTCGTGCATATAAATAACTCCCAGGTGTCATCTCATTGCTGCAGTCACTGTTGATGGAAATCTGAATTGTTTCCAATTTGGAGAACATTGCTGCTTCCATGTATCCTGGTAAATTTATGCACACATTTCTGTAGGGTATATATCTAGGAATGGAACTGCTGGATCATATGGTCTGCCTATTTTCAGCTATATGAGCTACTGCTAAACAGCTTTCTAACGCGGTTTGGCCTACTAAATTACCTCCAGAAAGGTGTAAGAGTTGTTATCATTCTACACCCTCATCAAAATATGCTATTGTCAGTCGTTTTAAAAATCATTTTAATCCGTGGTCCTTTGCGGTCTCCTCCCTCACCCACCACTCAACCTACAAACATAACCACCGATTTGCCTTTCTCGGACAACCCCTTGGGGTTCTGCTCTCACAAGTTCTTTTCTATTCCTAGATTCTCCCCCCGCTGCACACACGCCCCAAATCCCGCTAGTCCCTGGCACCCAAGGACAAACAGCACAAAGAGCCACCTGACAAAATGAGCTGGAAACTTTCTCCGGCCGGAAGCCAGGCGCTGTCCCGGGCAGGGGATGGGGATTAGACCTTCACTGATATTCTCTGGCTCCGCCGCTCCGCTTGGGGGTACGTGAGTCCGGCGGAGAGCTGGGAATGGTGTGACGGTGCGGCGCGCGCTGTGCCTAGAAAACATCTGATTCTCACGGATGGAAAACATCAGGTGTGTCCTAGGGAGTACAGAAACAGAAGAAACAGCACGGAATGCAGCGACCCTCGAACAAGATCTCTTTTGTTCCTCCTTTTTCTCTGTTCCTTCTCCTTTCTCCAGCCTGCTCTCTTCCCTTCTCCGTCCCTCGTGCCAAAAGCCCCTCTTTCCTGTTTTATTCTCGAGCACCTTTCCCTCGGTTCTCCCTCGTGCGCCCAACGGCACAGCCCAGAAAACGAACTGGATTCGTTCTGGGAATGTCAACTAGACGGAGCCTTGGGAGGTGGGGGGGTTCCTGCATACCCTGCTTTGGGAGCTCCGCACCTGGCCCTCCCGCGCCTCTAGCGGCCGCCCCTGGAAGCTGACTCGCCGGGCCGGTTGCTGGGATTGACTCGCTAGGGCCACCGATCTGGGCCATGAGGTCAGTAAGGACCTTACTCCCCAAAGGCCGTTCGCTCCCCGTGCTCGTCCTGGTGGCGCTCCTGGTTCATGCTCTTGGCGAGGATTTAATTTTTCACCCTGAGTGGGGATTTGAGTCGTATGAAATCATCATTCCCAAGAAGCTGAGCTTCCGGGGAGGGCAGCAGGGTGCCGTCCAGCAAGTGTCCTACCTCCTGCAGGTCAAAGGCAAGAAGTATATCCTCCACCTCTGGCCCAAGAGGTTTCTATTGCCCCGAAATCTAAAGGTTTTCTCCTTCACAGAACAGGAGAAACTCCTGGAGGATCACCCTTACATACCCAGGGACTGCAACTACATAGGCTTGGTTGAAGGAACTCAGGATTCAGAAGCTACTTTAAGTACATGCACCGGGAGTCTCCGAGGCATATTGAAAATTGATGAGGAACATTATCAAATCGAGCCCCTCAAGGCCTCTTCCAGCTTTGAACATGTCATGTATCTCCTGAAGAAAGAGGACAGATTTCAGAATCAGACCTGTGGCTTAACTAATGATGAGCTAGAAAAGCAGATGGCTCAGAGTGAGATTATGGCGAGGCTTAGGGACTATCATGGATCCTATAAGCATCAGAAGTACATGGAACTAGCCCTGGTCTTTGATTACAGTCGATTTTTGTTTTCGGATTCCAATATTACTCGAGTCATACAGGATGCCGTTCTTTTGACTGGGGTTATGGACACCTTCTTTCAAGATATCAGTATGAGGCTACAGCTACAAGGTGTTGAAATATGGACAAATAACGACAAATTTAATATTCGCCACACGACCTCACAAGAACTTCTAAACTCATTTTTAAAATATAGTACAACAACCCTTTCTGGTCGGGTTTCTGCAGATTGGGCACATTTGTATATTACAGGTGTTTTCACTCATGCTCTTGGATGGGCGTATATTGGAGGTATATGTAAGGCCAAATATAGTGGATCAATAAGTAGTTTTCCAAATCTAAATATCCTTGAAGCCAGTAGACTGTCTGCTCATGAACTGGGCCATGGTGTGGGAATGAAACATGATACAGAATATTGTCAATGCAGGGGTAAGCGAACTTGTATCATGGGCACTGGGAGTAGTGGGTTTAGTAATTGTAGTTATAGTGAATATCTTAGTCACATAAATTCAGGCGGAGAATGTCTAAATAATATCCCAGGACTGGGTTATGTGGTGGAGAGATGTGGAAACAAAATTGTGGAAGGCAATGAAGAATGTGATTGTGGTTCAAGAGAGGACTGTAAAAAAGACCGTTGTTGCGAACCGGATTGTAAACTCGCGCGAACGGCCAATTGTAGCACTGGGCTTTGCTGTCATAAATGTCGCTTTCGTCCACTTGGGTACATATGTCGAAAGGAAGACAATGAATGTGACCTTGCAGAGTACTGCAATGGAATCTCAAATTTCTGCCCAGATGACACTTTTAAGCATGACGGAACCCTTTGCAAGGGTAACTCCATGTGTTTCAAAAAGAGGTGCCATTCCAGATATACGCAGTGCCAAAACATTTTTGGACCTGATGCCAGGGAGGCTCCTGATCAGTGCTATCGCGTAGTGAATTTAGTGGGTGATCAATATGGGAACTGTGGTATTATAGGAGGCAAAACCTACGTAGCTTGTGCCAGGGAAAACGTAAAGTGTGGCAGGATACAGTGTATAAATGTCAAGAGCATCCCTGACGTGCCAGAGCATTCAATCCTCATCTCTACTCATCTGCGAGAGGAGAATCTCATGTGCTGGGGGATAGGTTACCACACATCCCTGACACCCTCGGGAATACCTGACATGGGTGAAATATATGATGGTACCCCCTGTGGTTTTGAACAGCTGTGTATTAACAGAACTTGTGTGCATACCTCAGTCTTGAAATCTGACTGTTTTCCTAAGAAGTGCAACAACCGAGGCATTTGCAACAATAAGAAAAACTGTCACTGTGGCTATGGCTGGGCCCCTCCGTTCTGCGAGGAGCAAGGGTATGGAGGTAGCATTGACAGTGGGCCCGCGAAAGAGCTGAAAGAGGAGGTGCCCGCCCCGGTGCAGGTGCTGTCCATTATGTTAATGCGCCTTATTTTCCTAATCATCTCAGTGATCGCTGTGTTTTTCAGGAGCTTGATAGAACAGTTTATAAACCCCACGCCGAGAGAAACACCACCAATTAACATTCCAAATAAATAAACCATGGCAAAAAATGTCAAGAACCCAAACAAGTGAGCAGGCGATCCACAGTCATTTAATAACACAGAGCCGTATCTTGAACAAGTTTATCCTTTAGCCCAACGGCACTTTGTTCTTTTTTTTTTTACTGTAATTTTCCTCCAAGCTTGGGTCGGCAAATAAATGATATTCTTGTTTGGGAAGCTAATCAGTGCATTTTGCTTTTTTAGTATTCACTTGCTCCTTCATTTGTGCTCGAGTTTGGGATAGCCTGAAAAGAACGGCCCAGCGGCTTTTCTGAACGCTAAAGCTCTGAGTACTGTTTCACAGAATGGCATTGGTTTTCACAGCAGAGTCCTGAGGCTTGGAATCCCAGCACACAAAGTGACTGTCTGCCCTTCTCTCTGCCCCCCTCAAGTGATCAGTGAGAAGTCGGTGCCAGGGCCCCTACTGACTGATAGATGTGGACTACCACTTTTATAAATAGAAAGCCGTACTTGAATAAGGGGTGTCACTCAGGTAATTCTTTTTCCCTGTTATGGTCATTTTTTGGGTGATTCCAGCTCTGTAGCTGTGTGGTTTGGGGCAAGTCCAGTTGGGTGAAGGACGCGGATCTACCATAACTCTTGCATTTCATCACAGTCTATAAATCATGACAAACCCTGGCAGTGGCCTGGGGACAAGACTTTGAACAAAGTTCTGTGCTTCGGGCTTTTGCAGGCAGAAGCCGGTCTGTTGTGAATGTGTGCTGAGGGGACACGTGGCCCTAGGTTTGCCACTCCCCTAAGTAGAGCAGAGGAGGGTGAGGAACGCCTTCCACCCTGGACCCCCATGTCTGCCTCCAAATATTCTCGCCCCTTTGCCCGGTGCTGAGCGTGGGAGGAGGGGAGGACTAAGTGGCGGCTCTGGAGGAGCTGGCGCTCACCTCTCATGCCCAGGGAGGAGCACATCCTTCCCAGACCTGTATCAGCCCAAGGGTTCGCGGTCTTGCTCTAGGCCAAGCCTTCCTGCTGTTGTCTCCTCGCGCCCCCATGCTCCCCCCTCCCCAAGCACCACTGCAGGCTCACTATCCTCACCCCCATCTCCTCTTTTCTCAGCCACATTGTTCTTCTAATTGAAGAAGTCGCAGGAGGCTCACGGTTAAGAGTGGTCTCCTTGGACTGTTTGAGGACTGTTTTTTAGTGAGGGGAGAACAAGAAAACTCTGACTTTGTGATGATCATAATTCTAACATTTTTCAAGCTTGGCCATCACCGGAAAACATCCTGAGAAAGCAAGGACATTTAGTTGTAGCTGGAATATTGACAATGACGGCTACCCTTTATGGAGACTGCACTCCATGCCAGGCAGTGTTCTCAGTGCCTCACGTGTATTTATGTATTTTCACTCCCGAAAAGAACTCTGTGTGGGATGTGTTATTATTTCCCCCTCTCCAATAGAGAAATTAAAGCACGATGAGGTGAAATAGTCTGCTCAGGATGACATAACTAATAAGTAATGGTATTGTTACAAGAAGCGTTATATATGGGGGCTCTTGAAAAGACCATGCTATTGCTGGGTGGAGTACTCTGTCAATGTTAATCAGGTGATGTTGGTTGATAGTGTTGTCGAAGTCTACTCTATCCTTGCTGCATTCAAGCAAGAACTATAACTCGTTCTTCAAGTGAATTTGTCGATTTCTCCTTGCAGTTCTATCAGTTTGCATCATGTGTTTTGGAGCTGCCGTCAGGTGCAGAAACTTGTGGGAATCTTATGTCTTCTTGATGAACTGACCTCTTTTTTTTATTATTATTTTTTAAGATTTTATTTATTTGACAGAGAGAGACACAGCGAGAGAGGGAACACAAGCAGGGGGAGTGGGAGAGGGAGAAGCAGGCTTCCCGCTGAGCAAGGAGCCTGATGCGGGGTTCGATCCCAGGACCCTGGGATCATGACCTGAGCCAAAGGCAGACGCTTAACGACTGAGCCACCCAGGCGTCCTGAACTGACCTCTTTATTAATATGAAATGACTATCTGATTCTGGTAATAGGTCTCACTCTGAAGTCTATTATAGCTGATGTTAATGCAGTTACTCCAACTTCCTTTTGACTACTGCTCATATAACTTACACACCTTTTTCCGTTCTTTTATTTGAATATATTAGTATCTCCATATTTACAGTGAGTTTCTAGTAGGCAACATATAGTTGAGTAGTTTTTAAAATCAAGTCTGACAATTTCTGCCTTTTAATTAATGTTTTGACCATTAACATTTAATGTGATTATTGAAAGAGCTAGGTTTGAGTCTATTCACTTGCTATTACTTTTTGGTTTGTCCCTTTTTTCCTTCTTTTGAATTAAGCTAGTATTTTTTTTTTATTTTATAATTCCATTTCATCTCTTCTGGTTACTAGCTATAGCTCTTCATTATTTTAAAGGTCGTGTTAAGATGTGTAGTATATATCCTTATTTTATCACAATCTATCTTCTAATGATGTTATACCACTTCATACACACTACAAGAATCTTAAATTAATATACTTCCATAGTTCCCCTCCTAGCCTTTATGTTATTGCTGCATGGATTTTATTTTTACTAATGCCATGAACCCCCACAATAAATTATTATTATTCTTATTATTCTTCTTTAAATGTTCAATCATCTTTTAATGAGATTTTAATAATAAAAAGGGTATATATGTGCCCATTTAGTTACCATTTCTGGTGCTCTTTCTTCTTTTGTGTGGATCCAGATATCCATCTGGTATTATTGTCCTTTTGTTCAAAGATTGTCCTTAAATTCTCATGGTGCACATCTGCTGGTAATGAATTATTCTAGCTTTTGTATGTGTGAATACATTTTTCTTTTACCTTTTTAAAAAAGATAGTTGTCCTGGGTATAGATTTGTAGCTTGACACTTTTTTGGGGCGTCTTTGAGTATTTAAAGGTATCAATCAATTGTCTTATTGCTTGCATTGTTTCTAGCAAGAAATCTTGTGTAATCTTCACCTTTTTTTTTCTTGATAGGTAGTATGTCTTTTTTTTCTCCTACTTTTAAGATTTGCTCTTCATCATTATTTTTAGTGGTCTGATGATGATGGTCCTTTGTGTAATTTTTTTCCTGTTTCTAATAATTGAATATGTTCAGATTCTTGGATCTGTGTATTTATAGTTTTTACTATGCTTGGAAAGTTTTTGGCTATTATTTCTTTAAGTAGTTTTTTTCCTCCCTCTCCTTTGGGGACTCTCATTATCCATATATTAGCCCAGCTGAAATTATCTCACAGCTCACTGATGCTTTTCCCCCCATTCTTTCTTTCTCTCAGTGTTTCTTCCTCACTTCCTTTTGGATATCTTTTACTAGGCCTCATAGTCGCTAATTTTTTTCTTCTGAATTCTCTAATCGGCTATTAAGCTTAGCTGGGTTTTTTTCAATCTCAGACACTATAGTATTCATTCCTAAAAGTTGGATTTGGGTCTTTTTTATACATTCCACTTGTCTATTTAACATTTTGAACTTATAGAATATAGTTATAATAACAGTTTTAATGCCCTTCTCTGCTAATTCTTTTTTTTTTGACCAACTAAATTTTTAATATTTATGAGCTATTTATGAATCATGAATATACATTTTGTCAGATTTATAAAAGGATTGCATATTCTTTTTTTTTGTAAACAAAGATGGAAATTTTTTTTGGTCCACATATGACCATACAGATATTTTGAGTGCTATATAGTTTGTGCTATTACTTGACATACTTTTCCTAGAGAATCCCTGAGTAGGAAAATGCTTAACCCCAAAGCTTTTCTTTTCTTTTCTTTTTTGTAGTGTTCCATGATTCATTGTTTGCATATAACACCCAGTGCTCCATGCAGTACATGCCCTCTTTAATACCCATCACCAGGCTAACCCATCCCCCCACCCCCCGTCCCCTCTAGAACCCTCAGTTTGTTTCTCAGAGTCCATAGTTTCTCATGGTTTGTCTCCCCCTCTGATTTCCCCCCCTTCATTTTTCCCTTCCTACTATCTTCTTCTTTTTTTGAACATATAATATATTGTTTCAGAGGTACAGGGCTGTGATTCAACAGTCTTACACAATTCACAGTGCTCACCATAGCACATACCCTCCCCAATGTCTATCACTCAGCCACCCAATCCCTCCCACCCCCCACCACTCCAGCAACCCTCAGTTCGTTTCCTGAGATTAAGAATTCCTCATATCAGTGAGATCATATGATACATGTCTTTCTCTGATTGACTTATTTCGCTCAGCATAATACCCTCCAGTTCCATCCACATTGTTGCAAAAGACAAGATTTTATTCCTTTTGATGGCTGCATAATATTCCATTGAATATATATACCACATCTTCTTTATCCATTCATCTGTCGATGGACATCTTGGCTCTTTCCACAGTTTGGCTATTGTGGACATTGCTGCTATAAACATCGGGATGCACATACCCCTTTGGATCACTACATTTGTATCTTTGGGGTAAATACCCAGTAGTGCAATTGCTGGGTATAGGGTAGCTCTATGTTCAACTTTTTGAGGAATCTCCATACTGTTTTCCAGAGTGGCTGCACCAGCTTGCATTCCCACCAACAGTGTAGGAGGGTTCCCCTTTTTCTGTATCCCCGCCAACATCTGTCATTTCCTGACTTGTTAATTTTAGCCATTCTGACTGGTGTGAGGTGGTATCTCATTGAGGTTTTGATTTGGATTTCCCTGATGCCGAGCAATGTTGAGCACTTTTTCATGTGTCTGTTGGCCATTTGGATGTCTTCTTTGGAAAAATGTCTGTTCATGTCTTCTGCCCATGTCTTGATTGGATCATTTGTTCTTTGGGTGTTGAGTTTGATAAGTTCTTTATAGATTTTGGATACTAGCCCTTTATCTGATATGTCATTTGCAAATATCTTCTCCCATTCTGTCGGTTGTCTTTTGGTTTTGTGGATTGTTTCTTTTGCTGTGCAAAAGCTTTTTATCTTGATGAAGTCCCAATAGTTCATTTTTGCCCTTGCTTCCCTTGCCTTTGGCGATGTTTCTAAGAAGAAGTTGCTGCGGCTGAGGTCGAAGAGGTTGCTGCCTGTGTTCTCCTTTAGGATTTTGATGGACTCCTGTCTCACATTTAGGTCTTTCAACCATTTGGAGTCTATTTTTGTGTGTGGTATAAGGAAATGGTCCAATTTCATTCTTCTGCATGTGGGTATCCAATTTTCCCAACACCATTTGTTGAAGAGACTGTCTTTTTTCCAATGGACATTCTTTCCTGCTTTGTCGAAGATTAGTTGACCACAGAGTTGAGGGTCCATTTCTGGGCTCTCTATTCTGTTCCATTGATCTATGTGTCTGTTTTTGTGCCAGTACCATACTGTCTTGATGATGACAGCTTTGTAATAGAGCTGGAAGTCCGGAATTGTGATGCCGCCAGCTTTGCTTTTCTTTTTCAACATTCCTCTGGCTATTTGGGGTCTTTTCTGGTTCCATACAAATTTTAGGATTATTTGTTCCATTTCTTTGAAAAAAGTGGATGGTATTTTGATAGGGATTGCATTGAATGTGTAGATTGCTCTAGGTAGCATTGACATCTTCACAATATTTGTTCTTCCAATCCATGAGCATGGAACGTTTTTCCATTTCTTTGTGTCTTCCTCAATTTCTTTCATGAGTATTTTATAGTTTTCTGAGTACAGATTCTTTGCCTCTTTGGTTAGATTTATTCCTAGGTATCTTATGGTTTGGGGTGCAATTATAAATGGGATCGACTCCTTAATTTCTCTTTCTTCTGTCTTGTTGTTGGTGTATAGGAATGCCACTGATTTCTGTGCATTGATTTTATATCCTGCCACTTTACTGAATTCCTGTATGAGTTCTAGCAGTTTTGGGGTGCAGTCTTTTGGGTTTTCCACATAAAGTATCATATCATCTGCAAAGAGTGAGAGTTTGACTTCTTCTTTGCCGATTCAGATGCCTTTTATTTCTTTTTGTTGACTGATTGCTGTGGCTAGGACTTCTAATACTATGTTGAATAGCAGTGGTGATAGTGGACATCCCTGCCATGTTCCTGACCTTAGGGGGAAAGCTCTCAGTTTTTCCCCATTGAGAATGATATTTGCTGTGGGTTTTTCATAGATGGTTTTTATGATACTGAACTATGTTCCCTCTATCCCTACACTGTGGAGAGTTTTAATCAAGAAAGGATGTTGTACTTTGTCAAATGCTTTTTCTGCATCAGTTGAGAGGATCATATTGTTCTTGTCTTTTCTTTTATTAATGTGATGTATCATGTTGACTGATTTTCGAATGTTGAATCACCCTTGCAGCCCAGGAGTAAATCCCACTTGGTTGTGGTGAATAATCCTTTTAATGTACTGTTGGATCCTATTGGCTAGTATCTTGCTGAGTATTTTGACATCCATGTTCATCAGGGATATTGGTCTGTAATTCTCCTTTTTGATGAGGTCTTTGTCTGGTTTTGGGATCAAGGTAATGCTGGCCTCATAGAATGAGTTTGGAAGTTTTCCTTCCATTTCTGTTTTTTGAAACAGCTTCAGTAGAATAAGTATTATTTCTTCTTTAAATGTTCAGTAGAATTCCCCTGGGAAGCCATCTGATCCTGGACTCATTTTTTGGGAGGTTTTTGATTACTGCTTCAATATCCTTGCTGGTTATGGGTCTGTTCAGATTTTCTATTTCTTCCTGTTTCAGTTTTGGTAGTTTTTAAGTTTCCATGAATGCATCCATTTCTTCCAGATTGTCTAGTTTGTTGGCATATAGTTGTTCATAATACATTCTTAAAATTATTTGTATTTCCTTGGTCATGATCTCTCCTCTTTCATTCATGATTTTATGTATTTGGGTCCCTTCTCTTTTCTTTTTGATAAGTCTGGCTAGGGGTTTAACGATCTTATTAATTCTTTCAAGGAACCAGCTTCTAGTTTTGTTGATCTGTTTTACTGTTCTGGTTTCTATTTCATTGAGTTCTGCTCTAATCTTTATTATTTCTCTTCTCCTGCTTTGTTTAGGCTTTATTTGATATTCTTTCTCCAGCTCTTTTAGGTGTAAGGTTAACTTGTGTATTTGAGATTTTTCTAATTTTTTGATAGAGGCTTGTATTGCAATGTACTTCCCTCTTAGGGACTGCCTTTGCTGTATCCCAAAGGTTTTGAACAGTTGTGTTTTCATTTTCATTAGTTTCCATGAATTTTTTAAATTCCTCTTTAATTTCCTGGTTGACCCATTCATTCTTTAGTAGGATGCTCTTTAACCTTCAAGTGTTTGAGTTCCTTCCAAACTTCCTCTTGTGATTGAGTTCAAGTTCCAAAGCACTGTGGTCTGAAAATATGCAGGGAATAATCCCGATCTTTTGGTATCAGTTGAGATCTGATTTGTGACTTAGTATGTGATCTATTCTGGAGCATGTTCCATGTTCACCCAAGAAGAAGGTGTACTCTGTTGCTTTAGGATGGAATATCCTATATTTATCTGTAAAGTCCATCTGGTCCAGTGTCATTCAAAGCCCTTATTTCCTTGTTGATCTTCTGCTTAGATGATCTGTCCACTACTGTGAGTGGGGTGTTGAAGTCTCCTACAATTACTGTATTATTATCATCAATGTGTTTCTTTAATTTGGTTATTAATTGGTTGATATAACTGGCTCCCAAATTAGGGGCACAAATATTTATAATTGTTAGATTTTCTTGTTGGGTAGACACTTTAAGTATGATATAGTATCCCTCTTCATCTCTTACTACAGTCTTTGGTTTAGAATCTAATTTATCTGGGGGCACCTGGGTAGCTCAGATGGTTAAGCGTCTGACTTCAGCTCAGGTCAAGATCCCAGGGTCCTGGGATCGAGCCCCACATTGGGCTCCTGGCTTAGCAGGGAGCCTGCTTCTCCCTCTCCCTTTGCCTCTCCCCTTGCTCATGTTCTCTCTCTCTGTGTCTCAAAGGAATAAATTTAAAAAAATTTTTAAAAATTAGAATCTAATTTATCTGATATGAGGATTGCTACCCCAGCTTTCTTTTGAGGTCCATTAGCATGATAAATTGTTCTCCATCTGTTCACTTTCAGTCTGGAGATGTCACTTTAGGTCTAAAGTGAGTCTCTTGTAGACAGCACATGGATGGGTCTTGCTGTTTTATCTAATCTGATACCTTGTGTCTTTTTACTGGAGCATTTAGCCCATGTACATTCAGTGTAACTATGGAAAGATATTAATTTAGTGCCATTGTATTACCTGTAAAGTCCCTGTTTTTATAGATTGTCTCTGTTTCTTTCTGGTTTATGTTACTCTTGGGCTCTCTCTTCACTTACAAGATCCCCCTTAATATGTCTTGCAGGACTGGCTTGGTGGTCACATGTTTTTCCAGTTTCTGTCTGTCCTGGATGTGCTTTATCTCTCTTTCCATTCTGAATGACAGCCTTGCTGGATAAAGTATTCTTGGCTGCATATTTTTCTCATTTACTACCTTGAATATATCATGCCAGCCCTTTCTGGCTTGCCAGGTCTCTGCAGATAGGTCTGATATCAGTCTAATGTTCGTACCCTTGTAGGTTAGGAACTTCTTGTCTCAAGCAGCTTTCAGGATTTTCTCTTTATCTCTGAAATTCGCAAGTTTCACTATTATATGTCAGGGTGTTGATCTATTTTTCTTAATTTGGGAGGGGTCCTCTCTACCTCTTGGACACGAATGCCTGTTTCCTTCCCTAGATTAAGGAAATTCTCAGCTATGATTTGCTCAAATATACCTTTTGGACCTCTCTCTCTTTCTTCTCCCTCAGGCATTCCAATAATTCTGACATTGTTCTGTTTTATAGCATCGCTGATTTCTTGAAGCCTCCCCTCCTGTTCCATTAGTTGTCTTTCTCTCTTTTCCTCAGCTTCCTTCCTGTCCATCAACTTGTCTTCAATGTCACTTACTCTCCCTCTGTCTCATTTACCCTAGCTGTTAGATCATCCAATTTAGACTATATCTCAGAACATTTTTAATTTCAGCCTGATTAGATCTTATTTCTGCACTAAAAGATTCTCTAGTGTCTTTTATGCCTTTTCCCCAAGTCCAGCTAGTAACTTTATATTTGTTATCCTGAATTCCATCTCTGACATTTTACTTATATCCATATCAATTAGATCTGTGGCAGAGAGTATTACCTCTGGTTCTTTCTTTTGTTGTGAATTCCTCCTTCTAGTCATTTTGCACAGAGAAGAATAGATGAATGAGTGAACAAAATAAAAAATATGAACCAAGATCCAAGCAAAATACACAGTAGACAAATCTGAAGAGGTCAGAAACCAAAAATAAAAGAAAAAGGGAAAGAGAAAAGAAAAAAAAGGGGGGGGGCAGGAAAGAATATAATCTCACAGGGTGAATAAAACAGGGTGATCCACTTGGTCCTGAGTGTATTTTGGTCTGTGTGTTAGAAGACACTAAATCCCAAAATTGTAAAGAAAGCAATATATATATATATATATATATATATATATATATATACAAAAAAATTGAATAGAGTGAAAGGAAGCCCAAAATGAAGAATATATCTATAAAATGTAAATGTAAAAAATGGAGGTTAAAAAAATACTTAAAATCAGAGTAGATAAAATAAGAAACTAGTTGAAAAGGGAAAAAAGAAAAAAAAGAAATGGAAAAATTTAAACTAAAAGATAGATAAATCATGAGAAAAACCCTTGAATTCTATATATTATTTTCTCCTAGTGCTGTGAGGTCTGTAAACTTGCTGTTCACCTGTTCTTCCAGCTGGTCTTCTGCAAGAGGGGCCTGCTGTGCTGATTCTCAGGTGTCTTTGCCTGGGTGGAGTTTCAACACCCCTTGCCAGGGGGCTGGGCTCAGTGTAAGCTGTTTTTGGTTGCTCTGAGTGGCTTTTGTTCCCTGAAGGCTTTCTGGCCTCTTTAGAGGGTCAAAATAAAAATGGCCGCACCCCTATCTCCAGCTCCAAAGCTGAAAGATTGTAGTCCCCTCTCTTCAGTAAGCCCTCAGGGATAAACAGTCTTCACTTTTGTGTGTGCCAAACTCTGCAGACCCCTGCTGTGCACGCCCACACCAATCCTCTCAGGGGAAAGTGGAGGGTCCAGCGCTACTGCACTTTGTAGGGCCCTGGCACAGAGAGAAGTCGCCTGATTGTGTGCGCACCCATACTGCTGCTCCTGGGCGAAGGTGGAGGGTCCCCGTGTTCTAGTCCTTTTCATGATCCTCAGGTGGAGAGCGGTCACCCGATCAACCCTGGCTCACGGTTTATGGTGAATTGAGCTGAGAGCCCCCTCCAGGCTTGCTGACCATAACCAGTTTCCCTGCTCCAATGCTTAGGAACTCTACCAACTCAGGCACCCCCGTTATTTCTGTGACTCTGGAGAACCTGAGACCACACTGTCCCACTTAGAATTCTGTCCTGTTTCACCACGTGAGCACCTTTCAGGCAAGGATGTCTCTCATTGGAGCAGATTTCTAAGGGTTCAGATTTTGCCCTCAGGGGCTATATCACTTTCTGGTAGCCAGCTCCCAAAGCCTCCCTCCTCCTGCCATTTATCTTCTGATATATCCCCTCAGATTCACTTCTTCGCACCTCCTACTTTGCAAAAAGTGGTCGCTTTTCTACTTGTAGAGTTCCAGATATTCTTTTCTTACCTCTCAGGTTGAATTCATGGGTGTTCAGAATGATTTGATAGTTATCTAGCTAAATTCAAGGAACCAGATGATATGAGGTCCCTACTCTTCCACCATCTTGCCTCCTCTTGAGAGAATCTTAAGCAGACTCCACACTCAGTGTGGAGCCAGACAAGGGGCTTGAGCTCAATGACCAGAACTGACTGTCCACCCTGGCATCCCTGTGTGTGGGTGTTTCAAGTTTTTGAATGTGTAGATTGCTCTAGGTAGCATTGACATCTTCACAATATTTGTTCTTCCAATCCATGAGCATGGAACGTTTTTCCATTTCTTTGTGTCTTCCTCAATTTCTTTCATGAGTATTTTATAGTTTTCTGAGTACAGATTCTTTGCCTCTTTGGTTAGATTTATTCCTAGGTATCTTATGGTTTGGGGTGCAATTATAAATGGGATCGACTCCTTAATTTCTCTTTCTTCTGTCTTGTTGTTGGTGTATAGGAATGCCACTGATTTCTGTGCATTGATTTTATATCCTGCCACTTTACTGAATTCCTGTATGAGTTCTAGCAGTTTTGGGGTGCAGTCTTTTGGGTTTTCCACATAAAGTATCATATCATCTGCAAAGAGTGAGAGTTTGACTTCTTCTTTGCCGATTCAGATGCCTTTTATTTCTTTTTGTTGACTGATTGCTGTGGCTAGGACTTCTAATACTATGTTGAATAGCAGTGGTGATAGTGGACATCCCTGCCATGTTCCTGACCTTAGGGGGAAAGCTCTCAGTTTTTCCCCATTGAGAATGATATTTGCTGTGGGTTTTTCATAGATGGTTTTTATGATACTGAACTATGTTCCCTCTATCCCTACACTGTGGAGAGTTTTAATCAAGAAAGGATGTTGTACTTTGTCAAATGCTTTTTCTGCATCAGTTGAGAGGATCATATTGTTCTTGTCTTTTCTTTTATTAATGTGATGTATCATGTTGACTGATTTTCGAATGTTGAATCACCCTTGCAGCCCAGGAGTAAATCCCACTTGGTTGTGGTGAATAATCCTTTTAATGTACTGTTGGATCCTATTGGCTAGTATCTTGCTGAGTATTTTGACATCCATGTTCATCAGGGATATTGGTCTGTAATTCTCCTTTTTGATGAGGTCTTTGTCTGGTTTTGGGATCAAGGTAATGCTGGCCTCATAGAATGAGTTTGGAAGTTTTCCTTCCATTTCTGTTTTTTGAAACAGCTTCAGTAGAATAAGTATTATTTCTTCTTTAAATGTTCAGTAGAATTCCCCTGGGAAGCCATCTGATCCTGGACTCATTTTTTGGGAGGTTTTTGATTACTGCTTCAATATCCTTGCTGGTTATGGGTCTGTTCAGATTTTCTATTTCTTCCTGTTTCAGTTTTGGTAGTTTTTAAGTTTCCATGAATGCATCCATTTCTTCCAGATTGTCTAGTTTGTTGGCATATAGTTGTTCATAATACATTCTTAAAATTATTTGTATTTCCTTGGTCATGATCTCTCCTCTTTCATTCATGATTTTATGTATTTGGGTCCCTTCTCTTTTCTTTTTGATAAGTCTGGCTAGGGGTTTAACGATCTTATTAATTCTTTCAAGGAACCAGCTTCTAGTTTTGTTGATCTGTTTTACTGTTCTGGTTTCTATTTCATTGAGTTCTGCTCTAATCTTTATTATTTCTCTTCTCCTGCTTTGTTTAGGCTTTATTTGATATTCTTTCTCCAGCTCTTTTAGGTGTAAGGTTAACTTGTGTATTTGAGATTTTTCTAATTTTTTGATAGAGGCTTGTATTGCAATGTACTTCCCTCTTAGGGACTGCCTTTGCTGTATCCCAAAGGTTTTGAACAGTTGTGTTTTCATTTTCATTAGTTTCCATGAATTTTTTAAATTCCTCTTTAATTTCCTGGTTGACCCATTCATTCTTTAGTAGGATGCTCTTTAACCTTCAAGTGTTTGAGTTCCTTCCAAACTTCCTCTTGTGATTGAGTTCAAGTTCCAAAGCACTGTGGTCTGAAAATATGCAGGGAATAATCCCGATCTTTTGGTATCAGTTGAGATCTGATTTGTGACTTAGTATGTGATCTATTCTGGAGCATGTTCCATGTTCACCCAAGAAGAAGGTGTACTCTGTTGCTTTAGGATGGAATATCCTATATTTATCTGTAAAGTCCATCTGGTCCAGTGTCATTCAAAGCCCTTATTTCCTTGTTGATCTTCTGCTTAGATGATCTGTCCACTACTGTGAGTGGGGTGTTGAAGTCTCCTACAATTACTGTATTATTATCATCAATGTGTTTCTTTAATTTGGTTATTAATTGGTTGATATAACTGGCTCCCAAATTAGGGGCACAAATATTTATAATTGTTAGATTTTCTTGTTGGGTAGACACTTTAAGTATGATATAGTATCCCTCTTCATCTCTTACTACAGTCTTTGGTTTAGAATCTAATTTATCTGGGGGCACCTGGGTAGCTCAGATGGTTAAGCGTCTGACTTCAGCTCAGGTCAAGATCCCAGGGTCCTGGGATCGAGCCCCACATTGGGCTCCTGGCTTAGCAGGGAGCCTGCTTCTCCCTCTCCCTTTGCCTCTCCCCTTGCTCATGTTCTCTCTCTCTGTGTCTCAAAGGAATAAATTTAAAAAAATTTTTAAAAATTAGAATCTAATTTATCTGATATGAGGATTGCTACCCCAGCTTTCTTTTGAGGTCCATTAGCATGATAAATTGTTCTCCATCTGTTCACTTTCAGTCTGGAGATGTCACTTTAGGTCTAAAGTGAGTCTCTTGTAGACAGCACATGGATGGGTCTTGCTGTTTTATCTAATCTGATACCTTGTGTCTTTTTACTGGAGCATTTAGCCCATGTACATTCAGTGTAACTATGGAAAGATATTAATTTAGTGCCATTGTATTACCTGTAAAGTCCCTGTTTTTATAGATTGTCTCTGTTTCTTTCTGGTTTATGTTACTCTTGGGCTCTCTCTTCACTTACAAGATCCCCCTTAATATGTCTTGCAGGACTGGCTTGGTGGTCACATGTTTTTCCAGTTTCTGTCTGTCCTGGATGTGCTTTATCTCTCTTTCCATTCTGAATGACAGCCTTGCTGGATAAAGTATTCTTGGCTGCATATTTTTCTCATTTACTACCTTGAATATATCATGCCAGCCCTTTCTGGCTTGCCAGGTCTCTGCAGATAGGTCTGATATCAGTCTAATGTTCGTACCCTTGTAGGTTAGGAACTTCTTGTCTCAAGCAGCTTTCAGGATTTTCTCTTTATCTCTGAAATTCGCAAGTTTCACTATTATATGTCAGGGTGTTGATCTATTTTTCTTAATTTGGGAGGGGTCCTCTCTACCTCTTGGACACGAATGCCTGTTTCCTTCCCTAGATTAAGGAAATTCTCAGCTATGATTTGCTCAAATATACCTTTTGGACCTCTCTCTCTTTCTTCTCCCTCAGGCATTCCAATAATTCTGACATTGTTCTGTTTTATAGCATCGCTGATTTCTTGAAGCCTCCCCTCCTGTTCCATTAGTTGTCTTTCTCTCTTTTCCTCAGCTTCCTTCCTGTCCATCAACTTGTCTTCAATGTCACTTACTCTCCCTCTGTCTCATTTACCCTAGCTGTTAGATCATCCAATTTAGACTATATCTCAGAACATTTTTAATTTCAGCCTGATTAGATCTTATTTCTGCACTAAAAGATTCTCTAGTGTCTTTTATGCCTTTTCCCCAAGTCCAGCTAGTAACTTTATATTTGTTATCCTGAATTCCATCTCTGACATTTTACTTATATCCATATCAATTAGATCTGTGGCAGAGAGTATTACCTCTGGTTCTTTCTTTTGTTGTGAATTCCTCCTTCTAGTCATTTTGCACAGAGAAGAATAGATGAATGAGTGAACAAAATAAAAAATATGAACCAAGATCCAAGCAAAATACACAGTAGACAAATCTGAAGAGGTCAGAAACCAAAAATAAAAGAAAAAGGGAAAGAGAAAAGAAAAAAAAGGGGGGGGGCAGGAAAGAATATAATCTCACAGGGTGAATAAAACAGGGTGATCCACTTGGTCCTGAGTGTATTTTGGTCTGTGTGTTAGAAGACACTAAATCCCAAAATTGTAAAGAAAGCAATATATATATATATATATATATATATATATATATATATACAAAAAAATTGAATAGAGTGAAAGGAAGCCCAAAATGAAGAATATATCTATAAAATGTAAATGTAAAAAATGGAGGTTAAAAAAATACTTAAAATCAGAGTAGATAAAATAAGAAACTAGTTGAAAAGGGAAAAAAGAAAAAAAAGAAATGGAAAAATTTAAACTAAAAGATAGATAAATCATGAGAAAAACCCTTGAATTCTATATATTATTTTCTCCTAGTGCTGTGAGGTCTGTAAACTTGCTGTTCACCTGTTCTTCCAGCTGGTCTTCTGCAAGAGGGGCCTGCTGTGCTGATTCTCAGGTGTCTTTGCCTGGGTGGAGTTTCAACACCCCTTGCCAGGGGGCTGGGCTCAGTGTAAGCTGTTTTTGGTTGCTCTGAGTGGCTTTTGTTCCCTGAAGGCTTTCTGGCCTCTTTAGAGGGTCAAAATAAAAATGGCCGCACCCCTATCTCCAGCTCCAAAGCTGAAAGATTGTAGTCCCCTCTCTTCAGTAAGCCCTCAGGGATAAACAGTCTTCACTTTTGTGTGTGCCAAACTCTGCAGACCCCTGCTGTGCACGCCCACACCAATCCTCTCAGGGGAAAGTGGAGGGTCCAGCGCTACTGCACTTTGTAGGGCCCTGGCACAGAGAGAAGTCGCCTGATTGTGTGCGCACCCATACTGCTGCTCCTGGGCGAAGGTGGAGGGTCCCCGTGTTCTAGTCCTTTTCATGATCCTCAGGTGGAGAGCGGTCACCCGATCAACCCTGGCTCACGGTTTATGGTGAATTGAGCTGAGAGCCCCCTCCAGGCTTGCTGACCATAACCAGTTTCCCTGCTCCAATGCTTAGGAACTCTACCAACTCAGGCACCCCCGTTATTTCTGTGACTCTGGAGAACCTGAGACCACACTGTCCCACTTAGAATTCTGTCCTGTTTCACCACGTGAGCACCTTTCAGGCAAGGATGTCTCTCATTGGAGCAGATTTCTAAGGGTTCAGATTTTGCCCTCAGGGGCTATATCACTTTCTGGTAGCCAGCTCCCAAAGCCTCCCTCCTCCTGCCATTTATCTTCTGATATATCCCCTCAGATTCACTTCTTCGCACCTCCTACTTTGCAAAAAGTGGTCGCTTTTCTACTTGTAGAGTTCCAGATATTCTTTTCTTACCTCTCAGGTTGAATTCATGGGTGTTCAGAATGATTTGATAGTTATCTAGCTAAATTCAAGGAACCAGATGATATGAGGTCCCTACTCTTCCACCATCTTGCCTCCTCTTGAGAGAATCTTAAGCAGACTCCACACTCAGTGTGGAGCCAGACAAGGGGCTTGAGCTCAATGACCAGAACTGACTGTCCACCCTGGCATCCCTGTGTGTGGGTGTTTCAAGTTTTCCATGAAGGTTTTGATAGATCCTTTGTATCTGAAGACAAGCCAGGGAAATTTTCTTACGTTTATGTAATTTGTTATGTTATGTTGTCCGTATTCCTCCAGTGTTTTCATTCTTTCCTTTAGAACTCATATTACTGCTTATTTAATTCCTGGGCCTTCCTTCTATATTTCTTTTCTCCTCAGAACAGGAGCTGTTATCTGTCCTTTGCTTAGACAAAGATCTCAGCTTGACCTCTGAGCTCACTCATTTATTGTTCAGTCGTGTCAGTTATGCCATTCAGTTCTTGCTACTTGCTAGTTGTATGATGTAGGGAATTTAAGGTTTCCATGCCTCATTTTGTCACTTGTGAGATAAAGATGAATAGCACCATTCTCTAAAGGTTGTGGTGAACACATGCCAGGCACTGGGAAGAGAACATAGTAAGTCTCAAGAACTGTTTTGGTTGCTCCTGTTGGATTGGTGTGATTGCTTCTCAAGTCTCTCTGAGGATGCTAACCATACCAATTTTTAAGTGACCTCCTCTTTCCTTCATTAATTATGAAAGATAAAACTATAAACTTCTAAAGGGAAACTAAGGAGAAAATCTTTATGATTGAATTAAGCAATGATATCTTACATTGGAAACAAAAGGAACAAGCCATTGAAATTAAAAAAAAAATTGGTAAATTGAACATCATCAGAAGTTTTAGCTTCTGATGTTTGAAAGAATGCATCAAGAAAATGAAAAGGCAAGCCATAGATAATATTCACAGTATGTTTGTCTGAAAAAGAAGTTGTATCATAGTCATATAAAATCTCCTAATAATTCAGCAATAAAGAAGACAAACGATTCAATTAAAGATGGGTCAACTATTTCAACCAATACCATATGGAGGAAGATGTATAAACACAGTGATTACATGAAAAGATGCTGGAAAACTGTGGAAGGAGCCAAGATGCCCTTCAACAGATGAATGGATAAAGAAGATGTGGTTCATATATACAATAGAATATTACTCAGCCATCAGAAAGGATGAGTACCTACCATTTACATCAACATGGATGGAACTGGAGGGGATTATGCTAAGTGAAATAATTCAAGCAGAGAAAGACAACTATATGGTTTCTCTCATATGTGGAACATAAGGAATAGCACAGAGGACCACAGGGGAAAGGAGGGAAAACTGAACCGGGAAGAAATCAGAGAGGGAGACAAACCGTGAGAGACTCTGGACTCCAGGAAACAACTTGAGGATTACAGAAGGGAGGGGGGTGGGGGATGGGGTAACTGGGTGATGGGTCTTGAGGAGGGCACGTGTGGTGATGAGCACTGGGTGTTATAAGCAACTAATGAATTGTTGAACACTACATCGAAAACTAATGATGTACTATATGTTGGCTAACTGAACATAATAAAAAAAAAAGATGCTGGAAACCATTGGTCATCAGGAAAATGAGAGTAAAAACCACAGTGAGACACCACTTCACATCAGTTAAAATGGCTACCATCAAAACAACTGACAATGCCAAGTGTTGGAGAGGATGTGCAGAAACTGGAGCTCCTGTCATTGTTGATGAGAGTGCAAAATGTGATGACCCATTTAAAAAGCAGTTTGGTAGTTGCTTATAAGGGTAGATATATGCTCAACATGTGACCCATCGGTGCTATTCAAGACATAAAATGACATGAATCTATAAAAGGACCTGTAGGGGCGCCTGGATGGCTTGGTCAGTTAACTGTCCAACTCTTGATTTCAGCTCAGGGTCCTGAGATCGAGCCCTGTGCAATCTCTGCGCTCAGTGCAGAGTCTGCTTGTCCCTCTCCCTCCCCTTGCTTATGCTTTCTCTCTCAAATAAATAAAATCTTTTTAAAAAAAACAAACCAAACAAAAGGATGTGTACAAAATGTTGTGAGTTGCTTTACTCACAGTAGCTCCAAATGGAAGCAATCAAAAACAAAACAAAACAAAAACAGAAGATAGTAGGAAGGAAAAATAAAGGGGGGGGGGAATCAGAGGGGGAGACGAACCATGAGAGACTATGGACTCTGAGAAACAAACTGAGGGTTCTGGGGGGGGTGGAATGGGTTAGCCTGGTGATGGGTATTAAAGAGGGCACGTATTGAATGGAGCACTGGGTGTTAAATGCAAACAATGAATCATGGAACACTACATCACCAACTAATGATGTAATGTATGGTGTAACATAACATAATAAAATTAAATTAAAAAAAAGAACAAAGGTTGAGACATCATGCTCCCTGACTTCAAACTATATTACAAAGCTATCATAATCAAAACAGTACAGTATTGGCATAAAAACAAACACATAGATCAATAGAACAGAATAGAGAGCCCAGAAATAAATCCATGCATATATAGTCAATTAATTTATGACAAGAGAGCCAAGAATACACAGTGGGGAATGGACTGTCTCTTCAATTAATGGTGTTGGTGAAACCTGGACAGCCACATGCAAAAGAATGATATTGGGCTACTATCCTTTCACAGTGTATACAATTATCGAATAATTCTGTGGTACACCTGAAACTAATATGATGTTCTATATCTGTTACACCTCCACAAAAGTGTCCAGTATCTGTGAACAGATAAACAAATTGTCATATATTCATGCAATGGAATACTACTGAGGAATAAAAGGAAGAAACTACTGATACTAACAATAACAGTGAAGAATCTCAAAACTCTTCAGCTGAGTGAAAAAGAACAGATAACAAAAAGTGTACAGCATATGAGTCCATTTCTATGAAGTGTTAGAGTAGATTAAACTAATCTTCAATGACAGAAACCAGATCACTGTTTGCTTGAGTGAAGAATTGTCTGCCAACAGGCATGAGAGAACTTTCAGGATGATGGAAATATCTAGATCTCAACTGAGATCGTGGTTACACCAGTGTATACATTTGTCAAAATACATTAAACTACACACTTAAAAGGTACATTTTTATACTTAAACTATATGTTATGAGGTTGATTAAGAACAATAGTGTGGTGTTGACATATAGATAGATCGATGATAGAGAGAGAGATAAGTGGAAGAGTATAGAGAACTTAGAAATAGATTGCAGTCTATAAAAATTAATATATGGTAATGATATATCAAATCAGTAGGAAAATGATGATTTTTTAAAAAAGAATTGATGCTGGCAAAATTAGGTGTCTGTCCATTTGGAAGGAAATAATGTTGGACCTCTGCCTCTCCATACTCAAAAATGTAATTACTAAATGGATTTAAACCTTAAACAGAAAGCTTTAATTTATAAATTAAAAATTTCAATTTTTTAAAGTATATGTCTAATTTTGGTATTGGGGAGAAATTTTTCAACTAATCCTGCAAACCCAGGAGATAGCAAGAAAAAAAAATGATATATTTGATGACATTAAAGGATTCAAGAAAGGAAACAGGTGAGTCTAAGGATTTCTTTTCTTCTTTCACATAAACAAGTTAATATGCAGAAACAAACCAGACTGGAGAAAGAAAAGTCAGAGTCAGGACAGGAAAACCGTTGACCTCCTTACGATTCATCATAAGTGTCCTGTTGGAGGGCCTGGTGTGAGGCTTTCTTCTTCACGGACTGGTACAGAATGTGGGGTGGGGAGAGGTCAGAGAGCCCTGGACTCAGCACACACTAGCTGGGGCTATTGACCAGTTATGCTTCCTGCAGCTGGAGATGGGAGTGGTTATTTTCATGGCCATTGCAGGTCCCCATAGGCTAGCATTACATAGAGCCAAGTTCTAATAAGCCCAGGAGGTCTGGGTATTTCCCTCTCCCCATCACCCCAGGAAATGGCTGTAGTTTCTCTAGGGAAGGTGTGGGGAAGATTTATAGCATCCACTTGTGGCTGCTTTGCAGGGTTCATTCTTCCTCAAAGACTCAGTCTTTTCTCAGTTAAGGAGCTCCAGGTCTTAAGGACTGGATGAGAGATCACACATTCCCACTATGGTGACTCAGTCAGGTCTCTGTTGCCCTAAACTAGAGTTTCTCTAATTATTATGTAAGCCAAACAATTTCATAGTATGTTTCCCACCTATTTCACTCCCAGGGACCCCAGGATATAAATCACCACCACATGTCCCTGCCCCCAAGGTAATTACTCCCATCATGTCTCTAGATGGTTAAGTGCCACTGCCTGTCCTCTACTTCTCCAGGATCCTATGATTCCCACCAACATCAGGAAGCCAAATCCATGGCAGCATCTCCCAACATTAGCAGCAGCCTGCAGAGGACACACCACAACATTCTTAAAGTCTTGATGAAGAGATGTCTTCTGGACCTTTTTTTGCGGGAGGCAAAGAAACAAGGAGAGAAATACAGCTACACGGAGCTCCTGAGAATTAGGACTGTGGAAGAGGGGCCACAGAAATAATGGAAGGATGCAAGTACTACCCGATTCCCATATCAGTGTAGGGAGGGTGGGGAGGGAAATGCTGACCTCACTCTCCCCTCACCTTCCAGGTTCCTTCTGGTGCCTCCCATTGACCAAACATAACTGGGAGCGTGTCAACAAGAGAGCCCAGGGTGTGCATTCTGAAGAAGACAAAGCAGGACAAAGATGCATGGCCAGTAGTAGAGGTGTTGAGGGGGGGAAAGCAGAAGGAAAATACCAGCTAGTAACATTAAGTATCCCTGTATCATATATTCTAGGCATTTTACATGTATTAACTGGATTTAATCACCACAGAAACTCTGCAGGGTAAAACCATTATTATTCCTGTCTTGGCGATGAGAACACTGAGGCTAAGCTCTTTCACTGTCTGTGGTCATGCTCAGAAGAGAAAGTTCAGCATAAATCATCACTAAACTGAGAGTCAAAATATTGGGATTTCAACAGACGTGTTCTTTATAACATAGAACATATAACGCTTTTAAAATTTGACCTAAAAGGTCAGGTAGCACTGGGGCTGAGGCAGCGATGTTCAGTTTTGTGCTGATGAATACACAAAGAAAGCCAGGCTGAGAGAAGAAGGAAGAGAGTAGAATAGATGCCCAAAGGGAACCGCAGACCACGTGATCCCAGAGTCCGTGGCTGCGTCGACCACTAATTAAGGGTTTCTTATTTTCCCAGCCAGAGCCTACAAGGCCTATGCATGCTTTGTTTCTGCAAGATGCTTCTTTATCCTCTCAATAAACCCACTTGAATTTGAGCTGACTGGAGTGTATTTCTCCATCATATACAAAATCTTAATTGTAACAATTTCCAATGAACTGTGAGCACAGAAGTCAGGCTTATTCCTGTTTCATTCCACTATCTCCCTTGTAAGATGAGGAGGAAGTATCAATGACCTCCATGTTCTCCTCTGGCTCTGACATTCTGAATTCTGGTTCCTTTTCAATGACTTTGCTTTTGGAAGCACATATCCTAAAGTTTCCAGCTGAACACCTTCTGTCTCCTGTGTCCAAGCATTCCTAGGGCTATTTCAGATAAGAGGCTTTTATGTGACTGTCCTCACAAACATTGAACCAACTCTATGACCATCTGTGTCATGGCCAGCTATTTGCTCATTTGATGTGTACATAAAGGGAGGAGACAGCAAACATGCATATTATAAATTACATCATCTTAAAAAGGAAACAAAGGCAAGACTTTGCAATAAAACCATAAAATTTGTTAATTTTAAGGCTGAACCCTTTGAAGGATGCTCATAAAGTCCTTATCTAAAGAATGTTTAGGGAATTGTTGAAAAGGGACATTGTCATTCAACGAGATATGAAGAAGCATATGGGCTACCTCAGGTAGAAATGCAAACAAAGAGCCCATCTCTACTCAGGAAAAACAACTGTGTATTTGACTCCTTCCTTACCTTGACCCACAGACTCACATTTGATGCCTACTGGCTGCGTCTTGGCATTGACCCTGCATTTGTCTCTTTTAAATTTTATTAAGATCTGGGTTTCTCCAGATATGATATTATTTTGTTTGACCATCCTTATCTTTAGGGGTTGCCAAGAAGGACAAAGAATGTATTTACTTGCCAGGTGGGCACAGGCGTAATGGCTCACCATGGGACACTTCTTTACCAGTAATCCCAGGGCCCTCCTAAGCCCTAATCAGTTGAGTACTAGGTGTTGTCTGACAGGAACTCATGCTTAGGATTCCTTACACAATTAACCTACTTCCTGCAGCTTAGTGTGATGGTGGTGGCGGTGTTCCTGTAACCCATACTCATGCTCCTGAAGTCACCAGCCATGTCTCCAGTTAGGAAAAAACCCTTTGGAAGTAGCAAAAGCTTTCTCCCTTCTCATACATAATTGATGAGAATGTAAAATGATTTAACCACTTTGAGGAAAGTCTGGCAAATTTTTAAAAAAGTTTATCTATTTATTTGACAGAGAAAGAGAATGCACAAGGAGGGGGAGTGGCAAGCAGAGGGAGAGGGAGAAGCAGGCTTCCCATGGAGCAGGGAGCCCAACACGGGTCCTGATCCTAGGACCCTGGAATCATGACCTGAGCCAAAGGCAGACGCTTAACCGACTGAGCCACCCAGGTGCCCCAAAGTCTGGCAATTTCTTATAAAACTAAACAACTACTTATTCTATGATGCAGGAATTCCAAGGTATTTACCCAAGAGAACGTAAAACATGTCCACAAATGACTTAATATACGAGAATGTTTACAGCAGCTTTGATATTATAAGAGCAAAGACTGGAAACGTTCAGGTACCTATCAATAGGATGGATAAACTGTAATATATTCATTCTATGGAATATTAACAAGAACAATAAATAGGAACAAATCACTGACACACAAAACAACATAGATGGGGGTGCCTGGGTGGCTCAGTCGGTTAAGCATCCAACTCTTGGTTTGGCTCAGGTCATGATCTCAGTGTTGTGGGATTGAGCCCCAAGTGAGGCTCTACACTCAGTGGGGAGTCTGCTTCAGATTCTTTCTTCCTCTCCCTCCCCCTCTGCCCCTCCCCACTCACACATGTGTGCTCTCTCTTTCTCCCAAATAAATAAATAAAATCCTTAAAAAAACACAACATGGGTGACTCTCAAAAACATTTTATTGAGTAAAAGTAGCGAGGCACAAAAGAGTGTATGCTCTTTAATTTCACTGTTAGAAGTTCTGAAATTTAAAATTAATCTATGATGAAAAAAATCAGAACAGTACTTGCCTGTGGATGGGGTAGATATTGATTGGGAAGAGGCACAAGGAACTTTCTAGGGTGATGGAAATGTTTTATATCTTCATAGGGATTTGGTTTACACATTTGTGAACACTTGTCAAAACTGAAAATCTATACTAGAGATTTGTGCATATCCTTGTATGTAAATTTTACCTCAAAATAAAATCTGTAAATAAATATTTAACATAGTAAATGATAAGTATGCTGATATATTTAGAGGAAAGTATACTGACGTCTGCAAT
This sequence comes from Halichoerus grypus, assembly GCF_964656455.1. NCBI lineage: Eukaryota > Metazoa > Chordata > Mammalia > Carnivora > Phocidae > Halichoerus > Halichoerus grypus. The sequence continues at coordinate 88,439,272 of NC_135716.1, forward strand.
CTACTTTGAAATGCATAAAAAAAAACTCAACACAGATTGATGGGTACACTAGGATTTGGGTAAATATAAATATGTGATAAAGGAAGGATAGTAAAATGCTAATGGTAGATTCTAAGTGATGAGTATACAGGTAAAAGTATACTACTTTTGTAAGAGTCTTCCAACTTTATGTTTGAAAATTTTTGTGATAATGAAGTACTGTACTTCAAGTCTTTTTTTTTATATTCATTTAGTCACCATATAGTACATCATTATTTTTTGATGTAGTGTTCAATGATTCATTAGTTGCGTATAACACCCAGTGCTCATCACAACATGTGCCCTTCTTAATACCCATCACGTGGCTACCCCATCCCCCCACCCCTGCCCTCTAAAACCCTCAGTCTGTTTCCTGGAGTCACTGCTAGGTATTTACCCCAAAGATACAGATGTAGTGAAAAGAAGGGCCACATGCACCCCAATGTTCATAGCAGCAATGTCCACAATAGCCAAACTGTGGAAGGAGCTGAGATGCCCTTCAACAGATGGATGGATAAAGAAGATGTGGTCCATATATACAATGGAATATTACTCAGCCATCAGAAAGGATGAATACCCACCATTCGCATCAACATGGAGGAACTGGAGGGGATTATGTACTTCAAGTCTTTGGAGATCCCACAAGGAGAAAAGTGCCATCCATGTCACGTCAGCTACACTAAGGCTTGATCATGTTCATTAGAACACCACCTTCTCCCGAAGAATATACTTTAGAAAGTGTTAAAAGGCAGAGGAGGGCCAGTTAAGCATCCTCCAGACTGAGAAGTCACTTTAAGGCAGAAAAATGAAGCAAGCCACTCCATATTATTCATACAGTTTTATTTGGGGTAACTTACTGACAGGGAGTAGCCGGTGGGCAGGCAATCTAAGCAGTATGAGGCCATTCTCTGCCCCCACTCTGTGCCCCATTTGGATCTCAAGCCACAACTTGTATAAAGCAAGGGGCATGGTGGTAAGGTCACAGGGGAGTTATCTGAAGAGGCGCCCTCTGTGCACCAAGGGGCAGAACAAGATGGAGGGCCAAAGATGGAGTCAGTGTTGTCAGCATGTCCACAGAAAGTGTCCATGTTTTCTTAAATTTTTAAAAAAGATTTTATTATTTATTTATTTGCCAGAGATAGAGAGAGCACAAGCAGGGGGAGCGGCAGGCAGAGGGAGAAGCACTCGATCCCAGGACCCTGGGATCTCGACTTGAGCCGAAGGCAGACACTTAAAGACTAAGCCATCCAGGCATCCCGAAACGTCCATGTTTTTATAATCTGATATTTATTAAGTCTTCTCTGTGTACTATGCATAACTCCTTGCATTCATTATCTCATTTAATATTCAAAACTTTCCTATAGTAGATGTACAATTCATATTTGATTTTATTAGTAAGAAAATAGAGTATTCTTGAGCCTACGTATCTACCCAAAACCTGGCAGCTAGTCGGTGGCAGAGTCTGGTGAGAACCTGAATCTTGATGCTAAAGGCCGTGCACTGACACTACACTGGCTCGCCTTCCTCCAAATCCATTATCTGAGTTAGAAATGCCTCAGAAATCATCCGCCCCAATGCTATTATTTTGGAGATAATTAAGAGGCCCAGAAAGGACTACGATTCTCCCACATATGAATTCTCTTCTCATTAAGATCTGAGTCATTTTCTTTGGGTAGTTTTTAATCCCTTACTCTGTGATAAATCACAGCACAGGAAAATAGTATCATACTTCTTGACTTAGGATGAAAGTACTAAAAGACTGACAATAGTCAAGTGTTACTGAGGATGTGGAGCCCTTGGAACTCTTGTACATTGCTGGTGGGAGTGTACAATGGGAAAAGTTTGTCACTTTCTAACAAACTTAAATACACACCCATCGCATGAGCCAGCAATCCCACTCCTACTCCTGGAATGAAAACATATATCCATCAAGAGGCTAACAATGTTCATAGCAGCTTTAGTCAGAAGCTGAAAATAGCTAAAATGTCCATCAACCAAGAATGAGGAATCATAATAACAATGACCTGCGCTATATTTATGCAATGGAATGCTACTGGGCATTAGAAAGAGCAAATTATTAACACAGGCAACAATGTGGAAGAATCACAAAAACACTATGTCAAGTGAAACAATCCGGACATAACAGAATACATATTTTATTCACATAAAGTTAAAAAAAGAAAAGGCAAGACTAATCTGTGGTGATGGAAGTCACCTCTGTGGGAGGGGCAGGAGGGAATTTCCTGGTGATGGAAATGTTCTATATCCTGATCTGGGTTATTGTTACACAGCTGTATAGATTTGTCAAAATCCTTCAAGCTTAATATGTAAGATGTATGCATTAAACCTAATAAAATAATGTCATCATTAAAAAAATCTTCTTAGAATGCAAAAAAAAAAACACAATTAAACAAGGAATTTGGCAATAAGGGGAACACATTTTCACCTAGTCATCTTAAAGATGTGATATGGCAAGACCCATGAGATGAGAAACAAGTGGATATTACAGTGGAAATAAAATGACTTGAAGAAGGGGAAGGAAGGAAACAAGGAAGGGAAGGGAAGGAGGGAAGAGGAAGTTTTGAAGCCACCAGAATTCCAAAACAAAATGGAAAGATAAAGGAGAATGACCCCAAATCACATGTTATTGACCATTTGAAACAATGCAGAATTACATAAAAAGTGCAACCTCTTCCATTTTCCCATCCCAACTCCTTCTCCAGGGTAATCACAGAGAAATGCAGTTTGCCTGCTTTTTCTAGGCACATAAATACATACACACATAAATACCTAGACAGCTTAGTTCTTTTACAAAAATGGGATTACAGTGTATGTATAATACTGTAATTTTCTACTAATATTATATGGTGAAATACTAATAAAAAATAAAATAAAAGCAAACCAAACCCTTAGTCTAATAAGGTCTTTGTGAATATGACAGAATTTATAAATCTCTGGTGAAATGTAGAATAGTTTATATAGTAGTTTTAAAGATCAGTTTAATATTAGACAAACCTGTTTTTAAGTCTTTTGGGCATACCACAATGCCTCACTACCCCTCTCTTCTTTCGCCCTCCCCTCCCCTCTCTTTTTTGCCTCCTGCCACCAAATTTCATGTTTATTGTTCAAAAGCAGAACTATTTAGATAGATGTCTTATGCTTCCTTCCTGCTAATCAATATTTTTAGGGTCTTACTTTCCACCCCAATTTGCTTATCAAGGGAATGTCTTTGAAGACAACACCTCCCAAATGAATTGTAGGGCCTGGTATAACAATCTTTTCACACCTCCACATATGCATCTGTAAAATATGTACGTTTTCAGATAATAAGCCCAATCAAGTCAGTGGAAATCTTTAGGAGAAAGTATAGGAGATGGAAGATAACATACATTATGTGTCTTCTTTGTGTCAAGCACTGTCCTGGGCATTCTGGGATACTGAATTTGGTCCAGCAAACACATTTGGAGCACCATCTAAGTGCCAGATATGCAGATAGAAATGGAAAGTCACATCCCTGTGCTTTAGAAGTGGCACCCTATTGAGAGCAACAGGCCCATAAACAAATAATTTCTACATAACAAGGGGAATGTTAATGCAGAGAAGGGGCGGGTTTAGAGCAGAGTTCTTGGAGGAGAGGAAGCCTGGGTTGAAAGCACTGAAGGATGAAGAAGAGAGCTAGTCGTGTAGACAATTTTTCAATTTACATCTCTGCAGCATAACTTCCATTGTGCCTCTTGAGCAAATCAGTTGGTGCTTTCTAGCTGGTAGAGCTTTCCATAGATAGATTTTCTAGGAAATGTGGAGATGGGGAGATTACTCTATGCCACCAGTCCCCCAGGTCAGGGCTGAGTGAGTGGACATTAACTCACCTATCCTCAAAGGAAGAGTTTCTCCAGACTAGCTATAAAAGTTAATGAACACCTCCTCAAGTGACTCATTTCCTCTCTCCTGTTGATAGGACTGGTTCACTATCATGGGACATTGCAGGGCCTGCCTGCAACAGTGTTCATGGTCAATATCTTTGTCAAATATAAAAGGATTAAGTCCAAGACTAAAAATTTGCACCCTAAGGGGGCGCGGAGGAACTCGTCCATAGTTTTTTGTTGTTTTTTTTAATAATAAGTAATTTATGCTGTTTTCTTAAGATTTAGAATTGGAAAAAATTTCAAGACTCATCTTCTTGTTATAGCGTCACTTCATGTTTTTCCCAAATCCCTCTACCAGACTTCATTTTTCACATTCCCCTAAAGCATTTTTCTTTGCTCTCTTTCTCACGCTGACCGTTCCATTAGGTGCTCCCTACCCCACTACCCCTGCCTGGCTGAGGTTCTTTTCTTATGACAATCTAATAGTATTGAGATGTTTAGATGTCAAAAAATAATTGACCCTTTCAAAAAACTCCCAATAGGCTTCAACAGTAAAATAGAAACCATTCATTAGTTAAAATGGGTACAAAGTGAGTTGCTGTCATACCAAAGCTGGAGACGATTTATTCTTGACTTCAGATGAAGAAGCAGTGAGAAGCTCTACTCTTTGACTCAAAATGGTGTTCACTGGTCATTTGAAGAGGAAGGCAAAGGGATCACTGCCATCCAAACTTCAATCAGGGAAACTGGAGTCAGAAAATGGTAGATATGACAAAGATTTTTTACTGAAGTATAACCTAGGTGTCAGCTTGGAGATCAAATTGAATTTGACTCAAATCTAAGCTGTACAGTTTTTCCCACAAACTCCCCACAATTCCTTCAAGTTCTCGGGGCTAATTTCTACAAAGTTTCCCTCTGTCTCTAAGCTTCCTCAAAAATAGGAACAATTTCTCTTTTGTTTCACATCGATCTGTTTCTATAAGAAATCCGCTCCCATCATCTTGGTTTCACTTATCCAATACGGTAGCCACTAAATGCATGTAGGTGTTTACATTTAAATGTAGTTGATAAAAATTATGTAAAATTTAAAATTCAACTCCTCATTCACACTAGCCATCCAAGTGCTTGATGGCCATATGTGGTTAGTGGCTGCCACATTAATAGCACAGATTAGAACATGTCCCATCTTTGGGGCAGTTGTACTAGTGGGCCATGAATTGATGAGAACTTACTGAATATTTGTGAACACATGTCAAGAGGTCATATTTTTATTTTCCATCAGAAAATTCAGTTCGATCTAAGCATTTTTAACCATCCTCATCTTTTTCGGAAATGTACCATCTATCTATGGAGATATATCAACGAATGTTTCCCCTTAGAGGAGTCTTTTAGGCAGTAAAGTAGAATCACTAGATAGATGAAGGCAAAATGCTTCAAGCAGGTTTGGAGTATGAATTCTTCCAAAAGAGGAAAGAAAACATTTCCTTCTGAGAAAGAGGTGAATGTCTTCCAAAAAAAAAAAAAGAAAAGAAAAGAAAAGCTTTTATTTATGGGAAAAAGAAAGGCATGAGTGAGCCTGCTTGTCCTCTAGAAGGAAACACCTAAGAAGAAAAGGGGCAGGTTTGGAAGCAGCTACTCTTTCTTAGGTTGCTGGTCAGTTTAGCACTAAAACTTCCTGAGCATAAGGTTGTGAAGATGAGTTGGTGTGATCTCAGACCCAAAGTAGCTTAGGCAGAAAACACAAGTTAAATACAAGCGTGAGGTATGTGAGCACAAGAGAGGCAACTCTGCTGTCCAAGAGTAGAGTAAGGAGAAGCTTCAAACCAAGAAGCTTCCAGACCAAGCTGGAGTCTGAGCAGGGGACCAGATCAATGTTCTTTTTCTTACCTCTTGATGTCTTCTCCACTGCACCAATTCCCCCCCCCATCCTTGTACTTAATAACATTCAACACTTACTGAATTAATTAATTAAAAGACAAATAAACATGACCAAACAAATAAAGAGTATTGCAAAAAAGGGGAATGACACAGAAAAAGGCATGGAGACATGACCTTGTATGGTTTCCAGGAAGCACTGACAGGGGGTGTTGATGGAGTTAAGACATAAGTGGATGGAGCCCCAGTGCCAGAGGCTAGAGTCACGGAAGGGGCTAAGACGGGAAGATTTTCCTGCTGTCCTAAAAGTTTGGATGGAGGTGGGGCTCAATTTTAGTATTTCCTCATAGATGTAACAACATCAAGTTTGCATTACACAAATAGTATTCTGGAAATACACAGACTCAAATGAAAATTTTCTCTTTTTTTTTCTTTAAAGATTTACTTATTTATTTGAGGGGGGCGAGCAGAGAGAGAGAGGGAGAGAGAATCTCAAGCAGACTTCTGCACTGAGCATGGAGCCCAACACAGGGCTCAATCTCAGGACCCTGAGATCATGACCTGAGCCGAAACCAAGAGTTGGAGGCTTAACTGACTATACCACCCAGGCACCCCTCAAATGAAAATTTTCTAATAAAGTAAATTTAATTAGCATCAGACCTTAGAAATGAAATTTTAACTTCATTCCAAACTTTAATTCCTCTTGCTGTTGTTGGTATTTTAGACCCAGCTTGTATTAAAAAGAAAAACTAAAAGTCACTATGAATCTTATTCTAAACATTAGAATTCTTATTTAACATCAACACCTATCTCTTCATTGTACCACATTCTCTTCTTCAGGGATTATTTTATTTTTTTCCAAAAGACATGCTTGAGCAGTAATCTCAGGAACAGACTATGGACAGTAACCTTTCTAAGTTTTTATAATTTTCACTTGTCTTAATTGCATGCCCCCCCTTCAATGACTGGTTGGCTGGGTATAGAATTCCAGGTTGAAAGTTGTTTCCCTTCACACATTTTATTTATTTTTATTTTATTTCTTTATTTTTATTTATATATTTTATTTATTTATTTATTTATTTATTTATTTATTTATTTTAATTTTCCTTCCATTTTTATTACTCTGGTATGATACTATTCTGACCTAGTTTTGGAGGTAATTGCTGATTTGCAGTTTTCGGGTTCTCTCTAACTTTCATGTATGATGTGTCTACATGTAGAAAAATTTCAAATAATTCTACTCAGTATTCAGTGGTACTTTTCAGTTCAGATATTTCTTGAGTTCTCTGTGTTCTTATATTCCAAAGTTTTATGTGGGTTCCATCAATGCCCTGGTTTGGAGCTAACTAATGGGAGGATTCCATGTAAGACCACTTAAAGTCCTATGAGTTTCTAATCCTCTTGTCTCATCTCCTTCTCTTCCCTCTTGTATCTCAAGACCTTAAAATCTTTATATAGCGACATGAAGCTAGCAGGGTGAAGGTTGCAGGTTGGGAAATCTCCCTAGACATATATTTTGTCAAAACTTTCTCTCTTACATCTGGAGCAGAGCTTTTGAATGCAAAAGGCTTGGAATTAATATCTTTGTTCTTTGTTGTGTCAGTAAACGATGATTCCCATTCAGCCGCCTAAAGGGGAAAAAGCTGTGTTTAACAGGTAGTGTAAAAAAACAAAATTCATCTGGTAATATCCTGCCACATACAGTTAGGAAACTGAGGCACAGTGAGGTTCAGGAGCACACCCAATGTTACACAGCGAGTAGGTAACAGAATTAGGACCTGAACCCACATCCATCAGAAGCCAGGTCTTGTGTTCTTTCCCCAAAGCATCATCAGAATGGCAGGGGTTCTCCAAAATACACTTTGTACAACATGGAAACATGACTTTCTCTTGTCCTGCCATGGATGTATATACAGGCTAGAAAAAAGCGGATGGCAAAGCCCAAGTAGCTTTGTAAAAAGAACCTTGAGCTGAGAGGAAGAAAGTCTAGCTTCTGATACCAGCTTCACTCTGAACTAGCTGTGTACTGAGTTAGTCCTGGTGCTTCTCTGGGCCCCAGGTTCCTCACCGGTAGAGCAAAAGCACAGGACCTGAGAAATAATGTTATCCTTCCCGGCCTTAACGTTCTAGTCTGTTGAGGTTGAATAATCTCTGACACCTTCAACATAGTTTAATATTTTGCTACCTACACCAGAGAAGGAAATCATGTTGCCTTTTCCAAATAGGTTCTTTTCTTAATTAGACTGTGTGATTCAGGAAACAGAGAAGGCCTGAGGTCAATGTCCAGCTCCACCACTGACCAGCATTATGATCCAGACTGAGCAGGCTCTCTACTCTCTGTTAACATCCGGTTTCTTCAGTGTGAAATGGGGATATATGTCCTACATCACTCCCAGGGATTCTGGTAGGAGCTCATGTAATGACTCAAGTGAGAACACTGCATGGTAAAATACTGTATCAGTGTACGCTATTTTGACATAATTGCCCCGCATTAGGACAAGATTTCAGCACCTTGTTTCTGAAGAACAGGAGAAGGAGCTGAAACAGGTATTTGAGGAATGGGGTGCATGATGAAGGGGATGGGGTTGGTGCCTTAAAGAGGAAAGTCTGTATGGACCCCTCAAGCACACCACAGGGGTGCATAACTTATGTCCAGACCTGGTGGCAAATCCTTTCTGCAAAGATAGACACATCCTGATTCTCCAGAGTTGAAGTGGGGCATCTTTATACAAAGGAAGGAGAAATAAAGGAAATTGACAGTAGAAAGAGAAAAAATGATTGACAGAAGGGGCACCTGGGTGGCTCATTCGTTAAGTGTCTGCCTTTGGCTCAGGTCATGATCCCAGGGTCCTGGGATTGAGCCCTACATTGGGCTCCCTGCTCAGCGGGAAGCCTGCTTTTCCCTCTCCCACTCCCCCTGCTTGTGTTCCCTCTTTCTCTTTGTCTCTCTCTGTCAAATAAATAAATAAAATTAAAAAAAAAGAAAGAAAGAAACTCTTAACTAGGGGCGCCTGCGTGGCTCAGTCATTAAGTGTCTGCCTTCGGCTCAGGTCATGATCCCAGGGTCCTGGGATTGAGCCCTGCATCAGGCTCTCTGCTCAGCAGGAAGCCTGCTTCTCCCTCTCCCACTCCCCCTGCTTGTGTTCCCTCTCTCACTGTGTCTCTCTCTGTCAAATAAATAAATAAAATCTTAAAAAAAAGACTGACAGAAGAAAAAGTAAATACAGGGAGAGAAGATGGGCTTCTAACAGATTACAGGGCGTTGTCAGGTTTGATAAGGTGGGATGGAAAGGAAAGACTATTTACCAACAGGGAGGGGTTCTTCTGGCTGTTTGATTCATTCTCAAGCCTTCTCTCACACATTCACTTTGACTACAGATAAGACTTTTATGGATGGATTATTACTTCAAGCAATACTATTGCGTTATGATTAAAAGAAAGGTCATATAATTCTGGAAGCAAGAAGATATAAGAACTCAAGAAACTGCCTGGGATCTCTCAGGACACCGAAGAAGGCAGGGGTCCTCAAAGCCTCGAGGGCCAACCAGGTAATCATCCGGTTGAGGGCAGAAGGCTTTCTTTGAACATCTGTTTTCCTTTACCAGCTTTTCACTGGGCCAGAAACGACATGCTGTAGGTCTAATGATGTTAGTCATGCTTTTTGCTGCTGTGTTTTTTAACTTGAACTATGCATTTCTTTCTTCCCTTATTATAAAGAGCGTTGCCTTTGGTGTCAGCATCGGGTTAAATCATGGCTGTGAAATCTAGCAGCCATGAAACTTTGGGAAAGTTCCTTAATCTCAATGAAGTTTGTGTCTTCGTGTGTAAAATAAGTTAATGATACCTACAAGGCAGCCTAGTTATGATTAGATTAGGTGACATGGGAGCATCCAATGAATGTCAGTTTGTTAAGATCCACTTACAGATTATTCCAAAAGATGCTGTACCTCCCTTCCCCCAGACATTTGGTTGGACAGAGAAGTCCTTGCTGTTTGTGTTTTAAGGGGATTGCAGGACATTGAACATACCTCAGTCACCTTCGGAAGGGAGGTGCCTCAGAGAAGCGCAGGGTTAATGCAATGATGTAAAAGGTTGGGGGGGGGGGTCCATCACAATCTTCACCATTTGGTTTCCTTCTTTATTCACACTGTGTCAGAGTGCTCACATGGACCTGTTTATGGATCGAACCTTCAGATTGTCCAGGAAAGTTGAATATTATGTTCCATCATTCCACTTAAGCAATCTATTATTTTATAGTTAGAATATGTATTCTGATTTTTGGATCATAAAGTATGCTCAAGGGAGGATTCGATGAATTACTCATCCTAATAATTGTTTGGAAGAAAATCTTGGACCCAGTTGCATGCTTACACTAAAATAAATGCCAGATGGATGAAAATAAAAGAGAATATGGGTAGATATTTTAATCTTATGTGGATGGTAATGGCCCATTTTTCTGATATAAATTCTGAATGTTATAAAAGAGAAGGTAAATATGACAATTTTTGAAATTTTCAGTGTGGCAAAAGATAAACAAGAAGAAATACAAAGTGGGAAATATGTTTAGTAATATATGAAAGGCAATAAATGCACAAAGAAAGGCCCTACAGATTCCTGAGAAAAAAGATGGCAATCAAACAGAAAAAATGTGCAAAGCTGTAAACCAAAAATTTACCAAAGAAATTAAAAAGCCCAATCAATCATTATATAGAAAGATGTTCAACTTTTTATATATTTTGAAAAATTTTAAAAATTACCAATTTAAGTAATTTAATTATGAATATTAAAAAAATACTAACCGTGAGATTTTTCTTCATTGTGCCAAAATTAGCAAGAAAAAAAATGGACAGATTGGGTGTTCCTTGAAGTTTGGGGGAACCAGCATTGCTGTCTGTGCGCTGGAACATACAGAACAGCCCGTGCAGAGGGCATTTTAGCCAAGGATATCAGTGTGACAACGTGCATGTTCTGTGAAGTCACAGCCCTGAGTATGTGCATTTATACTAAAGAGGGGATCAAACTGCATAATAGTTATGCTAGGGGAAGAAGGTTCATTACAATCAATCAGTTTCTGAGAAATGAAACCAGGTAACATGACTCGATTTATATAAAAATGATACACAAACCAACACGTAGATGTACTTAGAAAGAGGTCTATATGCTATTCACTAAAAGCTGGGAGATAGAATTTATTTCCTATTTTCCAGTTTTTCACGGATATTTTAATAATTCATGTACTGTCTCGTGATGGGGAAAGATAATTTTCTTTAGTTTTTTTTTTTTTTTTTTTAAAGATTTTATTTATTTATTTGAGAGAGAGAGAATGAGAGAGAGCACATGAGAGGGGGGAGGGTCAGAGGGAGAAGCAGACTCCCTGCCGAGCAGGGAGCCCGATGCGGGACTCGATCCAGGGACTCCAGGATCATGACCTGAGCCGAAGGCAGTCACTCAACCAACTGAGCCACCCAGGCGCCCCAAGATAATTTTCTTTAAAAAAAAAAATGTGGTTATCACCAAAGTGTGAAGGAAAGAGGGTTGCCCTAAAGTGAGGGTATCTAGTTGTAGCTGTGTGACAAGGAATAAACCACTTCATACCCATAGACCTCAGGTCCTCTCATCTGTAAAATATGGGTATTGGACCATATGTGCACTTTTGATTCTAACATAGACAAATTCACTCTTGGGACTGACTTGATTTAATGGGGTTGACGGTTACTGCCCCGTCTCTGAGAAAGTTTGCCTTAGGCTCCCTCTGCTGGTCCTCTTGAGAATAGCAGGAGCAGGCTCTTCACAATATACCAAATGCCTTTCCTCCAGACTTTTAAACTCTTCAGCCCAGTCGGGTTAGGTCTCTGGCACTGGACCAGAAGCCTTGCAGGTGACATAAATTAAATATTCCTAATCTCTACAGTTAGCTTGAGATTGCCTTTGTTGTATAATCTGGGTTTAGCGAGAAAAACATTTTTTTTTTCCCTCCATATGTGATTTGGCATCTAAATTCCTGGGTCTGTCTCACCCACTGTGTTCAGATTGCAGACCCAGGCGAATCCAGGAACTTCGAGGGAAAACTCACAAGGTCTCTGAGACCCTTATAGGAGAGGTTTCCGAAGCACTCCTGCAGCCCCGGGGAAGACGAAGATGGCCCCCCACAGCCTGCGGCTGCTCCTGGTGCTGAGCTGTGTAGCCAGCACTGAAGTCCTGGGTAGTGAGTATCAGTCACTCAGCTGGATCTGAGCCCACAGCCAGTGTTCACGCAGCACACCCCCAGCCTTCCACTCGCCCCACACCATGTTTAGCTGCTGCAGGCAATAGATGTCAAAGACAGGGGCGCCTGGGTGGCTCAGGGGTTAAGCGTCTGCCTTCGGCTCAGGTCGTGACCCCAGGGTCCTGGGATCGAGTCCCGCATCGGGCTCCCTGCTCAGTGAGCCTGCTTCTCCCTCTCCCACTCCCCCTGCTTGTGTTCCCTCTCTCGCTGTGTCTCTCTCTGTCAAATAAATAAAATCTTTAAAAAGAAAAAAAAAATAGATGTCAAAGACAGAAACAGAAGACAATGTTACGTGGTAAAAAGTGCGAGAACTGTAGACTCAAACACATTCCAGCCTCGTGTGGTTGTGAACCACAGTTAAATTATCAACTAAATGTCGGTTATGGCAATTATTTTACAAGTTTCTTGTGAAGGGTGGAGGTAATGTATTTGAAGCACCTGACACCTAGCAGTCAGTAAGTATAGAGCTACCCAATGTTTGTGCATTGTTTTCCCATTTGAATATACTGGGAATTTTGGTTTGCAAGGGACTTAGAGCCTCGTTGGAGAGATGGCTCTTATACCCGTGTGGTCCCAGCATCAGGTACAAAGTAACATGTCAACAAAGTGAGAATCAATACCCTAAGATCTTCCAGTGGAAAAAGCCGGGAAGAAAGCAGTACGCATGAGCTAAGAATATGTATCATAGAATATCTGAAATGGAAAGAAATGAAATGTGGGCACATTTGGTGTAATGCCTTTGTTCTGTTTACGAGGAAGATGAGGCCCGAAGGAAGTCTAGACTTGCCCAAGATCACATAGCAAGATTATGTGATGTTCGGGCTCCTAGTCCAGGGTGCCTCTCATAGTCCCATGAGCCCCATGAGGGAAACCATGCCTGAGCATGTATATAACCTGGCATTCCTCCCACTGGGGAATACTTTGGCCAAGGGGAGATGCATTGGGAGGACAAAGGAAGAGAAGCAGTGTTCTTTGGGCGTCATGTTGGTGTCCTGGGCTCACGTCTGTGGTCCTCGCCTTAGCCTACCTTTGATATGTCCTTGTACTCAAAGGCTTTCCGCCCTCCCCCCATGCCGACTGCCAGCCACCAGTTTTCTCAATCCTTAGGCTGGTCAGGACCTGGGGGATTCAGCCACTTTCTCTGACCCATGCTAGAGTATGAAAGACTATGGGAGGCAGCCCCCAAGCCCTCCTGTGGAGCCAACTAACCAGAGAGTTAGCTCCCTGTTGTTCTGGGTCTGGCTTCCCTGCAGGGGCTTGAAATTCATCCAAGCTAAACCCGGGGAGTGAGAAACCAGTCACCCTACTCTGGGACTTCACCAAAGCTCTCTGGTTTCTGTCCCCCGGAAGGAAGTAGAGCCAGGACACTCCCACCGGTCACTCCATTGCTCCTCCACGGATCATCCTCCCAGCTGTAGAGACTTTCTGGGGTTGCTGTGCAGGAAGACCCAGCTGGAGAGGGCTGTGGGGCCAGGTCACGGAAGCCCTTCCATGCTAGCCAGAGTAGGGAGCTTATCTGAAAGCATAGGAAGTCCCTAGAGATTTACAGGCATGGGATGAAATAGAACAGGAGAATGGGGCAGACAAGGGACAGTGGTGTCATTTGAGTAGCGAGAGAGGAAACGCTCGCGACGTGACACAGTCTGTGGACATCCTCCAGGAGCAGGTGGAGCTCTGCACTCCCATCTAGCACTGGAGCGGGGCCACGGGGTCGCGAAGCCCAAACGTACCAGCCGGGCCTTCCCTTCATCTAGGCCGTCTGCATCTCCAGCCAGCTCCTTGCTTCTTGAACCTTCAGATGCGGCCCCCTCACTACTCAACTAGCAGGAAGAGCCCGTGCCTCTCTCCGTCACGGTTTCCTTGGCTTCCAGGCCTCGGTTCTCCTTCTCCTTTCCACCATGCTTGCCTGAAGGATCCCCTCTCCTTAAGGCAAAATTCAGTGCTAACCTGTCCTGTGTCCCCCTGTCCGAAACCACCACTCCTTCCTTGTAATGCCTAAAACCTTGTGCTGCCTTCAATTTTGGCTGTTCGACCTCGCGACCAAAGTGGGGATTGTGTCGGTTGCTCAGTATGTCTGTTCCAATCGTGCATTCGCTAACCGGGGGAACAATCACAGAGTGGGCTGGGGGTCCCACCAGGCCTGCTGTGAACCTCCTAGCTAAACCTCTGTGGTCCCCTGACCTCCATAAGCCCCTCCTCGGATGGACCACCGTGACGTTTTTGAGTCTCATGGAATTCGTGTCAGTTCAGAACCAGTGCCCACCAGTGATCCTCAAAAGCTCTGATTGTATCCTTTTCTCCAATGCACAGTTACCCTTATAAAGGCCGTAGTTCCCTTTGGAGAAGGCTGGGAGAAAGATGAACAGTATAAAGTTTCGGCAGCTTAGCAGGATCTTTCCTCAGGGCACCCAGTCTCCGGGTCATTCTGGAAACTGACCACGTGGGAAGTGATTGTTTTTGCCCTCCTAACTTGTGCTTGCCTCTGATGTCTGTGCAGACATCCTCATGAGACCCAGCTGTGCTCCTGGATGGTTTTACCACCGGTCCAATTGCTACGGATACTTCCGGAAGCTGAGGAGCTGGCCTGAAGCTGAGGTAAGAAATCGGGCCCCATGCTTGGACGGGTGTCTCTAAAGCCAGGGGCCACCAGGTGCTGCAGGTCTCATGTGGCTCAGAAGTAAGGGTCCTGCCTTGGCATTCTGAGGAGGCACCCAGCTGCTGAAATGGGGAGAAGGCGGTTGTGTGTCCCACTCATTCATTTGCCAGAAAGAGCAGTGTGCAGCCAGGCCTGGGGCACGGTCTTCAGAACCGCCTGACAAAAAGTGAAGCAGTCTAAACAAATGGAAGGCCTCACTGCCCACACCCCCCAACAAAAGCGCTGGTTTTGTTTCACTGAGGCTTTGTCTAGAAGATACCCAAGTAGCCACTTCACCTCCGAGGAGTGTGGGGAGCCCATGCAGCTGTTTCTCTGGGTTGTGGTTCTTTAATGGACGTGACTGGTTGGGGGCACCTTATGGGGAAATGTGGTGTGATCTGGGCCCAGAATGGCCTCAGAATTCTGTTTATAAATAACTCAGTCATGATGGAGCACTTAACAAGTGACAGCTATTGAAGCTACAAAGTCCTCTCTGGCCTTAAAAAGTGCAGGATTAGTGCAAGATTGTGACACTTAAACAGAAGATTTCAATGCAGTGTGAGCACGAGTGACTCTCCCAAGGTTATACCCAGAGTAACTAGTGGAACAAACCCAGGGAAATCAGCCCTAATGCAATGCTTCCTGGGCTGATGTGGATGATGGTTACAGAGAAAGAGAGAGAGAGAGAGGAAGAAAGAGAGAGAGAAAACACTAAATGAAGAAGGGGTTTCCCAGACACTGTTTGCTGAAAGAAAGAAAGCTGGTGGAGAGCAATGAACTTCTCCTCAATTCTTGAGAAGCAACTTGAAGAAATCTTGAAAGGCCACCTGTCCTGCCTGTCTCCAGAGATTCCAACACGAATTCTGCCCACACAAAGAGGCAGATACCTGGGGGACTTGGGAGTAATATAGACCTGAGCTTAAATCATGGCCCTGCCTTACAGAGTTAAGTCATACCTCACTTGATTGGTTTTCTTGCTTTAAAATGGGGATGGCACTTTACCCTACAGGCTTCTCAGAAGGATTCATTAAAATAACTTGCAAAGAGCCTATGGCACAGGCTGGGTGCTCAGTTGAGGTTCTCAAGGCAAAAACAGTCCAGAGGATTGATCCAGAGCCTTAGCAGAGTTGACCAGTTACTCCTGAACAGAATGCAGAGAAGGTGCTGGAAAAGGACCCGACACACCCTTACCGTGGCCAGTGCTGCTGCTTGACTAGTTGCCAGTATTGAGGGCCAATCTTAGTTCTCGAGAGCCCTGGTACGGAGGGGGCCATGAAGATGATGGGTAGATCTGATCTCGCACACGAGAGGCAGAGAGGTCTGGGTTCCAGGCCCGGTTCCCTCACTACCAGGCGTGGGAACTTGGAGGAAAATCTCACGGAACCACTTGGAGCCCATTTCCTCTTCTGTCCCAGGAATCCTTTGTGACTGGTACTCTCACCAAATGTTGACTGGTAATCTGGCTTCCACGCCTCACAAGTTTGAAAGTCAAATGAAATTAGGGGTCTGGAAGCATTCTGGTGTTGTGAAGTGGTTGACAAATGGGAGGCCTGTATGAACATTCAACTCTAACCACATCTCATCATGAGCAGGATGCCAGAGGGAAGCACTAAAATAGCAACCCCAGCCAAAGCCATGTTTTTCTTCAACTAGGTTGTGTTAAATTAGGTTTTATCATGTAGGCAGATCCTGTAACACAACCCCCAAAGAGCATAAAATAAGTATATATCTCTATCTAGCTCTAAGACATGTGTATATAAAAGGTTGTCTCGTTTAATTGGACAGTAAATTTCTGGTTAGGGAATGGTTATGCCACATCTTCCATCCGATACCTGAAACAAAATGTGATTATCATTCAGTAATCGATAAGAAAAATCCTGCCCGCATTCTCTTGCATAGGAATGAAAGTAGCATCTTTGAAGAACAAGAATTTGGGATGAAAAAAAACCATACAGGAGTAAAACAAACTTGGGTCTGGAAAGTTGCAACAGAGCAGATAGATACATGCTTGCACACCAGCCGCTGGTCTAGTTTAACTGGGATGAAGACACTCAAAACTCCAACTAGATTAAATCTTATGGCCACTGCTGAGGAAAAGCAAACAGACAGGCACATTCATCTAGAATCAGAAGGTCGCGAACACGGGATCTTCAATTCTCGACCAACATCTGAGGAGTCTCCCCTCTCCTTGGAGGAAGCATCACAGATTTGTAGACAGTCCACACTGTTCCTATTTGGTACCAAATAAAGATAAGGTACAGAGCACTGTTTACAATTTACAGTATATTATTCTTGTGCAGTATGGGGCCAGAATAATTTATAATAAAACCGACATCAAACTTGGGAGTTACACAGACCTGGGCTCTATTCTTGGGCAACTAAGTCTAACGCCCTTTTCTGATCGTGCATTTCTCCAAGATAAACTAAAGGTGGGTCCTACTTCCTGAGACTGGCGTGAGGATTGAGTGGGATACTGTGTGTGAGGTGCTCATCATTTTGGAGGTGCTCCATGAAGAGCCCACCTTATTCTATCTGCTCTGAGACTCACCCTGTTCACGTGTGTTCCCTTAGATAAAGTGGCACTGATTTTTTTTTTCTCTCTTTCCTTTCTAAGTGGGACATGAAACAAAGGGCACGTTTTATAATCAGTGATTTCTTAGATTTGTTGAAATGCAGAATTAGAATATTTAATTATAGCCATTATATCCTCACACAACTCCCTTGTGTAGCAGAGTAATTATTTCTTCGACTTTGCAGATAAGGAGTGTGAGCCTCTGAGAGGTCATGTGACTTGTCAAGGTCACACACAGTAACTCGAGGCAAGACCAGGAGGACCGCAGGCACGTCCACTGACCCTAAAGCTCACAACCTTGCCTCGAGCCGCCTCTTCCTCCAAGACCCCACACTTGGGGCAGTTGTGTTTTCTCCTCTGGAGACAGGCAGTGTGACAGGGTGTAGATCTCAACTTCTGGAAGAGGTGGGGCTGCGCACTCCATGTTGCTTGGAGCCCTAGGGTTCTGGGGTGAGGATTATGCTTTTAAAACTCAAGAGATGATTAGCAAGACGTCTTGCCCACAGCTCGAGTGTCAGTCCTATGGAAACGGAGTCCACCTAGCGTCTCTCCAGAATGTAGAAGAAGCCACCATCGTAGCAAAACACATAACTGGCTACCAAAGAAACCAGCCCGTGTGGATCGGCCTGCACGACCCACAAAAGGTAACCTCAGACTTGGCCCACTGATGCCCCCTGGGCAAAGCTGGATAGATAGCCCCTAGTCTGGGAAATGGCCTCCAGGCCTAGTGACAGGGGCGCAGGCTGTGGATCTCCTTCAGTCACTGCCTCCAATCCATAGAGGCCAAAGCCTCAAGCTCTGGGTCTCAGTTCTGGCTCTCAGTGGAAGAGATTATTTCAATGGCATCATTTTATAGAACTTCTAAGTAAAGTCCTCCCAAATCTTAGAACACCAAATGACCGGCTTTTCAGAGCCTTAAAAAAAGTTGTGTAAGTATATACAGGTATATACGTACATATATATATAAACATACGTATATATACGTGTATATAAACACACACACCTGCTATGGGATCTGGCTTAATTAAATTCCCATTAGATCTTGAGTTCAAGTTGAGAACTTTCAGCCAAGCCTTTTCCTAGATGCTATTGTGCTTTTTATTTCATCCATAATTTTTTTCACTAGGCCCTCATTTCAGTCTCCATCAAACACCTCACTGTAAAGAATGGCATGTGAGGTCTTTGAGCTGGTGGCAGAGGTCTCTATGTGGGACCTGCAGTTTACAGATTCTTTGTGGGTCTTCTATCATTAACCCAAACAGACATAAGAAACACAAGAAGAGAACCCCCAGACTTTCTGTTTCTCGACAAAACTTTGCCATAGATGTTGCCAGTATTTTATACAATTAATTATACATTTTTATCTATTCACATTGCTATCAATCAGAACTCTCTCCTTCAGAGTCCAGACAAATATTTACATCTATTTATACCAGATTTGTTTTGGTGATTTAATTTTCTACATTCATAACTGAAGAAAGTTAATAGCTCATAAAATCCTTTCAAAAATTGTTCAATGTCTCTAGTTATCGAAGAAATGCGAATTAAAATAGCAATATAATTTGACTTATCAGATCATCAAGCTTTCGCTTTGTCTTAATGCGTAACATTTTTAAGGATATAGAAAAGTTGTCCAGTAGATGGGGACTTAAATTCCCACAACTGAAAAGTGTTTGGGAGGTAGTTTGGCCATGCATATCAGTATCCTCAACATATTGATGCCCTTTGACCCATGCATTCTACTTCCGGGTTTCTATCCTAAGAAAATAAGTTTAAGTGCAGAAACAGCTCTAGGAACAAAGTTGTTCATGGCAGTATTCTTTATAATAAGAGTAAGTTGGAAACAATGTAAATATCATCAACAGAATTAAGGTATATTCTAGTACATCATTACCATTTAAAAATGTTTAGAAAGCAAGGTGCACAGCTGAAGAAGTATTTTAAAGATCACCACATATGTTAGCACATAAAAATATGGTGATAGAGAAAAATGTTTACACCAGAAGGAAATATGCCAAATTGTTAGTGATGTTTTCCTCTCGGTGAATAAATGGGGTGAGTTTTCTATGTTTCATTCCGTGCACGTTTCTGGGCTTCCCCAGTTTTTGCAATGGCACATTTTTACAAGTTTCTTTTTTTTTTTTAAGATTTTATTTATTTATTTGAGAGAGAGAATGAGATAGAGAGAGAGAGCATGAGACAGGGGACGGTCAGAGGGAGAAGCAGACTCCCCACCGAGCAGGGAGCCCGATGCGGGACTCGATCCTGGGACTCCAGGATCATGACCTGAGCCGAAGGCAGTTGCTTAACCAACTGAGCCACCCAGGTGCCCTGATTTTTACAAGTTTCTAAGGGGCTGTGAGGCCTGCAGGCGGACCGTCTTCCATCTCTGGTCACTTGCAGAGGCAACAGTGGCAGTGGATCGATGGGGCCTTCTCTGGCTACAGAAGCTGGTCTGGCGCGTCCAGGCGTAGGGACAAGTACTGTGCAGAGATAAGCTTCAAGAACGGTAAGTTCTCACGCACCGCCCCTCGCCTCTTCCCAAATCGGAGCTCCTGCCCTTTCCCTGTAAGAGCAAAAAATGGAATGTCCGCTCCCCGCCACCCCATCCGCACCAGCGACTCCGTTTTCTACAGGGCAGCGGCCTTGCCACACACCTGGTGGAGCAACCTTCAGTCGGCTGCGACCACGTTACAATCTTGGCCACACCTATGACCCAGCTATTCAGTTATTTACTTAGTATGTTCTTTAAATCCACTCACTTCTTCCCTTAAATACGCTTATTTTTAAATCCTATTATATTCATACGATGAGGGGGAAAGATGCCACATTTTGGGAAACCCAGACTACCGGGTGCAAATATGTGGGACCCCCTGCCGGCTTCTTGATAGTTAGGGTTCCCTGGGAACCCTGGGGACCTCCTCTTGGCCTGCATTCTTCCCTCTTGTTTGTTTCCCTGAGTTTTGTCCCCAAAGTGCAGGGCCCAGAACCTCAGCGGCAGGCTGCACACAATCATGTGAGTCTCCTTGTTTCTCTTGTCTTCTTTCATTCCTTGCTTTTTATGTAATAAGGTAGAGTTTTTGACCTTTGTACCAAAGACATTTGGAGCTGGATAATTCCTCGTTGTGGGGGCTGCCCTGTTCTTCGTAGGTTTAGGATACCTTGGTCTCTAATCGTTAGATGTCAGTAGAACCACCGCTCCCCCACCACAAGTTGTTTCCACCAATATGTTTGCAGATGTTGCTAAATATCCCTTAGGGGGCATAATCGCCTGAATTTGAGAACCACAGTGGGTAAGTGATGTGGAAGATTTCCATTGTAAAACAAGAAAACAGAATATCAAAGATAAAGAGGCTACTTGATGCCAAAGACCACATCCCAGTGGGTTTAAAAGGCCCCAAGGTGTCACCAGAACACCCCTCCACGCAGGAAGTGGGTCTGGGAAAGGCATGGACTAAGGACTCAGGGACATGAGGCAGGGTGGCTGTCGTCTGAGGAATAAAGTTTATATGCACAAAAAAGAGCAGGAAAACTTTCCAGCAGCAAAGGATGAATGGTCTAGACCCTTCACAGTAAGAGGGTCTCCTCACAGATGAAGGAAGGACTTCTCGCAGACTTGCAGAGATCATAACCGCTGCTGGGAAAGGCTCAAAACAGCCCAGATGGAAGGAACACAACTGAGACCAATAGGTAGAAGCTAACAAAGTGTGGATTTCTGCCTAAATTGAGGAAAAAATTTTTGAGCAATTAACACTACCCAAAAATCTAATGGGCTACCCCCAGGAAGTAGTGAGAACCCTATCACTAGAGTTAACCAAGCAAAAGTGGATACTAGAGCTGCTAAAAGTGTTAGAAGAGAAGCTCCAAGGCACATGGAGAATCGATTGAGGAACACTTTTAAAATACAAATTCCAGGCCTCATTTGGGACCTACAACATCCGAAGCTCTAGGGCTGGAGGCCAGAATACCTTTAGGGAAGCTATGGACCAGATATCCTCCGGAGTCCTTCCCCTGATTCTGAGATTTCAACTGGACCAAGTTCTCAAACACAAGTCTTTCCCGTCGGTCCACGTTCACAGGGGCAAGTGCCCAGGAACAAAGCCACTTGCGTGGGACCGGGAAACCTGACGTCCTCCTGAGAACACTGGGTCTTTCAGAATCTCTTCCTTTCCTCGGGGTCACTCAGCCCAGCTCTGAGCTACCAGAATACAGGTGCTCAAGCCAGAAAAGCACAAGGAATGAAACAAGGACTAGTGAGAATTTTAGAGAGCCTTCCCTTGGCCCCATCAGTGTCATTTTATATTTGTGTAACAGATTTAGCCCCACCAACTCGGGGGCTGAATTGTTTCTTGAAGACTCCAAAGGTATAGTATTAATGGACCAAAACACAGCCACATGCACACATCCTGTGTGTGACTGGACTTGTTCCTCTGCTATGTCCATTTAGAAGGACCTTCCCAGGGCGTGTTGTCCAGTTGGTTCTTCTCTCACCCTTTCTGACTCCCTTTCTGCACCACAGTGGAACTCTCTCGGGACTCTCTGGCAAATCGCACTTGCCAGAGCTTTCTGGCATTCCTACTGGTCCACTCTGACACATTCAATAACGATAACTAGGGCGCTACAATTTAAAGGGAAATTTCATATTCAGCGCAGTTGGGGTCAAGACCCTGGGCTCTGCATTCTGAATGCCTGGGGTAGGATTCCATCCCTCCATGTAGCTGTGTGACCTTGAGCAGATTTCCTACTTCTCTGTGCCTCAGTTGCCCCTCCATAAAAAGGGGCAAACCAAGAGTACGAATCCTGTGGATACGTACAGGTGAAATGCTTATCCCAGTGCGGGTTGGGCTCAGGGTTCTCACAGCCTGGAGGGGAGGGCTGTGGTCCCCTCCACGCACCTCCCTGGTGTTGAGGAAGGGAGGAGGCACCAGGATGGGTCAGAGCCAGGCAGACATCCAGACTCGGTGCTCTGCTGCACACTCCCACCGTGACAAGTGACTCTGTGCGTGGCCATAGTTGGACCTCTTCTCAAAAACATTTCAGTTTCAAGACCCACCTCCTCCTTGCTCTGGGTCCTTCCTTATAAAAGGATGGCCTGTGGGCCATGACTGGCTCGGCGGCTTCCAATTCTTTGACCTTCAAACAGGTGCTGCTTAGTGCCTCAGCTGTGAACTTTGGAGAAATCACCCTCACAGCATCCTGTTTCCAACACAAAGGACCCCCACTTTCTGTGGATTCATGTCAAGCTCTGAGGGACTCAGAAGGGATGTAGGCATGGGCTTCTGCAATTGTGTGTAAGGTTTAAATTATTTTTCTTTCTGGTAACAAAGTTAGGACCAGTGTTAGTGTCTGGTTCTTCAGAGAGACAGAAGTTATAGGATGCATATGTAGAGAGATAAATTTCTTTTTATTTTATTTTATTTTATTATGTTATGTTAATCACCATACATTACGATATCATTAGTTTTTGATGTAGTGTTCCATGATTCATTGTTTGCATATAACACCCAGTGCTCCATGCAGAATGTGCCCTCCTTAATACCCATCACCAGGCTAACCCATCCTCCCACCCCCCTCCCCTCTAGAACCCTCAGTTTGTTTCTCAGAGTCCATCGTCTCTCATGGTTCATCTCCCCCTCTGATTCCCCCGCCTTCATTTTTCCCTTCCTACTATCTTCCTTTTTTTTTTCTTAACATATAATGTATTATTTGTTTCAGAGGTACAGATCTGTGATTCATCAGTCTTACACAATTCACAGCGCTCACCATAGCACATACCCTCCCCAGTGTCTATCACCCAGCCACCCCATCCCTCCCACCCCCTACTCCAGCAACCCTCAGTTTGTTTCCTGAGATTAAGAATTCCTCATATCAGTGAGATCATATGATACTTGTCTTGAGAGATAGATTTCTTTTAAGGAATTGGCTCATGCGATTGTTGGGCTGGCAAAGCTGATGTGTGCAGGGTGGGCCAGTGACTCTGATATCCAAGTCCTGAGTTGGGGGCACTTTGGAGGCAGAATTCCTTGCTCCTTGGGCAAACTCCATCTTTTCACTGATTGGATGATGACCCACATTATGGAGGGTAATCTGCTTTACTCAGAGTCGACTAATTTAGATACTTATCACAGCTAAAAAAAAAAAATAATAATCCCTCACAGCAACATGTAGACCGGCGTTTGACCCAACGCCGGGGCACACATCCTGGCCCAGGCGACCCGTGAAATGAACCATGGTGGTACCTTCCTCAGGGTTGCAAGCAAAACACCCAGGTTGCGCGGTAAGTGCAGTACAGAACCAGATAGATTTGAACATCTCTTTATTTTCTTGCAGACTTTTTGACCTGGGAGAACAACGACTGCAGCAAGCGGCAGCACTTCCTGTGCAAATACCGGCCGTAGCGCGAGCATCCGGCCTGAGCCCGTGCCACGCAGGCCCCTGTCCCCTTCCTTCTGTGCGCGCTGGCTGCCTCTGATCATCATCTTCGAGTAAACATAGCAACTGAGGCTGATGAGGCCCTTATTGCACTCACTTTTTTAGGTTTGTTAGAAGCCAAGTCCTCAACGCTGGTAGGGCAGTGGCTTCTAGCTCTAAAGGTCACCCCGGGATCTGTCTCCATGGTCCTCTGCTTTCCTCTTCCTCACTTCTGGCTGTCTCGGAGGAGGGAGGGGACTGGTGAATAGCCAAATGGAAATGTCTCATCAGAGGTTTGGAGACAGGAGGAGGAACGTCAGGAGTGAGCCCCCAGCCCCCTTCAGCTTCTGCACCCCCCTACCCTTTCTCTAGTGCCCAGATCCTCCTGCTCAGACACCTGCTTAGTTTTCCTTTCACCACGGGGAATGTTTACCAGTAGGGTCCCTATTAGGCTGACATGAACCATAGATTCCAGGGCCATCTCTTAATAAATAGCTGTCTGCATAGAAGACTGCTCTGTTCCAGTTTGATAGCGATGGGAATAAAACAGTGAAATAAGACTCAGAGAACATACCCACGTGCCTCTTCATCTCCTTCCTCCTTGTCCCTGCCTTTCCTCAGAATAGCTCTCCCTCAGCTGCAGCCCTGGTCTGACTAGAGAGAGGGAGGCGACGTGCCAGGCCAACCTCAGTGTGGGGGTGAGTGGGTGGGGGTTATTGAAGTGTACGCACGCTGTGACAAGAGTCATGGCCAATGCCCTGGAGTGGCCTTGGGCCCGATGTTTCTCTCTCCCTGGCCACTAGCAGCCCCGTCCCCTTGTTCAAGTCTCTTTGCCTAGTGAGGTTTGAGATCCCTTATGAGGCGGTTTCTCCAATACTCAGGAGGTACTTTTTCCCTCGTACAGATTCGTGACTCCCTAGGTCAGGAATCTAGTTGGCCATGTAAGAAGAAATAATATGGACTTGACAATTACAGAAAATGTGGCTTTGGTGTGATCACATTTGCATTTCTTAGAAGCCCCAGAGAGGAGAGGACGTGTGGCCAGGCCATGTGCTTCAGGCTGGGAGGATGGCCATTGGCTTCGCCCATGTTGCTCTGCCAACTGGTCAACACAGTCTTATACCTGAACCTGAGGACGCTCCCCTGCTCCCCTGTGACCTCAGCAGGCTGAGACCAGCTGTCCCACGCTGGCTCAGAGAAGAGTGCAATGAGGAGAAGGGAAGTCATGCCACTCTTCCACTTCTTCCTCCCTTCCTCCACACCCTTGTCACCCTTTTGGTAACCAAAGAGGAAGACATCAGAAATAATGTGTTGCTGCTGCTTCTTCTTTAAGATTTTATTTATTTATTTGAGAGAGAGAGAGAGAGAGAGAGAGAGAACACAAGCAGGGGGAGGAGCAGAGGGAGAGGGAGAAGCAAACTCCCCACTGGGCAGGGAGCCAGATGTGGGGCTCGATCCCAGGACCCTGGGATCATGACCTGAGCTGAAGGCAGGTACTTAACTGACTGAGCCACGCAGGTGCCCCTGTGTTGCTCCTTCTAAGCATGAAAAAGCTTATTAACCCAAAGAATAAATATCTTAATGGTGGGAGCTCAGACAAGATGACAGGCAGATGGAAAAGGGTCATTCTCTCAAAGTTGATAGTTAGCTTCAGCAAAAAGCAACCCACCAATTCCTACGAGTGTTCTGGGCAAGCCACCGTCAGAGAAACAAACAAAAGTATCAGATTCTATAACAGAGATGGAAGATAAATCTGGAATGCCAGACTGATAGGAGCCATGTAAGAACCTCGTTGGATTAAGTGCCAGGTTCTGTGGTATTTCCTGTAAGAATTAACAGAATGTAAAGAAAACATGGATCACAATATCCCAAAAAGGTAGAGGTTCTCAATGTCTCTTGACTCTGGCACATATGAGAGATAAAAGATACCATGTCCCACCCACATCCCCTAATTATTTCATCCTCTCCTGAGGAAAAGGAGCTCATGATAGCAAAGTAAAGAGAAACAATATAAACATCCAAAAAGTGACAAGTAACAGATATACCAACACAAAACAAAGTGAAATCTAACAGTCATTCTGTAAATACATTAAAAATATTTAAAATATAAAAACAGTTCCATCCGAACAGCATCACTAACCTAAAACACTCGTGGTGACTAGCACT
This sequence comes from Halichoerus grypus, assembly GCF_964656455.1. Taxonomy (NCBI): domain Eukaryota; kingdom Metazoa; phylum Chordata; class Mammalia; order Carnivora; family Phocidae; genus Halichoerus; species Halichoerus grypus. The sequence goes on from NC_135716.1 coordinate 88,465,080, forward strand.
AACTAAGCACCCTCCCTGAAATTGCCGGAATGCCAACAAGTTGCACATGCGCGAGCGCAGTGTGCGCTTTGCGACATTCCCAAACGAGGGCAGGCAGCCACATGTCTTATTAGAAGGCTGGTCCTTGGTTAACTTTAGGACTGCCCTGGTCTCCAGTTGTGCATATGGAATTTTAGCAATCTTTAATTATTCAGCGAGTAGGTATATCATTCAACAGAATTTTATTGAATGCATGCTGTGTGCTAAGAACCCATTCCGGGGACAAACTCGAAAAATCTCTTGCCATTATAGAGCATACACTTCAACAGGGGTGAGTGGAGGGAGAAACTCAATTAACTAAATAAGTAAATAATGTCTTATGAGAGGGTGACAGGTGCTGTGATGGAGACAGAGCCAGGAAGGGGTCCGGGGGGGTGGGCCTGGGTGCACTATGTGTGGACTAGTCGGTGGGTTCTTGGTCACAACTGAGAGCCAGACTGTCTAAGCAAAACAGAGAATTTATTGGTATATGTTACTCCATGGTCCATGAGGAGATGTGGGCTTCAGGCATAACTTGACCAAGGGCTCAACAAAGTCACCAGAATAGGGTTTTCTCTCTGCATTTTTAGACCTTTTTTGGTGGGAATGAACCTCATTATCAAGCCCCATCTAGTTGCAGGACTGGCTGCCACAGCTCCAGCCCTCACCTTGAGAAGAAAGAGACCCACAGCCCTCAAACAGAAGCCTCCAGACTAAGCCTCATTGGCCAAGAATCTCCTGACATGGGTTATGTGCTCAGGCCTCGGCCAGTCGTGAGGGCCAGGAGGGTGGGATGTGGTCATTAACTCAGCACGTGACGGCACTTGCAGTCACTAGCCCAGGGGTTAGCTGGCTTCACCTAGAGGACAGGGCCCCTACTAGCAGATACAGTGCATTTGTAGGAACTAAAAAACATCCTCTGGGGAGACACAGCCCCGTGGGCCCACAGGACAAAAGCAGGCTGGATGACTTCAGCCCCTACTTGTCCCCTTCGCTGTGCACTTTGTGCAGAGCACAAACCACACTGCCTTCCTCTGGGGCCCTGCTGCCACGTGCGGGTCTCTGCCTGCGGGCTAAGGGCCATCCTTGGGGAAACTCTGTCCAAGGGCCCCACTGGAGGACTTTAGAATCAGGTGTCTGAACTGAGACTGGAGACGCATCTGATTAGAGAAAGACAACAATCAGGTGGCTATTGTGTCCCAAGATGTGCTCAATCATGGAAGACTCCAGCCACAGCCTGTGGGGTTTATGACAGTGGGGAGAACAAAGTGCTTGGAATTAAGCCACTCCGGATCTCACTGACCCTGCCACAAACTGGCTGTATTATAGGGAGCCTGAAGTCTCTGAGCCTTCATTTTCTTCCTCAGGGATTTGAGGATTAAGTTAGTTAAAATATGTAAAAGGGTTTGGAATGGGGCCTGGCCTATTCTCTGTGGAAGCCACGTGAGCTGTCATAATGAGCGGCTTGACTGCGAGACACAAAGTAAGGCCCTCTGCTGCAGCATGGGAGGACAACTACAGAGGACAGACCTTGGATTCCAGAAAATTCCGTGTGTGTGTCTGCCTGGCTTTGCACAAACAGGCACATAGGAGGCAACGCAGACCCAGGGTAGTGAAGGAGGTACACACCAAGCATGAATTTAAAAACTTAATACACATTTCCGTCAGACTCACTATAATATGGGAAGTGTTTGTGTTCAAAGGCAGAGGAGAGTAATCGGAGGACATGAAGATTAAGCCTGAAACCATTTATTTTAAGGGCAAATATAGGCAGCAGTTTTTGTGATCTTGGGTTAGACATCTTAGGACACTAAGCAAAAACCATTAAAAGAAAAAAACTGAGAAACTGAACTTCAAAATTTAATCCAAAAGAACGCAACAAAACCAAATGTGATGCCACAATACATCCTCTAGAATGGCTGAAATGAAAAAGACTCATAATACCAAGTGCTGGTGAGGAGGCACAGCGGCCGGAGTCCTCAAATATGTATACCTGCGGGAATGTACAAGGGTGCTGTCACTTTGGAAGACAGTTTGGCAGTTTCTTATCAAGTTAAACCTACTCACCATATGACCCAACAGTCCTTTCCTGGCTATTTTCCTAAGACTAAGGAGAACACATGTCCACAGGAAGACCAATATGCAATTGTTAATTACATTTTATTTTGTGATAGTTTAATTCATAATGGCACAAAACTGGGAAGAACCCAAAGGTATTGACTCATCTACTGGTGAATAGATAAACAAATTGAGGCATATCCATACAATGGAATATTGCTCGGTGGTAAAGGGAAACCGACTATGGATCCACATAACGTGGACAGATCTCAAAAATTATCATTAGGCTACGTAAAAGAAGCCAGACACAAAGGACTACATGCTGTAAGGTACAATCCACTTATCTGAAACTCTAGAAAAGGCAAAACTATAGTGACAGAAGGCAGAGCAGGGCTGGCCAGCAGCTGCACATGGGGAAGGGGGTTGGCTGCAAAAGACCACAGGGGAATGCTTTGGGTGAGGGAAATGTTCTAGAATACGGTTGTTGTGGTGGTCACACAACTGTATACAGTTGTCACCCCATCATACTGTGCACCTAAAAGGGGTGAATTTAAAATATATAAATTATACCTCAATAAAACTGACTTAAAGTTATGGAAAAACTTTCCCAAAAGGGATGGACAAAATTCAGCCCGAAAGCCTGTTCAGTGACTTCTCTGCTTCTGCAGAACAATAGAACTGAGTCCCACAACATGTCACCTTTGAAAAACCCTAAATCTAAACCCATTTATTTACAAAACCCCCCTCACTTTCATGTTCTTCACCTCAGTCTCCTCTCCCAACCTCATCCTTATCAGAATTATTGATTTCCCTTCTCTCTGCCTCACTCCATCACTCATTCTCTTTATCGTTCCAACAACCTTCTTAATCCAATACCAAGCCGCTTCACCCCATTATCTGTTAACACTTCAAAGGCCCCAATAAAGTGAGAGATCAGTGGAATTAACCATTCTCCCTCCCTTCAAAAATATCAGGTCCTCTGTCAGGAATACCCTAGAACCCCTTTATCTGCTAACAGATGTCTGCACGTACTTCCAACCAAGTGTCCCCCCCCTTCAGGAGTCTCCCCTGGTTTTGCTAAGACTGTTTAAGAAGTCTTTTTCCTCCAACTGTGAGAGCACATGGCCCGTCTCTCAGTTTCATTGCCATTTTAAGTCTTTGTGACCTGGGGCACATGTCTCTTTCAAGCCTCAGTTTATCTATAAAATGAGGGTCCTCAGTTAAACTCAAATGCTTACGGGATCTGGTTAGATATGAGTAAGTGAAGTGGCCTGGAATAAAGCAATTTGAACTGGAAAACTAGCAGTCACATGAATTTCTTTCAAGCTGTGCATGAGCCGAACAGAGCAGGCCCACTGACCTTTGCCCATGGAGGCCAGATGGCAACCCTGGAATGAACCATCCCTTCCAACTCCAACATTCTCCCTCTTTCTTTTTTTTTTTTAGATTTATTTATTTATTTTAGAAGGTAAGAGAGGGCGTGTGCGAGTGGGGGAGGAGCAGAGGGAGAGATTGAGAATCCTCAAGCAGACTCCTTGCTGAGCGTGGAGTGCAACTACAGAGCGGGGCTCAATCCCAGGACCCTGAGATCATGACCTGAGCCAAAACCAGGAGTCAGACACCTAACTGACTGAGCCACCCAAGCACCCCTCCAACATTCTCTTTTTCTGTTTCTGTCTGGATCATGTAGTTCCCTGAGTCAGGGGTCAGTCTCTAGTATCACTGGGAACTTACAAAAGTTAACAATGGACATAAAATATAAGAAGACGCACCATGATGAAGGAACAAGTATGTGTCCTACTTGAGGACTGTCATTCCAGGCTATGTTGCAACCAAAAAACAGCCCAGACATAGAAACAAGTCGTAAAAGTAGAAGTAAGTTTATGAACAACATCAAGGGGCTGCCCTGCAGCCTGATGGCCCCCGTGAAGGCCGCTGAAGAGGCAGTTTCAGGGACAAAGTTGGGGCAAAAAGGAATCTGCAGGGGGCAGCTTGGACTTTGTAGTCTTACCCAGAATTTAAGCCTTCTTAAGTTTCTAGAATATAATATCATGCCATAGTATATACTTAATAAGTAGTAAATACCTGATTGATCACATCTACTTTAAAACTACAGTATTGTTGCTCCCCAAAAAGAAATTATTGAGAATGTAATTAAAACCATGAAGTTTCTCTATGAGAATTTATTAGAAAAGATAGCTGAGCAAAACCTAGGCTTTGCCTCCTCCCGAGAGAAGGTAATGTAGGTGATTTCCTATATAAAAACCACCATTCACTGGATACTTACTAAATGCCAAACATAGTGCTGATTTACATATATCTCATTTAATCCTCAAAAACATACCACCTTACAGATACAGTCTCTGAGACGGTGAGCGATCTGCCCTTGATAATAAGTTGGCAGAGCCAGGATTCAAGCACAGCGATGTCTGACTCTGAAGGCCATGCTTTCGAACACTATGCTGCCCATGAAACACACCCACTGCTTCTTCCTCTGGCCCAGTCTCAGCAACAGAGTCCACAGTCAGGTCCACCGAGCAGAGGGAAGCAGAGCAGCATCATTTGCTCAGGGTGGCAGGGATCTACTCTAGGCGATGCTCAAGTAAATCTGCTGTGTGGTGACAGACAGGAGGGACAGGAGGGACAGGGGTGGTCAGCCTCTCAGCATCACTTCCTGTGGTGCAGGCACATTCAGGGATCAAGACATCATACATGGGCATGTCCGGTTGAGTTATTTGCAACAAGCGGAAGTCAGAGTGACATAGGAGGCAGAACATGGAGCCCGAGTCTGGACAGACCGGGGATGATGCCCTTGAGAGGCTGATGCTCAGACAGGGCAGCCTAAAACCCTGCTGGTGTCTCTTTCAGGCCAGTTCAGTTCTTCCCCACCTGTCCTCAACCCTCCAGGCTCCTCGAAGAGTTAGATAAGAGTAGTTTATGCTACTTCTTGTTTTGACCCACCCAAGATATCAAAAAAGAACAAAAAATAATTCTGGTTTAAAAGTGGGTGAACATAAGCCTTACGGAGAAAAAGCTTCAGATATAACCCATAGTGTTATTGACATAAGAGCACACGAATCCGGCAAGCCTAGAGTAGGAATATACCAAGAATATCTCAATACCTAAAAGGAATAGGCTTTTTGCAAGATACTAAAAAACAAATGGTATTTTCATAACTATGTTTCAGATACATGGTTTTTCATCTTAAAGTTAGATACTATTTTGAGAACCAAAAACTATTCAGTGCAATATTAGCATCTGCCCATGTAATGAATATGGAAATTGGCAGGTGTCAAAAATTAAACACTGTCTATATTTAAAATCTTCAAACCAATTCTACCCACACTTTCATATTCTGAGTAGTATAAAAAATTTTTTTAAAGTAACAACAACAACAACAACAGAATAGATCACTGTTAGGTAAAAGATTCAGCAAGTCCAGAGTAGGCCCTAAGCAGGTATATTAATAGGCTCCATAAGTAACTGATGTCAACCTCCAATAATTGAAATTACAGCTAAGAACACCATGCCATCGTCTGATATCAGGCAAAGCAGCACCAGGACTGATCAACAGCAACATATCATAGACAGTAAGTGCACTGACAAATTTCTAACAACTTCTCACAGAAATATTTATACTAATAACATTTAACTTGTACAAATGTAGTATAGGGAAGGCTAAGCATCTCTTCTGATTTGACAACTCTAGACCAGTGCAACTCGTCAATAATAATATATCAGATAAATCCAACTATTTCTAACAGTTCTCTTTTTTATAAAGTGAAAAGACAAACTTTGTGCTTTTCTAGGGCATTTCTAGGAAAACTCCAAGGTAGTTTTAGATACAAAAGATATCCAGAAAAGATTATTTTAAAGTTTTATTTTGAATTTAAAATTTGATTTTAGGAAGGCCAGAAATCAGGTTATCAGGAGATTTGAACATTTACAATAGAAACAATACTTGGCTACTCATTTCAAAGTGCTAATAAAACATTAAAAGAGAGAGAGAGAAGATAACATGATTGTAAAGAACCTAGATGTCCATCAACAGATGAATGAATAAAGAAGATGTGGTGTATATATATACAATGGAATATTATGCAGCTATCAAAAAATTGAAATCCCGCCATTTGCAACGACGTGGATGGAACTAGAGGGTATTATGCTAAGCAAAATAAGTCAATCAGAGAAAGACAAGTATCATATGATCTCACTGATATGAGGAATTTGAGAAACAAGACAGAGGATCATAGGGAAGGGAGGGAAAAATGAGATAAGACAAAACTAGAGAGGGAGACAAACCATAAGAGACTCTTAATCTCAGGAAACAAACTGAGGGTTGCTGGAGTGGGGGTTGGGGTGGGAGGGATGGGGTGGCTGGGTGATGGACATGGGGGAGGGTATGTGTTATGGTGAGCACTGTGAATTGTGTAAGACTGATGAATCACAGACCAGTACTCCTGAAACAAATAATACATTATATGTTAATTTTAAAAAATTGAAAAAAAAAAAGAACCTCATCTCTTTCCTAAGTGAGAAATCAAGGACATTATTCTGGTAGACATAGAATCTTTGTTGTTCTAGGTAGATTACACAGAAAAAAGAACAACCTTACATATTGTAGCTTAAGCCAATTAACAGTAAGCAGGAAACAAAGCACAATGAAGTTAAGCATACTTTCTAAGAAGTTAAATATTACCTACTTTCCAAACTAAAGTATTATAAACCAAGACAAATAATATTTATTTAAAATGTTGTCTTTCAATATGCTCTTTCATATTTGGGAACAAACTAATACTTTACTTTAGGATCATTGCAGGGGGTTCATGAGGTTAAAATTAAGTTTATAACATTGCTGAGATATTACTCATTGTCACTATCTTTAAATGAATTGATAAGCAAGCATTTTAAAATTTCTGTTTAAATTTTCAATATGGTAAATCGTTTTTTTTTTTTTTGAGAGAGAAAGCGTGCAAAAGGGGGAGGGGCAGAGGGAGAGGGAGAGAGAGAATCTTAAGCAAGCTCCGCACCCAGCAAGGAGCCCAACTTGGGGCTTGATCTCAAAATCCTGAGATCATGACCTGAGCCGAAATCAAGAGTTGGTCACTTAACCGACTGCGCCACCCAGACGCCCCTCAATATGGTAAATACTAATAATTATAATCCATAAGTAAAGCTCCTTGGGACCCTCAAGAAGCTTCAAGAGTGCAGAACGGAGGTAAACCAAATAGTCCTTTAGGACAATTCTCATCCTTTCCTTGACAAATAGAAGTATGTACACAGTTGTATTTCTCTGAAACTATTGCTCCTAAATAGAGTCTTATCACATATATTCATTCTAACTTTTGACCAAGGTAACTTCAAACTCACAGAGAAAACTGGGGGGTGGGCAACTGGGCTTACACACCAGCTTCATTGCAGTCCTGCAGAGTGCATCAATACAACACAACTTTCTATAGCCATACGTTCTACAGCTTCTCAAAATAATAAAAATGAACACATTGATTAATAGACTCAAGAATATATAGTCTCCATGTAGCATATAAGAAGAAGCAAAATCATATAAAGTTAAAATTATGCTTAGTAATTAAAGTTTCAGAATTCATCTTACTTAGAAATGGTAGGTATTCAATGTGTAGCCATTAATTAATTCAACTTAATGTCAGTCTGAGGAAATTATCTAAGTTACCTAACATCTTGGAAATTATCTTCAAGTTGACATACTACAAAACATAATTGTTGTTGAAATCACATTTTATCAGAATAATAAATCAATTTGGTAAAACACAAAGTTATATTTTTCATAACTTTGAACATTAAGTAGAAATAATGCTGGCTTATGTGGTCAGTAAATCTACATAAGTTTGGGAAGAATATACCCACATAGAATAAAAATCTACACTTTACACTGATAAAGCAGTGAAGACTTAGCTGTTTTTATTACATTAAAACGACAAAACTAGCTAATTTGCCAAATTTACCAAAATTATGTGAACTTGAATTCTTAAAACATTTTTGAGTTAGTCTCAATAAGAATACTTCTTAATTCTAATACATTGAAAACATTAGAAGTTCAATTTCCTTATTTTCTGGGAGTCTTAGAAATAGTCAATTTATATAAGCACTAATTTATCTCAATAAGCTAATCAGAATAGAGATCCTTTCATTTAAGATAATTTATAATTCAATTTGGTCATAACAACCATAAGAAATTATTACACCCTCACATAATGAGATGTCAAGGTCTTTCTGACATGTAGACATCCTGACTCAGATAGAGGGAACTTATCACTTCAATTCTAGAATTCAGCCATGAGTCAAGAGTAAACACAAAATTACAAAACCCATTGGTCCATAGAAGATGTGGTGCATATATATGGTATGTGTGTGTGTCTATGTGTGTGTGTATATATACATTACATGAATATATATTATATGAATATATATTATATGAATATATATATGAATATTACACAGCCATAAAAAAGGATGAGATCATGCCATTTGTGACAACATGGATGGGCCTAGAGGGTATTATGCTAAGTAAAATAAGTCAGATAGACAAAGATAAATACCATACGATTTCACTCATATATGAAATCTGAAAAAACCCAAATGAAACAAACAAAAAGCAGAATCAGGCTTATCAATGCAGAGAACAAACTGATGGTTGCTGGGACAGGGGGATGGATGGGAAAAATAGGTGAAGGGGAGTGGGAGGTCCAGGCTTCCTGTTATGGAATGAATAAGTCATGGAAATAAAAAGCACAGTATAGGGAATATAGTCAATGATATTGTCATAGTGTCGTATGGTGACAAATGGCAGCTACACTTGTGAGCATAACATAACATATAGAAGAGTTGAAGGGCTATGCTGTGCACCTGAAACTAATGTAACATTGTGTGTCAACTATACTCAAATAAAAATTATCTTCTTACATTAAATATATATAAACATTAAAATAGGTATATATGCTTTATGCCTGTAGCTCTTACAAAACCAAGAAAAATGACATATTAAGTAGAAATAAAACTCTATATCTGATAAACTTCAAATTCACATTAATGTGGTTTAACAGAGAACCCCTGTTTGCTGCAACAAAACTCGGCTTACAAAAGGAGCCTGGGATGTTTTGCTTCAGTTCAGATTCTTCTGGAGTTCAACAATGACTTTGTGGCTCAAATGTCACTTTGCTTTTCTGCATCCAAGCTACAAGGCCTTCATTGTGTGCAAGCTGAGCAGCAACACTTGGCCTCTACACCACACCGTGCTACACAGGAAATCAGCTTGTGTTTTCTCCCATTAGCTTGTAATTAAAGTAACACAACTTGGTGCCAGTGAATTTTGCCATAAATGCAAAGGCAGCAGGAAAATCTCAAGGCATTACTCAGAAAGCAGTTAAGCATATTATACAGAAAATTATTATTTTCCCCCACATTGTCATCAAAATAAAAATGCACTTTTAGAAGTTGTTCAGAGAACCAGCAAACTCCCTAAATTATTCCCATTGAGCACGAGGGACACATGGCCCTAGTGTGAGAAATACAAGGAAAAAGCATGAATTTTGTTATCGAACACACTTGGGTTCTAGTCCTTGATATGTCCATTAATAGCTGTGTGACCTTTAACAGTTCACTCAATTTCTCTGGGGCTGTTTTCCCCTCTGTAAAATGGAAAGAAAAAAAAAAGACTTTGTTTAAGGATCACTGAGAAGATTTAATGAAATTATTTGTCAAGGAAGGTATTAAATTGGGAGCACAGTGATGTATGTCCCTAAGACTCCTGCAGCAAATCTTCTAGTTCAAGAAATAACACACTTGAACGTCTATTTCTAAGTATATTGCAATTGTATATTGCCTGAGGCAGTCAATGTCCTGGGATAAGGATTTAACAGAAAGTGTCAACACTTGGTTAAAGTTCCTGAGATTCACAATTAGCAAAGCTGTCACAGGGAGAGTGATGGATCATCTGCATAAGGAGGTCCAGAACAGGGGTAACGCGCCGTGCTCTGGAGAATGGGTGAGTGGGCATCAGCCCAGCCTGTAGCTTGTTCTGTAGGCTCCTGCAAGCTGCTCTCCCAACACAGGGGTTATTCTTGGAGGAACACTGGTTGGGCCTGGGAGGAAGGCCTGAGGCAGCCGGGAGCTTAGAGCCCAAGCGTGGGCCAACACCTGGACCAAAAGTGCCTTTCCTGTGACAATGGATGCATGTGTCAGCTGAACATGCCTGACCACTCTCCGATAATCAGAACAATAGCGAGACCAAGAGTGACAGGGGCCCAGCAGTATTTGAGATAGCAGTCAGCCCCTGGAAAGGATCCATGTACATGACTGTCCCAGATGCTCAGGGTCCCTGCTGATTTTGGAAGAGCAGCGGACTGTGATGTCCAGAGCAGCGAACTGTGACATCCTACTTGAATATTTTTTTAACGGGGGCAAATATAAAGTACTTTGCATAGTTATCCACAGGAGAAGAGAGGATGAATACAGTTTTATTAGGATATTAATTTGTATGACTTCCAGCATGATAATAGACCAGAGAAATAAAGACCCCCTTTTTTTTAAAGATTTTATTTATTTATTTGACAGAGAGAGACACAGTGAGAGAGGGAACACAAGCAGGGGGTGTGGGAGAGGAAGAAGCAGGCTTCCAGCTGAGCAGGGAGTCCGATGTGGGCCTCGATGTGGGGCTCGATCCTAGGATCCTGGGATCATGACCTGAGCCAAAGGCAGATGCTTAATGACTGAGCCACCCAGGCGCCCAGGAAATAAATACCTTAAAAGTGATATTTAAAGATTCTATTTTTGTCTCTGAATTTCTTAAAAGATGAATCCTCTTATTAGGCCTCTAGTGAACACAGCAGAAGCTTGAGTTATAGGAGCGTGCCTACTGCCCACGTTGGGACCAACCTACAGAAATGGGGGCTGACACGGGGAAGTCTCCATTCAGCCACTGAAATGCTGAAATTCCAGAAGAATCTGCCCCATCATTCCCACTTGCCCCTCATCTCTAGGAAGGAAATATTTCAATCTTGACTGGAAACAGTACTGAATGCTAGGTAAAGCAGATATCAGAAAGCAAGAACAAGAGAAGGCTAAGCTCCACAGCTGTAGGGAAGTCTTTGGAAGCCTGTAGAACAGTCTTTGGAAATGTAGAGAGCTGCCAAATAATGTTAAATTTCTCCTAAGTTCCTAGAGAGCAGAGGAGAGAGTCTCAGGCTTACAGCACTTTAGAAGATTGCCTGATTTTGTAAGACAAGTCGCTGACACACACAGGAAGAAGAAAAGAACTTTAAGTATCGTGTTGCAACCCAACAGACTTTTGAAAGGAGCCACGGAACAAGGTCCTGTGAGACCTGACCTGGTCCTGACATTGGGAAAATCTGGCTCCACTGGATCAAGTCCTCCAGAAGGAATTTAAAAAGAAGCATGATCAAAGAAACCTGTATTCACTGGACAACTGGTAGACCATCCACATACTCATCTTTAGTGAAAACAATTCACAAGGAGCAAGAAAGGATGACAAAGTTGGCTGTCCTCAGATAACAAATCAGAAGGTGAAGTTGGGCCTGGAGGCCAGAGGCCAATCCCTGGAATGAGGAGAAACGAGTCCCCATCTTGGATTGAAAGGTTTCACATAGAATGTAGTTGTTTTCTATTGCTGCATAGAAATGTACCATAAACTTAGTGGCTTGAAGCAACACATATTTATTATCTCAGAATTTCCCAGGGTCAAGAGCCTGTGCATGGCTTAGCTGGGTATTCTTGCTCAGAGTCTCCTCAGCCTGCAATCCTGGAGTCACTGGGTTGCATTCTCATCTGGAGAAATATGGGAAAATCTCCTGCCAGACTCACGCAGGCTGTTGGCAGTGTTAATCTCCTTGCAGTTGCAGGACTGAAGGCCCTGTTTTCCTGTTGGCTGTGGTCTGGAGGCAAGACCCACATCCTAGAGGCCACCACAGTTTCCTGCCATGTGACCCATACACACAGCTCAGACATGGTGGTCTGCTTCTTCAAAACCAACAGCAGAATCTCTCTCTCCAGTCTCCTATAATGTGACATAAGCCCAGGAGTGACGATCCCGTCACTTTTGCCCTATTCTGTTAGCTACAAGTAAGACCCAGGTTCTATCCACATTCAAGGGGGAGGGAGTACACAAGGGGTGTGATTCACTGGGGGTCACCGTAGGGTGCGTCTGCCACACACTGATATAATTCATTGTGTATATGTAGGTGTTCTTGGGCACATGGGCTCATGTGTATGCTTCTGGGTCTGTGTCTCCCCAGACTCAGACACTGAGACAAAGATCCCCATGGAACTAGTCTATTTGGGAGATGATCCTAGGAAACCTCCAAGGGAGTGGGCAACTGAGACAGGAAAAGGAAGCAGCTAAGGGGCGTGTTAACAAATTACAAACTGTGGGCAGCTTGAGCTTTAGTCCCTCTGGGAACTCCAGAAGCCCACCTACTGCCCACGCCTTGCTCGGATTTATCATATGTGAGGGGCCAGGGAGCTGAAGCATTTATACACCAGCAGCAGGCACTGAAATGGAGGCCTGAGAAGATAGGGGCAGAGCCCAAATTGTGACTTGACAATCCAAATGTCACAAGTGTGATCACCCCTGGTGCTTAGCATCTCGCTTCCCCTACTAGCAGAGGAGCCGAGAGAAGAAGGAAGATGAAGAAATGTTTGTACTATAGGTTAGCAGGGTACCAGCTCTCTTCTTCTAATCCATCCCTCGGAGAGAGAACTTATGAATCCAAAGTTGTAAATATTTGCAAACGCTTTTTCCAGGTGAAAATGTAATGGGACAGAGAACATTTTATTCACAAGAACTGTGGAAGAGCCAGTGGAGGACAGAAGGCCAGGCAGGGCTGTTCTCTGAGACAGAGGCAGATAGAGCGGAGACTATACCTTCCGGGAAGCTGTGGAAAAACAAGGAAGGGCGCATGTTCAGAGCAGGAGCTAAGACACCTGAGCATGAGCAGTGCAGCAGGGACACAGCAGAGAGCAGATAGAGGGAGGAACCCCTACTTGGCCAGGCTGCCAAGGAGGGCCTTTGGGAAGAGCAGGAGTGTCTAATAAGGTTTCTTTCACTTTTACTGAGATATATAATATGCACACAATGTCAGGACCAGGTCAGGTCTCACAGGACTTTCCATATGTGCACACCTCAGTGAACTTTCACAAACAGAACACACCCACGGAACCGACACCCAGATTGGGCACCCTGGGAGCTGCCCTTGCGTCCCTTCCGGTCATGACACCTCCCCCAAAGGGCAACCACCAGCCTGACTTTGAGCAGCATCTGTTACTCATTTTTGTCTGGCTTCTTTCACTCAACACTGTGTTTGTGAGGTTCTCCATGTTGTTGCATAGTTGTAGTTCATTTATTCTCATGTTTTGTAGTGTCCCATTCTGCAAATATACCATGGTTTATTTGTCCATTCTACTGATGAGGGACATTGGGGTACCTTGTTTATTTCTTTTTGATTTGAAAAAAACTTTTAAATTTTATTTATTCAGAAGGGGGGGAAATCAGAGGGGGAGACGAACCATGAGAGACGATGGACTCTGAAAAACAAACTGAGGGTTCTAGAGGGGAGGGGGTGGGAGGACGGGTTAGCCTGGTGATGGGTATTAAAGAGGGCACATTCTGCATGGAGCACTGGGTGTTATGCACAAACAATGAATCATGGAACACTACATCTAAAACTAATGATGTAATGTATGGTGATTAACATAACAATAAAAATTTTTTAAAATTTATTTATTTATTTTTATGGCCTTATAGTTGACATATAATTATGATAGTTTGGGGTGTACAGCATAATGATTTGATATTTGTACATATTGTGAAATGATCATCACAGTAGGTCTAGTTAACATCCATCACCACACATAGTTACTACATTTTTTTCTTGTGATGAGGACTTTTAAGATCTATGCTCTTAGCAACTTTTGAATATTCCATATAGTACTATTAACTGTAGACATCATGCTCTATGTTATATCCCATGACTTATTTGTTTTATAATTGGAAGTTTGTACCTTTTGAATCCCTTCACCAATTTTTCCAACACCTCTACCTCTCCGCCTCTGACAACCACCAATTTGTTCTCTGTATCTATGAGCTTGGATTTGGGTTTTTGTTTTTAGATTCTTCATGTAAGTGAGATCATACAGATTTGTCTTTCTCTGACTTATTTCACTTAGCATAATGCCCTCAAGTTCCATCCATGTTGTCTCAGATGGTAAGATTTCATTCCTTTTTTTTTTGTGAGTGAGTAGTATTCCATGGTGTGTGTGTGAGCATGTGTGTGTGGACACCACATCTTCTTTATCCATTCACCCATCAGTGGACACTTAGGTTGTGCCCATATACTGGCTATTCTAAATAATGCTGCAATGAACATGGGGGTGTGTGTATCTTTTCGAGTTTTCATTTTTTAGTGTTTTCATTTTTTTCAGATAAATACCCAGAAATGGAATTGCTGGATCATACAGTAATTCTGTTTTTAATTTTTTTTAGGAAAATTCGTACTGTTTTCCAAAGCGGCTGCACCAATTTGCAATCCCACCCACAGTGCCTGAGGGTCCCCCTTGCCCCACATCCTCTCCAGCACTTGCTATTTCTTGGGGGTAGTTTCTTAAGAGAATTTTCATTCATTCGCTGCATGGTGTACAATACAACCTTCTTCTCTGTCTCCACACAAAAATCTTTCATCAAGGATGTGTGATTTGAGGGGATTTTCTAAGGTGAGTGCAAAGAACTGCCAGGTCCGGTGTCAGGGATAGTTCAGGGGGGAACAGGAGCCACATGCAAACCAGCCACCTCAGGCTGAGTTTTTCTTTCTTAAATATCTTGAATAACTCATTTAGAATTTGTTCAACAAAAGTATGTCAAGTCATCCAGTCAGGTTGACTGGACCCGGGCAGATCTACAGAAAGAACTCTAGGGGAAATCTTTGCATTTCTTCTTCTGTTCTTTTCCTTCTTGAGAAATTCCATATAGCTTGGAATTGCTGATTATAAAAATTCCACTTACTTATCAAGGGAATTGGACATGTGACCCAATGTAAACCATTTAAGGTTTCTTTCCCTGAAATTTGAGAGTCAAAATTTGTTTGTTTCAAGAATTACCAAATTGTGACACAGAGACATGAAGTGAGCAAATGCTGTTGGAAAAATGGTGCCCATAGACTTGCTCGGCACAGGATTGTCCCAAACCTTCAATTTGTAAAAAATGCAATATCTGCAAAGTGCCATAAGGCAAAGTGCAGTAAAGCAGGCACCAGAATTTTAATAGAAGTAGGAGTCCAAAGTCCTCCACTTGAGCAAAGCATTTCATTTTTCTGAACCTGTTTACTAGGTTGAATGGCTTAATACCTGACTTTTGCTCTAGATCCTGCTTCCCCATAACCAAGCACAAACAGATTTCAAAAAGGGAAGGAAGAAAGTTTCCAATGGGCACAAGAGGAAACTTATTCTGCCTCTTATTCTGGGTTTGCAGGTCAGCCAAAAGCCAGACTAACCCAGTTCACCATACAGAGAAAATCCTTTTTCTCATCAAGTTACAATCAAAGATGACCCCTAGGTATAATGATTGTGCTTTGATGTCCTAGATCTTGGAACCAGCAAAGTTGCAGGCGGTCAGCTTCCTTCACAGCCAAATGATTCTTAATTTGTTGCTAACCATTTCATAACACTTGGTTTTGTACCTCTGACCACATTTCACCCATTCTCTCTCCAATGATGGACATCCAAATGATCTCCAACTCCCCATTTGAATTCGGTTTTGTTTTGGTCCACAAAGTCCATCAGCTATTAGCTAATCTATCCTCTCCCAATTGATTTGTGGTGCACTATGTGTCATAAAAATGTCTATGTACATGCAAGTCTGTGGCTGAGCACCTTATTTTACCCCAGGGGTCTATTCTTGCACCAAAAATCACACTGTTTTTATTACTGAGGATTTGTACAACTGTAAGAAGTCTCCCTCACTATTTTTATTTTTCAAATTTAACTTGGTTCTTTCTGGATCTTTATTTTTATTTTTATATTTCAGAAAAATATATCAAGTTTCTCATAAAATCCACCTGAAATTTTTATTGGGTTGCATTGAATTTATGGATTAATTTGGGAAGAATAAATATCATAATATTAAGTTGTGCCATCCAAGAGCATAGAATGCTTCTCTATTTTTTTAAAATGATCTTCTATGTTATTTATTCAAGTTTTACATTTTTTTCCATAGAGGTCCTGTCTAGTCTTGGTTAAATTAATTTCTAGGCCCTATATTGTTTGTGTTGCTATTGTTAATTGGATTCATTTTTTTCGTCATAGTTCCTAATTGGTTGTTGTTAATGTAGAGAAACCCTATTGATTTTTTTAAATGGATGTTTTCTCTGACAGCTCTGTTGAATCCTCTCTTTAGTTCAAATATTTCATTGATTTTAGTTGAGTTTTCTAACTAATCTATAAATAGTAATTACTTACATCTTCTCTTTAATCCTTTCAACTATTCTTTCTTTCTCTTTCTTAATAGCATTAGCCAGAATCTCTAGTATGGCACCAAGGTAAACGGTAGTGGTCATCCTTGTCTTATTCCTGATCTTAGATTAATGTTTCTCCTTTATGTGCAGGTTTTTGGAATATAGCATTTTGGGGAGTTTTACTCAGTTTTTCTGGGTATCTCCCATGTATACAGGTGGTATACCTGTTACTAAACTTGTTTGTTTTTCTCTTGTTATGTCTTTTATTATAAGGGAAGTCTCAGCCAAGAACCTAAACAGGTAAAGGGAAAATCATTTTTCCTTCCCTGCAGCTTCTTATTAGTACCTTGTAATACAAAATCTTCCTCTCCCTTCTTAAGTACACAGTATGATTATTTTAAATTCTTGGTCTGCCTGTTTCAAAAATTCTCTTTCAGGTGGTATATATCATTCAGTGTGCTGTCTTTTTTATAGTCCTCAACGTCTCGTTATTTTGAGTTCATGGGCCCTGGAGGTAATGGCTGCTCTCTGGTTCTGTGTGTTGGGGAAGCATGGAAGGTCTGGTCCCAGTCCGTGTTCCTCAAGGCATATTTCAGGTGAGGGGTGGGAATAAGCCTACAGACATCGCAGAACCACTGGTGAACCATCCCTGTTTGCTGCCACTTCACCAGGAGACTCCCCTGACTGAGGTTTCACATTTAAACTGTTAGGAAACGATGGCACCAGGAGAAAATATTGCTGGGCCACCAGCTTGGGGGTTTGAGAATGGAGGTTTGTCAGAGCGATTGTCAGAGCACGATTGGTCAATCTGCAACTCTTTTCAAGAACTGGGCACCAGGATAGGGCTTTTATGATGTCCCTCCTCCTACTGCCGCCTCCAGCCATCCTCCACCCCAGGCTTCAGCCCGCTCCCAATCTCATCCCTGCCTCCACCTCTGCCCCCCATCCCCCATCCCCATCCAGGTACCCTTCAGACTCCTCAGGGATTGCTCACAGTTTAAAAAAAAAAAAAGTATTCTTCAGATTCATGCTTTTACTCATTTTGCTAGTGCTTTCCAGGTGGATTTGGGGAGAGGCATTCAATAGCCTATGACAGTTTGCCATGTGGCTGAATAGAAAACCTTCCAACATAAAACACTGTGCAAATATAAAATAGGCTAATTAAGACAAATACTTGATAATTATCAAAATTCTGAGAGCTCAGAAAAAGAAAAGATTTCTTATACTGATTGGTTATTTTGTGACATTTTATTTGTTATTGACACAAAATGACCGTGAGAACATAATTTTTTTTTAAACTGTTTAAATGTCTGTGAAGATAAATAAACCCAAAGAAGTGATGACAACTGACGCTGGGGTCTGCTCATCGAGACTCATGGGCAACTGTACCGTCACTACACTGTGTCTCACTCATGCAGATCTTGAATCTTCCCCCCTTGAGACTACACATCATCTTGCTAGGTTTGTTCCCTTGGTGACACAACAGATGCAAGGTAACACCTGGAATGGTAAAACAACAAATGCTAGCACTCAGTGTTTTCCTGGGAAATCTCATCAGACTCCATGCCCTTTCCCCTACTTTTCTCAAGACCTCTCACCTAATTAGATAGGAATCTATACAGACTAACTTCAAGCTTCAGTGCTCCTCTTTCATGAAACTTGAAACTCAGAAGCTTTGGACTCAAAGGTCTGAAGGTCACTCCCCGAAATCACAAAAGGCAAAACCTGGCAAGTAAGAGATTGGCTAACCAGTAACAAAATCACATGCAACATTGGCTCCTCTCCCTTGACAGCGGAATCCACATGTAGAGGCAGTGAGAGAGCCCTAGAAATGGAGCTAAGCACCGATTTCTACTCCTAGCCCTTGCCACAAACTAATCATATACCCACAAGCCAGGGCATGTCATCTCTCCAAGCTCCCATGTCCTAGTCAACTTCGTGGAACTGTTGTGAGTACAGAGTGTGAAAGCACTTCAAAACTGATAAAGCACCAGGTACATTTGTACTGTATTACTATTACTATGAAATAAACATGGTTAATTTACCAAAACATAAAGACATTTCTCTAGGTCTAGGCTGTTCGTAGAAATAACTTGCCTAAAATCCTGAAAGCATCTTTCCTTTAGGTTGAGATATAAAGTGCAAATCTATGCGGAAGGGGTTCACTTCAATTTATCAGTCACCGGAACCTAGGGTAAATGCATTTTCCACACATTTGTTGAAATGAGGATGGTGAGTTTCTGAGGGAGAAGAGAGATGGATGTGTCTACCTGGGAACATTGTTTATAATTTGTTCTCCTAAATCAGCACTCTTGGTAGAATTACGTAAAAAACAAACATTGTTTTTGCAAGACTTTCCCCCGGATATCTAAACTTTTTCATCTATGATAATCAATTTCTCTAATTCTTAATGCTTACCTACCTCATGACACTCATTTTTGATTAATCAACATTCAGCTGAAAAGCTGCAGCCCAGGAGCTGAAAATCTCAAAACAAAAATAAAAGTGTCTGTTTTCATTTAGGAAGTATCAGAATGTCATACTTCATTTAAGTGTTTGAGAGGTATCTTCTCTAAACAAAACAGCCAGATTTTGTCATCTGTTTCCTTCAAAACTTGGGGCGATTAATAGAAAAACCAGTTACTTGATTGTGCTTGAATACAATTACTTGATTAAGTCCACTAAATTCCCTTCACATTGGAAAGTTATCACCTGATGGTGTTTTGCTCCCATGTCCCCCAACTTATAATTTACATAATGTATTCCCAGTACTTCGACTTACAAATTTTCCTTATTCCAAAGGAACACTTTAGTATTAGTTTGAACCACACAAAATTGCCACTTTTTCAGGTCAAAACTGGTTGAAGACTGGCTCAGATTATGTGTAGGTCCAGATAGCCTAGATTCAAAGCCCATTTCGGCCACTTCCTAGGTCTAAAACCTCAGGGGGTTATATATTTTTGCTAGACCTCAGTTTCCTCATCTGTATAATGGATGCTATAATATTATCAGTCTCAGTTGTGAAAATCAAATGAGACAATGCATAAAAGTACTTAGCATAGTACCTGACACATAGTGATTTTAAGCTGACTTCAACAACAGAAAGGAGTAAGGTTGATCTTTCCACTTGTATTCCCAGTGCTTAGCACAGTGCCTGGTTGTTGTATATACCAAATAAAGTTTATACTAGATGACTGGTTTTGTTCTTCCATGTTATCAAAATGGCCTATTATGTGTCCATAATCTTGTGTGAATATTTGTATATTTTGGTCTCTGAGCCTAATGTTCCTATTAGTTCCATCTATTTTTTCAGTGAAATGAGGAGTGTATGGGAACCATCTGGAGCACTCCAACATTTAGAGGAAGGGCAGCAGGGAGGAGTGGTAGGTGATAAGGAGAAAAACATGGGAATGTCAGGTCCTATAAGGCAAATGAAAAGGGTATTTCAGGAAAGAAGGAGTGAGAAGCCTTGCCATATACTCCTGTGAGGTCTAGTAAGCTGAAGGTTCAGAACCAATCATTGGATTTGGCAATGACGAAGTCATTAATTACCTTGACAAAAGGAACTTCCATGGGATGCTGGGGACAAAAGCCTAAATGGATTGATTAAAGATAGAATGAGACCCTCCCACCACCACCACCACCTCCAGGGTCCTGGGGCAGTTGGGGACTCTGTAATCCAGGGCTGTTTACTCTAAGGCTGCTGTCTCCAAGCCAATGTGGACACAAGGTTGGGGCCCACGCACTCGTTCTTGTCCCTCTCCCAAGGCTCAGGGCAAAGGCATGGAGCTGGTAAGCAGCCCACTGACCATGCATGTGCTGGACACTGCCTCAGGGCTCCTAGTCCAGGGCCTCTGCCTCCATCTGTCCAGGTTCACGGACTATGACCAGTAGTGGACAGAGCTGAGGAAAAACTACACAGACTTGGATGCCCACTGCCCAAGTGTCCTGGCACCAGGCCCAATGAAGGCAGGCACCTACAAGCTGTCCTTTGACACCAAGGAAGAAGAGGAGGCAGGAGAGCTTCTATTCATATGTGGAAGTCACTTTCACCATCACCAATGCGACCCATAGGTTCCATGTGCTCCTGCTGCTGAGCCCATGGTCCTACACCACATATTGAGGGAGCTAGTAGCCGAGCCATCTCCTCTTGCCAGCTGCTGGTCCTATAAGCATCAATCCCATCCCCATGGCTCACTGAGGCACTCCAAGAGAGGGCACCAGGTCACATTCCCTGTGGGAGATTCTGGCTCCCCAATTTCCAGTAGCAGCTGAGTCTCAGGCATCAATAAAGTCGGTGCTAGCAAAAAGAAGGAAAAAAAAAGAATGAGAGGTAAGGATGTAAAACATTGAAAACAAAGTATTTTTAATGGCTTTTGCTATAGAGTAGAGCATAGATTTGGTGGCACATTCAGTAAGACATTTAGGGTCAAGAAGGAGTTTTTTAAAATGGGATTATATACTTATAAGAACAACCTAGTAGAAAGGGAAATTGATCAGAAGGAAGAGAGGGGATAACTGCAGGGCCACAGTCCTTATGTAGACCAGAGGTGATATAATCAACGCACAAGTGGTGACCTTGGCCTTAAATATAACAAGGACTGTTCCTCTAGATAAGAAGTGGAAAGGCAGAGAGTGGGCTATAAAGGCAGGCAATTTGCTGAATTTGCTAAAGAAAGATGGGTAGTTCTCTTCTGATTGTTTCTATATTCTTAGTGAAACTGGAGTCAAAGTAATCAGCTAAGAATGAGCAAGTATGAGAAGAGAAAGTATGATTGGCTCTGTTGGGACTTAAAGAGCCAATGGACTAGGAAAATGTAGTAGAATTGTCAGGCTATGCTAAGAGTCCATTTGAAATGTGTGGTTGTAAATTAAAAGCTAATGAGTCAGTACAGTGTTGCATTTCTCTTCCGTCATGGTTAGCTGCTCAGATATAGGCACAGAGTAGACCAAGAGTGGCTTTCACCAAAGTCAATGGTTTGCTTGGCCAGTCTGACAGAGAGAATACATGGCAAGGTGTGTGCAAGAGACCCTTTATGGTGATGCACTATGGGTAATCTGAGCTGCCTAAAGAGAGAAAAGACATCATTTAGAGGTATGATAAATGGCAAAAAAGTGGAGGAGCCAATGGTGGTCCCAGTGGGAGGAAAAGGTGGGGGTTCTTTTAAAGTGAGTTGAAAAGATAGAGGTTATTAGAAATTAAGCAGCATAAATTAAAATTTAGGAGGTGGTATAGACACTGTAGTGATAAGGTCAAGAGTATGAGTGTAGAGTGGGATGCTAAAGTCACGTGGAGGACAAGATCATGGAAGTGGAAACTTAAGTGAAAGGCTAGAATAGAGGAATTATCCATGTGGAGATTAACATCTTCATGAATGTTGAGAGAATTGATGTGGAAAAGAAAGCAGTGATTCATGTGCTTCAATCCTCATGAACGAGTGGAGCAAGACTGTCAGTTGACGTTAAGAATGAAGAGCACTGGGTGGCTCAGAGTGATGGCATGGACTTGAAGAGAGTGGGGCTTTTGAGAGGAGGGAGAGGAAAAATACTCTGGCATATCAATGCAGAGCAAAGAAGACATGTGCCTTATACTGAGTTCTTATAAGTATATCTTGGGGACTGGTGGCCAAGGGGTGGATTTTGTGGGGCAGGCAAAGAACCCAACCACAATTTGAAAGCTGTAGATTGAGACAGAGCAAGAAACAAAGGTCATTTTCAGAAAAGAAATTGGAAATAAAGAATTTTAAGTTGATGACAGAACTTTGCAAAAGACTCCGTGGTAGGGCATGGGTGACAGAGCGAGATTGGGTTAGAGAAGTAACGCACCAAGGTGTATGGGGGCAAGAACCTAAACATGATGGAAGACCCAGGAGACTTGGACTTCTGGGGGAACCTAGAAGGTCTCTGTCTGCAGGAAAATGAAGTCACCTCTGATTCCCCTAAAGCAAGAACCACTCTGGCTCTTCTCCATGCCTTCCAAAGAGTCACATTAGGCAGGGGAGTTTTACTGAGTGAACAAATGAATAAATGCATGACCCTCATAAAAGATTGAGAATGATTAGTGTTGTGAGAGAGGTGGAGAGAGCAATTCACTCAAAGATCAGATGGCAGGAACGTTTTTATAAAGAAGTAGAAGAGCAGAGTGGAAAGACCAGAATCTAGAGGCAAGAGACACAGTGAGTCCCCAACCTGTTCCTTAGATTTTTGGGAAAGTCATGTCATCTGACTACGTATCACTGGCCTCATCTGTAAAGTGGAGCTTTCCTCTTCAGGAGAGCCCTGATCACCCCTTTGGGGCTCCTGTACTTCTCCTGCAGCCTTCCTGCAGTTCACTAGGAGGCTGTGTACAGCTATACATGTGTAAGACTGACAATAAAGAGAGGAGAGGTATGGTGTGCTCCACATTCTCTCTACCCCTGGTCCTTTGCCTATGTGGCAGTATCTACTCCTAAGTACTTAAAAGACTGCTTCTTCGGTTTTGAAAGATGTTCCTTATTGTGCATGATACATTAAAATAATAACAGCTAACTCTACAGAGAGCATTCTGGAAGAGCAAGCAAGAGTAACCCAGATGAGGAGCCAGGGTCCAAGACAGGCCAAATGGGGTTACCCCAGGATGTATGACAACAAGGAACATCATAGCCCCCTGAGCTGCCTGGCTATAAGTAAGGCTGCCACAAGAGCCTGAGAAAGGAGAAAGAGCCATCCATTCCCACACCTGCCCAGGATCAGGGCAGCTGTGTACAAGTTGGAGAGATGATGTTTTCCTTCGACTCGCCCATGTTCTGAGTGAGACCTTTGGTCTAGTTTTAGAAGCCATCTGAGCCTTGATAAGCAGGGGCGGGGCTTCCAGAGGCAGGAGTCTCAGAGCTCTATAAAGCCCAACGGGGCACAGCTGGGCAACTCCCCCAAGGACCGTGAACTGTTGGTTTCGTGCCTGTTCCTCTGGAAATGCAACGGCTGTTGACTTCAGTGAAGCGGGTCTTGCAAGTGAAGACAGCAACGCAAGAAGCCTTTGCCTCACCTGCTAGCCTTCTTCCAGCAGCCCGCCACAGGTGAGTCATGTTGTTCCCAGGGACAGTGCAGGCCACTCTTTGAGAAGTGTCATTGAACCAGTAAAAGATAGATAGGTAGAGGGCCCGCCATAAGGAAAAGCTCACTAGAATCCCAGGGAAAAGTAGGCAAGGCTTGTGCACAGCCATAGATAAGCAAGTTAACCTGTTAGGGTCTCAGTTACCACCTCTCTAAACAGATGGTCCCTCTCAGCTACAGAGTTCCAGGATCCCCAACCTCTGATACCTGCTGGTCGTAGACGATGACATCTTTCACTGCCCCAGCTGCATGAAGCAGTGGAAATATCAGTACCAGGGCCCCCGGCATTCTCCTTTCCACCACCGTTCACCCTTTTACCCCCAGCTCCTGCCAAGACCTGGAGCATTCTGTGCCAGCTGCAGTGTTAGTCAAACCAGCTGCTTCAAGTCATTGCGGCAAGATTCCAAATGGACTGGGGATCAGAAGCATGTTTCTCTGCCCTCTGATTTCATGAAAGGGGGAAATGGGATGTTAAAATAAGAGTATATGTCTGTGTGCAATGCACTGTACACAGAAACACACACGTGTGCCTTTTATTTCTAAACACTCCCCAGTTTGGCCCACGTGCTTGGAGCCTGCCAACACCAACGGTAATAGCTATAGCTAGGGCCTTGGGATCCACTGCACTGTAGGACTAGCCCACTCCTCCCACTTCCACACTGCCTTCCATGAATACTGAGAAAAATGACTTTGACCCAGTGTCTTCCCTTGCCTGGCATCCAGGGACCTGGCCGCATGAATGTGTGGAGTAGGGGACGATGCTCCTTAGCCTTCTTATTTTCTTCCTGACTCTCTGCCATTGTCCATACTCTCCTTCACCCTCTTTAGACAGGCCAAATGTCCCAGCTCAACATTTAACCTGTTGTTGTATCTGTGAGGAAGGGATTGACATGGGTTTGCTTGTTTCAATAAGCAACAGCGGGCTGCCCAGCAAGAGACAAACCTCAGAACTCATCCAACCTGTCCCTCCTTCTGGCATCCTTGGTTCACACATTTCCCTTTTCCAGGGTACTCACAGCTCATCCCATTTTCCGTGGCCTGAAAGAGTATTAAGGATCTTTCTTATGAGTCTCTCTTTCTCTGTATGTCTGTCCCCTCTACTGCAACCTGCACAACTCTAAATCCAACCCAAGAACTACTCCCACCTCAGCTTATGCTTCACCGCTGGTTAATAAAAAGGGGTGCCCTCCCCTTGGCGGTCCCCAGCTGCTTTTCTCATGTGCTGCATCCCTAATCCCCTTCATTCTCTGCTCTACCAGGTGCCCCTTACTTGCTTAGTCATCTCCCACTGTGACCGCCACCCCATCCACCCGCCTCCAGTTCTTCATCAGCAGAAGTGCCACTCATCCATCAAAGTTGATCTCAAATGTAGTCTCTTCCATGAAGACTTTACTGAGCCTACCACCCACAGGAAATCTCTACTTCCTCCAAACTCCAGTGGGATTTTGCTATATCCCTCTTGAGGCCCTTATCCCATTCTGACTCTCAGTTGGGGTATGCATGTATGTGCTCGTTTATTCCTCCCACTGGTCAAAGAAGTCATCAAGAACCTAGGTCTCCTCTTTTCTTTGTCTACCCTCTCCACCTCGGCAGCCTCTCACTAACACAGTGCCTGGCATGTAATTGTGAATTTTGAAACACAAGAGAAGGAGGAGAGATGGAATAAAGAAAGAAAAGCATATTCTTAAAGCAAGCAACCTCAGAACAAAACCAATTTTAAATTAAATAAAGTGATTATTCTCTAGAGAAAATATACAAGATAAGAAGGGCATTCTTAACTCCAGTGGTCTGATCCTTCTGGAAGCCTCTACATGCTAAATTTTCTTCAAGGTTCTGGAATCCATTTCCAGAAAATAGCCCCCTGCTAAGATAGTTACAAAAGTTACCAAGTGGCTGATTCTTGGAACCTCTCCTTGAAAGCTTGGATTTCCGACTGGAAAGAGAGGAAGGGAGGGAGCTCAGAGAAGGCAGAATGAGAAGGAGGCTGAGGGGAAAGCCAGCCAAGTGAAGGACCACTGCTGGCTAA
Organism: Halichoerus grypus; assembly: GCF_964656455.1. NCBI lineage: Eukaryota > Metazoa > Chordata > Mammalia > Carnivora > Phocidae > Halichoerus > Halichoerus grypus. Next base: position 88,490,769 of record NC_135716.1, read on the forward strand.
CCATTAGCTCCTATATACTGGGAAAGATTCTCCACAAATATTTGAGAGTACAAACTCCAATTATTTAGGGAACACCAAATAAGTAGGGCAGATAACTAAATTTCAAAACTCTCTTATCAGATATGAACATTTATACTTTGCCTCATTGTCTTATGATCTTGTGATCCACTTTGCCTCACAGTACTTCAAAGTGACCTTTCTGATGGGAGAACTGGGGTTTGCCAGAAGCCCAGAATCCCCAGGATGATTGACAGACACACTCAATCTGAGCTATAGTTCCTGTGGCGTAGAGCTAAATGCATAAGCCTGTGGAGCCATCCTGTCACTCACCATGGTCAGGAATTCTATAGCCAGATATAAGTCAAAGGACTCTGGTGGCACTCATGAGTGCCTTGGTGGCACCCAAGGTGGTGAAAGGACAGGATATTTCTGACACATGAGTAACCATGAAGGTACTCTGAGCACAACACTTCACCAATGCATGCCTTGATTTCACCATCTGCAAAATGAAGAATATCACTAAAGTAACCAGATTTCAGGTACTTTCATGTGGGAACAGATGGAGGTGGACTTGGTGATTTCTGTACCTGTAGCTGGAAGGAGAAACTCCAGAATTTCACCAGGGATATTAGCAGTCAGGATTGAAGAGAGGTGGGTAGGTCCAGGAAAGAAACAGATTATCTTTTCCCTCTTCCACTGACCCCTTCCCCATTTTCTCTCTGCTCCCATTTAGAATTGTTCCGCCTGTCCTCTGTATTCTCCCAGCCTTTGCTTGTTATACTATGTATTTAGCTGTGAAATGTCTGCCTCTTCCATTAGACCATGCTCTCTTGATGGGAACAAAGGATGCCTTCTTCACTACTGTGCATCTGGAACCCAGCACTATGTAGGATGTGTTCCATAAATATTCAGAGGCCCAATCAGAAAAAGCAGAGAGGATAGAATCAAGCAGGAAGCTTCCTTAAAAAGTAGAAAAACAATAGGTGTGTTCTTGTGTAGTAAAAAGAAACAAGTAGAAAGGGTATAATGAGAAGGCCACTTTAAAACTGAATGAGATTTTTGAAGTTATGTCCTATGAGGTTTATAACATGTGTAAACCATATGACAATAATAGTTCAAAGGGATGGAGAAGATAAAGGGAGTTAAAGTATGGTTTTTCACTGTTCAGAAAATAGTAGAAGTATTAATGTAAGTTAGATTACAATAAACCAAGCATGCATATGGTAATTTCCGAGGTCATTACTAAAAGAAAAAGAGGAGATAAAATGGAATAATAAGTACTTGCTTAATCCAAAAGAATGCAGGAAAGAAGAAATAAAGAAACAAAGGATATATGACACAAGGGTGGCTCAGTAGTTAAGCGTCTGCTTTCGGCTCAGGTCATGATCCCAGGGTCCTGGGATCGAGCCCTGCATCAGGCTCCCTGCTCCGTGGGAAGCCTGCTTCTCCCTCTCCCACTCCCCCTGCTTGTGTTCCCTCTCTCGCTGTGTCTCTCTCTGTCAAATAAATAAAATCTTTAAAAAAAAAGAGAGACAGGGCGCCTGGGTGGCTCAGTTGGCTAAGCGACTGCCTTCGGCTCAGGTCATGATCCTGGAGTCCCTGGATCGAGTCCCGCATCGGGCTCCCTGCTCGGCGGGGAGCCTGCTTCTCCCTCTGACCCTCCCCCCCTCATGTGCTCTCTCTCTCTCATTCTCTCTGTCTCAAATAAATAAATAAAATCTAAAAAAAAAAAAAAAGAGAGAGAGACAAAGGAAATAAAGAGTGAGATAGTAGATTTAATCCCATCTGTATTAGTCACTAGAATAAATATAATTGGACTAGTTACTCCAATTAAAGCACCAATATTGTAAGACTTGTTAAAAAACAAACAAAAAAGACCCAACTATGTGCTGTTTAGAAGAGATGTGTGTTAAATATAAAGACCCTGAGAGGTTAAAAGTATAAAAGGACAGCAAAAGATATACCATGCAAACAGTAATAAAAAAAACTCAGGCAGCTTTCTTAACATCAGGAAAAGTAGATTTTGTGGCAGGAATATCACAAAGATGAATTAAAGAGGGACATTTAATAAGGAAAAAGGTTAATTCAACAGAAAGATAACCACCTTACATTTGTATTCATCTGATAATATAGCTTCAAAATATATGAAAAATGAATGAGATGATTGCTGTATAGTATTTCGAGGCGACTGGCTGGAGACCATTAAGAGGATTTTGATTGTTATCTCCATTACAGGTTTTCTACCATCCCTGCTGTCCCCTTGGCCAAAACAGATACTTGGCCAAAGGATGTGGGCATCCTTGCCCTGGAGGTCTATTTCCCAGCCCAGTATGTGGACCAAACAGACCTGGAGAAGTATAACAATGTAGAAGCAGGGAGGTACACGGTGGGCTTGGGCCAAACCCATATGGGCTTCTGCTCAGTCCAGGAGGACATCAACTCCCTGTGCCTGACGGTGGTGCAACGGCTGATGGAGCGCACGCAGCTCCCGTGGGACTCTGTGGGATGGCTGGAAGTGGGCACTGAGACCATCATTGACAAGTCCAAGGCTGTCAAAACAGTGCTCATGGAGCTCTTCCAGGATTCAGGCAACACTGACATTGAGGGCATAGATACCACCAATGCCTGCTACGGGGGCACTGCCTCCCTCTTCAATGCTGCCAACTGGGTGGAGTCCAGCTCCTGGGATGGTATGTGCTTCCCGAGACCTTACGTAAGACAGGAACTGGGTTAGAGGCTGAATCCTCAGTTTTGTTTCTCCATTTCCCCAGTGATTTCATCAGAGAGGGCAGGACAACTTATTCACACAGCTGCTGCTATCGTCAACAGCCACCATGCTGATGACCACTTAGACTTGCATAACTTCATGCCGTTCATTAGGTAGCATGTTCACATAGCCATTCATTCAGTCCTTCCAACAGCCTAGGAAGTGGGTGTTATGCCTGATCTAGAGGTGAGAAAATGGGGGATCTGGTATCTTACACACAGTGTGCGGCAGGGGTGGGACACAAAACCAAATCCAATATATTCCTATTTCTCATTAAGCTTCTCCTAAGCCTCTGAGAGACAGAGTTAAACACGTTTAGGTATTAAGGGGGAAACATCCTGGTAGAAATAGACCCAAAGAATCGCAGGATAAAAAAACAAAACAAAACAAAAAAAGAATCACAGGATAGACTATTACACAGAGTATTTATTCTCTTACTCCCTTGCCTGGCTACTAGGAAATTGTTTTTTTGCTTAACATATTTTTAAAAAGATTTTATTTATTTATTTATTTATTTTAAGGGGGGAGGAGCAGAGGGCAAGGGTCCTGGGATCGAGCCCCATGTTGGGATCCCTGATCAGTGGGGAGTCTACTTCTCCCTCTGTCCCTCCCCCTTGCTCATGCTCACTCACTCTCTCTCAAATAAATAAATAAAAATCTTAAAAAAAAACAAAAGAACGTGCCAAATTGTTCTTCAAGATGTTGTACTAAAGTACATTCCTATAATACATATTATCAAGCTTTCTAATCTTTGTCAATTTAATAAGGAAAAATAAGGATTTGTCTCTTTTTTCATTATAAGAAAGCTCCAGTATTTTTTAGGATGTTCACTGGCCATTTTCTCATTACATACCTTGGGGTTTTTTTTAATGAGACTTTTATAAATGAAGGAAAATAGTTTTTTGTTGGTTGTAAGTATTGTAAATACTTCCCCAGTTTGTCTGAGTTTGTTTCTGATAAAAAGTTTGAATTTTTGGATAGTCAAATTTACTAATCTTTTCTTTGACAGCTTCTAAGTACTTTTCTATAGTTTCCAAACTATATATATCTGTAAAATATATATATATATACATATATATATATATATATGTATATATATATATATATGTATATATATATATATAAAACAATACTTTTTTGTTGGGGTTGGAGTTGGAGTTGTTACAATTCTTAAAAGAAGGTTCTTAGGTTTCCATGAATTTGTGTTGGAATCCTGACTTTGAATCCTTATCTTACCATCTATTAGCTGTGTGGCTTAAGCCAAGTGACTTAAGTTCTTTGGGCCTCCATTTCTTTGTCCATAAAGAGGGAATAACTCTACCTGATATATAGGCTAATCGTGAGGGAAGGGATTTTTGTTTTGTTCACTGGTCTATCTTTAGTACCTAAAATTGTGCCTGGTTCACAGGAAGCACTCAGTCTACTTGAGATTTGGGTAGTGATCTCAAGTAGAGATAATTACTTCTTGTCTCTCATTACAGGTCGCTATGCAATGGTGGTCTGTGGAGATATTGCAGTCTATCCCAGTGGTAACGCTCGCCCCACAGGTGGGGCCGGAGCTGTGGCCATGCTGGTTGGGCCCAAGGCCCCTCTGGCCCTCGAGAGAGGTCTGTGGTAAACTGTGGAAATGTGATACCAAGAGACTGTTCACAGCAAATGCGTAGCTCCCAATCCCAAGTTGGCATACCCACTACACAGGGCTGAAGTATGGATTTGAGGATGATATCGCTTGCCTTCAAAAGGCTGGACTGGGGAGCAAAGGGCAGGGAGGAAGGGAATAGAGGGATCATCAAGGTTTCCTCTTCTGCACCATCACACATTGGGATAATGATGCATGGAATGAGTGACATTGATGCTGCAGATGAGGACCTTTAAGGAACTAGACTGGCAATTGAAGATGAAAGAAGATAAGTGGGTATAAGGAGAAAGGTTCTCCTTTGAGACTTTTGGCACCTATTCCAGATTTTGTTAAGGCCATATAGGTATGGAAAGGGAAATATAAATCTCATTTATATAAGAGCAACCATCTATTCAACTCCCTTTGAACATAGGAGGGATGTTGAGTGGGCTCAGACAGAAAAACCAGGAAACTGTTAGTACATGCCTCCCCATCATCCCTGCTCCATGGGGGCTGCATCATACCATCTCTGAATCTCTCCTTGTGCCTTGCCAGGGCTTAGAGGAACCCACATGGAGAACGTATACGACTTCTACAAACCAGATGCGGCTACAGAGTACCCAATAGTGGATGGCAAGCTCTCCATCCAGTGCTACCTACGGGCCTTGGACAGATGTTACACATTATACCGTCAAAAAATCCAGAACCAGTGGAAACAAGGTATGGGGCTCAGAGGGCAGAAAGTGGGGACTCTATTTCTAGGGGACCAAGAGGTGGTCCTAAAAGCTTAAGACAAGATTTCTTCTCTCCTTCAAAAAATGATCTCAAGAGAATTTCTTCATGTCCCCTTCCTCTTACACCCTTCCATGGATCTATGCTAAAGTCTATCTGGAAGCTTCCAATGCAAGTATGAAGCTGCCTCCAATTTGAGCTAAATGAAAGAAAGTAAACAATCTAGGACCAAAGCCACCAGTAGGAAACCAGTGGGTATCAGCCCCCTGAGGAGGTACTGTGGTGAGTCAGAGTAACCACATCCTACTGGGGCTAGGATTTGTTTCTGTTGAAGTCAGGAGTGATTTGACTCACCTTTTGTAGTTTGCTACCTTTTAAAGTCTGGTCGATGTTGAAAAATCTTATCTCTATTTTCAGTATACTAAAGTGTTAGTGATTTTTCTTTGGATGGTAATGTTACAAGTTAATTTTATTTTCACCTTTAGTTTCTGAGTTCTCCCACTAAGAAAATATGTACTGCTTTCATAATCAAAAAGGAAACAAACTTTATTTTAATAAAGTACAGAGTGATCTACTTTAAAAAAATAAAAGGGCTCTTACCTGCTTAACCATGGCCAGACGGGCATCTGTGATAGGCAGTTTCCAGTGTGAGAAAAGGCACGTGTGGAAGGTCCCAGAGCATGGATGCTTTAGGGGTGGCCTTAGGAGACACTTCTTGCCCCTTTCCACTGTGCTGAGAGGGATGCCACTCACCACTGCTGGCCCATACGGGTAAGCAGTGGACTTGGACTTCTCTACCTTCCATGCCCTGTAAATTTGCTATTGGCTAATTGCTCTCACCAGCTCTGTGTTCTGTCTGCATTCTAATTTTGCTCCGTAACCTCATGCAGAATTTGATTGGTGCTGCTTTGGTTCTCAGCACTAAGAGACAGTCTAGGGTGTCTATAGAGTCAGAGACATCAGAACCTAAATCCAAAGCCAGCCATTTTCAAGCTGGGTAGCCTTGGACACATGACCTAGCTTCATATTTTAGAGACTCTGTTTCCTCCCCTGAAAAATAGAGAAAGTAACACAACACCAGTTTGATTTGGAAGAATTATCTGTCATAAATGTTGGCAATAGTAGACAGGAAGAAAATGTTTGTTTCTTTCCTTTCTTTCTTTATAAGTAGAGTGCTTAGTAAAATCCTTGTAAAGTGAATGAACAAAACTTTCATGTGTTTGCTGGAGGTAGGAGCTGGTTTTCCGGGATGCCTCAAGTCACTCAGAATACTTAGGTCTTGGGGTGTAGGTCTAAATGGCTCATCTGCCATGGCACCTCCTCGCTTTCACACTTCCTCTTCCAGCTGGCATCGATCGGCCTTTCACTCTTGATGACTTGCAGTTTATGATCTTTCACACACCCTTCTGCAAGATGGTCCAGAAATCCCTGGCTCGCCTGATGTTCAGTGACTTCCTGTCAGACAGCAACCACACGCGGACCCCCCTCTATGAGGGGCTAGAGGCCTTCAGGTGGGTCCTCTTTGGGGAAACCTAGAGGCTCGTGAGGGCTGAGGAAGGAGGAGGGTTCCTCACTCCTTGAGTCTGTACCACCAGCCAACCCTGGGGGTGAGAAAAGGACAATCCTCCAACACAACAGAAATGACACCAAGTCTATACATGACTTATGGGGTTATGGTCTACATAGGGGCCCCCACCTTTTATCTCAGGGAGCACAGGGAGTTTGCCAGCACCTCTAGATCAAGTGGCTGGCTATCAGAAGCTTCAGAGAATAAGAAAAAGGGGAAAGGGAGTGTGGCTAAATCATTCAGTCGGGAAACATTTTATGAACATCAACTGTATGTCGGGCATCATACCAAACTCCAGGGACACCAAAATAAATGTGACTCCATGATCCCTGCCTCAAGGATCTTACAGTCTAAAAAAAAAAAGATCTTAGGGTCTATATGGACAGAAACACCTAGAAGCAAATAATCACAGTACAGGATGGCAACTTGGGAGCATCAAGCCTCATTCTCACTTGCCATTGTTGAATTAATGTCTGGCCTATTGCGTTAATTTCCCCCATCTACAAAATGGAGATAGTCCAGCTCCCCACCTTAGAAGAATCTGTTTATTGATGCATTACTCCAAGACATTTAGAAAAAAGAATCTTCAATACACAGTTCCCACTGGGAAGAAAATATTCCCTTTTCTTCTTAGTAGCTGTTTAGTTCAAGTTTTGGAATATTCTACCAACATCTGCCCCCACTACTAACTACTACTAACCCTGCCACTAACTAAAACATCAAAATGAGCACAAACACTACTTACAAGACCTGCCAAATGAAAGAAAATTCTAACATATACCAAAGATAATAGTTTAATATCTTTAATATATGGAGGTCTCACCGATAATAAAATAAACACCCTAATAGAAAAATGAGCAAAAGATATGCACCAGAAATTTCCTCAAAGAAGAAATGCACACGATCCCATTTTCAACTGTGCTTGCTCATTAGTAACAAATTTAAACAAGTTACCATTTTCCTTACATAGCCTTTTTAAAAATTAGAATACCCAGAATTGATGAGGCTCTGTGAAAAAGGACAACAGTGGAAGTGTAAATTGACACAAGGGCTTTGGGGAGAAATAGGAAAACACAAAACAAAGGCCTTAAAGATGTGCACACTTTTTGGTTCAGCAAATCCACGTGTGTGAGGGAACATGAAGAGTTTTAACTGGTGAGGACAGGAATGGGGAAATTGGTTCAAGTAGGGCACATCGTTTCATGGTCAATCATGCAGCCTTTAAAAATATTGCTAGAGAAGATGATTTAATGTCATAGAGAAAACTAGTTAGGGAAGCATGTTGAAGAGAATATAGAGCATGATTTTATTTTCTAGTTAACCTTATGAAAGCAGGGATGGATTCCACAAGAATAATTGACCTAAGGGCTCTCTCTGAATAGTAGGACTGTTAGTGACATTGTTTTTCTTTGTGCTGGTCTGTATTTCCAAATACTTTGTAATAAAAACATGTGCCTAAAAGTCTCTCCAGAAGCTGTTACTTTTCCCCCTTGCTGCCTCCCTCCCCTTCTGTCGTCTCTCACCTGGCTTGTGTCTCTGGCTGCCTCCAGGGGGCTAACGCTGGAAGAAACCTACACCAACAAGGACATGGATAAAGCACTTCAAAAGGCCTCCCTGGACATGTTCAACAAGAAAACCAAGGCCTCCCTTTACCTCTCCACTCACAACGGGAATACGTACACCTCATCCCTATATGGGTGTCTGGCCTCCCTTCTGTCCCAGTGAGTACTGCACCTAGCCGCCCCTTCTACCCCTCCACCCCATGGTTGTGGTCGGAGGGGTCAACCAAATTTGGTTCCTCTTCCGGTTCAGAAATTCTTAAGGAAGGAAAGATAATGAAAGAAACTTGTTTCAATGAATCATGGAACACTATATCTAAAACTAATGATGTAATGTATGGGGATTAACATAACAATAAAAAAATTAAAAAAAAAAAAGAAAGAAACTTGTTTCAAAGGTACATGTATAGGCAGATTTACCATCATTATTAAACAATGGTCTCCAAAGTGACGATGTATGATGTCAAGGAATGTGTAATATCTGCTTGGATGTAGCAAGCACATAATAGAACTTTGATGCATATTTTTATCTCATCCATTTGACATCTCTGTCCTTAGTAAAGCATGGTGGTTAAGAGAGTCTAGCTTTAGAATCCACAACCGAGGTTTAAATACCACTTACTAGCTTTGCTCTTGGAAAAATGCCTAACCTCTATGTGCTTCACTTTCCCCATCTATAAAACGTATGCATTAATAATACCTACCTTCTAGCATTTTGATGAGTGTTAAATGTGTAAAGGAATTAAAACACTAGTGCTCAGCAAGCGCTCAGATACTAGTTGTTATTTCTATTGATATTCTATTTTCTGGGTTTTGTAAGGAAATGCTTGTACTATAGTACCTGCGCATAACAGGAGATATATATATGAACTCAACAAATGATTACTGATGAGGGGATGATAAAAAAAGGTAAAACTGCTGAAACATCACCAGAAAACATGGAAGCCTTGAAGTGGTCTGACCTCCAAACTTCAGAGTTTACGGAATTCGTCTTGTCCTCATCGGTGGCGAGAAGCTCCTTTTATACGCCAAATTCTGTTATGCTCAATGTGCCTTCTGTATCTCGGATTTTAGCCACTCTCCTCCTGGCAAGTTTTCTTCTTTCTAGGTCTATACCCAGGGTCTTCCAAAAGCCCCTCTTTGTGCAGAGTGCCTGGAGCCCATTTCTACTTGCAAGAGGTTGACTAGATTGGGGCGATAGGTTGGTGGTTTATTTGAAAGGCAGACTATAATGCCAATGTGCTTCTTGGGTTTCTTTCCCCACAGGTACTCCGCCCAGGACTTGGCTGGCTCCAGGATTGGGGCCTTCTCTTATGGCTCTGGCTTGGCAGCAAGTTTTTTTTCGTTTCGAGCATCCAAGGATGTTTCTCCAGGTGAGTCCTGTCTTTCTATCAGGCACTTCTGGTAAGATTCATCGGGTAAAAGAAACCACTCTCTGCCTCACCACTACTGAGGCTCCCATCTGGACAGAATTATGTTGTGATTAAGAACAAAGGAACTCCCTGAAGGGATTTAAGCAATGGAGTCAGTTTGTCTAATTTATGGAGTTGAAGCATTTGCCTGGCTACTACCTGAAACTAGATTGAAGAGAAACAAAGGTGGAAGTGGGAAACCAGTCAGGTTGTTCCAGCAAAAAGTCCAGGGAGGAGGGAGTTAATGGCCCTTTGGTTACAACTGGTTAAAGGGAAGTTGATGGATTTGAAATTTTCAATAACCGTCTGTGGATTATTTTATGTCAGATATGATCGAGGGTGCGCACCTAAGCACTCTGTGGGACATTCCTTGACTAAAAGAGTGTGTCTGCCAGTCGGTTTCACTAACATTACGTTTGCTGACCTCTATCATTTCTCGACATTCCAAGCCACACACAGTACCTTCTTCCTCCAGGGTTCGAGCCCCCACAGAACCTGGCTCTCTATCGGACTCGTGATTGGTAGCAATGATAATGACAGTCAAGTAGATTTAACAATCTTGCCTTTGGGTTTCCCAGGATCCCCCCTGGAGAAGCTGGTGTCTAGTATGTCAGACCTGCCACAACGCCTTGCCTCCCGGAAGCGTATGTCTCCTCAGGAGTTCACAGAAATAATGGACCAAAGAGAACAATTCTACCATAAGGGTAAGAAAAAGGACGAGAAGAGAGGAGAAGGAAAGAGAGCCAGGGATTCATCAGAAGTCTGGACTACAGTGGGCCAGGGCGAAGACATCTATGAGATATGATTGGGAGAAAATCCGTTAGGTCCAAAGGGGCAAGAATTGGGTGGGGAAGCAGAAGGCAGAGTGGAGAAGAGGTGGGAAGCAGCATGTAGCTTCCCAGTATAGATTGTAGCTAACCACTCAAAACAGGATACTGGACAATGCAGTCCCAAGGACATCAGACCTGTGGTCTTGAAAACTGCTCTCTATGCAACAATGGAAAGAGCCCAGACTTTGGAGCTAGATATTCAAATCTAAACCAACCTGTGACACTCAGTAACTCTTTATCTTTGGGAAAATTATTGATGTTTTCTCAGTTGTCTTATTTCTAAAATCATACCAGCTTTGCAAGATTGCAAAAGTGATTAAATGAGTTAATGTACATAAATAAGTTATCGACAGCCCACCTGCCCCCTTTCCCTACCGAACATAAAAACAAAATATTGCCCAATGGGGGGCCTGGGTGGCTCAGTGGGTTAAGTATCTGCCTTCGGCTCAGGTCGTGATCCCAGAGTCCTGGGATCGAGTCCCACATTGGGCTCCCTGCTCAGCAGGGAGCCTGCTTTTCCCTCTGCCTCTCCCCTGCTGGTGCTCTCTCTCTCTCTCGAATAAATAAATAAAATCTTAAAAAAATATTGCCCCAAAAAGCAACAAAGGAAAAGGAGACAAAAGCTGATGTTATGACTGGAGAGACCAGATGGTGGTTTTAAAACCAATACCAAACAAAAGTTATTTTCTCAAGCAAGACTTGGGACACATGGCTTGCAGTGTGGTCTGAAAGGGAGACAGAATACACGGAACTGGGAATGTTCCAGAAAACCTAGGTCTAGTAGTCATCCATCTCCTCTGGAACAGGGACACCTTAGGGTAAAGAGGAAAAACAATTAAAATAAAAATAGGACTTCTGAGATAAACATTGATGGACAAAGAACAGAAATACTACAATGAATCTGAGCCAGAGAACTTAGGGCTAGGAAGGAAGTGTCTATTAGAAGACAGGAAGCTCTGATGTATACATACCTCAAGCCAAGTACCATTGGCAAGAGGACATGATGAGGACTTCAAGAGAGGAAGGTCACGTTTACTGTAGGAAAACGTCATACTCCTTTTTTTTTTTTTTTTAAAGATTTTATTTATTTATTTGAGAGAGAGAATGAGAGAGAGAGAGAGCACATGAGAGGGGGGAGGGTCAGAGGGAGAAACAGACTCCCTGCTGAGCAGGGAGCCCGATGCGGGACTCGATCCAGGGACTCCAGGATCATGACCTGAGCCGAAGGCAGTCGCTTAACCAACTGAGCCACCCAGGCGCCCGGAAAACGTCATACTCCTATAGTAAAATCTCTCATAGCCAAGGCTTATGTACTAGATCCAAGATGGCTGCTTCTGGTTCTTGGGCTGGTCCAGGGCTCTGCTGGGGATGGGACAGGTGGCCTCACAGCCAGGAGAGCTTCATGGTGAAGGCATCCCTGGCACTCTTTTCTCTTCCCCAACCGCTTTGTAAGTATTGCCTCTTCTCATTCCACAGTGAATTTCTCACCACCTGGCGACACGAGCAGTCTTTTCCCCGGCACGTGGTACCTAGAGCGAGTGGATGAGCTATATCGCCGCAAGTACGCCCGGCGACCAGTCTAAAGGTGGTAAGTGACGTTTTGCAGGGTGGGTGGCATCAAGTTTGTCCTCTGGGTAACAGATGCAGTTCCGATAGTGTACCCAGGCCAGACAGGGTCTATAGATCCGAAGTGATCGTGGGTGGGGAGTTTGTACGAGGACCACCCAGAACTGGTGGGGCTCTTTGCCCAGGAAAGACAAAAGCTGGTGGAGGGGCACGTTTTTAACTCTGGAATGTGAAAAAAAGTCAACTTGTTTACCTGACCTGCTGGGGATAGGAAGCTTCCCTAGAAACATGATAGAAACCAAATTGGCATCTGTGAGGGGAACCTACAGAACCCATTCCTCCAAAGGGGGGGAGGGTAGGAACAAAGATGAGTGGCTTCAGAAAAGATATCTACAGATTCATGAAGAAACACGGTGTTGGGGATTCTGTTGGAGCCAGAAGCCTTGGTTGGGGGGGGGGGGGGCTCGCCAGGTGGTTCCTCCTGGGGAATAGCAGTGAGGTTTGGAAAGTCAGTGAAGGGGGGCGGGGGGAGGAGAGAAGGGTTTCTTGCCAGAGGACTGACTGACTGAGGGGGAGATGGAAGACTTCTTGGGGTTCTTTTTAAAGGAGAATCAAGTATTCAGAAGGAGACTCTTAGGGGCACCTGGGTGGCTCAGTCAGTAAAGCCTTCGGCTCAGGTCCTGATCCCAGGGTCCTGGGATTGAGCCCTGTGTCAGGCTCCTTGCTTGGCCGGGAGTCTGCTTCTCCCTTTCCCTCAGCCACTCTCCCCTGCTTGTGTGCTTTCTCTCTCTCTGTCAAATAAATAAATAACATCTTAAAAAAAAAAAAAAGAATCAGAATCTTACAGTTCATGGACTTCAGTTTATCTTCCAAGTTGCTAAAATAAGCAGAATGGAGGAGTGAGAAGCCATTTCTTCAACAATCCATAAATCTCAACAAATACAGTCCCCAAATACTTCCTTTCTGTGTGTGTGTGTGTGTTTATTGTTTCCCTCCTTTGGTAGATGAAGGGTAGAAGGTTTGCCAAGGGCGGGATGTGGAGCTAGGGAAGAGGAGGAAGTCCACGGGTAAGGGAGATACCCAGATAAAGCAGGAAAACCACAGGATATGCGGGAAGCCCTCAGTTCACAGCACTTGGCCTCCTCTGCTGGGATGTTAGGTGCTCAGCAAGGTGGACAAGGGGCCTGACCGTCCGGGGCTGCAGGTGTGGTTGGACTGCAAGCTCAGCACCCAGGGCCACAGACTTGGACACTGCCCCAGAGTTGTTTGTTCACTTGCTTGAAATAGGATTCTTAAGGGCAAGTCAATGGCAAAGAGGAAGCAATTAGATGTGTCAAGCTATTCAGTCATCAGAAGGAGAGAGAAAGAGTGACAGACAGAGAGAAATTTGGGATTTTCAAGGGAGAGTTTCCAAATCAGGCTCCCTCCCTCTCATGGTCCACAAGCATCGTACCTCAGAGGAGGAAAGCTGGGGCTCCTGTCCTGTCTCATCCTGATAGCTCACATGAGCAAGGAACCCACAACAATGAAATTTTAAGTGAATGAAAGGTTTTCTGTCAGCGTGGCCCTCTGTGGAGCTGTCTCTTCACTGTCCAGCCTGTCCAGCCTGCTCTTCTGTCAAGCAGATTGTGTCACGGGGCCCCTGCCCACCTCTCTTGGCTCCTGTGGCATTGGGCACAGGTGGCTCAGGCGTCCAGGCGTGGAGCTGGCAGGCAGCGGAGCCCCCCAGACCTCATGATGCAGGCAGGAGAGCCCCTCTGCATAGCCTTACCTCAGACAAGACACAGGCACTGGGAGCAAGGGCGGAGGGATGCCCAGGATGAGACTCACACTGAATGTCCTTCTTTTGTCTCTTCAAATTCTACAGACCATGGTTCCTGGGAAATCTACACTAGCAGAGTTTCTGCTCATGGATCATATTTTAAAAAGCCCATTTTTAGATGGAAATGGATTGGATTGGACACCGTAGTCCCCAGAAGCAGTGGCCTTGGAGAGTGAGGGGCCGTCCTTAGTGGTCCTTCCTGCCTTTCTTTGCTGCAGTCACTGTCCTAGGCTAACGGTGGCGCAGGGGTCCTCTCTGGAAAAGCGGATGCGAAGAAGGCCTAGCCCAGAATCACTGCCCTCCGGAACTGGGAAAAAAATCCAGATAACTTTGCCTATCCTGTTCCCTTGTGGCCATTATTATCATTATTAGATTTTTGTGCTGTTATATCTCTATTCCTTTCTTAAGGTTTTTGGTCAATTTCTAGGTGTTGTAGCAAGTATTAAACCCACATAACACAATGCAACAGTTAGAGAAGGAGGCAATCCCTCGTTGTATTGCTTGGAAACTGGAGCACCAAGCACGCACCGCTGACATGCCGAGGAGACTGCCGGACCCCCTGGCTCTGAGGGCCCCACTCTTCCTGACGCCCCACCTGCCCCCACCGCTGTGAAACCACTGAGCGCTCACCTCACACACCCCTCCCCCATCCCATTCCATTCTCCAAGAAGCACAGGGGAACAAAGTTGGGGACACACAGCCTCTGTGCCCAGCTTCCTTCCCTGATCTAAAGACGCCACCTGTAGACCGGGCCAGAAATACCCTCAAGGGCAGCCACAGCTCCTTGGTCAGGCCTTGCCAGTGTTCTCTGGGCAAATAGACACAAGGCAGAGGTTAATGCAGCCTGCTTTTGACTCCTCCAGCCAAAAATGAGAGTTTTGATACCTAGCAGGCAATTCTTCTGCTAGAGATTGATTTGTCTCCCCTGGGTTAGGGCACTGCCTTTGCTAGGACCCTCTTATAAAGTAGCAAGGGTTCAGGGGGGTGGGAATTGAGCCAGGGAGGGGTCTGGGAGGGGGAGGGAGGGTACCAGGTTTTTTAAAAAGCTTCCTCAGCTGTCCCGCTTTGCAGGAGAGAAGCTGGCTTCCTTTGGTGGGGAACAGGGCTGGCTGGGAGGGGGATACTAGGGGTGATGGAGCACAGGGCACATGGGAATGAGACGCAGAGCCAGCCCACTTCACTGCTTGCCCAAGGCTGTTCATGTCCCCACACTCACCAGAAAATCCGAGCTAAACCCCGATTTGAGCAGCTAATACAGCATCGGCAGCCCTCTCTCCAGGTGTGTGCTGAGCTCCTCCTGTTCCACCAGGTGTAACTCTCTCTGCTGGCCCCTCTCTGCCGGCCCTAGCTGCCTGCTCCTCTCTGCAAGCTGTCTGGAAGCCCTTAGTCTAGATGGCATTCCTGCTAGACAACATAAGCCTTTCGTAAGATCTCCGGAGCGGCATCTGTAGTCCTGGGCAAAAGCCCCTACCCACCAGAGTTCTTGAGATAAGAGTCTCTGGGCCTTGCCTTCTACCCATACGGAGTGCACTGTGGGGTCTTGGTGCTGAAACTACCTCCATTGGCCTTAGCAACCAGGACTTCCATCTCACCCAGTGCCTCCACTCAGGAGTCATTTGGACACCATGTGGGAGTGGGAATAAAAAGATTTGACAACGAGGATGTCAGGGTGCTGACCGGTTGAATGGATGCTGCCCGTGCCCCCAGCCCTGGCTCAACTTGAGGCACTCAGGATGCCATTGGTCCTTGCCTCCACCGCACAGACAGAGGTCCCTGGCCCCGCTCAGGTCCCCTTCTTCACCAACTTTGGTACGGAGCCCTGGGCCTTCCTCTGGCAGCTCTGGGAGCACTTCATTGAGATGGATTCCTGCTGGCTGTTGAACAAAGCCCTCCCCCCTACGGAAAGACAACATAGGAGGGAAGGGTTTCTAGTTGCCCCGTCCCATGGTTACCCTCGGGACTGCTCCTGCCATTTGTTTCTTTGTCCAGATAACACTGGCAGGTAAAGAATTTCCCTGTAGGGGCGCCTGGGGGTTTCAGTTGGTTAAGGGACTGCCTTGGGCTCAGGTCATGTTCCTGGGGTCCTGGGATCGAGCCCCGTGTCGGGCTCCCTGCTCGGTGGGGGGTCTGCTTCTCCCTCTGTCCACTAGTGCTCTTTCTCTCTCTTAAGTAAATAAATAAAAATCTTAAAAAGAAAGAAGAAAAAAAAAAAGAATTTCCCTGCGGAGGCAAGAAATTGCCCTGGCTGACTTGGAGGAAGAAAGAGGATGAAGGGAACACTAGATAAGGGCACTGAGCCACGTTATACTCGTCTTGAGCCAGAGTGCGTCACATGTTGTATTAAACCGGACGTGAAGAATGGCCAGCCCACTGTTTCCATCACTGAATTGCCGGCACAGCTCTGCGTCTCAGCCGAGGTACACTGGTCCACGGCAGGACGTTGCACTCTAAAGTGAGGTGTGGCCGAAATGCCACAACCCGCAGAGCAACACTGAGGAAACTCTGTGGGGCCCCAGCTGGATTGTAAGAATCTTGCCCTTTCTGATCTGGAGGTTATGTGGACAGCCGCGGGACAGGGGGATGCAAAGAAACTGTCCCAGGCCTTCTCAGGCCACCAAGGCTAGGAAGCTATTTGGACATGCTCAAGTAACTTGACCTCCCACAACTTGTTCTGACCATGAGCATCGAGTATGATGTGTCCAGAGAATTTTGGAGAAAGAGGCTGAGAGACCGAATATGGAGCTCAAATTTTAACAGAATTTTTAACTCCATCAGTCTCAGCCTGTTTTTCTAGGATCAGAGGCCTCAAGGGATGGGCTCCTTAGTGCAAGGGGTTCAGTGAGAGACTGAGGGAGACCTGCTGTCCACTTTCAAAGGGATGAAGATATGCATGTTCACCAAGTGCCTTGGGCACTTCCTATAAACCACGTTTTAATCCCTTCAATCATCACCGGAGCTCTGAGGCACCCCATCCCTCTTACTGATGAGGAAACAAAGGTTTAGGAGAATTAAACATTCCTTGAAAGGCCTCCCCCTTCCAGGTCTGCTATAGCCAGGCCAGAACACACCTGTTCTCCGAGAGCACTGCAAACACGCTGCAGCCGCTAATTCCTGGTGGTTCTCACGGACCTTTTGTTCAACCACAGCACAGAGACCAGAGTGGTGGGTTCACACCCGCCAGTGCCCATCAGCTGCCCTGGTCCAGCCTTCTTGGTCCAGTCAGGGGTCTCAAAAGCAGATGCTACTCTGCCCAAGGTAGGGATGGATCATCCCCTACTAATGGGGGGAGAACTCGCAAAAGGTGAAATCCTTAGGGTCAGTGAGTGCCATTCTGTCATGTTTCAGGAAAATCATCTTTTTTTAAAAAAAAAGTCAACTAATATTCTGTCCAACCCATACCGAGCTGGCCTTGTGAAATAGGCAAATATTCTCATGCTTTATACCTTAATGCACTTTCTCTCCCTTATGAACCTTCCAAACATCTCAGACACCATCCTCCGCTCAAATCACTCCTCTGGACTCAACAGAATTCATACACACCCCACCACACCCAGGGGCCTATGTGCTGTCCCTCCCACCAAATGGAGAGCTTCTTTGAGAACAGTCTGAGTTTTAACCCTCCTCTTGGGCAAATCACCCAGCCTGGTGGCTGGCATGAAGTGCAGTGCATCTTTGCTGATGTATTAATGTGCATGTATATTCCCAGATGGAAGGGATCTGAAACACCACAGGAATCTGAAATACTGAGTCATGTTCCTGTAAAAATGCCTCTGAACAATCTGAGACAGACAAGAGGGATCCCTCTTCTGAGCACACACCCAGGCATGCTCTTTGCCCATCCCCATCTCCCTCCACACCCACACCCTCCTGCAGCGGCACATGGCCCGCGGCTGCCCTCTGGTGGCTCTTCAGGGTAATAACAGAGAAACGCAAGGACATTTGGGATAGGCTCTTCATTGGGTGGTTATCACGGCACTACAGGGGTCAGTCAAGGTCTGCAGAGTAAGCAGCGTCAGCCTAAGGAATGTGGATCTCCTCTGTTGATCACAGTGGGCAGGATTCTTCAGAAACCTCCCCCTGCCCCGCCCAAGCTTAGAAGTGGAACTGGAAAGCCTCAGTCACATGCTGCTTCCATGTTTCCAGGCTGGGCAGCAGGGAAGAGATGCCCATGACGTGCCAGGTCTCCCCATCTGACACCACCGAGGTCTGGTAGGACAGCAGCTGCACGCCTGCCTCTGCCAGGAGGCCTGGAAGTAGATAGGAAAACCGCAGGTTGGCACAGGGCACAGGGGAAGAAGCAAGAGGCTGGGAGCGGGGTAGGAAGACTTGGACCCCTGTGATCAAAGTTGCAATGGGGGGTGATGGTCTCAGAATCAACGAGCGAAGAGATGGAACAGGGCACCTGCCCAGCTTCCCTCACTATTCCGAGACTCTGTAGGAACACCCTGACGGTCAGGCCAGGCGGGGAAGGAATGATCCAGACACAAATTGCTTAGAGCAATCTCCTGACTCGCTGGTCGTCAGTTTCATCCAGACCAAGAGCAAAGGAGAAAAGCAGGGGAAAGTTCCTCTGGTCAGCTGGCAAGGATGGTGAAATTAGGCCTTTTGAGGTCTGGACACATTCTGCCAAACCTGCAAGTGCTCCAAAACTCCCAGGGGCCTGAAGCCAGGGTCCTGGGGCAGGTCCCAGATGTCCACGACTGCCAGAGCGGACGCCCTGACGTGCTTTGTGGCAGTCAGGCTGGCCCCCAGGGCCTGCGGTCGGAAGAAGGAAACCTGCACTCAAAGGCTCGGAGTTCCTGGGACACAGCCCTACGGGCAGGTCCGCACTGTGTGCTTCACGATGGCGAGCAGGCCAGTTAATAGGGGCTCTGCCACCTGCGATAAGGCGCTCTCCCTCTGAACTCTGTATCCCTTTCCCAAATGTTCTGGAAACTGGCATGACAGACCCTCTGTATGCTGCAGATCCAGAAATGCCCCGAGGGATGGAGCGGGGCTAAAGTAGGCAAAGGTCCATGGAGCCCAATCCCAGGAGAGACCCCCTCCCCTGCCACACACACACACACACACACACACACTCTCTCTCTCTCTCTCTCTCTCTCACCCCTGCTTCAAGGACACAGGCAAGCCCCACAAGAGCCCTCCTCACCAATCATGGTGGGTAGCATCACAGGATTAGACGGCTGAGCCCGGAACAGGAGCAAGGGCAGGCCCCTGCGGAGAGGCACTTCTGGTCTGAAGACGGCTCCGTTGAGTGCCTGCAGCACAGGCGTGGTGCCCTGGACCAAGCCCACAGCCTGGTAGGGGGCACCTGTCAGGGCCACCGTCAAGAGGCCTTCCCCATAGCCCTGCTCCCCTGGCACAGAAGGGTTGTGGGAGGTGGTTACCTGCAGGGAGAAGGTAAAGAGGCACAGTTATGCCATCCTCTGTGTCCACCTAACAGCCAGTTTGGAGGGCTGCAGCCCGGTCAACACGCTCAGCAATTCAGGGCCAGAGAAGAGGGCAAATGGGCCAAGCCTAGTGCGCCTGAGCCTTCGCTTCCTGGGACAGGCCATGGCCTCCCTCAAGGGGGGGCCAGGAGAGGTCTGCCAGGGACAGGCGGAGGCTGGGAGCCGGGAAGGAGGAGGGAGGGAGGCTGGCCTGCCCCAGAGGCCGACCCAGCCTGGTCTCCTCCTGCTCACTGCTTCCTGAACGCAGTCAGTGGCCTAGTGGAGGGGGGAGCGGAGGAGGGGAGACAGGGGAGCTCGGCGGCCCATCGCTCCTGGCAGCTCACACTGGCTGAGAGACGCAGCCTGTGATCTACAAGGGGAGCCAGAGGGGGAGACACCGAAGGGTCGGCGTGAGGGCAGCAGAGGCTAAGAGGACATGCTGCTAGCTTCCAGAGGGGGCGGGCTGATCAAGAGCCTGGGCGCTGTGGTAAACAGAGCCCTGATGGAGTCGGAAGCCGCGCGTGCCGGGCCGCCTCCCCGCCTCCGGCCGAGACGCGGCCCGGCTCCTCCTGCTCCCCAGCGGCAGAGTGCGGGTGCCCCCGCCGCGCGTGCACAGCGCGCTTGCACACAAAGCACTTGCACGGGCATGTAGTTCACGCGTAGCAACGCTCAGAGGAAGGCGCTATTTCCGCTTGGCGGATGGAGAAATTCGGGCTGCTTGTCACGGGTGGGCGGTGTCAGCAGCAGGATCTGCACCCAGGGCCCCCACTCCATGAGCAGGGCTGGGAGCCTGCTCTGAAAAGGCAGGGACAGAAGGACCGTGCCGACAGGAAAGGCAAGGGGGGCAGGGGGACACGCACATTGAGGCCGGCCTCTTTCACCAGCAGCTTGGCGTTCACCAAGTTCACATCAGCCTGATGGGAAGTGTCTTTCAGGAGGCCGACAATGACCGCGGGGCTTAGGCAGTTGCCAGCGTTCTTCAGGGATGTTCCTGGGGACAGAGAAACTACCATAAGGTGGCTGTTTGCTGAGCAACACGGGAGCCAGCAGATCACGGACCCTAGCTTCCGGTCACGGACTCCTCACTGCCCTGGGGGCGCCAACCCCAACCAGCTCGGGGCAGTTCCGCTTCCTCTGGAAGGCAGAGAGCCAGTGACCCTCCGGTTCCCTGCCTCGTTTCCTCTGGGCATCCCCCCACCTCTGACCTGGCCTATCACAGGCAATGCCCAGGGTCTCACCGCCCCCGAGCTCCCCCCCAAGTGAGCAGATGCCCAACAGGCCATAGGGAGGACAAGCCTCCGCATGGTTTAGGGAACTAGAGCCTTCCCCAGTCTCTCAACTACATCTGCACAGGCTGGAGCCAGTGCAAAAGTGGCCAGAGCCTGCCCAGTCCCTGAGGACAGACACCTCGGGCGCTGTCTTCGTTCCCGCTCTCCAGCTGAGCAGAGGCTCCCAAGGACCACCAGCTTGCCCGAGGACCAGCCTCGCTATGTCACAGAGCACAAACTGTCCCACCCTCTGGTCTAGCACAGCGCCCGGACTCTCACTTTACATGTGAAGAACCCAAAGCTCAGAGAAAGGGAAGTCACTCAGGTCAGCGACAGGGTCAGACCCAGAATCAAAGGTCCCGTCGCTTAATCTGGGACTCCCTCCACCTACCCGTTGCCTCTCCCATGAAACTCTGTCTCTCGTGGAGGTTTCTCTTGTGCCCAGAACATGCACATCTTAAAAATACTATATAAACGTGATTTGTGAAAATCACATATTTCCCAGTGATTTTCTGTACCTCTCCCTCTGTTCCCACTGGGTAGCAACTGAACTCCATGCAGACAGAACGTGGGACATGCAGTCCCAAGGACCAGGGTCAAGTCATTTCCCAGCCCCTCACTGTCTGTGACCTGCTGCAGACACAATCCTCTTGCCCTCTCTCTGCAGTGTCCCCAGCTCACCCTGTGTTACCACCTGGATGGTCCCTTTGGGGGATCCAGCCCAGGCTCGCATCAGGGTCCCCAGAGCTTCGGCCAGACCAATCCAAGGCTTGGTATGCGGAGAGAAGGCACTCGTAAGGGCCTGGGCATTCACCTGCACAGAAAGGGGGAGCAGAGCCAAGGTCAGGAAGAGGCAGGGATCCTAAACACAGCTCCACCTAGAGAGCAGAAGGCACAGGGCCATCCTTGTTTGAGTGCCTGGGGGTGGGGAGCGTGGAGACAACTTCCATCAGCCACCAACAAGACAATGACTTGTGCCTTTAGCTTGGGAGAGCTGTAGAGCCAGAAAAGAGCACAAAAGGCTAAGACCATTGCAAATTGCCAGAAGGGGGGAAAAGGCATTTCTCCCACCTACTGAACTGTGCCTGCCTCACCCCCTCCACGGGAGACTGGGTTTTCCTGTGCTGGGGAAGGGTCT
The DNA here is from genome assembly GCF_964656455.1 of Halichoerus grypus. Taxonomy (NCBI): domain Eukaryota; kingdom Metazoa; phylum Chordata; class Mammalia; order Carnivora; family Phocidae; genus Halichoerus; species Halichoerus grypus. Next base: position 88,512,477 of record NC_135716.1, read on the forward strand.
GGACAGCACAATAGGAAGGTGGGTCTCTGACGTAAGATGGATGTTGAGTCACGGATCACTGGGACCTACGGTAGGTCTCTCCAAGGTGACTTCCTTTTTACTTTATACCTCAACTAAAAAAAGAAAGTGAGTGTTTACACTGTCATTAATCACTTTGACCAAATAGCACAGTTTATAAAGCTGGACTCACATACTCTTAACGATCCTATCACTCTTCAAACGGCCCATGGGGAGTCCACCAGGAGGCATGCTGGGCAGCCGAGGGGGACAAAAGCCACATGTCCTTCTAAAGTTGTAAGTCTAGGGTCTGGACAGCTGGATCCCCACCAGGGGCTTGGTAACAAAGCCAGCTTGTCGCCAGTCAAAACTGCAATTCCATTTTGTGGTTCATGATGGTCTGGCTTCGAATTAAGTCTTGGCCACTTCTGTGAGTCAGCTTGTAAAGAGAACCAAAGGATCTAAGAAGGATTTAATTCGAAACACAGGGTTTGATACGAATCAAACAGGCTGCCGACGTTGGAAATGGCCATGAGGCAGGGCTTCCCAGCAGGCCCTTCTGCGTGGCCGGCCGCCTGGCTCGAGGGCTCCCGCAGCGGGCTCCCCCTCTCCTCTCCAGAAGGACACAGAAAAGAGCAGCAGTGAACCAGGAGGTGGGACGAGGGCAGGCCAGCTGCTGGGAGCAGAGATGAAGGGCGGCGCGCCAGTGGGCTGGGCTGAGGCTGCAGCAGGTGGAAGCAAGTGCCCTCCAGGCAGCCCCCGGGGAACCCGCCCTGAGGTGCCCACAGCAGGTCAGGAGAACCAACGGAAGGGCTTCGAGAGTCAGGTGCCCTTGAGCACCAACCTGATCCTAATGTTCGTCTGTGTCTAAGGTTACGACAAAACTGAACTGGAGAGGATGCAGAGAAGAATTAGGGAGAGATTTCCCATGTGACACAAATGTCTTTCTTTCCAAAAGCCTACTGCAGGACAACCAGCCACTTTGGGTGGACACTGAAATTTGCCCAAGTGTAACGACTTTGACCAAGAGATTTTACCTCTGCTAGAAGATGGGAACAGTCTGGTTCCATCTGATGGGGCTGGTGGGAAGGAGTCCCCTTCACGAAGAGGCCTGGAATGCCACCACTAGCTAGTGACGCCACGGTAATTCCCGAGGGCTGCAACACTGAGGGCGGAGGCGTGCCCGGCACAGGGCCGCGGAGGGAAAGGCCCAGCCTGACTGGCCAGCACTGGCCACGGCCCAAGCCTCGGCCTCGGTCCCAGCGTGTCACCTGGGGAGAGCTGCTCAGAAGCCAGAGGTGCAAAGGGACTGAGAAAGTGTCCCCCACTCTGAGGAGCCAAGAGACGCAGAACAAAGAGGGGAGAGACACACAGATGGAGAGGCCAAGCGTTATCATTGTCGTCGACTACCATCCTGTGGCTGCCACCAGGCGGGCGCTGAGGGGTCCTTCAGAGGAGGAGCTGCTCCCTTCCTCTCTCAGGGTGTAGAAGGCAGGGTGGCCCGGAGAGCTGGCCTATCAAACCAGGACTGGCAGGCCGAACAAAACACCCTGTGTCTCTCCTGCTGCGGCTCTGTCCTCAGCAATGAAAATCCCCAGCAGAGGGTCAGACAGGAAGGTTGGGGACCGGCCCTGGCCCTGCCCCTGCCTTGTAAGCTGCCTCTCTCCTAGAGTAGAGCCACACGAGCTGCAGAGAAGCTTACATCCTGGCTTGTTTGTCCTCAGAGAATTCGGAATTTAAAGATACAAACTCAGGAAATCTTAGTAACAAGAGAGAATGTGGTTCATTGCAAAAGGGTTGACACTGGGCTGGAGAGGCCAAGCAAGTCTTTGTGAAGGGGTTGCAAGCCCCCTGAAAGACAGCTATGCTTTCCTTATTCATCTCTGTGTCCCCCAAAGGGCTATGACAGCATGGGGTACCTTCTGGAGCTTAAGGAACATCCGAAGATTAAATGAAGGAGGCAGGCCTGGAAGTGTAAGTCAGGTTAAGCTTGGGGGAGAAACATGCCAGGAAGGGCCCAGTGTGAGCTACGACAAGACGTAGGGACATTAGGCCATGATTTGAGGACAGAAAGGGGGCCTGGAGGGTTCACTCTGGGGGTGGGGATTCGCCCTGCCCAGGGGTCTAAGATGGACACAGTAAAAGGAGCGCTCAGGTCCAGGAGGTGAGAGAGGGCCCTGACAGCCTTCTCCACAGACCGGTCCCCCAGCCACCGCTCCCCATGGCATCCAGCATCGCCCAAGCCACACTCCTTCATTCCCAAGTCATGTGGAGAACAAAAGAGCCTTTCTCTGGAGCCTGGAGCCTGGAAAGAACCACAATCTCTGCAGCAAGGCTACACTGTCGCAGGGCCGAGCCGCCTCCCTGCCGCTGGCCCGCAGCGAGAAAAGCTAGGGACAGGTGGTTCCTGTCGCCCCACCCGGAGGGCTGGCTCCAGGGGAGTCCTTATCTCCTGCTCCCAGGGCTGAATCTGGTCAGCACACCACTGCTCCCCGGAACTGTCACCATCCCCCGCCCTGCTCCGCCCTCCGCCCTCCGGGCCCCAGCCCCACTTGCCCATACTTACCACGCCCGCTAGAGATTTCCCCTTCACCATGTCCACAAACTGGATGGCGATCTCCTCCCCGCAGCGGCTCTGGGCCTCCTTGGTGCTAGCGCCCAGGTGGGGGCAGCTGATGACGCTCTCGTGGTCCACCAAGGCTCGGTCCCGTGGTGGCTCCTGCCCAGAAAGAGACACCTCTCGGTTGGCTGCCCAGGGAAGTTGGAAGAGAGGAGGGCAGGGGTGAGGACACCTTCTACTTCGGTTTTGCCAGGGACGTCACGGGTTTCGACAACCGGCTTCCTCGTCAATGTCCCTTCACAGCAGAGTAGACAGAGCTATGGATGGGATTCGCCTCTCGGCTCCCCCTGCCTTTGGGTAAATCTGCATCTCTCTGAGCCTCGACTTCCTCATCTATAAAATGGGTTAATACTACCCACCTTATAATACCTTGTGCAGACTGAGCACCAGTAACACAGGAGGTTCTCAGCCAGTGGAAGCTACTGTTTCTGTTACCGGTTTTTCCCTCGAACTCCACCTCGCCCCTGAATCCTTCCAGCACTTACGGTTGGCTCCGCACGGCATCAGACTCTTTGCAGGCCCTCTGCACAGCTGTCCCAACCTGGCTCTCAGCACGACAGGTGGGCCACCTGAGCACCTCTGCCCACCCTCCAATGTCCTTTCCACCCCTTCTGCTCACTGAGCACAAGGTACTCCCCTTGGGAAGGTCACTCAGGCCCCTTCTCTGGCCACCTGGGCCTGTGAGTGCTGTCCGCATAGTAGCAAGTGCCAAGAGAAGACCAGAGACAGACAGGGGAAGGCGCAGAGCTGGGGAATGGCAGTACAATGAGGGCCAGGTGCCCATCTGCCTTCAGGAAGCGTACCATCTATGTGAGAAAGAGGACCAGGAGTACCAACCCCATGAGCTGTGTGCTCTGGGCAGGGCATACACAGTGAGGGCACCAGGGCTCAGAGAGGGCCGGGGACTTGCCAAGACCTCACTGCAGGTCACCAGCAACCCCCCCATGGCCTGAGCCAAAATCCCTGCTCTTTCCCTTGGATCTGTGATGCTGGTGGCAGGACTTTTAAGAGAGGCCAAGAGCATTGGAGTGGACATGCGCTGTCCATCATTCCATCTGGTGTAAGAGCAGGTGGGGGGACAGGTGAGCAAAGACAGATTCTCTGGCTCCAACAGAGAGGCAGGGGGAGCAGCCCACATAGGACACAAGGGAACGCTTCTAGCTGTTGTCCTCAGGCTGCCTTTCCTCCCCAGAAGAAAGGAAGGCAGGGAAAGCCAACAGACACTGTGTGAAATGTCTTCTTGGCAATGGGATTCATTTCAGCAAAGACCTGTATCAGTACATTAAATGCTGCCCCAAATCCTCAACCTCAGAACGGGTTTGCTGCACCGTCCTCCCTGGAGTTATCCACATGACAGCAGGCCAGGGAGCCTGAGACCAGGAATTGGGTCCTATTTGAAATCTGGGTTTTGCGAAAGACAACATGGCTGCCTCCACAGTACGGCCCGCAAGGGCTCCCGAAACCACAGTGGCGTTATTTTTGGCAACAGAATTTCTCCTGTTTGCCATGGATGCTAGAGCCCTTAAGCCAGAGGCCTTTGTGCACACTGGGCTTTCTCGGTCCTGGGCCCCTCTGCCCAGCGCTCCCCTCCTCCCCCAGGCACTCACCTCTGTAAAGACGTCCAGCGCGGCACCAGCGCACCGACCGGACTGCAGGGCCCGGAGCAGGGCCCCCTCGTCCACGATCCCTCCCCGAGCGCAGTTCACCACGCGCACCCCCTTCTTGCACTGGGCAAAGGTGCTGTCGTTCAGCAGGCCTGGAAGGAGGGAAGAGCTCTCCTGCAGCACCAGAGGCCCTCCCCGCCTCGCCCCTGCTCCTCCCCCACAGGCCCACGGCCTCTCTGGCCTCACCTCTCCCTTCTCACCGGCTCTGCGGCAAGAGTCCCTGTTCTGGATTTAGACCAAACACAGTTCGGAAACGTCCTAGAAGCCCCTGAGCTGTTAGTGCTTTGAATAGGTCCCAGAACCAGAAAGGGAAGCAGCGGCCCCAGGAAGAAACCATGGGGTCACTGGTCGTGCACATCGGGCCAGCTCACCCCACACATTTCCAGCTAGCTCATCCCTCCTCCGTGTGGGGCAGGGCCAGCCAGCCAAGCATCACTCTGTGCTCGAGGGACCTAGTCCCCAGCGTGTGCGGAAGGCCCAGACCGAGGGCCCACCCTTATCTGGTCTGTGGCTTCTGTGGCCGACCCACAAGCAGGGATACACCTACCTGTGGTGGAGGGCAGGAGAGGTGTGTGCACGGTGATAAAGTCGCAGAGAGGCCAGATCTCCTCCAGGGGCAGCTGCTGGACACCAAAGGAGGCCGAGACCTCCGGCGCGATGATGGGGTCGTATCCTACAGTCTGGTCAGAAGCAAGAAAGAGACAAAGACACGAGCGAATGTCACTGTCCCTTATTAGTACTGGTATTTATTGAACACCTACCAAGCACTACTGCTAAGCCTTTCCAAATGCAGCTGACCTCTCACAGTAAGGGTTGCTACTCTTCTCCTTTAGAGATGAAGAAAGTGGGGCTCACACATTAGGAGGGGCAGGCCCAAGTGCGAAGGGAGGTTTACCTCCAAGCTCTTAACCACGAACGGATGCAAGAGCAGCATGTGCGTGTGCTTGCGCGCGCGTGTGCGCACGTGTGAGGTTGGATAAGGTGGAGCTCAGAAACCCTTAGCGAGCAGGGAGGCCAGGAGAGGCAGGACAGCCATGTGGGGAGCGGTGACGCGCTCATAGGGTACGACGAGGCAAGGGAGGGCAGGTTGGCCGCAGCCGAGGACCCTCAAGGCCAGAAAACAGGCAGGGGCCCTGACTACTTCCACAGAGTGAGAAAGAAACAGGTGGGGGCAGGGGTGCAGAGCAGGGTTAGCAAGGAGACCAAGACCGGTCGCTGGGGAGGGGGGCTGCTGAGGCATCAGTGGGCAGAGTCTGGTCCCCTCCTGAAGTTCCTTTTAATAAGGCTTCAAATGCATCTAGTCTTGGAAGGCCTAACTTGGTGACTAACCACACAGATCCTTTCAATAAGGCAGGTTTGACGGGGATGGGGAGCGAGCACATCAAGAGGAGGGACAAGTGAGGCATAAAGGCACTATGGATGGGGAAGGACCCAGAAAGGACCTCCTTCTGGGCTGGCGGGGGAGGAGAGGGTCCCCAAATCAGAGGGACCTCTCCGAGGCTGCCGAGAAGGGAGGGAGATAGGGAGGCAGGCAGGGAACTCTGGGGGTACAAACTACATCAGCCTCATGAAACTTGCCAAAGGTCATCAGATACTGGTGAGGGCAAGAAGGAAAGTCAGAGAAGACAAAGCTCAGAAGAAAGAAGAAAGGACGCGTTGTCATAGCTAATAATGGCAAACATTCCTTAGCATTTACTGTGTGTCAGGGGCTTTCAACCCAGACCCGATGGATTAGGCACTAGGATTTCCCCGTTTTACAGATGAGGAAACTAAGGCAGAGAGGTGAAACGATTTAGCCAAGGTCACACAGCTGGCAGATGGTCGAGTGGGGACAAGAACCAGTGTTTGGATTCGAGAGCCTGCACCCCAAGTGCCCATCCTTCTAATGTGGGGTGAGGTCAGGACCCTCCCAACCCCACCTGAGAAAACAGGAGCGGAGTAGATGGAAACAGTCTTGGGTGCCAGTCACACATCTCCTCGGCAAGGGCAAGGCATTAGAGACTACCAACCCTGTACCAGCAGCTGGGAAGAATCCATAACCAGCCAGGAAGCATCTCCCTCTGGTCACCGCAAAGACTTAATCCACTTTCTGTGCGGTCTACCCGGGAGGTCTGCCCAGGGCTCTCTCCATCAGCTTGGTCCAGGTCACCAGCACTGACTGGGGGGAAAGAGGTGTAGGGGCCGCAACCAACTCAAAGGCATCAATGTCCTCAAGAAGGCAGGAAAGCCAACTGACCTAGACAGACCTTCAGGTGCCAAGGTACGGACGCTGAACCAGGAGGCCCGGACCTGGGTCCTCAGTCTGAAGTAAAGGAGTTGGCTGGATGATTTCAAAGTCATCCCCTGCGCCAACACTCAGCAATTCAATAATTCCTTGAAAAGACAGTTCCCTTAACCCTGAAAAGTTATAGGTGAACCCTAGAATGCTCAGAGGTGGCCGGGGATTGAACAACAACAAACAAACACAACAGAAAGTGTGATACTCTAAGTGTGGTCATTTCTGTGTGGTGGAATTCATTTTTTCCTCCTTTAGGCTTTCCTATGCTTTGCAACATTTCCCCTGCTCACCCTGAATTTCTTTGTGGGGGAAGAGAAAAGTCATCTTAGAAAATAATGGCATCTTAAGAGGATTTCTATGTAAAATTCAGCCCTTCCAGAGATGAAACGGACATGGTTATGAATGAGGTAGAGCTTTCGGATCACATTTTTCATCATCAGCCTGAGGAACAGGGAAAAGGCAAGGTTTAGGGGGAAAGGCTGTAGGGGAGAGGCTGTAGGATCACAGGCTCATGACCACCACAGTCCCAACGGCCATTCCCCTTGGCTGTAACCTACTCGTTTTGGCAGGGACAATGAAGTGTCCAGGGGAGGAGAGAGGGCCCCAGGATCCCTGCCCGTACTCTTCCAAGTCCTCTTTGTCCGCCGGCTACTCGGAGGCCGCCTGGAACAACGGCCCCGTTCATCTCTAATCCAGATGTACTTTGTTCATGTGAGCGGGGAGCGGAGGGGAACACCAGCAGAGGTCACAAAGCCGAGCCCAGTGGAGGCCAGTCCACACTACTCTGGGGCTTCCGGGCTCTCAGGAGCCAAGAAACAGCATGGAGCCATGGGGAGGAAGGGTCCCGAGGGCTGAGCCGGGCCCAGTGGCCCTGTGGCGGGTGCCTGCAGCTAATGGGGAGCAGATGGGGCAGGAGGAGACTGCATCCCCCACAGTGGTCAACAGGATCTGACTCAGCTTGCTTTCTCTTGTTCACCTGCAGACAACTGCAGGGAAGAATTTGGCTGAGAAAACTGTTTTCATTTTTCACTGGAGATACCCAGGGCAGATTGGAGCTGAACTCAGCTAGGAGTCGGGATTCTTACACCAGGAGACCATGTCACGGGGAGTAGAAAGAGTAACATTGGGCCCAGGAGACCAGTGTCTGAGTAGGGTCCTGGCATGTCCCGGAAAGGGTCAGAAGTCCCGATGCGCAGAAGTTGGAGCAATTCCAGGTACGTACTGTCCGAAGACTATTCCTATAGAGGAGCCTCAGGGAGACCCACGAAGGGGTTCCCCACGTGAATCCTAGCCTGAGGACAGACTTCTGATGCTGGGCAGCAGGGGAACCCTAGGTTTTCCAGGAGTACTCCTAGCTGGTGTGAGAAGGCAGCCTAGAGAGGCCGACCACAACTACCCTGGGCCCTCTGGCTTAGCAGCAGATGCTGGAGAACGAGGGGGCCTTCACGGTCAAGGGTCTCCAACAAAGGAGCCTAACCATCATTTGGCTTAGGATTAGAACTCTCTTTCCTTTGCACAATGAAATCTTAAACAGAAACCATGTTCCTAAGGTACTTTCTAGAACTTGAGGCTCTGGGAAGAACGTAAAAAATCAGTACTCTAGGGCAGTAGGAATTCCAGTTACCAGACTGAGATAGGAGCTGCCTGTCCTGGGGAGCTTTTGTCCTGAGAAAAGTCGAGCACAGTGACCGTTTAACCAACACGGATCAGGAACGAAGACAGTGGTGGTGATGCAGGACAAAGGGTACCAGACTGGAGGTCAGGAGACCCGGACTTTAAGCTGTACTCCATCATTTACCATTCCTATTATCTTGAACCTATCATATAAGCGTCCTGGGCCTCAGTTTCCTTATCTGTAAACCTGAGGTAAGGATACTGACCCCGCAAGGGTCATTGTGAGCACAGCATCTGACACAGCAGACCTCAGTCAACGTGAGCTGGGCCTGAAAGCGTCGGTGACACCTGGCGCCTCAGGTTCAATGTCCATCCCTCCGGACTAACTTCAGATTCATCACAACACTGGCCACAAAGAAACTGCTGGCCTGCTCCTCACAGAAAACCCTGGCAAGAGAGTGCAAGGCTCAGCTCCTGGCTGGCTTGGGCCTGCTAGCACATTCTGGGGGACACGCGAGCATGAGTGAATTGTGTCTCCAAAGGGTACAACCTGTTCTTCAACAACATGATCGAGAAAAACTTTGAGCAGAAGGAACACCATAGAGCCTAAGACTCAGATGACTCAGACCATTAGCAGGCCACAGACTGCCGGAATTCTCTGGAAACCCACATCTGGGCCGTGTGGTTCAGAGCAAGTCAGCAGGTGCTCTCAGGTGGCACATGAAGATCCCTTTCCAGGCCTGTGCTGGTTGGGAGGGGCAGCCTCGGTGGGCTCTCCCCCAACCAACTCCAACACGCACACCCTAGATGCTGTTGGGAAGCCAGGTGGCTAAGCTCCCTAGCAGAGCTAAGGTCTAGGATCCCCGATTCCCTGAGTGACCAGATAGTGACAAAGAAAGGACAGGAAAGGTAAGGGGGGCGTCCATCCCCAACATCTGAGCGCAAAAGTGTCTCCGCTGATCACTCCTGTGGCACAAAGGGGTCAACTCTTAAATCGTGATACTCTGGAAGGGGTTGGATGCTAGTCATCCATTAACAGCCTCATTAGTGATTAACAACCTGGGTGACAGATTAAAGCACAGGGTAAGACCCCAGGACCAGGGAGGGAAGGGGGTGACGAGGATGATCTTCACATGCTTTGCAGCGCCGCCCGAGCTGCCCAACTGGAACCACTCAGGGTCCCCTATGCCTCCTGGTCCACACTCGGTCTTTAATTACAGGGTTCTCCCAAGTTACTGTAACAAACCACAGTCCTTAATAATGTTGCTCAATTTCCTATGGCCGCACAGTAAACTCACTGCTAAAGACCATTTCACAGATAAAGAAACTCGTGGCCCACGGGTAATGGGTGCTTGGAGATATCAGAGCTTTAAAGGCCACCTGCTTCTACCTCCCTGCCAGTGTTCACACCTTGTCCTCACACACTGGCCCAGTGCTCACCCAGTCTCCTGTGGGTGTCTGCAGGAGTGGGACACTCGCTCTCCCCATTGAATCTGGGGCCAGCTTGGGCTGTAGTTCTGTCCCCTCTGCCTTGTACCTGTTGGTCCTCCTTGGATCCACTCTTTAGACAGCATGACTCTTCTATAGACTGCCCGTTAGCTATTTGACGGCCTTCTGGTATGCCTCCCAAGTCATGATGGGGCTCAGTGACCCCAGTGCCTAAGTACATGTCTGTACTTAGGAAGTACAGACATGAGCCTCTCACCATCATCCTCTATCTCCAGAGCTTTCAGTCTCACAGAGCATGTGAGGGTCTGACTGGTACAGAGCATGAGGAATCTCACCTTCCTTGTTCTGGAAGCCATAGTTCTTTTAATGCTGCCAAAAGTCACATTACCTTTTCTATCAGCCATGCCACTGTTAACCACACTGCATTTTTGTCAACCAAAGGTCCCTGCCTTGGGAAAACTTTTTAACAACACTTCTACATCCAATATGTGTTTAGTTGCTTTGGGGCTCATTTTAAGGCACTGATAGGGATTCTAGTTAAACTTCCTATTAGGATGCCCAACCATTCTAGCCTTCCTTTGTCTTTTAGGATCTGATTCCACACTCTTAAAAGTTAGCCTGCTTCCTGTCACCCAGGCCATTGATGAGAACCGTGGAGAAGGCAGCGCCCTGCACCATCCTGTACCATCTCCCTCCAGATGGAGACGGAGCTATCCTTCAACCAGTTACTAAACCTTTTAGCACCCAGCTCACAGTCTCCACCTTAACCCCAAGGGTATCCTAAAAGATCTCACCAATGTCTTACTAAAGTTCACATTTCCAATGTCCATCCTTGAGGAAATGGTCAAATAAAAAGCAATTTGTCCACACAACAGAATTCCATGCAATAGTTTACAAATATGGTAAATTTATTTATTCCAAGACATACATTTTTATCTTAACACCATGTACAATGTTCTATTTTCTATAGGCATAGAATCCCTCTATAGGCCAAGAACTGTACGCATTCCATGTAAATGCATAGAAAAAAGTCTGAGATGATACACACCAAACCGATGTTACCTGTGAGACCAGGACTGGGGTGGTAATCAAGGAGATAAGGATCTATATTTCAAGATATGTGAGGATTCATTCACCTCTTACATGATTAAAATACAATTTTAAATCGTCCAGATATAAGACACTTAAGGATGTTCCTGATCAATCAGTCTAATATCAGTTTCCAAAGAGAGAAAAAGGCCAATTTAAAACAACCTGTGTTTAGGGGCGCCTGGGTGGCTCAGTCGTTAAGCGTCTGCCTTCGGCTCAGGTCATGTTCCCAGGGCCCTGGGATCGAGTCCCACATCGGGCTCCCTGCTCAGCAGGAAGCCTGCTTCTCGCTCTCCCACTCCCCCTGCTTGTGTTCCTGCTCTCGCTATCTCTTTCTCTGTCAAATAAATAAATAAAATCTTTAAAAAATAAAACAACCTGTGTTTAGTAAACACTGATCATTGTTTCCTGCCGGGATGCTGATAAACCATCTCTTTCACAATTTGTTCAAGAATCTTCCCTCCTTGCCTTTAGAAAATCTTGCTCTTCCCAGCTGCTCAAACATCAACCAAGGAGCTTTGGATGATGCAGGTCAGTCATCTGCCCCGAGGCAAAATTCATCTGGACCCAGAAATAGGTTAGGAAGCTCAGTTAAAGTGAGCCGAGAATATAAATGAAGGCCATTTGGGCCACTCTGAAATGACCAGGGCAGCTGGCCAGGGCCGGGGGGGGGGGGGTGACCACTCCAAGGCATGTTTTAGCAGTTTACAAAGATCATGTGCCAGAAACAAGACAGCCTACAGTGACCCTCCGGAGACAGCCGGGCAGAAGAACCCTCAAGGGAAGCAGCGACGAGCTGCGACAGGCAAAACCACCCACAGCCTCAAAGCCTCGCTGGGAACGTGGGCATGTCGTGCGTGGTCTGTCGGGACGCACGGATTCACATTCATGAGCAGGCTCTGGACATCTCTGAATCAAACACATGCCCGAGGGCTCAGGGTCCACCTCCTTCGTGCCTCTCGGAAGCAGCCCGACAGCAGCTGAGAAGCTGAGCCCGGGCCAGATGAGCAGAGAAGCTTACCAATCACTTCCATGACTCAGGAAATGAGGTGGGGCTTTCTGTTTGGGTAAGTCACTGCCCCAAAGTTTCAAGTCCATGATAACCAAGGCTCCTGAGCTAGCAGAGGCCGGTGTGCTTTGGTGCCCTAGGGAGCCATGGGGAAGGGGACCAACAGCCTTCCTGAAGTCTCTGTATCATCAGTGAGGCGCTCACCTGTTTGGCTATTTCACTCTGAGTCATACTTAACCCAAGGCCCCTGCTTTTAGAGGATCAGAATTCTCTGTGAGCTAAGCCTTAATCCCTCACAAAAGAGGAAGAGAAAGCGCTCCTTCCCGCGTATGGCGCCTGGCCAGCCCTGCACAGGAGAGCAAGGCTTTGGTTTGTTCTCATGATCAGTGGATCCTGCCGGGCCCCCGCCCCCTCTCCAGGGATCTAGAAAAATGTGCTGAGGCTTAGGAAAGAGGTCTGGCTGGTGTAAATAAATGTGGTGGGGGAACAGGGACAGCAGGGAGAGGAAGATGTTCAATGTGGTATCACGGGATGCCCACCTGGGTTCTTGTCTACCTTCCATTTGCTGGAGGCCTGAGCAAAAACAAACTCCAGACATCAATATAAAATTAAGGGTTCATCTCTAAGGTTCCTTTTAACTCTATGAAGCCAGGGGGACATGGAGAAAGGGAGGAAGAAGGAGAAAAAGGGAAAATGCCATCGCAGCTCTATGTCAATTTTTCTAGAAATGATCTGATTGTCAAAACTATTCTCCTTTCTGTTTAATGAAAGCCTTCCTGGCAGCAGTTTGAACACATCATCCCCCTAACAGCAAACAGCGAACAAAGAGTGAACAAGGAGACATCCACGAGCACTCCTGGCCACCCTGTCACCCTCCTGTGGCTCGGCGGCCTCCCCCTTTGCAAGGTCTCCTGGATCGGCCTAAGGGGATGACAACCCTCCCTCCACCAGAAGAACCACGGAGTTTCCAGAATAGGATGAAACCGGGTCCTGGAGGGAAACAGGGGTCAGGGAGGGTTTCTGAGCAATATGCAAGGTGTTCTAGCCAGCAGGCTTTAACTTCATCTCGGCAGCGTCTAGACAATCACCGCACCGTCCCTTCTGCACTACGGAGCAGAGCTAGAAGGTGGATAGAGACTTGCTCTGCTAGAAGGTTGCAAATTTCCTCCTGTTTCTCTGAATTATCACAGGCAACAGACACAGCCAATCAAAGAGCCCCTGTGGCAGGGGAGGAAAAGTTGAGCAGGAAGCATGACCCCGCCGCTCCGCTGGGACCCAGAGCTGACGGACCTCCACCAAGCGTGCCCAGACTTTGAGTTCAGGTGTCCAGAATGGCTACCCCGCCGACTTAGTCAGGGGCTCTAAAGGAGGGTCAGGCCCTCTGAGGACAAAGCCTTCACCTTCTCTCAAGCAAAGCTGCCTCTCCCAAAACTGCTACAGGGAGCCCCACGTCAAAGGGGTTCACCAACCTCTTACCTTCATTCCAAAGGACTGCATCCGGGTGGCCACTTCTCTCCCAATTCTGCCCAGGCCAAGAATTCCCAGGATCTTTCCATTTAGCTCTGTTCCCATGAACTGCAACCAAAAAAGCAAAAGGCAAAGTGGCCGAATTAAGCACCAGGGACCCGGGCGCCGAGCCGGGCGGGACGAGGCAGGGCTGGCCGCTCACCTTCTTCCGTTCCCATTTGCCGTCCTTCATGGAAGCCGTTGCCTGGGGAATCTGCCTGCAAGGACAGACACGGGCTCAGTGGGCCCACGCAGAAGGCGTGTGACGTGAGGTCTGCACAGCTGCCCCCTCCAATGGTCATTCCCCCAGGGAACCAAGCTCAGGCTGGGTCTGGAGCTCAGGTGCAGAGACACCGAGGAGGGTCAAGGGAGTTCAGCAGAGGGAAATCCGTCAGCGAGACCTGATGTGGGAGCCCCAGGATTTCTGTCTCCAGCTAGGAGTCTAATTTCTGTCTCCAGCTGCCTCAACCAGCTGAGTGGCTCCAGGCTGGTAAAAAGCAAGCACCAATCCTCCGGGGCTCATAGGGATAACGAAATGGAGTATCGAGGGGCTCGGATAACATCAAGTGCTCCAGAAGTTCAAGGATTTTCGTTTTCCTCTTCCATCCAAGGCTGCAACCCATACCTTCCACTGTATCAGTGAACAGCTGGGTACTTATTCTTCCTTGAGAGTTTCTTAAGCCCCAGCCGTCTCAGGCTAGACTGGGGTGGGTGGGTGCCAAGTCCATACCACCTCTTGTCCCAAACCAGCCCCCCCAGCCTATCTCCTCCTCTTGGTTAACATGGGGGTCTGAGTCTCCACGTGTTCTCTGGAAGGGACAGAGGAAGTTAGGGCAGAGTCAGAGGTGAGAGGATAAGAGTATGTCATGTGGGAGGTGGTCACCCAGGCTTCTCTGGAAGCGAAGAAGGGAGACAGGAAACAATGTTCAGAATGTTTAAGGAGTCCCTGCTCTATTTTAGACACTCCATGAGAAACGCTTAGACACGCTTTAGCACATGTCCTGCTCACCCCAACTGCATGGAGAGAGACAACCGGGGGGTTCAACACCTTGAACAGCATCATCCCACTGGGAAGAGCTGAATGGACTCAAAGCCCAGCACATCCCCAGCACAGTCAGCATTCCAAGTATTTAAATGCAGTCTCTTCTGCTGGCCACAAAACTCAGAGTGGTGTGTGTGTGCCCGCGAGTGTGTGTGTGCATGTGTAAGGAGGGCGAGACTCCAACATACTGTTCCTGCAGCTCCATCTCGCCGAGTTCTTATAAGAAAACATTCTCTTGTGTCTACACCCTGCCAGCACACGCTTCCATCTGAGGGTCAGGCTGAGGGGCGATCTGCGCTCCTGCGATCTCACGGGCAAACTCCTAAAGCTTCGGTAACAAGCCTCGTGGGCAAGAAGCTCCATCCTGCTGCTCTGGCCCGTCAGTCCTCAGGAGAGGGTCCCTGTATCAGGAATGTCCCAAGGACAATGACTTGCCTTGAGGAAGGGCTACCTTCTCAGCAAAGCTAGCCTGCTCCTATGCCTCCGACCAAGTGAGACAGAGCCCACCTGCCTCCTCCCAGGTCTGGCTCACGTCCTGCTCTCCACCCTCCTGGCCCCACAGTGCCATCCGAGAGAGGGCACGCGGCCCTGGACATCCCAGCCCCCGCCAGCTGCTCTACCAGCTACTCACGGATCCTCTCCAGCCTTTAGCACTTTGGGGTCCTCACCAGGCCAGTCTGGGGAGGACCATGATGTGGGCGAGGGGCTTCCCGAGAACCAAATGGTAGCCATCCTGACTTACAAAAAGAGATGGTAAAGTGGGCGATATGAAAGCTATGCAGGCCACATTCTCCTCTCTTTCTTTCTGTGTCACTGTTCTTCCCCTGCCCCTCAGAAGCTCCTGCCGTCTGTTCAAAGTCCCCCAGTGTGAGGCCCGTCCAGGCCCCCTCTCTCCACCCACATTGCTCAATGCTCCCAACCTTCTGTCCACAGCACCCACTCTGCCCTCACTGCCCTGCTGGAAAAGCAGTCTGAGCAGACACACAAGAAGGTATGAGAGACTGGCCATGCTTCCTTACTAGAGTGCTTAGTTCTTAATTTTGATGCATCTTTGATGGTGAGGTCGTTGGATGAGAGGTTGGAAATGGGGCGCTTCCTTGAAACCACTCCACTTTACCTATTCTTTTTTTTTTTAAGATTTTATTTATTTGTCAGAGAGAGCGAGAGAGCACAAGCATGGGACCGAGGCAGAGGCAGAGGGAGAAACGGACTCCCCGCTGAGCAGGGAGCCCAATGTGGTGCTCGATCCCAGGACCCTGGGATCATGACCTGAGCCAAAGGCAGACGCTTAACCAACTGAGCCACCCAGGCACCCCCTTTACTTATTCTCTTAAATAAAGCTGGTCTTGGAATAGGAGAAAAATTATTCCTGGCTCCCAAGCCCCTCCTTCCACCTCCAGAAAAAGAGTAAGAGAATTAATTAACTAGAAAGCTGATCAGTCCCTCACTCAAAAACAAAAACAAAAACACCACTGAATTTAACAGCACAAGTGAAAACAGGGCTTGAGGCTTCTCCAGGGGAAATCAGTCCAGCCCAGATGTTCTGGAAGATCCAGACAGCCAGCTCACGGACCCCTTCCAGGCTGGGTCCCTTTGGCTGCGCACGCTGTCCCTGTTCCTCCCTTTCTCCAGTCTCCTCTGCTCTTCACTGGCCAGTGAGTAGCAATGAATACTTAAGAGCTCAGGTAGAAATCATGGGGAAGAGTTAGAACAAAGGTCAACTCCTTCAGACCCTGTCCCAGAAGAAGAGAGAACAAGTCTTGAGAGGGGAAAAGAGTAATTTCTGGGCCCCAGAAGCTTCAGGTCTGAGTAGAGAAATAAAGAGTCTTGGCTGCCTGGGTCCCCTGGTTTAAGGATCCAAGGTTGTGTGAAGGGACCTAGTGAACTCCCTGCCCTGTCCATTGGCTCCTTGCCCTCCCTGCTGACCACAGAAGTGCCCGAAGTGCCTATTCAACAACAGTACTCAATACAATCATTCTACTACCCAATACAGGAAGACTCATGCCCATTCTGCGCTGTATCCAGTGGTTCCTAGGCTGTCCCCTCTACTCAAGAGGCCCACACCCCCAGAATTCCTGCTGGAAGAGCAAGACATTTGATCATTTGAATTCCCTTGTGTTAAGAATCCACAGGTAGGGACACCTGAGTGGCTCAGTTGGTTAAGCGCTGCCTTCCAGGTCATGATCCCAGGGTCCTGGGATGGAGTCCTGCATCGGGTTCCTTGCTCAGCGGGGAGCCTGCTTCTCCCTCTGCCTGCCGCTCTCCTTGCTTGTGCTCTCTCTCTGACAAATAAATAAATAAAATCTTAAAAAAAAATCCACAAGTAGATAGAGCTTTTACTCCCTTCCATCACGATAAAGATCTGTAAGCCTAGTACAGAGGTAAGCCCTGGGGGCCAGGGCAATCAGTGAGGGACACAGCCCAGCCAGGGAATCAAGAGAGAGCTTCTCAGATGAATTAACACTTGAGCTTAATCTTGAAGAATAAGAGTTACCTGGATAAAGATGATAGGGAAGACTTTAGTTAAAAGTTATCAATCGATATCTCAGTATTAGTTCACCGATTGTGATCAAAGCACCATATTAATGTCCCATGTTAATAATAGGAAGACTGGGTATGAAGTATATGGGTCCTTCTACTATCTTTACAACTTTTCTTTATATCTAAAACTCCTAAAATAAAAAGTTTGTTAAAAAATCCCCATGCCAAGTTTCATGCCTTACCGATCAAATAAGAATCTCTGGAGCGCAGGCCAGGCATTAGTATTTTTTTTAAGATCCCAGATGATATCAATGTGCAACAAAGTCTGGGAACCTCTGGGTTATGAGAGGTCTCTGAGGTATGGAGGCTGTTACATTTTGGCATTAATTCACTCAAAAATGTTCCGAACTAAATAAAAATGTTGAGCGCTGCTTCTATTTTATACCTATGTGCAGTTGGATTTTTAATAATGAGTGTGATAAAAATAAAATACCGGAAAGACTCAGAAAAAAAAAGATGATGGGGAAGGATATTCCAGGGAGCAGAAACCACATTTTCGAGGCTTAGAGGTTCGAGAAGCCAGAGGATGGCGTGGACCACAGGAAATGACTAAGGAGGAGAGGAAGACGGCACACAGTTATTTTCTCAATGAGCCTGCTCCGGGTAAGGAGCAGCCAAGCTGAATGCCCATCCCCTACCGGGCCCCTTGGCGAGAAGCCACCTGAACTCTGTGTGCCAGAACCAGTGTATCAAATGTTTCATAAAGGATGGGTGCCCTTGAAGGTTCTCGGCAGTGTGCACGGTGCCCTGCAGAAGTTTTCTACCCTTCTCCGGGTCACTTTGTTTGGGGAGTCATAACCACGGACACACCAGAGGCTGGCTCTGCTGAGAAGACAGGGACTTACCTGGCCAGGCACATGATCATCCCACAAGTGAGCTCCGCAGCACTGAGGCTATTCCCATTGGGGGTGCTAAAGATGGAAGAAGAGAGGGGACGTCAGTGGATCCAGACCCATATTCCTACTCCTATCCCAACAGAAAGCCCGGAGTGTGATGTGCTCACTCTCCTGCCCCCTCAGCTCACCTGCTCTTAAAACCAACCCCCCAACCCCATGCCTCCCACCTGGGCTCTCTGATGGACTCCTGCTCAATCCCAGGGCTAGAGGGAAACCCCCCTGCCCTGGCTTTATGCTTTCACGAGGGATTTCAGTTGGAGGGACACACCTGGCCTCTCTACCCGAGCTCACTTCTCCCAAGGCAGAGAAGTGTCTCACTCGATTGGAAGATATATGTGTGGCTCTGCATTTCTCTTTCCTCTCGTTTCAGGATCTACCTGCCTACAGGAAGCACGGGTTCCCGCTGCTCTGTGCCATCACTCTTCCTGAGACTATGACCAATATGGGTGATCACGCAAGCCTATCAAATTCAGGTCAGCCCATTGCCCACACAGCTTCATCAAGCTGCCCAGCCCGGCTTCTGTCAGTAACAAAGCTAGGAGTTTTTTCTCCACCTGTTTGACTTCTCCTATCTCTCCACAAGTTCTGAAGTGAGACAGCTTCCTCACACCTTAATGCACAGGGCCATGCTGACTCGGCCCATTTCACAGAAAGGAGAATAGAGCTGAAACCCATGAAACTATTCTTCTTTTCTCAAAGACTCTTTTTTTGATTTTTGGCTTTGGAATAATTTATTAGCACCCATGTTCACCTTCCTTTTTCCTCTATTGGATCTTTTCATCTCTAGAAATGAAGATTACAAGGAGGGAAAAGTCAAGAGATCTTATCGCACCCCCCCAAAAAAAAAGTCAAGAGAAAAGGATTCTCAGAGTCTGTCTTTCCACCTAGTTTCCGATCTAACCCTGCAAACAGGCTGTACTGGGATGGAGGAGGGGGTGCAGGGCGGGGGGCGATGCCTCCGTGTCCAGGGCAAGAATGTAGGATGCGTTACCATTTAACATTTCTTCTGTTGGATATTGACTTCCGTCAGATGACCAGTCAATTAACCCCTGCACTATAGGAGAAGTGAAGGGAAGGGAGAGGAAGGTTTTGAGGACACCGAACTTCCCAAGGGAAGGGAAAAGGCTTGGGGATGAAGAAGCGGGTGACAATCACCTTGCCACACTATCTAAGTGCCAGATGGGGGCCAGAAGCAAGTATGGCCGAGTCCTGGCGTGCAGTCATGACCTCTGCACTGAGTTTCTGCAAAAACAGCTCTAGCGGGGACGCTTTCCCTCTCGGCACTGGAGTGTGAAAGAGAAACTGGGGTTCCTGGCTGCAGAAGGGTGCCGGGCAGGGAGGAGGGGAAAGAATGTAGAGCCACTCAACTAGCAAAAGCTGTGCACCTGCACGGGGGGACCGAGCAAAGCAGAGCTAACGAACATCCAGCTCCAGCCAGAACGACGGAGGGAAAGGGGCAGCACTGGAGCAGGAAACGCAGATAAATTCGCTAACATTCCTCTGATTCCCAACCAGGCTGTGCTTCAGACGTCCATGGAGTGGGTTTGTGAAGTGACCCGAGATTACAACAAGAGCCTCCTTGTCAAGAACCTGGGGAACCATGACGCTGTGAGCGCGGACCGCCTGTCTGGACTCAGCCTGGCCCAGGCATCCTTCTGGAAGCCCATCCTCCTCTGACCCAGCCTTCTCTAACCTAAGTTTTCCTCTCCCCCTGTGTGGTGAGGCTCCACCCCCACCCCCCGGGGCTCCACGACGTACTTCATGACCAGAACGCCCTTCCTGGTGGCAGCCTCCAGGTCCACGTTGTCCACGCCCGTGCCGGCCCTGCCCACCACTTGGAGCTTCTCTGCCGCGTTGATGACATCAGCAGTCACCTTGGTGGCTGAGCGGACGATGAGGCCTTCACAGTCCTGAGATAGAAGAAACATCTGGGTCCACAGTCGGTCCTCAAGACCTCCTAGCACCTCTTTGCCCAAAGGGGGAGTTCCTGCATGCTGGCTAAGTTTGGATAGCTTCAGAGAGAGGAAGCTGAGAGCATCCCCATCCGGAAGGGGCTACCAGCAGGTAGGCCTGGGCTCAAATCCAAGCTCCATCCCCCATGAGCTACGAATCTGAGACTTGGCCTCCTCAAGTGTGTGAGGGGGAAGTGAGAAAGGACAGGTGCAGCCCCCGACATGCTCCCTGGCTCTGCTCAATGGCCAGCACCTCCACCATCGGACATGGTGCTGCTGAAGGGGGACTGAATTCTACTTTGTAAGCCCCAGTGACCGGCACGCGGCAGGTGCTCGGTAAGTGCTAGCTGGCTGAATGACTAAGACGTGAACCAAAGACAAAGTGTTGAAAGAAAGACATTTCCTAAAATAGAGACCAAAGTAAGGGGAGGACAGGAGAACAATCAAACTGGTCTATAGCTGCTCAAAAACGCGGGCAATTTGGGGCTACAAATATACATATGCAAAAAGTAAATACTTTCTGGATTCATCATAGCTGCTTCACTTGGGCTAAGCTAATCCCCAAGACAGTCTTTCTTAGGCTCATCCAGAATCTTGTGATATCTTCTCAGAATGAGGATATTGTTGCCCAAACACCCAATGAGAGTCCCCAAGAAATGGATCAAGTGAGCCATGCTCTGTCCCAAACTGGCTGTCCAGGGTTGGTAAGGAAGTAAGTGTTGTTGTTGCAAAAGCAGCAATCTGTGGGGATCGGGAGGCTGGGGTTCCAGTCACGGTGCTAAATCCCCCCCACTCCTGGTCTTCATCTGTAAAATAAGAGGGTTGGAACAGATGGCTCCCCTGGGTCCTTCCCACATCTGATCTGACACCAATGATGTAAACCTCTTTGCAATTTCCACAGAGAGCCAGATGCAGGACCCTTCCCAGGCTCCCCAAGCCCTTTTATTATGTCGGCAGTTCTGAAACAGAACCTCAAAATGTGACACTCCAAGCAATATTGTCCAACTCCATTTCACAGATGAGACACTGAAGCCCAACAAGATCAAGGATGCCCGTGTCCCCTCCTCCTGCCCTTTTCATGCCCTCCTTCCATCCACCGGGTGCCTGGTAGGTATGTATCTGGCATTATGCTAGACTCTGTCAAGACAAGATGAAGAAGTCACAGCCCCACCCCTCAAGGGGCTCACAGTGCCAGACACCCCAAAACTCACCAGTACACATGTATGCTGTGACTTCAGAGTGTCCAAGGCACACAGACACGGAAAGGTTAGAGGAACCAAATAGGAGCCACCCCATCTGGGCTGACTGCCAACACCGGCCAAAGCCAGGGGAATCTTGAGGGTGCTTGGAATTCCTCCCTCTAAAGCAGCCTAGTTGAACATTAGCCAATGCCTGGGCACACGGGGACACTGCTGACTGTCCCACATTCAAGTCCACTACACTTGGTTCCAAAGAAAAGGCTTCCCCTGCCTGGCCACCCACTACCAACTTTTTAAGGCACAGTCAACTTCTCTTCCACGAAACCTTGCCAATGACGATGGACTCAGTATCACTCCCTCCCCCTATTTTTCTATCATCTGTTTTACATTCAGGTGTCCTCTGTCTGACCTGCAATTTGGTCTCTTCATCCATATTTTACATCTCAAAAGCAGGACTATCTTCATAGCTGATGCTAAAACACTGTGTTGAATAGATGAATTCAGAGATTTGAGAGTCCGGTGGAAACCTATCCTCACCATTCTCCCCACCACCACCTTCCTTCCCTAAATAATTCAAACATGTCACATGGTCAAAAATCCACCATGGGAAATCCCTTCTCTTGACTGTGATAAGGAGGCACCAGATCTACTTGACAGCACTCAAGAGTTTTGTGAGCATAAGAAGAAGGAGAGAGATGGGAGAAAAATGTTCTGAAACTGACAAATTGATCAACAGAACCAAATAGGCACCTGACAAATAGACCCATGTATATCTGGGACAGACAAACAGACCCATGTATGTCAAACTGATGGGGAAAGGAAGAGCTATGTGATAAAGGGTATTAGGAAAATTTAGGTAAAAAAAACTCACTACAAATTTTTAAAAATCCAGAAGAATTAAATAATTTTTTAAAGATAAGCATTAGAAGAAAATGTAAGGGGATATTTTTATGATCTCAGGATGGGGAAGCTTCATAAGCAAGGCAAAAATCCCAGAAACCATAAAAGAAAATACCGACAAATTTGATAACTTTTCAAATGTCAATTTTTTTTTTTTAAGTAAGCTCTAGGACCCATGACCCCTGAAGATCAAGAGTCGCGTGCTCTAACAATTTTCAAATGTTAATTTCTTATGGAAAAGATCCCATAAACAAAGTTAAAGTCAAGTGATAGGCTTAATATGAGGGAAAATCCTTGCACCATATATGACAGAACAAAGACTCATCACCAAAAATAATCAAGGCTTCCTATGAATCATTTTCTTAAATGATAAAGAACCCAGTACAAAAACAGGTGAAGGTCCAAGCTGGTAATTCGCAGGAGAAACACAAAGTGGCCAGTAATTTTTAAAGACTCTTAAACTGCTAGATATCAAGAAAATGTAAATTTTGGGGATGCCTGGGTGGCTCAGTCGGTTAAGCGTCTGCCTTGGACTCAGGTCATGATCCCGGGGTCCTGGGATCGAGTCCCACATGGGGCTCCCTGCTCAGCGGGGAGTCTGCTTCTCCCTCTCCTTCCCACTCATGGTGTTCTCTCTCGCTATCTCTGCCTGTCTCTCTCAAATAAATAAATAAAATCTTAAAAAAAAAAAAGAAAATGTAAATTTTAAAATGTGGTATTTTCAGGCATCATATTGGCAAAACGAAAAGTGGTAATAGTCCACGTTGGTGAGCGTGCAGGGAAAAAGGAGTATAAATTGCACAACCCGGAGAGGGCAATCAGGCAGCGTGCGAGCACATTTTCACCGTGCATTCCCTCACCACCAGTTCTGACACCTCTGGTCACTGCTAACACACTGAGGAAGTCAAACCTCCTTTGAAGTGGTCAGTCCAGGACCAAGGGTCAACTGACAAGAAGCAGGCCTGGAGCGGGACCACCCAAAGAGTCACAGTCTTTTCACCTTGCCGCTCTAGTATCAAGTTCCTGGGCCCAAATCTGAGGCACAGTCCTGCTCCGGATGCTCTACCCAATCACCCCGTTGGGCCCCAAGAATCTGGCCTCCTCAAATGCTTTCTCCAAAGCCACCACCACCCTCCCCAAACCTTAGGAATCTGCTTCCCACGGTGGGGGGGGGGGGGGCAGGGGGGGCTGCAGAGTCCCAGCAGCCCACCCCATGCTTGCAGACCCCAGGACAAGCACAGAAACAGCACGATTAGCCTTGAACAGGCCCAGCCTTGTCTACATAGGATTGTTACCCCGTAGTCTCTCCACGCTTTTCCCTCAAGGGAGGCATCCCTCAGACCAGCCTTCTTTGAAGCCAGAAGTCTGAAGCGTTTCCAGTCCGACCAGTACAGATGTTCATTCAGAGCTCACCTATTCCAAGTAGGGAATCCGCCTTTGGAGCCTCCCCTTCAGCCGACCCTGGTCCCACACTGAGCCAGGGTCCACTAGCTTTCAAGGTCTCTTAACACCCTCCACTACCCCCCATTTCATGCAGTTCTTGATTCAATCGCATCACCAATTGATACGTTCAATCAGCACATATTGATTGAGAGCCTACTGGTGACCTATCTCCTGCCGACCCCTCAAAACCCCAGCACTCCTACATACCATCCCCTCCTCAGGTCACAAGTCACCCCTCCAAGACTTGGCTCCAAGCAGCCTGCTCCTCTACTCTACTTATGCAAACTGCAGGCCTTAGCACAGCCTCCCACGCCCTCAGTGCAGTCGGCTGTGACTACAGCTTTCTTTTCTCCAGCGTCGTGGGGGCCATTTTGGCCACCTCTCGAAACTGCACCCATTCTGCTGTCTACTGCTCGCTGCAGCTGTCTTAGAGCTGGAAAACGGCCACTCTTCTGCTGGATTTATAGTTGTTCCAGAAAAACTATGCTAATTCAGCAGTAGAAAGCCATTCACATTTCTCAAGTTCAAACACGCTTCCTTTCCCAAGGAGAACAGGCTTGGCCTTGAGGGTGATTCTAGCATGGCTGGTGCCTCTGACTTAAATCATACAGAAAGCCAAACTCTCCAGGTCGTTGTTCCCCAGCTAGAGGATGCAGGAAGGTGCTGTTTGGCACTATATGTGTGATTCTGATTTAGTAGATGTCTATTTAACTTCTGCAAATTAAATCCTAGTGCAAAGGCTGAGAACTTGCTAATTTTTTTCAAAGATTTATTTATTTTTATTTTAGACAGAGAGAGAGAGAGCGCGTGTGCACGCAGTCGAGCAGGGGCAGAGGGAGAAAGAGAATCCTCAAGCTGACTCCCTGCTGAGAGCGGAGCCCAACTGGGCGCTCAGTCCCAGGACCCTGAGATCATGACTTGAGCCGAAATCAAGAGTCAGACGCTTAACTGACTGAGCCACCCAGGCACCCGGAACTTGCTATTTTAAAAGAGCCTTTCAAAAGATGAACTCTTGCATGGAAAATTTTCCCCTTCTCGATCTTTCTTAAAATTCTGAGATAGAGATATAAATGTGCTCAGTAAGTTAAATGCATTACTAGCATGTGGCTTACTGGTTTCTGACCAGCACTGCTATTCAATAAAACAAAGAAAAATATATGTATCACATATAGTAAGGGTATTATTTCATGGAACTTTAGTGTGTGTGTGTACACATATGTATGTGTATCCTGAGTTATGATGCAGAATGAATTTCTTCTTGTGGGTCATGGTCAAAGTTTAAAAGCCAGGGATACGTGGTAATATTTAAAGGCTGCTATGTATACGGTTTATTTAAGATGTCACATCTGCTGATAGAAGAGGGATCCCCAGTCTAAGAGTTTTGTGAGTTCTGAACACGATGCTTTACTATTCCAAGCCAGTGTTTTCCATACTTTTTTGACTAAGACTTACAGTAAGAAATATATGTTTAAGTTGTGGTTTTATACTCACAAACCACACAGGTCGCAACACAGCCCACATAACTGAAACAAATTTCGTGACACACTACTTAGCCTGACTATCGGCCTTGCTCCCAGATATTTCTTATTTTGTTTTGTAAAATGCTAATCACGACCCATTAAACCGACTTTACTACCCACTAATGTGCAGTGACTTGCTCGGAGTCTGAAAAGCCCCATTCTCGGGGGCGGGTGGGGGGTGCGGAGTAATTGTACATCCTGACCACGGAGTGAACGAGAGCAAACTGTGTCTGCCCGGAATACCAAGGCGTGGGAACAGAGGCCAGGCCTGGGCAGGCAATGTGCTCAAGCGTCCTGGAGAATTAAAGATTTCAGTGGGAGAGGGCAGGGGGTACAAACTTGGGACACCTTTCCACCCAGAATAAAAGGACACAGTATGGACATGGGGCCCCTCCAGTGGGCTGCCCAGGTGGACTAGCTGGCATTCTGAAGCGAATGTTTTAGAAAGACAGACCCGAATGCTGGGGGCTCCCCGAATAGCCCAGCCACGCCCCAGCCAGCCAGTAGCCCACAAACACCCCTCCCTCCTCTCCCACCAGGAGCTTTCAGTGCCTTTAAAATGTCCTCCAACTTGCAGCTCCAGACTCCAGCAACCTACTCGGCCAACTTCCCAACTTCACGAACCCCTCCACAACTGGAGAGGCCTCCCGTTCTTCTCAATTCTGCCTTTACCCCACCTGCCCCCCTCCCTCGAAATCCTACAAATGAGGATTTCTAATTTCCACAGGAAAGCTACAAAGCCCCAAGTGAGGCCACTCATCCCAACCTGGTGCTGTGGCGGAGGTGAGGGTCAGAAGCGGGTCTGGAGGCCACTGCACTGCCTTCTGGCCATTGCCCTGAGCCAAGGCCACTGACAGCACCCATACAAAAGAGGAGGGGACAAGCGGGAGGTGCCTGCCTCCCATCCAGTCCTACCGTGCTCCAAGGATCAGGTCCTGAGCCCCTGTCCCCCACCCCATTCAGGCTAATCACCCCCCTTTTGTCCACTTTTGCAGTAGCAGGGCAGAGACTAGGCTGCTGGGTGGTCTCACTTGGCTCTCACGTGCTGTGCCATCTGGTCAATCCTGGGGTGTCCTGGAGTGTTGGCCAGGCTCCCGAAGGAGTCCACAAGCTTCCCGTAGGCGGAGACTCAGACACTTCTCTAAGTCCGGGACAGCACGAGACTTACTCTCTGAGTGCCCAGATACAGCACCATGGCGGTGGAGAGGGTGGGGGGGCACGTGCCGTGGAGAAACACAGCAGCAGGTACAAGGGCAGGCAAGGGAGCACCGACAGTTTGCAGGACCATGTGGTTCCAGCCAGCTCCAGCAACTGCGGCCGCTCTGTGGTTTGATTCAGGGGGCCCTCCGGGGAGAAAATGGAGGGGTTGGATGTGCGCCGGGGTCGAGCGAGGTTGGTAGGAGGCGGCAGAGCGGGGCTGTGGGAGAGAATACCTCGGACAGTGGGGCATCGACCCCCGCATGCTGGGTGCAGGAACTAGAGTCAAGAAGGGCTCACAAAGTAAATGTCCTGCACGAGGCCACCAAAGCTCACAGGACCCTTACAAACGACGTAGAGAAAGATCTGAAGTAGACGGCGGCGCTAACTATGCGGCACAACAAACCGGTACGTGCCTCAGAAGGATTTGCTAAGAAACAGAAATTTCCTGGGGGCGTTTGGGATCGGATTCTAATCCAGTCTGGTCATTCCTGACCAGCGATTGAGGCCAACGGTGAGGCAGGCGGGCAGGAACTAAAGCCTGGATCCCGGGGTGGGGGTGGGGGGGTGGCAGGGGCGGCCGCGTGGGCGGCCCGGGGACCTCGGGCGCCCCCCGCCCGCCCCCCTTCCCTGTGAAGGCTCCCTGGAGGCCGAGGGGCGGGGAAAACTCGCGGCAGTCTTGCATCAGACGAAAGGCGGGTACGGTTGCTGCCCTAACCGGGCCGCCTTGTCTGCAGCCTCTCCAGCTGCCACGAGACAGGCTGTGGCTCTGCCAGCGCCCCCCACCCCACCCCACCCCACCCCACCCCACCCCACCCCACGCTCCACCCCACCCCCGGGGAAAGCTGGACTCGGCCGGGCTCGCCAGGACTTAGTCCGGGGAGGATCGCGTGTCCCTGGGCTCCCCGCGCGGAAGCCACTTTGGCGCCCCTTCCCGCCCTCGCCCCCGCCCCCCCGCCAGGGCCACTGCGCGCCTTCGCGCTGGCATCCCTTGGGGCACCCCGCAGGACCAGTTGGAGCAGCCTGCACTTTGCAGTGCTGGCGGGAGGCGAGCCAACGTGAAACACGCGGTTGCAAACTGAACGCAAAGTTTGCATCCCGCCGCTCGCCGCGGTTTGTTTCTCCCTCCCCCAGCCCCCAATCTCGGGAGGCCCCAGGATTGACTGGTACCGGGGACGGGGGTGGGGGTGGGGGTGGGGCGCGCTGGCCCCGGCGCCGGCCGGCCGGTTTCGGCAGGGGATGCCATGCCACCAAACCGTCGTGTCTCTTCCGTTCGCCTTACCTGCAGCTCGGCTATCAGCTCCTCTTTGCTCAGGTTCTGCTTCTCCACCACCTGCAGCCCTCCATCTTGCAGGATCTTCCGGCAGCAAGGGTCCAGGCTGTCACTGATGAGCACTTTCCGCAGATTTGCAAAGGCCATTGCCGGAGTCGGCCTCGGAATCGGCCGCTCGCGCGGGGCAGAAGCACCCAAGCCGAGAAACTGTAGTTCCGGCTGGCGGGCTGGTGTAACTGGGCAGGATTCTTGATCTCCCGCTCCCCTTTTATCTCCCCCTTCTGCTCCTACCGCCTCCTTCTGATTGGACAAAAATACTCAAACTCTCGGTGACTCCGCCTCCTCCTCGCAGCTCGAGCCTTCAGTTCCCCGCCCACCTTATTATTCTCCAGCGACGAATTTCTCAATCTCAGCGAAAGCTACACCTGGTGAGCATATAGAAACACAATTTGCGCTGACTAGCTGATTCATATCTCACACAGAAATATTTGTTCTCACCCTGAGAGAAATGTTTCATGTTCACTTCTTTCTCCCGAAGAACGTATTCAATAATTCCTTAACAAGAATTTACTGAACGCACCTATTATGTGCAAGGCACCGTGCTGGATGCTGAAGGGGCTCGGACACCCCCTGGTGGGCTAACACCGAGGGTACCAAAGGCAGACACGGAAAGTTACATAGTGAAAAGCAATAGGAAGCTTTCTGAGACCTCACAAAGCAGTGCTTAATTACAAATGAATGATGCATTGGGAATTATGAGTTTGAAAGAGAACAGGGACCGGGTGCATTTAGAGCTGCCAGAATTTTTGTTCAAGTTCCCCATTCTCTTCCTCCACTTCCTCTATGATTATGAAAAAGACAAAAGGAATGTGAGATGTCAGTTTGATCTAATTTATATGTTGACCAAGGAGGCACTTCCCAGCTCTTAACTCCTTTATGTTTAAACCCCACGACAAACGTTCCTATCCCATGCCCCTCTTGCCAGAAATATTGGGGGGGGAATCCGTTTAAGGCCCTCTAGGATCAGAAGCAGAGTCGGGCATGCTCCTAGATGAATGAGAATTCAGTTTATCCAGCCGCGAGCCATCCTCAGCCAGCGTGTGCCCTGGTCCTGAGAAGCACCCAGCGTCAGCTTGTTACTAGCACAGAGCACCAGGAAGGCCTCCAGCAGTGCTGCCTTTCAGAAGATGCGCTGGTGCTTCTCGAAGGCAAGCACTCTCCGCGACCTGAGGATATGGTGATAAGTAAGGCATTATCTGCCTTCAAGCTGCTCTTAGTCAATTGTCTAATCTTGAGAGCTGAATACGAAATAACCAGGGAGAGAAGAAGTGACATGTACAGAGGCCCAGGGTGTGATGAATAGCTGAAGGAGATGCCCTAGGGGTGCAGGAGACCAAAGTGCAGAAGGGCCAGCCTGCCCAGCAGGGGCCTTTCCCTGGGGAGGAGTTTGAACTGCACTCCAAAGTAGTACAGAGGCACTGAGTGATGTTTTAGATGGGATCTGCTTACGTTAGCTGAGCTGAGCCCTTGCACTGCTAATGGAGATATAATATCTCTCTGCACTGCCCCCCACCCACCGCATTCCCATCCTTCACCCCTACCTCCAACATCAACTGCAAGTTGAGGATTTTTCTCTTACAATCAGCCTAGGAGCAGAGGAAATATTCTCCCCCCACCCCATGTTATGCCTTCCATAAAACAGGAACTTTGGCCTTCTTGGAAGTATTAGGAAAATAATTCTGCCATTCTCTTGAGACCCCTCACTCCCTCCCCTCCCTGAGCCTTAGCCCCTTGGGAAGAGAGACAGTTTAGGAGAACGGTCCCAGGGCCAGCCCAGGCCAGCCCCTGCTTAGCTCTCTCTTTTGGAGCTGAAGCCCACAAATAAGGTACCCTCCCCTGCTTCCTTGTGTGTGGTGAGCCCACCAGGGCCGGCCCCACCCCATGTACCTGAGGGGACAAGAGCCATAGCTGTCCAGCTGCTCTCCCTGTAGAGGATAAGGTTCATGGGAGAGAGGGAAGGGGGAGAGGTAGGAATCCTATTTTTTTACTTGGAGCCCAGCTGTGATCTCCAAAGTCACATTAGGAGTAATAAAACAGATATTTTGATGAGTAGATGATGAATTGTCATCTGCAAAACAGGCACATCTGAATTTGAATTTCAGCTTCTGAAATTACTGATAATGTGACCTTGGGCAAATTACATTGCTTCTCTTAGACTTAGTTTTCTTCTCTGTACTATGGGGCTAATAGGATAGTGCTTCATACGGTTGTTGTGACAATATGCAAAGCACTCAAATGAGTGCAATCTGTAGTGCTTGGCTTTCATTCATTAATTCATTCATTCATTCAGTCAGACAGCCAACACATATTTATTGAGAGCCTATTATGTGCCAGGCACTGCTGAGGGTGATGGGAATGAAGCTTTGAAGGGGACAAACACGGTCCCTGCTCTCATGGAGCTTATGTTCTGTTTGGGGCCAGAAAATAAACAAATAAGTGAAAAATGGAACAAGATAACTGCAGGATGTGAAAGTATGATGAAGAATACAAACTGAGTGACATGATAGAGAGGATCAGATGTGGGGGCATTTATGTTAGACTTTATAATCAGGAAGGGGCTTTCCAAGAAAAGGATACTGGGGTTGACACTGAAATAAGAAGCCAATTTGCAAAGAACAGAGGAAAGAGAATTCTAGGCAGAAGGCAAAGCAGAACAAGTCTGGCACATTCAAGGAACTTGCTCCCAGATAGTCCTGTAGCACTTACTGTGTGCCAGGCCCACTGCCATGCCCTGGGATAACAATGCTGAACAAGTCACACACGGTGCCTGCCCTCCGGAGACTGGAAGTTCTAGCATGTGAGCGTGTGTGCGGTGTGCGGCCCATGTCGGACAGTCAGGAAAATCTCTGAGAAGGGCAGTGCTTAAGCTGAGATCTGAAGGTGGAGGAAGAGCCAGTGGAGAACATTTGGAAGAATATCAAGGGGAAAGAGGACAATAAGAATAAAGTCACTTGGGTAGGAAAGAGCACCTTTGGTCATATAGAGACCAAAGGGGAATGAGGCACGAGATGAGGTGGAGAGGTCAACAGGGGACAGACCATTCAGGCCAGGTGAATAGTCTGGACTTCTGTGGATGCAAATTAAAAACTCAGTTTAAACTGGCTCAAGGTGTCTAAGAAGATCAAATGTGGACAGAAATGAGCTCAGACTGGTGTCATTGGCAATCTGTCTCTCTCCCCATCTCTGTTTTCTCTGGCTTTGCTTCATTTCCAGAAAGCCAAGATGTGTGGCAAGAATGTCACCAGTTAGTGAAGACTATAAGATTCCGTCGTATATTCTGAGCAGTTTTGCAATTCTAGAAGATTGCTCTCATTTTCTAAGAATTGCCACAATGTTTTCATACCTGATCCTCACTGGGTCAACTGGGGTCGTGTATCTGTCTCTGAACCTATTCCTGTGTCCAGGGGAATGGATATGCTGGCTGGTCAGTCCTGAGGAAAGCACCTACTTCAGAACTGAAGAAAGTTCCATCTGGAATATATGCTAAGAGTATGAGGAAAGTGGGTCCCTAAAGGAAACTTCAGGGTGCTAAGCCAAGAGAAGGGGTGTAGGGATTGGAGGACAGGCTGGTAACACCAACAGTCAACCACTCCACCATGCTAAGGAGTTTAGATTTTATTCTAAGTAAGATGGGAAACCATTGAAGTTTAGTTTTAAGGAGGGGAAAGTATTATCTAAGTTTTAAAATGATCATTCTATAATTTACACTGAAAAGACTCCTTTTTACAGTGTGGTTTTGATTATCATTATGATGATGATGACAATGAATACTATGATGATAACGATTAGGAGAGAAGTGGGTCCCTTGTTTGGCATCTGTAAGGCACAGTCAGAACTTGAAAAGGCAAATCTCTGACTGTGAAACTAATAAGAATCAGTGAATAATGGATGAAGTTAACCACCTGACAAAGTAACCCATCCTGAGAGAAGGTAAATGTCTGAAAAAGGAGTTTTGGGAACAACCAGATCAAATTAAGAGAATACTGTTTCATCCAAATACTACTAAATGTTAAAAAGAAAAAAAAAAAACCCTCTTAATATAATCAATTGCATTATAATTTTTCTGCAGGAAGAATATATTAATGGAAAGGCTGGTCTGCATGTTCAGAAAGATGATCCAAGGTGAGTCTTGGCTTTTACCCAGCACTGTTCCAGAAGAAAGAGAGGAAGACCGCATGTGACAGACAGGAGTGGTCAGTAGCAAGGTGTACTTCAATGTGGTACAGCAAGAATTCACCAGATGGTATCAGAGTCTGTATAAATATATCCCTTCTGATTCTGCAACTCCTTTCCTCTGCTGTTCTTCTGAGCACCTATTTTATTTTCCAGATACCCTGATTTCAGTAAAGGGTTGCTGAGTGGATCTGTTTCTCACCAGATCCCATTGCCAGGTCATGTGGTAAAACGAGAAACAGGCAGAAGCTAAAAGGCTGTGTTTTGAAGGGCTCCTGTCAACAGGAGAATGCTGTCAAGCAACAAGGGTCGAGGGAATTGGGCACGGTCACTAGATGGACAATCTCCCTGTTCATAAACACAGGAGTAAGGGGGAGCAAAGTATGTGACCCCCAAATATGCACTATGGCATGTGGATTATTTGGAGCTAAAGGCAATCAAGACCCAGCAGACTCAAGAAAAAGAACTATTACCAGAGACAACTTTTTATCTGAAAGACCTATCCACATGGGAGGACAAATATCGAATTACTAAACATCTGCTCTCCTTACAGTCCTGTGAATTACCCTCTTCCCCTTTGAAGCCCAGGCCTCTATCCTATTCCTTAGCTCAGGAGGGTATATAACCTATTGCCTGGCTTGACATTGGGTCTTATATTCTAATGGGGCTTTGGTACATACATAATTACATTTGTTTTTCTCCTGTTAATCGTCTTACGTGAATTTAATTAATAGGCCAGCTAAAACAATCTAGAGGAGTAGAGGAAAAATTTTCCTCCCCTGTAGGAGAATTTAGGTTTGTATTCTTGTCTCTTGTGAGTTAGGCTAGTGGTAGTCTCTGAAATTCTGATCGACACTAGCCTCCCTCCGAGATCTCAGGATCTCCTCTCAATACCTTAAACTACAATGTCTCAAAACCTCTTTAGGCCACTGAACTCTATAAGAATCTGAGGAAAGCTACAAACCCACTCACCTTCTAAATTGTGCATAAATTTTGGGAATTCATGTACCTTTTATAGCCTACTCATGGGCCTCCTAGGATCCCACAAACCTCTTGTTAGATGCCCATATTTACATGGATTAAGCATGGTAACAAAGTGCAAAATAGTCATAATGATAATACAAATATTTATTGATCATTTTAAAGGGCTAGCTAAGTGTAACTCAGGAAATCCTCACAATTCTATGGTATAGGCACCACTATTATTTGTGTTTTACAAATGACAAATCTGAGACACATATTTAGCCCACCTTTACAATTTAGAGGAGTAAAATGACTTACCAAAATTTAGATGACACTAAGTTGTAAAGTTATGATTACAGCATTTCCTTAAATCTCTAGTCAGACTTCTAATTGCGCTGTCCTCACATCTTTCAAAATAAAATCAAAAGTCCTCCTTTCTCTAAAATAGTATACTCAATTTAGAAAAAACAATACAGGTGTGCCTGGGTGGCAAAGTCGGTTAAGTGTCTGATTCTTGGTTTCAGCTCAGGTCGTGATCTCAGGGTCACGATATCCAGCCCTGCGTGGGTCCCTGCGCTCAGCGTGGAGTCTGCTTAAGATTCTCTGTCCCTCTCCCCCTGCTCCTCTCCCCTGCATGCTTGTGCTCTCTCTCTCTCAAAGAAATAAATAAATTTAAAAAAAAAAGAAACAACAATACAATTGGCTTTTATGTTATAGCTATTTTTTTTTAAGTAAGCTCTACCCCAATGTGGGGCTCAAACTCATGACCCCAAGATCAAGAGTCACATGCTCTATCAACTGAGCCAGTCAGCCCTGTGGGGTACTCTGATTGGATGGGGGGTGTCACCAAATGTGGGGCATCCCAATTTGGTTGGGGCCAGCAGCGCCAGTGGTGAAAGAATTCGCCGAAGGCAAAACAAAAGAGACAAAAGTTTATTGGATATACTGTAAGGGAGCCGTGGGCAGGACAGCAAAGGAGAGACTCTCTGTAACCAGGTAGTGGTGAGGGGCCACAGTTATAGGGCGGAGTGAGAGAGTATGGGGACATATGGAATTTCCCATTTTTTTGGTAATTCTAGGAATTGTCCCTGGTTGTAATTGGTCAGTTAGGGTCTATGGCCATTTTGGGGTGGTTGCTTAATGAACCCCTTTGCCTTCAGCTTGGTGATTACGGTGGGCCCTTCTGCCTTGCTCAGATGTCCATTGCTCAAGCCTGTTGCCTAAAAGTGGCCTCTTCAAGGCACCCCTCGAATGTTGTAACTATTGATGACAGGAAGAAATCAGGATTCTACATTGCCCGAGGAATTGCCCAAGACATTGGTATTTACTGAGAAATGTGAATCTTGGTCTGATAAGCAGAATGATGGCTCCCCCGAGGTGTCCACACCCTAATGTCTACAACCTGGAACTACCTTATATGGTAGAAGGGACTTTGCAGATGTGATTCTGCTAAGGAGTTTGAGGGGGGAGGGGGGATGATGATCCTGGATTGTCTGGGTGGGGTGATGGAATCACAAGGGTCCTCATAGGAACACAGGGGGAATCAGAGGAGAGAGAGGCCATGTGGTGATGGAATCAGAGATTGGAATGATATGCTTTGAAAATGGGGGAAGGGCCTCAAGCCAGATACACAGGGGGCCTCTAGAAACAGGAAAAGGCAAGGGCACGGGTTCTACCCTAGAGCTTTTGGGAGAAACCAGTGCTGCCTTTAGGCCTGGGAAACTGATTTCTGTCTTTGGAACTCCAGAACTCCAAGAGAATAAACGTGCGTTGTTTTAAGCCACCGATTTTGTGATGGTTTGTTAAGCAGCAATAGACAACTAATACTCTTGGAAACCATGCAAAATGAAAAGAACAAAATTTCATCCTGACAGAGAGATTAAGTAGCGGTGAAGCACAAAGAAATTTTAGAAGACAGAAAGGGTAGAAGGAACATTAATGGACCCCTCCCCACCTTGCTTCTTATTAGGCAGGGAATTTAACATTAAAACAAACAAGTAAACAAAATTCCTAGGTAGTCCTAGTTAAGCCTAAAATGAGACAGGATGGCTGGGACCTGAGGAATTTCTCACCTTCTCTTCCCCACTCCTCAAGCATCTATTTCCTGGATGGTTCCTTGCTAAAGGATGCCTGAGGCCAGAGATGAAGGAGGAAATGAAGGACAATGTGCGGCCCATCCCCCAACCAGTTCAAGGGCTGGATTGTGAGCCATGGGAGAGCAGGGCCTGCCGGGCATCACTCTAGTGCCTCCCAGACCTTTGGTTGCAACACTGGCAGAGACTCTGGTGTCATCATGGTGAGCACCAGCAGAGTAGCGCAAGGGAGGCAAGGGGGCAAGAACCAGGGAATTCAGCCTCTCGATGTTAATGTCATGTAAGAACCTCGAAGCTACATCTAAATAAAAGAATCTTCTGTGGCTTGAGGTACAGTCTTCTGACACACCTCTGAAGATTCAAGCACTGTGACCAATGCCTAGAGAAGATGCAGTTGGATCTCTCAATGCCACTAGAGTCTTGGGCAGAGCTGGGTGGGGAGAGGACCCTGGCATTGTCACTCTTTTGATGATTGCCATGTACTCAGGAAGTGGCATTGAAGATGAAATGGACATCTCTAAGTAGACACCAGACAGAAAGTTTCATCCCATTTCATGTCCTGTCATTATCAAAATGAATCAGAGGACAGAGCTACTTTCCTGTAAATGCCTCAGTCAACTCAGGCTACTATAATAAAATACTACAGACTGGAAGGCTGAAACATTTATTTCTCACACTTCTGGAAGGTAAAAGTCCAAGATCAGGGTGCCAGTATGGCTGAGTTCTTGGTGAGAGCCTCTTCCTGGTTTACAGATGGCTACTTCCTTGCTGGTCCTCACATGGCAGAGAGTGAGCTCTGATCCCTTTATCCCCTCATAAGAATATCAGTCCCAACATGGGGGCTCTGTCCCCATGACCTCATTAAAATCTAATTACCCCCTCCAAAGGCCCCATCTCCAAATCCATCACTTTGGGGTTAGGGCTTCAATCTATGGATTTTTAGGAGGACATAAACATTCAGTCTGTAGTATGCTCCAAAACCTTAGCATTACCCCCTGAAAACATGGGCTCCAAGGTCAGGCTTCCTCAAGATCTATCAAGCCCAAGCGTCCCTACTTCTACAGCACAGTGCCCAGGTGATTTCAGACTACAAATATATATGGGAGACATGAGTTACAAATTCAAGGTCTCCATTTATTCAGTTTGCATTGGCTGTACTGTAGGAATTAATCTTTGTTTTTTCCTGGTTCTTCCATTTCATTGCTCTTCCAGACAGCAAACTCCCCATTCATAACCCTGACCTTGGAATTACTCTTCTCTCTTCTTAGGTCACCTTCTGACATTTTCAGGACAGAGTTGCTCTCTCTAAGCCCTCAAGTCTTCAAAGAGGCAGTATTCTTTTCTACTGAGGTTCCAGGTCCAGTTCTTTAACTTCTGATAGAAACATATAATGTTGTATTTTAGGGTAATTTGGAATAATTCATTGACTGATTTACTCTCATCTAGACTTACTCTTCTATATAGGACCCTGAATCTCTATCTTGTATTATAGAGAATAAGAAGGCCTGGGGCAAAAACAGGTTGCTATCTTTAATACTACTGTCAACTCTGAATCTGTTTGAGTAAAATCTCTGATTAACCATTCTCACTAATGTGCAAATGACTGATACAATCTTAATATTACTTCTCTCACAGTTATCTGTATGCACATTTCATCTCTCCAAATGAGAACTTATATTTATGTAGGAATTGTGTAGTTCATAAAACAGTGATGACTCAATAAGGTAGAACAAACTGATATTACCAACACCATTTCAAAGATGAGCAATTAAGGCTCAAAGAAGCTGCATAGGACTTCTGCTTGTGGCCACCATAGAGTAACAGGATCCAGGTTTACCCCTTACTTGAAATAACTAAAACAAAAGACAAATACATGAAACAATGGTTTTCAAGACACTGGATGTTAAAACAAAAGACAGTGATCTCTGAGAGATAAGAAGCAAATAAGGTAAGTCCTATGATTGCCTCAGCTTACTGTCTGGAGAGAGTTTCCAGGCCAGGGCAGAAATGAGGAAACCAAGTAAAGCACGGTGGTCTCCCTGAAATAAGAAGATGAAGCTGTGTCACAGAGAAGAGTGGAGAGGAGAGAGCTGAAAACGGTGATAATTCTGGAGATCTGGAAGAAGAGGTCCTTTGAGTTTGCAGCTGAGGCTGCCCACTGTATGCATGTGAAGAAACTACTAGAATCCAGGGAAATAATCTCTACAAGGAATAATCTTTAGAGCTCACACGGGCCAGAAACAGCTGCAATTCTCACCAGCCAGACCAGAAACCCTCATAATTCACAAGATGCTGGCTCTTGCTTCAGTAGTAGATAAAAATGAGCTCTAGATTAAGCACTGCTTTGGTCCTAACAAAGCTTAAAAGACATACCTGAAAAGATTGAACTGTTTCTAATTAATTTAACCACATCCCAGACCAACTTAATAATTTATATAGAAATACAGTAATTGCCAACATGCAGCAAGGTAAAATTTGCAATGTATAGAATTCAATAAAAAATTACCAGGCATGCAAAGAAACAGGAACAAACAACCCATGATGAGGAGAAAAATCAATCAATGGAAATCAACCCAGAACTTGACACAGATGCTAAAATTAATAGGCAAAGACATAAAATCAAGTAGGAGAACTGTATTCCATATATTCAAAAGACTACTAGAAAGAGTGAGCATGTCAAATATAGACATAGAAGATGTAAAAAATAAGACCCAAATCAAATTTCTAGAGATGGTAACTATAGTGTGTAAGATGGAAAGTCACAGGACAGGCTAAACAGCAGATTAGACATAGAAGAAAAGACTGGTGAATTTGAAGATTTATTTATTTGAAAGAAAGAGAGAAAGCACACGGATGCACGAGAGCGGGGGGAGGGGCAGGGGATAGGGAGTAGGAGGAAGCAGATTCCTGGCTGAGTGGGGAGCCCCAGGTGGGGCTCGATCTCATGACCCTGAGATCATGACCTGAGCTGAAATCAAGAGACAGACGCTCAACCAGTCAAGTCACCCAGGCCCCTGAAGATTGGTGAATTTGAAGACATCGATATAAACTATCCAAAATGAAATTCATAGAATAGTATGACTGGGAGAAGAAATTAGCAGAACATCAGTGAGTTGTTGGAAAATTTCAAGCGGCCTGATCGAAATGTAACTGGACTCCTCAAAGGGAAGGGAAGGGACAGGGGGAGAGAAAAAATATTTGAAGTAACAATTACAAAAAATGTTTCCAAGTTTGATTTGTTGAATCTACAAATCCAAAGGATCAATGAACCTCAAGCACCAGATACATGAAAAAAATTACACCAACGATCATGTAGGTTAAGTCGAAAAAAGTGACAAAGGACAAATCCTAAAAGCAGCCAGAAGGAAAAGACAGACGTTACAGAGGAACAAAGGTGAGGATGATGGCAGATTTCCCATCGATGCAAGGCATAAGAAAGCATAACAACGTCTTTAAATCCTGAAAGGAAAAAAATTCTATAGCCAGCAAACACATTTTTCAAAAATGAAGACAAGTTTTCTGATATGTCAGAGCTGAAAGAATTAATCATCAGCACACTTTCACCATAAGAAATATGAAAGGAAGTCCTTCGGGTAGAAGGAACACATACTGTCTGGATCTATACAAAGGAATGAGGGGCCCTGGAAATGTTAATTATGTGAGTAAATACAATAATGTTGCAGAACTTGCTCCAAGTTAGGGAGCAGCAGACCGGGGACTTGGTGCAGGTCTTTTGACACCGTGGTCAACTTACCCACTATGTGCAGCTGTACATGGCCAGCAGTGTGCCATTTATGAATCAATAAACGCTGATTACACATGGAATGGGCCATATGTTTGGTGGTTTGCTCAGAGGTGGGCTATGTAACTGAGGGCTAGCATTTCTGGAAGACTTCATGGAATGGTGGGCTTGGCCTTTAAAAGGGATAGGTTAGGATAGGATAGGATAGGATAGGATAGGATAGGATAGGATAGGATAGGATAGGATAGGCGGTGAAGTAGACTGAGCCTTTCTGGAGGGTTCTAAGCACAGATGTGGAAGCAGCAATGTGCATTAGAGATTGGTGGAGGTAGGAAGGTGGGAGAGGGGAGAGGCTGGCCTGCCTATAGCAGATGCCTTCTGCTGCAAAAGAAAGGAGATTCGTTTGGAAAAGGTTATGGAAAAAGCTTTTATGTCACGGAGGGGTTTTTAATTTAGAGATTGGCACAGGACTCAGGCTGTTGATAGGGAGGAAAAAAAGATAAGCTAACTGGTAAATTCTAGAGTCAAGCCCGTGATTATTTGCTCATTAGCAATTTGCTCCAACCATCTATATAACAAGTTATTAAACAATGTATGATATATGCACATAAGCATTTATGTGTCTGTATTCTCCGGAAGGCAAACAGAGACTCTTAGGACATTAGGTAGGCAGAGAAGGTATAAATCAGCAATCTGATAAGTAAAGTTGATAGACGTTCGGTTTGGCCATACAGTGGCTATTGGATCTGTGATAAATCACTTCTCCTCTATGTAGCTCATTGTCCTCATCTGAAAACAGAGTCATTGTGAACATGTCCCGAAAAAATAAAGGGAACATGCTTTGAACGCAAGCATGCTGAACAACTGTTATTTGTTATGACTGTTCCATGATGAGAAAAAACAGCCCCTACTGTTCTGGGTGTGTTTGAAGAGTACATACTTGATAAAAAAAGGCAAATATGTTCAAAGGTGACTTTATTTTCTCTTAGTCTTGGAACCATTTTCACTGAAACTGTTTTTCTTGTAGCCGTTTTATTGATTGTTCTTTCCTTTACTCCAGTGTCTCTTCTTGCCTTGCCTATCTGTACAGAGTTATAAAAGTCACCTCAACTATAAGTCAAACAAACCAAAGAGTTGAAGCATATGGTGTAAATATTCATTTATTCGTTTAGGTATTTGTTTATTCACATTTATGGTTCAATTAAAATATGTTAGGAACTATGCAAATAAAGACTCTGGCTTTGAGGAGCTGACAGTGAGTGGGTAAATCAGTGACTCTCTTGCAGAAAAGTGTGGGAAGTGCTCTCTTGAACGTGATCTCAGATACACTACTAGAAACCAGATCACCTGGCAGGGTTATGGGGCCGGGCTGAGGAAGTCCCAATGCCCAGGACCCTGAGCTGAATATTGAAAGCCCACAGTAGGGGCCCCTGGGTGGCTCAGTCAGTTAAGCGTCTGCCTTTGGCTCAGGTCATGATCCCAGGGTCCTGGGATCAAGCCCTGCGTCAGCCTCCTCCCCCTGCTTGTGTTCCCTCTCTTGCTGTCTCTCTCTCTGTCAAATAAATAAAATCTTAAAAAAAAAAAAAAAAAACTCCTTTATGTCATGGAGAAATGTCCATGACATATTAAAAAACAAAAAAAGAAAAGAAAGAAAGAAAGCCCACAGGAGCTGTCTAGTAAATATAGCACACTTTGTGCAGAGAGAATGGGATGCCTAAAAGTGCCAGTGTGTGAGAAACCATGACATGTTCTGGCAACTGCAAATCGATCAGTAACATCAGAGCGTAGGATGGGAGGGAGGAGTGATGTGTAATGTCAGGAGGATGGACACTGGCCAGGTCAGGGATAGCCCTGCAATCAAGGAGTGTGCATCTTATCCAAAAAGAGATAGGGAAGTAGTGAAGGGATAGAGAGTTGATTCAGTGGTAGGGTTTTATCCAGTATATGTAAGAGGGACTCTAGTTGTGGATGTGTTGATAGCATTCAGGTATGATATATTGTGGAGCCTTAGATCTTCTTTGTATTGTCTGGTCCTTTTACTTCTCTTACTGGCTATTGTTACTGAATGTCTCTGGATTATTTCAATGTGGATAACCTTCGGGACAAGAGAGTAGGGTGAGGAAAAAGATAAATCAAACCTGTGAATAAGTGAGTAGCTGTACCACTGGTCATCCAAATGACTCATGTGGTGGGGGTGGACTGAACGGAATAAAATGGAAGCAACTTGTGAGCAACAGTGCCCACCAAGGGTTAGCTATTATTATTATAAATATTTTGTGTCTCGATACTTCGGACAGAGAGATAACAGGCAGCAGCTCCAATCCATTTGAAAAATCAAAGGGCTATTATAAGTAAATCTGGCAAAACCATGTAGCAGGGCAGGAAATTCTCTGAAAGATAAGATATAGGTCTGTGAATGTTCTAGAATAGAGTGCCATTGGTAGTCATGAGTTTGATATAGATACATAGCAGAGACCAAAGGGACAGCTTGTAAACTGGAATCTTACCCAAACCCCTGGGGGTAAACAGAAGCCCACAAATAATTTCATAGAGTGGAAAATCTGGCTTGGGATATTAATAATGCTCTGTTTCTCCAGTGATCCTTTCCCTTGGGGGAACTGGAGTGTTTGGCAAGCAGCCTCATTATTCACAGCCCTGCTTCTGCTGGGGTTGGCAAGGTTGGGAGGCATCATTAGACACACCATCATCAGACAGCAGTAGCAGGGAAAGGTGTGGATGGTCCTCCTCAGGCCACCCTAGGAAGTTAGGTCCATTCACCAATCAAGAAACATTTACAAAGTCTATACATGTCTGGCGCTTGGTAAGTGTTCAGTGAAGTCTCAGTTATTAGAGCCCAGTGTCTAGTATACAGTAGGTACGGCATGATGATTTGTTGTGGAAGGGATCTAGAAATAAACTTACCATGCTCCTAGGCTAGATAGAACTCCTGCTCCTACATGTTCCTTCTCAGTCCCCTGCAGCAGGTGCTACTAGCTGATCATCAATCCTGTTCTTCTCTAGGACACACTATCCTATAGGTACACAGACAGACCACATTTTCCAGCCTTGTTGGAGTTAGGTATTGTCACGTGACTGAATTCCAGCAACAGAATGCAAATGAATCAATGAGACGCCACTCCAGTCCTGGTCCTTAAAATCGCCTTCATAGTGTCCATTTCTTGTAATGGGAGATGAAGATGCTACAGGACCTCTCCCCCACCCCTGCCCCCAAAACAGCTATCAAGTCTGAACATTTAGCAGCTATCTGAAGATATTGAAAAGTACTGGATAATGAGGAGTACACTCTTTGCTTTTATCCAGAATATATAAAGAACTCCTACAACTCAATAATAAGAAGAAACCTGATTTTTTAAATGGGCGAAAGATTTGAACTGATAGTTCACAAAACAAAACATACAAATAGTGAAAAAGCATGTGAAAGGATGCTCAACCACTAGTTGTTAGCGACATGCAAACAAAAACCAAGATTCTACTACACACCCACTAGAATGGCTAGAATTAAAAACACTGACAGTTCCAAGTATTGGTAAGGACGTGGAGCGGCTCAAAGTCTTAGACATTACTGGTGGGAATGCAAGATGGCACCACAATTTTAGTAAACACTACAGCGATGTCTTACAAACCTACACTTACCATTTGACCCAGCGGGTCCCACTCTGAGGTATTTACACAAGACAAATGAAAATATATGTACACATAAAGACATATGCAAATCATGACAGCATTATTTGTAATAACTAAAAACTGGAACTCATTCAAATGTCCATCCGCTGTGAATGGACTAGCAAATCATGGTGTATCCATACAACGAGACACTACTCAGTAATAAAAAGAAGTGAACTGCTAATACAATTCTCAACATGGATTATGCTGAGCAAAGGAAGCATGTCACAAAATAATACACATTGTGTTCCATTTATGTGGAATTGAACAACAGGCAAAATTTATCTTTATTGGCAGAAAGTTGCCTGGGGCTAAGGGTTGGGAGAAGGGACCAGATATAAAGGGGCACCAGGAACTTTTTAGGGTGTTGGAAATGTCTATATTTTGATTGTCACAGTGGTTACACAATGGTACACAATTACCAAAAGCTCAGCAAAATGTATCACTTAAAAGGGTGAATTTCATTTTCTGATACCTTCACATGAACCTCTCTCTCCTACTCATTTGCTGGCTGAGATCAGGGAGGCTTTGGAAGCCATGTGTTGACAATAGTAAAGCCCCCATCACCCAGGGCCTTTAGTGAATAAGTGGGGAGAACCCCCTCAACATTGCTGAATAGAGGATACGAATAAGAATTGAACATAGCTCTTGACATGGAAAAACTCAACCTGGGATTAAATAATATTTGGATAAGCCAAGTGTTTCTTTTTTTACCTCCTTAAAATTTGACAAGTCCAAGGGGATTGTATTGTGTGAGACAAATAATGTTTTATTCCATTACCTTGGGAATTTTCCCAGTTGCTTCTCCCCTTTGATGTATTGACTTTTAGTCTTCATTCTTAGGCAGACACTTCATATTCCAGAAACCAAGACCCAAATATATTAGGGCCAAATCTCAGTAGGTCCCTGGAGTCCTGTGGCTACCACCTCATGCCACCCCAATACTGTTACCATGGTGGACCATTTCTTGAAAACCTCCTTGTCCAAGAGATTTCATTTGAGACTCAGGATTCATATTGAGGTGGCCTGAGTCATAAATGTGTTCCGTTTCTTTATTTATATTTCAACATATACAGTATTTATTATGTGCCAGACACTGTTATAAGCACATTTATTCATTACTCATAACAATGTCATGAGGTGGGTACTAATATTACCTTCTATCCTATAATAGAGATTATATTAACCTCTCTATGAGGAATCTAAAGATTTTAACACATGCCAATGTCTTGCAGCTAACCTCATGGCAGAGTTGAGATTTGAAGTCAGTGATTCCACCTCCCAAGTTTATACTGATAATCACAACACTACTATCTTTCTATTAGCTTTATGGAAAACAAAAATTACATAAAACCAAAAAAAAAAAAAAAAATCCCCAGCCTAAATACTTCTGGTTTAAGGTATGTTCAGCGCTGACTTCCCACCCTGATTGTTATATAAAATACTACCAAAGATGGGCATGCCAGTGATATCCCTTTGGTTTTTGCCTGGCTCTCTATCCCCTCAAGACCTCTGAGACCCTCTAGTAGATCCTTTTGGTCCCCACTTGCAGATTCAGCCCCATCCCTGACTCAGAGATCAACTGATACCTAGGAAGAATGTAAGGAACTATAGACCCAAAGCTCATTGACTTAGAATCAAGTCAACCTCCTGCTAGTCCTGCTGGGAACTTATACTTTTGTTTGTGGAGTATGTGCTTATTTCAAAATCCCACTTTCTACTGTAATACTGGTGACTAAGGGTCTGTTTTGTTCCCCTGTGTCTAATTTCCTGCGTTGGCTCCCAGCTTCGAATGCTAGTTCCTGTCTTGCTTCTCCCAATCCTAGAGACTATAGTCCTGGCCTGACCCTTGGTTCCCTGGCTAGCTTCCTGATGC
The DNA here is from genome assembly GCF_964656455.1 of Halichoerus grypus. NCBI lineage: Eukaryota > Metazoa > Chordata > Mammalia > Carnivora > Phocidae > Halichoerus > Halichoerus grypus. Next base: position 88,556,257 of record NC_135716.1, read on the forward strand.
CACCTGATATTCTGTCAGGCTTTCTTGAGGTGCCACACTGCCCACCTGACTGGTTACTTTCCTGATACTAGTCCCAGGACATCCTCATGTTACCTATTACTGAAGGCTATCCCAGCATGGTAGAATGGTCAGGTTTGGGGGTATTGGCCTTCTCATGGTTAGCCCATTGCTGGTGCTAACAGACCCCTGGTTCTGACCCTAGCTCCACCCTAATCCAGCTGAAGAAACAGAGATACAATAAATGGAGGAGACAGGACCTAAGCAAAAAGTTAGAAGTAGGAGGGCTTAGTGGTCAGATATGATCTTAATAGGCTCTAATGTCACAGGGAAGCTTTGTATGGTACAGGGCCCCAGGTTCGTAAGACAGAATAAAAAGTGTGTCTTGGAATCCTGGTTCAGTTTCGCTGGAAGGTGTGATGTACTTCGGGAGAGTTTATGGTCAACAGGCTACCTTCAAATTAAATTAGATCTATAGGCTCTGTGCAGTTGCCTTACTCCTCACTCATCTAGCAGGCGTTCGTGACCTGGGGTTTATGTATTCCTAGGGATCTACATGCAGGCATTGGGAAATAGTATGCCTATGAGTGTTTCTCTTGAGGGAAGGCTCAGTTGCTTTGGTCAGATTTTCATAGGGACTTGTGACTGACAACTCGAGAAACTTCCCCCAATTACCAGCAAGGCTGAGTTAAGGGGTCAGACATTTTTCGTCAACTTTTTCTTTCCACATTGAGTTCTCTAGAACTTTCAAGCTGTGAATAAAGTGAAAACATGTAGTTTAAATAAAACACATAAACAATTATATATGTTCATTACACATAATCTATAATGTGCATACATATATAATTATGTGTATTATATGTCTTGGGGTCTGCATTCAACCCTGTTCTTTTTAAAGACCAATTGGCAAAGTGATTCACTAGCTTTAGCACATGGTGCTCGATTGAAATTAATTTGACTAATTTGACAGCATCATAGGCTTCTAAGTAAATGAAAACAGAAAGTTTGAAAGACCGCACCCTGGGAAAAAGATCAGAATGCAGAGGCTGGATCTAGTTCAGACACACAACACACAACATGCTGCAGAGACCTGTAGCATAAAGAAGCACAGGAGACAGTTGGGTTTGGGTGGGGTGGGATTAGCAGGTAGGGGAGGGTTGCTCTGGAAAATATTGTGCCTAAAGAGCAATGCCTTGTTTTTCTCCTTAAAGAGAAGTTCATCGTGGGCGCCTGGGTGGCTCAGTTGGTTAAGCGACTGCCTTCGGCTCAGGTCATGATCCTGGAGTCCCGGGATCGAGTCCCGCATCGGGCTCCCTGCTCAGCAGGGAGTCTGCTTCTCCCTCTGACCCTCCCCCCTCTCATGTGCTCTCTGTCTCTCTTTCAAATAAATAAATAAAATCTTTAAAAAAAAAAAAAAAAAGAGAAGTTCATCGTCCTGAAACTTCAAAGAAAGAGCACTCCTGATCTTGAGGTTCACACTGAGCTAGGATTATCAGTTGACACTGTCTAAAAACCAGCCATGCATGGATGTGGGCAGAGGTGGGAGCCATGCGAGTCAAAAGGGTGGAAAGAAGCTTAGAGATCTTCTAGTTGACAGGTCACTAACTACTGGTCAAAAACACATTTGTTTTTCGGCCCACCGAGTGTTTCAAAAGTAACTTGAGCCCATGTTGGAAAATTCAGAGATTTCACATGATAATTGAGATTCGCATTTCTTTTGAGAAATCTGAAAACATTGCATCACTGGCCCTGCATCCTCACTGGGCCCACTCTTGGCAGCTATCACTCATACCAGGGAAAGTGCCCGCCGGTTCCCCTGGGGGCCGCTGTCTGGAGGGGGGCAGTTGGGTTAGCAGAGACTTGAGAGGGCAGAGCTGAAATGGCGGGGCGAGTTAAATCACACACGGGAGAGCGGTGCCTCTTGGGGCCTCTCATCCCGTGAGGGCCCGAGTCCCCTCCGTCAGAAGTTGCCTAGAGTTGGGAGAACCTTGGTGGCTCCCTGTGTGTGCCGCAGAGGCTCCCTGGCCCGGAGTTGGTTTTATTCCTCCGTGGCAGGCATTGCACTCACCCTTTACAACCAGGACACCTTCCTGATTTGCAGCTCCTTCTTCTACCAATGGTTCCCACTTTGACTCCAATATCCACTCCCAGCTTATACTGCATCAATATTTACTCTTTCTTTTTTCTTTCTTTTTTAAGATTTTATTTATTTATTTGACAGAGAGAGAGAGATAGCGAGAGCAGGAACACAAGCAGGGGGAGTGGGAGAGGGAGAAGCAGGCTTCCTGCAGAGCAGGGAGCCCAATGCAGGGCTGGATCCCTGGACTCTGGGAACATGACCTGAGCGAAGGCAGACACTTCATCAACTGAGCCACCCAGGCACCCAATTTTTATCCTTTCAACAATTTCTGGTTGCCTATAATCTGTCGATTGCACAAGGTGCTGAGGAATTGCAGACAAGACATAGTCTCACTGAAGACAAGACATAGTCCCATTTAAGGAGCTTGAAGTGTAGCCATGCGGCTAATGTGACTGAAATCTTTGTGGGGAAAACGGGAGCACGTTTGACGTGTTAATAGAAATCTGTCCACCAGATGGCGCTCAGGAGAGTCCAGTGTAACAACCCCACACGCGAATGGCCGGGGTGGGCGCGGGCGAAGGAGCAAAATTTACCCTGAGGAAGAACATTGCACCATGACTTCTATTTCACCTGTACGTTTACATCCTATCAAGCCTCCAGCTGTTACATTCCCCAACCTCCAGGACTCTAGATGTGATGTTTGGACAGGGAGGAGCACCAGCTCCCACACCGCCCGGTGCCCTGCCAACGCTCTTCTGGAAGCCGAGCCCTTCCAAGTGACACTAGGAGAGAACTGCCCCGCCGGGAGGTGTGTTTTCTTCGGGAGCAAACACCTCCTTTTGGAAAGAAGGCTGATTCTTACCTGAGTTACTTTAACCAGCTCGGAGGCATCCTTTGGGAACAAGCCATGTCTCTCTTCTCATAGCTGCTCGGGTCTTGGTCTCTGTCTGTTCATCTGCTGTGTCGTTGGATTAAATATATTGATTTTTTTCATGTGTCATCTGTTCTAACTGCTTATAGCTTTTCAAAACATGTTTTTCTGATTATAATAAGTTAATTAAAAGAAAGGCGAAGAGAGAAATGAATGACTTAGAAAGGGTATAATTCCGCTACATATAATTCAACTCTTGGAGATACTCACTGTTAAGAGTTTGGCATATATTTGTCTAGAACAGGGTTTCTTAACCTTGGCACTACTGGCATCTGGGGCCAGAAAATTCTTTGTTTGGAGGATTGCTCTGTGCACTGTAGCACGTTTAACAGCATCCCTGGTCTCTAACCACTGTTAGAGTAATAACACCCCCCCCCCCCCCCGCCAAATATATCCAGTCATTGCAACATGGTTTCATACTATACATGCTTTCCTGCAACTTGCTTTAAAAAAAAAAAAATTTAATGAGCACATCTTAGTCATCTTTCCATTTCAGAATATCTGGATCTATTACATTCTTTAATAATAGCTATAATAATAATAGCAATAATAATACAGAGTGAGGCTTAATTGATTGTACCTTTGCTTCATACTAGCTTTGTGACCTTGGGCAAGTTAATTTGCCTCCTAAGTCCTGGCTCCCTCTTCTATAAAATGAAGATAATGATAGTACATGCCTCATAAAAGTTGTTATGAAATTTAATTAATTAATGGCTGAAGGGCTTTAAGAAGATTAAATCAGATTGTGCACGAAAAGCACTTACACAGCATCTACTAAGTAACATGCACTCACCTAATATGGGTATTCTGATTATTATTAAAAAAAAAACTATTGAATTCTATTTACCTTGGGTTTGGCCATTGTACTTTCTGTTCTTATTCATTTTGACTTCTTTTTTTCAGTTTCTTTCTTTGAGTTCTTTAGTGGATATTATCATTTGTAAATAGTACTTCTTTGTGTTCTCCTTTCTAAAAGGGAATTTATTTTTGTGTCCTATCTTAGTGTTAGCCAGGACCTTTCAAACGGATGATAGCAATCCAAGAGATAGTAGATATTACAGTGGGATGACTTTCAGTAATTCACCAGTGAATACATTGTTGGCTTTTGTCTGAAGTTAGATTTTTTAAAATCATTTTTAAAGAAGCATTCTTCTATGTATAGTTCTTTTTTGAAATACATTTATTTTTTAGGGAAGTTTTGGATTCACAGCAAACTGAGCAGAAAGTACGAAGAGTTCCCCCAGACCCCTGCTCCCCCGCAGGCAGAGCCTCCCGTGCTATCAGCATCCCACAGCCCACACCAAAATGGTACATTTGTTACAATCTTTGGACCTACACTGACACATCATTATCACCCGAAGTCCTCAGTTAACATTAAAGTTCACTCTTGCTGTTGTACCGTCTATGAATGGCATCTTTTTTAAGGCCTTTATCGAGAATGGATATTTTATCAAATGCTATTTTAGCATCAGCTGAGTTGGTATGATTTTCTTTTTTGACCTCTTATTGATATTAATGGACTTTTTCACAGTACTTTGTGCTTGCATCCTTGATAATGAAACTGCTTTGTCCTCATGATTTTTTGATTAATGGTAGTGTCACATTTGACTCATTGGTATTTTTGGTGAAGATTTTCATGTGAAAGTTCATAAAATGGGTTGGACTGTAAATTTTTATTGTGTTCTGTCTTATCAGACCATAAAAAGCCCTTCCGAACATCTGAGCCATTCTTCTTTCAATTTGAGCCAGTCTTTTTTCTATTAAAAAAGATCTTTTTCTGACAAACAATTAGTTTGTCCCTTTCAGGTTCAAAGACTATGTTCTCTCAGCTTTTCTCATGGTTCTGGCAAATATTAAAACAAAAGAATTGATACCAATTATTTACAATTCTTCCAAAACAAAAACAAAACAGAAGAGGCAGGAGTACTTCCCAAATCTTTCTATGGGGTAATACCCCAATACCAAAATCAAAGACATCAAAAACTGCAGACCAATATCCTTTATGAATCTAGACACAAAAACCCTCAACGAAGTACTAGCAAGTTGAATCTAGGAACATGTAAGAATAATTATACACCATGACCAAGTATTCCCTTGGACACGAGGCTGATGCCCCTTTAGGTAGGATCTATTTGCCCTCCTTTCTGCCCACCACTGCCAGAGATTTGACTAGCAGGGCGACATGGTCAGGACAGAATGTCAAGAACTGTTATAGGAGCAGAAGTCTAGTTAAAGCTAATTTACCTAACACTTACCCTTGGAAATCTTAACCTGCTTACCCCTAACCTCATGAAGTACTGATCAGCTATTCCTTGGTGCCCCACTGAATGCCATACACACATCCATCCAAGACACCTGTAACATTTTCTTGTATGTACTTGTCCGCACGCCTATGTTTCCCTTAGCAGTGTAACGACTGTAAACAGTTTGTATCTTCAGCCTCTGGCACAGCACCTGGAACTATGTAGAAGCTGAAAACATCTGTGGAATGAAAGTATAGGGGGTCTCCAGAGGAGAAGAGCTGCCAGGAGTCTGAGAGTGGGACTAGTCAAGGATTCGTACAGTGGCGCTAGGAAGGTCTGACAGTGGGAAGCATCATCTTGCCATCCCCAGCATCTGCTGATAAGGAAAATCTGTGTCCTAAGACGGCCTACTGAGCCAGCGAGAGAGTCCCAGTCCTTGCTCCCGGGGCTCTTCCAGGTTCTTCTCCCTGCCCCGCTTCGCGCATGTGCCAAAAGTGCCAAGTATGCAGAAGTAGAAGTGTATAAATTGCCCCCTTTGTGCTCGGGGCTCAGACCTTTGGAGACCACTCTCCTCCAAGCCCGTCGGCATTAAATAAGCCTCCTATCCTCCAAGATCTCCGGGTGCCGCTTGGTTCTTCCGTTGGCCGATCCAGTCCAGGTTCTGGAACATTTGGTTCCCTGACCAGGAAACCCAACCGCGCTGGCCCATTGTAGCCACTGGTTTGGGGCAATGGCGGGGCGGTGACGGAAGGAGGGATCCTAGTGGAGAAGGCGCTCCCTGCCTAATTTTTGGCAGTCTCCCACCCCGGTCGCCTCTGGCAGGCCCCGCTCTGCTGTTCCCGCTGGACTCGAGGAGACTTGGCAGGTGAGGACCTGGTCCCAACATCGGATTCCAGTAAGGCCTGGGGCCCCAGGACCCAGACAGACCCACCCCCATTGGGGTGGAAGGGGAGCCTGATCACCTCCCAGAGACCTCTTAGAGGTCTCACAGGTAGGGACTCCCAGGGAGGGAATGTAATAACTTCTGGAGTGTGAATGTGTGAGTGACTGTGCAGTCTGAACTGGCTTGCTCAAGTGGACTGATTCTGTGACTCCACGGGCGGGCACCCTTAAGGTCCCCACAAGCCTACAGAGTCTGAGTGGGCCCGTCTGCGATTCCGTGGTGAACGGCATACGGTCTATGGCGGCATCGGAATAGTTTCCGAGCGTAAGTCACAACGCTGAGACCGATACGGCTAAGCCTCACCTAAGCTCCTTCAGGACATGGCCAGACGGGCATCTGATTGCTCTCCTCATCTCAGGAGGCATCCCCCCCTCTTTGTCGGTCTCTGTGCCACCGCACACGGGGACATCACCATGGGGTCAGGGCAGAGTAAACCTACGGTTCTAGAGACCATGATCAAAGGTCTGGCCAAATTGCCTAAGCCCAGTCGTGTGTGAAATGATTCAGAACACTTGATGGAGACAAAGCGGAGCAACCAAAATTGAGATCATGAGACAGGCCTGGGGGTCTGGAATTTGCAGAGGTCTGAGGACCTGGGAGTCAAGTCGGCCTTCTCTAACAAGGCAAGATCTCCAGCTGTTTAGGTTTTTTAGCTTCACAGAGCACCTTTCCCTGTCGTCTCTGGGTGGTGGGATGTTGGGGCGAGCATCCCCCAGGGATGGGACAGGTCTCAGGTAGGGAGAGGCAGGGGACATTGGCTCTTCTGGAGAGGACTGGGGCAAGGAAGTCGGGGGAGGAACCCTACTAAAATAAAAACAGAGAAGAGGTCAGATCAAAAGCCAAGCTACTACACTGTTCAAAGGCAGATTCCAGTTGTCTGTCTGGGGTAGGGCTGACATTGGCGATACAAACAAGATACCCCAGGCAATACAGATCCTGCTGGTCCACTGGCCACACTCTGAACAGCAAGGCTTAGACATTGTTTCCAAACCTCCTTTGCAAGAGTCACCCGGGAGGACCTTGTTAAAAAGGCAACCATTTGGGGGATGGGGTAGGCAGGTGATGAGTATTACAGAGGGCACGTGTTGTGATTAATACTATCTGGCCTATGCAAACCCACTGAATCAAAATGGGTGGGATGGGGGGAATATCCCAGAAGCTGTGTATTTAAAAAGCAACCCCCGGGATGGGGGGAATATCCCAGAAGCTGTGTGTTTCTTTGTGTTTAAAAAGCAACCCCTGGGGGCACCTAAGTGGCTCAGAAAAAAAACTGTCAGACTCAGGATACCATGCCTCATGGAAGAAGGCACAAATCTGCCAACAACAGGTCTGATACCTTGGTTTTCTCCTCATCCAAGGGAAAAGAGAACTAGGGCTGGTGAGGAAAAGGATCATCATGTCCCTGCCACAGCCCCAGACAAAAAGGGACCTGTGAGAATTCCTGGGGGCTGCAGGATTCTGCTTCATCTGGATCCCTGGATTCTCGGCAATAGCAAGACCCCTTTATGATCTCTTAGGAGGACCAGATCGAGAACCCCCTGCCTGGAAAAAATAGTGCTCGGGGTACTCACCCAGACTGTTGGACCCTGGCAATGGCCAGTTGCTTACCTGTCAAAGAAGCTGGACCCCGTGGCAGCGAGATAGCCACCATGCCTCAGGGCGCTGGCAGCCATAGTCCTACTCATCAAGGAGGTGGACAAACTTACCCTGGGGCAAGAACTTAACATCCAGGTTCCTCATGCAGTTGTGTCCTTCATGAATGCACAGGGACACCGCTTCCTTCCCAACTCTCAGCTAGCACAATACCAAGGGCTCCTCTGTGAAAACCCAACGGGTCACCCTAGAAACAGTAAGGACATTAAATCCAGCAAACTTTCTCCCCACGGAAGAGGGGGAACCAGACCATGACTGCTCCGAGGTGACTGATGAAGTCTACGCGAGCTGTCCAGATCTGTGGGATCAAGCCATAAAGAATCCAGAGCTCACGCTGTTCAGTGATGGCAGCAGTTACCTACAAGAGGGTGCCCGGAAAGCGGGTTATGCAGTGACCAAAACCACTAAAGTCCTAGAAGCTAAGGCATTACCAGCTGGATGGTCAGCTCGATGGGCTGAATTATATGCCTTAATCCGAGCCTTCACCCTCGGTGAAGGCAAGCGAGTCAACATCTATACTGACTCTTGGTACATCTTTTCTACTGTACATATACATGGAGCCATCTACAAGGAAAGGGGCCTCCTAACCGCAGCAGGAAAAACTATCAAGAACAAGGAGATACTGAGACTCCTCGAAGCTGTCTGGCTTCCAAAGGAAGTAGCAATCCTATACTGTAAGGGACACCAGAAAGGAGATGACCCCATAGTGCAGGGAAATCATCTGGCAGATAAGGCAGCCAAGACTGCAGTCAGTGAGGACATGGACAGAGCCCCTTCCCTCACCATGGCCCTAACACCCCCAGAAGAAGTCCCTCCGCCCAGTTACACTAAAAAGGAAAAGGAATGGGCCATGGTTGAGGGAGCCACCCTGACTGAAAAGGGATGGTGGATGATGCCAGACGGGCGCATCTTTGTTCCAACAGCAACTGGAGGGCATCTAGTCAAGGAATACCACCAACTCACTCATCTGGGAAAAACTGCATTAGAGGCCCTTCTCAAGAAGCACTACTACGTCAGTCAGCTGCCAGCACTATGCCGAGCAATGGGTGATCGATGCATAACATGTGCCTAAAGTAATGCTCGGTCTGCACCACGGCCCCCGCCAGGTGTCCAGAGGATGGGAGCAATCCCCTTCGAAGATCTAGAGGTAGACTTCACAGATGTGCAGCCAAGCAGGGGGTTCAGATATCTCCTAGTAATAGTATGCACATATGCTGGGTGGGTCAAAGCCTTCCCAACCAGGATGGAGCAAAGCCAGGAAGTAGCTAAAGTCCTCTTGCGGGAGATCGTGCCCTGGTTCGGCCTGCCATTAATAATCCATAGTGACAATGGACCCACATTTGTGGCAGACATTGTACAGGTCTTGACCAAATCTCTCAACATCACCTGGAGACTCCACACTGCTCACCGGCCCCAAAGTGCAGGGAAAGGGGTTTTCGGGAGATTATGGAGTCAGGATGAACCCCGGCAAGTTGAGAACCCTATGTGAATTGGAATGGCCCACCTTTGATGTCGGGTGGCCTATAGAAGGGACATTGGATGTCCCAGTGATTCATCGAGTATGACCAATTTTAACAGGAGAACCAGGACACCCTGACCAGTTTCCGTACATTGACTCCTGGCTAGGAATTGCTCAGACCCTTCCCCGCTGGGTGCAATTCGTTTGCAATAGGCAGGGACAGGCCGGGGTCTTAATTGCCTCATCCAAGTGACCTAAAGAAAATCAGCAAAAGCCCCAGTCTCCACAAATCCTAGCCAGAGATCCCAAGGACGAACCGAACCTGCCCCCACCATACATACCCCCAAGACCGTCTACACCTGGCCCCTCAGCTCCAGACACTCTGGTGCCATCAGTTTCACTGGTACCCCCAGGCCCAAAGGATCCACTTTCTCCAGGCCCAGCAGCCAGGCTGCGCCCCAGACTGGGCACAAGTGCCCTCCAAATGCCAGTACAAGAGATGCAGGAACCCAAGAGGCACGATGAAGACGGGACAGTCCAACCCGGCTGTTCCATGATGTATTATCAGCCCTTCTCCACCACCGACCTCCTCAACTGAGAAACCATAGGCCATGGCATCCCTCTTCCAGACTCATCGGCCAACCTGGGAAGACTGCCAACAGTTACTCTGCACCCTGTTTAACACAGAAGAAAGGAGAATAATGAAAGGTGCACGGCAGTACCTGGAAGAGCACGCACCAGCGGGAGTCATCGACCCTGCTGCCTGGGCTAATACGGCCGCACCTGAAGAGCGCCCAGCATGGGACTTCACCACAACCGAGGGACAGGCCCACATTCGCCAATACCAGGAGGCCCTCCTCCGGGGAATCCGGGCAGGAGCTAAGAAACCCGTGAATATGACTAAGGTATCCTCGGTCACTCAACAACAAGGGGAGTCCCCCGGGGACTACTACGAAAGACTATGTGAAGCCTACAGGATATACACTCCATTTGATCCCGAGGTACAGGAAAGCCAACAGATGGTAAACACCTCCTTCGTGGCTCAGGCTGCCCCAGATATCAGAAAAAAACTTCAGAAACTAGAGGGTTTTGCCGGGATGAACATTACCCAACTAATAGCGATTGCCAATAAGGTCTACATGAACATGGAGGTCGCAGCCAAACGGGAAGCCGACAAAAAGATGAAAAAGAAAGTCAGCCTCCTCGCTGCCACCCTGAAAGAAAAGGACAACACAAACACGGGGAGACCCCAACCACCGAAAGGGGGAAGCCCAGAACCCCCTTGGCAAGGGATCAATGTGCTCCCTGTAAAGAGAAAGGGCATTGGAAAAATGAATGCCCAGCCGCTACAAGGAAGAACCCCAAGAGGAGGACCTCATAGGTCTTGTGGGAATGGACTCAGACTGAGGGGGACTGGGCTCTTTCCTCCTTAGCCCCCATGAGCCCATGGTCAGAATGAAGGTGAGGGGCCAACCAGTGACTTTTATGGTTGATACTGGGGCCGAGCACTCTGTTGTCACCTCCCCAGTGGCCCCTTTCAGCAAAAGCACTGCGACCATCCTTGGGGCCACCGGCACGGGGCAATACAACAACCATTTTGCCAGGTTCGCCAGTGTGAACTCGGGGGCCACAAGGTCCGACATGAATTCCTTTATCTGCCTGATTGCCGCATCCTGCTCCTGGGCCGAGACATACTCTCCAAGCTTAGGGCTCAGGTAACCTTTGAGCCCACTGGACACACTAGCCTCTGATTGAACCCAAGGCAAGAGGAGATGGGGTCTCTGAACAGTGGAGCGAATGAATCACACCCTCAAGGGAACCTTAGCAAAGTTTTGTCAGGAGACTAACTTCCATGGCCGGATCTGCTACCCGCTAGCTCTCCTGCGTGCTCGCTGCACACCTGGGACATCAGGTTTCTCCCCATTCGAATTAATATATGGACGGCCTCCCCTGTGCTTGGGAAGCCTTCCAGGAAACTTGCATCAGGTTGGAGATAAAGGGATAAAGGAGCAGCTTCAGGCCCTGGGGGCCACCCTAAATAAATTACAAAAGTACACCTTTGAGAGGGCCCCAATCTCCTTAGGGTCTCAGGTACACTCCTTCCAGACAGGGGACTCGGTTTGGGTCAAAGATTGGAAGAAAGAAGAAGGCTCATCATTTGGACGAGGAGCAGCGCCAGTGGAGAGTCCAGCTAGACTTTAAGAACCCACTCCAGCTTCGGCGTGATTTCCCTCATCTTGGGAGTTGGACTCTACACTGTTGCACCTCCTGACTGGACTTTCCCACAGAAGCTTCTACCTAAGGTCATAGATCCCACTTTTACTGGCCCTCTGCCGTCTACTCCTGAGCGCATTTCACCATGGTTTTCCTGGCCCCAGTCAGTCCTGGTCTTCTGCTACCTGGTGTGCTGTTAAGTTTATGATTAAGTCCGTGTTTGCCCCAAGCCTTGCAGTCAACCCTCAGAATCAAACAGAATGATGCCCTCTAAACTAGGTGTTTAAAGGGGCATCAAAGGGGGGAATGATAAGGAAAATCTGTGTCCTAAGATGGCCTACCGAGCCAGCGAGAGAGTCCCAGTCCTTGCCCCCAGGGCTCTTCCAGGTTCTTCTCCCTGCCCCGCTTCGCGCACGCGCCAAAAGTGCCCAGTATGCGGAAGTAGAAGTGTATAAATTGCCCCCTTTGTTTGTGCTCTGGGCTCAGACCTTTGGAGACCACTCTCCTCTGAGCTCGTCAGCGTTAAATAAACCTCCTATCCTCCAAGATCTCCGGGTCCCACTTGGTTCCTCTGTCGGGCGATCCAGTCCAGGTTCCGTAACACTGGCAGGTGCTTAATGAGTTTTTCTGAGTGACTAACTAGTCCCTGCCCTCCAGAGGCATATAGTCCGATTAAGGTCTATCGTACATAATCTGTGACATTAGCAGGTGCGAAGAGGCAGTCCCTTGGATAACCACGAGGTAACCGTGTCCCCAGTTTGCTCCCCGCAGCCAAACCCAGACTTTCCCAACAGACTTTATGATACCTAAGTGATCTTGAGGAAAATACTAATAACAACATAATTCATAAATGTTTTTCAGGTAACCTCTTTTCCATTTCATTTCACATGCTTCTTCATTAACATGGTCATGGTTTTTGCTTGCAGCTTTTTTTTTAATTTTAATTCCAGTATAGTTAACATATAACATTATATTAGTTCCAGGTGTACAATATAATGATTCACCGCTTCCAGACATCACCTGGTGCTCATCACAAGTGCCCTCCTTAATCCCCATCACCTGTTTCAGCCATTCCTCCCACCCACCTCCCCCCTGGTAACCATCAGTGTGTTCTCTAGAGGTAAGAGTCTGTTTCTTGGTTTGTCCCTTTCTCTCTCTCTTTTTCCCCGTTGCTTGTTAGTTTTGTTTCTTAAATTCCACATATGAGTGAAATCATGTGGTATTTATTTTTCTCTGGCTGGCTTACTTTGCTTAGCATTATACTCTCTAGCTCCATCCGTGTTGTGACAAATGGCAAGATTTCATTCTTTCTATGGCTGAATAATATTCCATTGAATATATATACACCATGCCTTCTTTATCCAGTCATCTATGGATGGATGCTTGGGCTACTTCTATAATTTGGCTATTGTAGATAATGCTGCTATAAACAGCATTCATGTTTTTCTATTTTTTGGGTAAATACCCAGTAGTGAAATTACTGGATCATAGGGTAGATCTATTTTTAACTTTTTGAGGAACCTCTATACCGTTTTCCACAGTGGCTGTACCAATTTGCATTCCCAACAGTGCAAGAGAGTTCCCCTTTCTCCACATCCTCACCAACACTTGTTCTTGTTTGCAGTTTTTCTGGGGGGGGGGGGCAGAGGGAGAGAGAGAGAAATAATCTTAAGCAGGATCCACACCTAGCATGGAGCCCGATGTGGGGCTTGATCTCATGACCCAGAGATCATGACCCCAGCCAAAATCAAGAGCCAGCCGCTTAACTGACTGAGCCACCCAGGCGCCCCTTGCTTACAGTTTCTTAACTGTCCTTGTTACTAGCCTGGAAGAGTGAAGCCCATTTTGCACAAAGGCATAAATCTGGTTTCAATTTATTAAAAAAAACCCAACATATTATTCTTAGGCCCCATTCCCTTCCAATCTTGTTAATGCTCTAATATACTAGCCCAAGTATGCTAATACTTTGGAGACAGCTAAGTCAGTGATTAATGTAAAGGAGAAAACAGTTTAGCAGAATTCAAACTCCCTAGGCCAAAGGTGGTAACAAACACAGAAAGCCAAACATGCACATTTTATATATTGATCTCTAGAGTAGAGACTCATGAAATCCCCATGCCACCCCAGACGTGTTTTATTGTCTGCAATTTGGTCCTAACAGATGCTTTCCACTTAAATTAACACAGCTTCCCCTGGAGAAATATGGTCTATGAGAAAACAGTCTTTCCTTTCAAGATCAGTTACAAGGAAAGCCTTGCGGCTCTTCAGCTAATACTGGCTGTAGGTCTCTAGCAATAATCTTCTCCGCTCTGAGATGTGCAGACTAAATGAAAGGTCCATATGTTATGCCATAATAGCCTAACATCTAAAGAGATGATGTGCACTCTAGTGAAAGTGTTAGCACTGAGCCCTGCTACAGGTGTCTTATTAAAAAACTAGCTCAGGAAGGAAAGGAAAAGTTCTTCCAGGACCACCCTTCCATCTGCCCTTGGTTTTGTTCTCTTTTGGTTTTGCTCTTGCATTAAGAAGGTGAAAGGACCTAAAGCCTTGAAAACGAGGACATGTTTTTCCTATAAGCCAAATGTTCTACAGACATATGCAGAAAGAGAATATCTCAGAGAGTCATTTGGATCTTTATAGTGAGGACTCCATTTGGCCAAATTCCAGAAAAATCTTGATAATTGGGAGGCACAGTCCAGGGAATCTGCCAGATCTGAAAATGGAACTTGAAGTTTTATGTATACTTCACACCCACCAGAATGGCCAAAATGAAACGAAACAAAAACAAAAAACCAAAACGGTGCAGCAAAGGATATAAAGTGACTGGAACTCTCAAACATTGTTTGGAAGAGTGTCAATTGCATGATCACTTTGGAAAACCGTTTTGAGAGTATCTTCAAAGACTGAGCATACATATACGCCCCATGACCTAGCAGCCCCTCTTAGGTGAATACTCAGCAGAAATGCATCATATATTTACATGCACGTAGTAGAAATGCATGTAGTAGAAAGACCATGGCAGCCCTATTCATAACAGCCTCAAACTGGAAATAACCCAAATGCCCAACAGAGGTAGAATGGATAAATAAATAGTGGTATATTTGTAACAAAATTCCTTACAGCAATGACAAGAAATAAACCACAACCTCCACAAAACAACATGGGTGGATCTCGTAAATGTAATGTTGGGTGAAAGAAGGAAAACAAAAGAGTTACGGGCACTTCCAATTACATAAAATTCACGGACACACAGATTTAACGTATGGTGTTAGAAATCAGGATAGCAGTTACTCTCAGGACGGGGGCAGTGACTGGGAGGGGGCACAAGGTGGGCTTCTGGGATGCTAATAACATTTTGTTTCTTAATCTGGATTTTGACTGCACAGATGTGTTCTCTTTAGGAAAATTCACTGGGCTGTACCCCTGTGATGAGTGTGTTTTCTGTAAGTACATGCACTTCAATGGAGAGTTTACTTTTAAAAAGAAATATAACGTAATTATAGTCTGTATCTCCCAAGCTTTATTAGGCAGTTTTATGTAATTATAGCCCAGGGTCCCATTTATAGTAATAATCGAAATCTTGATCCTTAATGCCCACCGCTGCTGACTAGCTGGAAGGCTTTTGTTTTTTTCACTGTTCATTTCTCCGACTCTGTCTGAGAATTCCCCAGAAATGTAGAACTTTAGCGGAATCACCAGGTTTTGGTGGTCAATCCCTCTGAGATTTCTAGAAGTCAGACCATCACCTCATATATTATCAGAGCCCCTGCTGACCTTCTCCTCTGCTGTCTGCTGTCACCTTGATCACCTCTGGGTCCTGGTCTTGCCACTGCTGTCCTTCTCTGGACATCAGAGTCTCTTTGTCCCAGTCTTCTATGCTTTTGTCTCTCTGGCCAGGACATCCACATGTCCAGTTCTTTTAGGAAGACCCCCACAGTTGCACTCTGTGAGCCCTTAGATATACAATCCTAGCATGTCTACCCTCTTAGGACTCACAGGTACCCTAGGAATGATGAGGGACTGGGAGGAGGGTAGAAATAACTGTTCTATATGATGGCTGGAACAGCTGCTCCTTGTAACTCCAGATGCTACTGCTCAGACCCCATCCTAGACATACTTCCTTATTCTAGGTCATTTGTTTCTAGGGGCTGGATGAGAGTCCCTACTGTTCTGCCTCCCTCAGAATTCTCCAGTTCCCTAGATAGTCTGTATGTTTCTGAACCCCAGTTACAGGCAAGGTTCTAGTTCCTTCCAACCAGTAGGTAATCCCAGTGTGCCCAAGATTTTCCCAGTTTTAGCATGGAAAGTCCCATGTCCCCAAAGCCTCCTCAGTCCCAGGCAAACCAAGATGATTGGTCACCCTGCCAACCTGGCTCCTGGGACCCAGAATGGGCTCTGCCAGAGACAGCTGGACATCCGTCTTAATTTTCCCCCAATTTTCCATGGCAAGTAAGAAGCTGATCTGGGGGCGCGTGGGTGGCTCAATCTGTTGGGCGTCTGCTCAGGTCATGATCCCAGGGTCCTGGGATTGAGTCCCGCATTGGGCTCCCTGCTCCGTGGGAAGCCTGCTTCTCCCTCTCCCACTCCCCCTGCTTGTGTTCCCTCTGTTGCTGTGTCTCTCTTTGTCAAATAAATAAATCTTAAAAAAAAAAGAAGAAGAAGAAGAAGAAGCTGATCCGCCCAGAGCACACACAGGACCTTCGGAGGACACTTTTGCTTATCTCTACAAGCAAGCCTATTGGCTAGACCTTGACAAGAAAATTGAGAAATTGAGAATTAAAAGAAACTTGGACCCACAGTCAACTGAAGAGTCTGTCCTAAACTTGGCAGACCCAATTCTTCCTGGCCAACAGGAAACATGTCTAGCTAATTCTTGAAGAGTCCAAAGCTGGAGAGTCTGCTGGCTTTCCACACCAGGTCACATTCATAAAGGCAAGACTCACAGGAAGTGAGCCAGATGATCAGAAAGTGAGCCACAGATCATCACCAAAGAGAGGTGATTGGACATTGGCTGTGGACAGCTTGAGCTTTCCAGTGTTCCATCAGCAAAGATCCTGGGATCAGATGGAAGGCCCAAATCTTTACAATGGGTATCAACCAAGCAGAGAAAATTCTCATTCCATTAGCTTCAGAGTGAAGTAAACAAGAGGTTGAATTGCCTAAAGTGCATTCAACTGGGAGACTCCTTGTCATTAGACAAGGCTCAAGATTAAGAAAACAGTAACTAGCACATTGTTCTCAGATAACACACTGGGAGCATGTTGATTTTAAGCAGTGATCCTTAAATATACCCAGGCGAGGAACAGCCTGAAGTCAAAGTACTCTTCACCAAAACCGAAAACAACAGTAACAGTGAAAAACCACCCTCTCCCCACAAAAAACATAAAATACTGCTATATTAAATATTCACTCCTGGAGTACTTTTGTGCTGATACTAGATTCTAGTATAAGTGAAAGATAAACAATTATGGATAGAATCGAGAATTTTCCCATTAATTTTTTTTTCTGGGGAAATGACAACATTTGGTTCAAAGTCAGTTCAAAAGACCTTCCTGTTTATGGAAAAAGTAGGAGCTGAATTTGAGAACCACTACTTTAAGGAAAAAATAAGACTCCTTGGGATTTGTTTTCAACTTGCTTCAGACCTGTTTTTTGTTTTGTTTTTTTTTCCAGACCTGTTTTCTTAAGTTAAACATTTTCTACCACAATCTTGGTTTTGCTTTTCATTTACCTTGCAAATCCTGTTATTCAAATAGTTCAAAGATGAATCAGATGTACAATTTATTGAGATTTTACTGTAGGGAACAGAGCTGGTTTCTCTCCCTTTAACATGGTCCTGCTTACTTCTTGCACCTTGTGCTTCTAGTTCTTTCCTGGGTGACTACCTGAGGACTCGGGGGTGACCGTAACTTGGTCCCACAGCCAACAAACTTCACTCAGCAACTAAGAAAGTGACTTGTCGTCAAGGAGGGAAGGGGATAATGAGCCAGCTGCAATGAGTGTCTCTTGACTCCAACTGATGACTTGGGTAAAGAACCCAAGGTCATCCCTGTGGTGTAGTTGGGCTTATCAGCTGGAAGGCTCCTTAGCCTAGAGCATATCAAGCTCAGTTAGAATTCTTTTGCAGTGGGATGGGTTTCAGGGAGGTGGGCTGAAGGTTTCTAACTGTAGTTCAATTTGTCACCGTGTTGGCAATTGGTACAACTGTGGGGGTGGGCAAATCTCCCACTATGTGCTCTGGTAAGCCTCCTCTGGGTCCATCCCTACCACCTAACCTCTCTGTCTCTCTACTGTTCCACTTCATGGAGTGTGACCTTAGCCCAGTCCTTAACCACTTCTTTTTCAGTTTCCTCTGGAGCAGAATCATCCCACAACACAGTTGCTGATCAAATGAGGTCATATGTGCAGGGATATGTAAAGAGTAGACTGCTTACAAGGTACTTTCACCTTGGTTAATCCTAGTTGGAATAGTCAAACAGAATCCACCAAGTTCTGTAAATCTCCATCAGGGGGCACCCGTTCATTCCAAATTCTCCATGCAGTTCTATTCCGAATTCAGCAGGTGGAATTCAGTGCTTTTTTTACTTAGCCTTCAGTGGCAAGAAAAGGGAGGGTGCTACCTCATGCCCTCTCAGCCTAGCGACTGGACATGGCTATCATTTATGATTAGGACCAGAAAGATCCCTTTCCTTTATGCTCTTAGCAAATAATACCCTAAATAATCAATTAGTTTTGAAGTCCATTTTTATGGGAAAATGTTGTGGTCCACACTACAGAAAAAGAACTGATCAAGAATATACACGTATGTATCAACTACATCAGAGTGTGGTAATGGGGGGGACAAGACACTCTGGGGGGCAAAAGTAATTGGCAGGAACGGTTATTTAAAGTCTATCTTGTTCTAGATGTTTTACAGATAATTTTACTGGAACACGGCCACACTCATCTGTCTACGTATTGCTCTGTGCCTTCACCGGACAATAGCAGTGACCATATGGTGTATATTGTCTCAAGGATTTACAATCTGACTCATAACAGAAAGGGCTTGCTGATTCCTGCTCTATAGCCATAGGATATGGGGACTATTTGCATTTCACTGATGAATAAATGGAAACTCAGAAAAATTAAGTAACTAGCCAAAGTCATACTACCAGTAAGTGGCACACCTAGACCTTGACTCAGAGGTAACTTTCTTTCCAAATCCCTTGCCTTTTCTGCACTAAGTGTACAACAACCTCCCAGTTTATCAAGTGCCCACATGGGTTTGGTGTTTTATCTTATGGATCTCATTTCTTATAATAAACCCAAACTACTTGGCACTGTTCCAGGGACTCTGCACAATCTAATTTCAGCTGGCCTTTCCTGTCTTCCTCCTGCTCCTACCTGGTGAGTGTAGCGAGAGTAGAGCAGGTGCTCCCACTGCTCCCAAACACACCTGTCGCTTCTTCACTCCATGCCTCCATTTTTTTATATCACTCCCTCCAGGTAAATATCCTCCCTCACTCTTTAGCTCCTGTCTCCAGGAATCCTGCCTGGACTGCACATTCAGAAGTGATCTCTCCCTCCTCCATCCTGGAGAGCAGTTCTCCTTCCTGTTGATTTAGCGTTTATCGTATGCTGCCTTGGATGATCTTTTAGATATGCATGCCTTATCTTCTACAGGAGGTTGTAAACTTCCTGAGCGTGAGGATTGTCCGCACCGTGCTCCACATCCGCGTAGACTGTGTCATCCACGTTGATACTATGGAATGGCAGGTCCGTTTGCCTGATGAACATTCTTGCATGGAAACAAACTCTGTTCACCCTTCTACACAACTCAGCATGCAAATGAAAGCACGATCTTGGCCCATCTGGATATGGGGTGTAAAATGGGATCAAATGAAGAAAACTGGGGAGGGGGGAAGTTGCAGAGAAATAAGCATCTTTCCCTTATTTTTTAAATCTAGGACTGCATTATTAGATTTCCCTTCAGGTGCCTTTCCTAGGACAACACAATGATTAGCTGCTGAGATCTGGAGTCAGACCTGGATTTGAAATCTAACTCTATTACTTACCGGCTCCATGACCTTGGGCAAGTTACTGAGCCTCTCTGAGCTTCCATGTCCTCACATTTACAATAGAAAAAACAGTCATGCCTAATTGGTTTGTTGTGAGGTTTGTTGTTAAATGAGGAGATACATTTAAAGATATATCTTAGCGCAGTCTCTCACACATATGAAGCTCTTAATAATCACCGGCCATTATTTTCCAAAGCTCTGTCCTGAGGTGGGCACCAGATCTAAACATTTAGGACCGACTGGGCCCTGTCCACCCACTGCTATGCATGAACCATCCTCCCTGACCATGTCATCAGCACCACAAAGTGGCCCACGGCGATCTGAGGGGTTACCAAGAAAGTAGATGATGAATACCCTGCCCGCAGCACCTGTATTTTTATAGAGACACAGGAAGCAGAAAAACAGATATTTCATCTCGTCCCCTTCTCTCCAAACACCACTTACAGCAGACATGTGGTTTCAAACTGGAGACAGAGTTGAGAAACAGTCATGTGTCCTAGTCTGCTGGTGTAATGCCTCAGGGTCTCTTGGGTAGGAAACTCTCTCTGGTAACAATAGGTTCCTTCATCTGCCACCTCCAAGAGAATCCAGCAACTCATTTTTGCTCTATTGTTACCTTGGGGCTAGAGGTTAGTCCCACCACCTATTCCTTTCTTCGCTACACCTCCTCAGCTGTTTATTGGTCCAGAACACACTTGAGATTTCAGATATAAAAACTGACTCTACTGTAGGATGAGGATGGTCCTTGGAACCATCAGGTGTTTTCTGGTGACTGCGAGGTTTTATCCCTGGCTTCTAGTTAAGACTGCATTCTATATGTAACTGTCTGAATTCTTAGAATAGTTATTCTCCTGGCTTCTATGCCTTCAAAACCTTTCACATAATCTTTAACTTCGAGACCCCAGCCTGGCACACACCCTTGTTCTGATTTTCTGGCGTCTTTAAACGGAGTCAACCCAAATATCCCAACAGATGTGTCTCAAGGCACAATCCCAATGAACTGTCCACCTCCCACCAGGCACTGCATTCCACTCGCCCTCCAAAAAAAAAAGTCTTGACATAAGATATATAATAACTCTCCATAACTCTTCCATTTATTTTTAATGTGTACATAGATTGACTGGTTCCTTTTTCAGCTGACCTTTTAAAGCTGTTAAACTGGTTTGTTTATATTCAATAGCCAAAGCAAATGACCATGAGTAGAATCTCACAGGAAAAAAAAAAAAAAAACCCACACTATTTTATCTCTAGAGTTACAGATTCTGTTCCAGGCAGGAGAACATGCAGGTACGATCAAAACACGTAAGACACAACCATGCCAGGAAAGAATTTCCCATTTCGTGGGCTGGTGTGGGTAATCGCCATAAATAATTAGAAGTGTTAATGATTAAAGCAACTATTAAAGAGTCCATTGGTAACAGATTAAGTGCCTCTGGGAGCAGCCGGAAGAAACAGAAGGTCGTACAGTGAATCCTGAGTAGGAGGAGGAAACAAAGTTAGCAAAATAAGAGAGAAGAGTGTCCATAAAGTCCTGGACCAGAAAGGATCTCTGGCTGAAAGTGACCAGGAAGTTAAGCCAGGAGCTAGGTGCAGCTGGAGTACTAACTATAGGACCAAGGAAAGTCTACTTTGGGAAGCAGGACCAGGAAAGCTGAGTGAGTTTGTGGAGGAGAGCCCACAGGGCCGAGGGCCCCTTACCCCCATGCTGGGAGAACACGAACTCTGCATCTGCTCTGGGCTGTACCCGCGTGGCTGCTGAGCAGTTACTCTGAGTTCTATAAAAGAGAAAGGGGAGTGCTACACTCCTCCAGGTGCTTCTGAACCCACTCTGTGCACAGCATAGCGCTGCCACTCAGTGGGGGAGGCAGGTGAGAATAAGCACGAGGCCAGATTCCTGCCCCAAGAAGCTCCGAGGCCAATTGAGGAGACAGAACCAAGAACTTGCACAAAACATCTCATGAACCAATGGAGACAGTACCAAATAGAATGCAGTCCATCAGTAGATGAATGAATAATGAAGATGTGGTATGTGCATACACGATGGAATGTTCCTCATCTGTAAGAAGAATGAGAGCTTGCTGTTCACAACAACATGGATGGACCTAAAGGGTATTAGGCTCAGTGAAATATGTCAGCCAGAGAAAGACCCCAAATACCATACTATTTCACTTATACATGAAATCTAAAAAGCAAAACAAATGAACAAACAAAAAAACAGAGTCTAAAACACAGAGAACAAACTGGTTGTTACCAGTGGGGAAGTGGGTGGGGTGATAGGCAAAATAGGTGAGGAGGATTAAGAGGTACAAACTTCCAGTTATAAATAAATAAGTAGCAGGGATGAAGAGTACAGCACAGGGAACATAGTCCATAATTTGTAATAGCGTCGTATGGTGGCAGATGGTGACAACACTTGTCGTGGTGGACATCAAGTAATGTACAGAATTGTCAAACCAACATGTTATACACCTGAAACTAATATAATATTGTATATTGATTGTATTTCAACTTAAAAAAATCAGAATAAAATGGAGTGCGAGTGTTCTGTGGCGCAGCCTATCAGGACTCTGGGCATTCGGGATGGGAAATATGGTAGTGGAAAAAGCAAAGAATTTCAAGCGAAAAACTGTAGGGGTAAAAGAACGGAGCCTCAGCCAACGAACTGAGTCCCAGAGGGCTGATCCAGACCCTGGATCATTTGGCGTCCCTTCAAATTCATAGTCTTTAATAGGGAGCGCTGGTGAACACTGACGGTTAGTTCCATTAAGAAAAATCAAATCTCTCTTTATGCTCAAATAAAGGGGTTTATTATATGTACAAACTACAGCAGAATATTTTACTTGTTTGGAATGATCTTTTGTGGCGCAGTTTTCCCAGCGCCCATAACTGGAAAGCATTAGTCACTCACACTCACCAAAGGCAGCAAAAACTTACTTGAATATAATTGCACAGTCTTGTTCAAGATATGTTTCCTAAAAGAAATATTTTTCTTAAATCACTGTGGGAGTAGCAAGACCGCCTGTGGTATGTGAAGAGTGACTTTTCATTTTTCATTTGAATACCTTATTGTTCTAATTCCTTAATAGCAAGGATGTACTCACACTTCTCTTGTATCATCTATGACCCGAGGATATTTTTTTTACCTTTCCTTTCTATTATTTATTTATTGGCTTTGAGACCCACAAAACACTTAACTGCATTACTGCAATCTTTATTTTCTCTTCAGTTTTCATTTCCAGTTACATGACTCCATGTGAGATATAATGAAGGGATTAAAATTTATACTTAAAAAAATCTCTCATTCTCTGTGCTTTGTCATACATGAGTTTCAGAAGTCAGCTGCCAGCTTCACGTCTTCTTGGGGTTGGGACAAGACTTTAGTTACATCAAGAAACATGCATGTATGTATCACAGAAAATCTCCACTAAGGTACATCCACAGACCTGGGAGTGTTTTTATATTTTTATCCAAGGACACTTACTTCTTGAGTGAGAATAGAAACAATTTACATTTCACCACTTTTGTTGAGAGTGTTGGGGGAAATCTGAGTTAAATGGCACGGAATGTCTGATTAATTCCCGGGTAGTTTCAGTGCCTCTATGGATTGTGGCCTGGGGCAGCTGACGCTGCCCTCCTGGCTCTTTGTCAGGGAAACTCTAAAGCTCAGTTTCCTCATCTGCATGGAGATTAATATCTATGGAGTCTACCTCATAGAATCACTTGAAGCTCGGACGAGATAATGAATGTGAAAACATTTTTGTAAATTGGACAGTGTTGGCTTTTTCTAGGCTGTTATCTCTTGAGAGGGAGAGAATGTTAGCTTGCTCAAGAAATAGTCCAGTGAGAATACTGACTTACAGCACTACTTGGCTTCTCGTCAAACACTCCTCTTGAACCCGTGGCTCAGGAGATACAAGTGAGTAAAGTGCGACTGGAAAGAGCAATCACCTGGAAGTATGTGATTCTGGGTCAAGTCCCCAGCACTGCACTATACTGAGTTGTATGAATGTGGGTAAATCACCTAGCCTCTTTAGTTTCTTTATCTGTAAGATGAGATCTTTGGACAAAAAACTTTATATATTCTACAAATATGAAAACCATGGTTTCAGACTTCTACGATACTCAGGATTTGCTGAAGTATGCATAGCGCAAGCTCCTGGACCTGTCTTCGCTGAGGTGTCCTCTGGTGTCACACACCAGCCTGACATATGGTGGGTCCTCAACAAATATATGTTGAATTTAAGAATGATGGTTCAATCGTGGTAGTAAATGACTTGTAGGAGTGATTTTATGTTGATTTTAATGCAATTCTTTTTTTTTTTTTTAAGATTTATTTATTTATTTGAGAGAGAGAGAATGAGAGAGAGAGAGAACATGAGAGGGGGGAGGGTCAGAGGGAGAAGCAGACTCCCTGCAGAGCGGGGAGCCCGATGCGGGACTCCATCCTGGGACTCCAGAATCATGACCCGAGCCGAAGGCAGTCGCTTAACCACCTGAACCACCCAGGCGCCCCGATTTTAATGCAATTCTATTCCTTTCAACAAAGATGAATGGTTAAACATGAAACTCCATGGGGTTAATAAGAAATACTTTTCTAAGACATTAAATGAATCCACAAATCCAAAAAAAGTTATTCAAATTTTGGCTTGGAAAAAAAAAAAGTCATCATGTCTTGAAAGGGATATAATATTTGAACTCAGCATTTTCTGGAACTTAGTTCCAGTGTCTTGTCTCCGTGTTTTCTTCTAGCACTAAATGTTAAGATCTAAATCAGCCAACTTAACTTCTATTCCTCCCCACCCCCACTGTCACTCCCTCATCCGGGCCTCATTTGGCCTTCCAGGATGCTGTGCAATGGGTGCCAAGCTGTTTCTGGGCTCTGACACTTTGCACTTAGTATTTCTTTGACCCAGAATCACCTCCTTCCTTTCCTTTGTCACCTGGCTAACTCCTACTGCCCCTTTCAGGCTTGGCTGGGAAGTTTTCCAGAAAATGGCTCCTAACCCCTAAGACTGGGTTAGGTGCCAGAATTACCCTGAATGTTTCCCTAATACAACATGTCTGCATCATATCATTTATCACACTAGATTGTCGTTAGGCCGTTCAAGTGAAGGGGCGAAGTCCCAGACACCGGAGCTATGCTGTTGGGCTTCCAGGCCCACTAGTCGGGTAAGATGGCGGCGATGTCACCTACAACCTGCCTCATGGGGTTGTCCAGAGAATTAAATGATTGACAGATTCCTGTATGGAAGAACACAGCTTGGCACACAGTATCATATAATGTTTGCTGATTCTGGTGTTAAATATTATTATCTGTTTGGTCAACTCAAGCCTGTAAGCTCCTTCAGAGTAGAAACCATATTTTATTTACTGTGGTATCCCAGCACCATAAATTCTCTGTAAATATTTGTTGAATAAATGGATTTTTCTTTTCTGTTTCGTTGAAGCCATATTGGGTGACCCTCTTGCTTGACCGGAGATAATAAACCTAGTGATGAAGCCACAAGGATCAAAGAGAAAAGATGATGAGTGGGTGGGGGGTACTAGCCAAGTTGGCTGGAGGCTTAATGCAATCTTATTCAGCATAGGATAAAGTTTTGGTAACACCCTTTAAAAAGCTGTGGTAAAGGACAGGAAAACGAGCATGACAACGGAAGTAATCATTGCTGTTGAGTGCAGACACAAAGAAAATGAAGCAGTTTAACCCCACTTCCTCATTCAACCTGTGAGGGCTGAGCCGTGTTCTTTCCAGTCTGTCCACCCTTATAGATGCTTTCTTTTCCAGTCTATCGCATTACCCCAGTGCTGCATCCACTGCCCACACTCTTCCACATGACTCACAGTGTCTTTTAGGACCTGGGCTCACGCTGATTCTCTAGCCTCTGTCATCCTGCAGGACCATCCTGCCCCACCCACTCCGCTACGGCCCCTCGGTCTTTGTCCTCGCTGGGAGTGCCCTTCTGTTCTTCTCCAAGACTCGGCTCTGGTGTCACCCCTGGGAAAGCAACCTCTGACAAGCCCAGTTTCTTCTGTGCCCCGATTGCTTGCCATGTAAGCCCACTCACAGAGTTCTCTCCCCGTGTGCTCCCCGTGTGTCTTTCACCACATTGCCATCAGGACCTGTGGCTGTCATTTTGGTGTCCCCAATGCTGAGCGCTGTGCACAAAGGGTGCAGGCATGGGTGGAGGGCTGCTGGGTGGAGCTTCCCGGCTCTGCCCTTCACACTCCCACACCAAATGTTCTCATTCCTGCCTCGTGAGCTAAAATTCAGCTTCTGAGGCTTACTTCTGAATAACCTTGGGTTAATGTAGCCTCTCAGAGCCTCCTTATTTGTGAAATAGAGCCTATTTGTGAATGTTAAATAAATAGATGGCTCCTGGTTTATGATGAATTCCATGTAGATGATCATATCATCTGCAAATAACAGCTTTGCTGCTGCTTCTTTAATGTTTATACCTTTGATTTTCTTGTCATGTTGGGTTGCATAGATTTCCAGTACCATCTTGAAGAGTAGCAGTGGTATTGGGTATTCTTATCCTGCTTCTAATCTTAGGGAGGGGGCATCTAAAGTTTCTCCATTAAATCAGATACAGATTTGTTTTAAAAACTTAGTGAACTAAATATCTTTCCAGTTATTGAAGTACAGAGGTGCCTGAAAGATATACCTTGGCCTATATTAACCTAATTTTTCCCAGTACTCACAATTTATTTTCCTCCTCTACCCGTCCTTGAGGGATAAGAGGTTCTAGGCTATTTGGAGCCCAGTAAGGAAACAAAGTCTTGTGATCATGCTAGGGGAAACATTTGTAGGAGGCAGACTGTTCTAGAGCTAGCCCTCAGCCAAGTTAATCCCAGCAAAAACATCCCTTTCTCCTCCCTCTATTTCCTTTGATCAGATGGAAAATGCTCTCACTTATCCCATCCCCAGATTCTGGTCTAGCAAATAAGATAGTCTCCGATATCTGCATATTTTACTTTAATGAAATCTTCATTTTTACACATTATACTTCAATAAAAAGTTTAAAAGAGTGGATCTGGGGCACCTGGGTGGCTCAGTGGGTTAAGTGTCTGCCTTCAGCTCAGGTCATGATCCCTGGGGTCCTGGGTTTGAGTCCCACATCCGGCTCCCTGCTCAGCGGGGAGCCTGCTTCTCCCTCTGCCTGCCGCTCCCCCTGCTTGTGCTCTCTCTCTCTCTCTCTGACAAATAAATGGATAAAATCTTAAAAAAATAATAAAAAAAATAAAAGAGTGTATCTAAGAGAAGTTGCCCACCGTGAACATTAATGCTCCTCACAGGTGCTTAAAAAATATTTCTTCATTAAATGCATTCACCAAGTATCTTTTGAATTCCTGCTGTAGGAGCTGAGCACTGTGCTAGACTCTTGGGACAAAACTATGAATCAGAGAGACACAGACAACACTCTCGGAGTTTCCTAGCTAGCTGCACCGGAGAGACAAAACACAGGAAAACAAAGTTTATTAAAGTGTTTCAAACATGAGGAAAACAAAGGACTGAGAGAAAGAAGGGGAGTCTACTGTAGACAGAGTGGTCTGAGAAGCTCTCTATAAGGAGGGGACAGTTAGGTTTAGGGTGGGAAGTAGCTATCCACAAAAAGATTGGGACTGATGGTGGAGGGCCAGCTCTAGGCAGAGGAGGAAGAAAGGCCCAGATGTGGGAATCCAAGTTTTAGGGCTTAGGAAGAAGAAGCTAGATGCCACCAGAAAGCAAAACATAAGAACAAAAAAAGCAAAGCTATATGTTATCTCGTAATAAACAAGCCAAGTTACACAATAACTGTAAGGGTTGACAATCTTTTGTTGTTGTTGTTTATTTTTCAGCAAATGTACCGATACAAGGATGAGAACATGTCTGATCTCTTCCAAGTCAGGCACTGACTGATCCTCGTGTTCTGTGTCATTTTGACCCTAGAAGGTGGTCCGTTTCCCACACACAGTCCTAAGCAGCCTGGATGATGGAATTAGAGAGCGGGTACAGGTGTCTACTGAGAAAAAGAACAGTTCACCGATAGCGGTCCAGGTGAGCCCATTCTTGCCTCCTGCTTCTCTCCTTCTTTCCTGAGTATTTTTACTACGAGAAACACCAAAAAAACATTCTCGGAGGAGTTTAGTTAGAGCTACTTCTGTTGAAGTGGGTAGACATCCAATTCAATTAGATAAATGAACGCAGTTAGGGTTAGGGACATTTAATCGTTCATATATCCGACAAATACAGGGACAGGTTGAATTCAAGACCTCAAACTTCTCTCTCTCTCTCTGTCTTTCCCTCTTCTCCACTCTTTTCTGTTTTGATGCCACATTCAGCCTCCAGCCTCCAGCCTCCAGCCTCTTCAGATTTATGTGGTCTTTTCAATTAGCAGCTCGAATAGAGAAAGAGGGCTTCTTTAACCTTAGCTTCTGGGTCAGTTGCCCATTCTGAACCCATCACTGGTCTGTGGGAGTGCCGACTGGCCCGCTGGGTTACAGACCTAGCCTTGGAGCTGCAGGACTAAGAGGTAGAGGTGGGGAAGGTGAAAGGCTATTCTAGACAAAACTAAAGTTGAGAGACGGAGAGTTCCTCCAAAGGAAAATTAAGGCATTTATTCTAAGAAGAGAAATGCAAGCTGAGCCAGCCAAAAATAAGAGCTGTGCCCTACAGTCCATCTCTTGGCTTCCTTTCTTCCATACACATGATTTAAAAACTGTCCCCACTTAATAGCATGTAAAGATTCTATGCATGCATGAAAAGGTACTCACCCACACTCTAAAGGGAGAGAACTTCACTTTGGGTCTAGTTCCTAGTCCCTGACCTTTAAGTGATTTCTGTTCTTTCTGATACCTTGTGGTGAAACTACATATCTGATGATTCCCCACACAGTCCATGTAAAGTGGTAGAAGGGAAAATAGGACAACTCCTACTTGAAAGCAAAGGAAAGGGAAAATAATAAGCAGCGAGACTGTCCTATAGGATGCATTCAACTCTGCTAATTAGAAATAGCAAGAATTACCTGCCACGAAAGGAATTGAGTTGTTGGGCCAATGGAGCTGTCTCCACTTTAACTCTTGAGAAAGATTCTGATTGATTATTTTCATCGGTGACCACAACTGCAATGGGAATTGGGGAGGGTTTCCGTTCTCAGGACTGAACTGCTGTAGCCACCCACTTGCCATTGTAGCTCAGCAATGTTGGAGTTCATCTACACTCCAGACCCTGGCCCAGAGCTTTCTGTCTTTTAATGAAAAACCTTTGGGTTGATTCACTTTCCAGTCTTCAGTTTAATGGCCACCATCTTGACCTCTGCCTAGGGGCAATTGGAAACAATTAACTGGGATTGAGGAGGACTGACAGATTGGCCTCTTGATGCAAGGCTGGATCCTAGTGGTGAGCTCTTTTCATTAGGGAGACCTGCTTTAGAGCTGTCATTCAGGTGTAATTATTAATAGCATCCCTCCCCACACTCCAAATTGTCCCATTTTGGATGATAAATTCTATGGTCACCCTACTTAAAATGCAGTTAATTCGGGGTGCCTGGGTGGCTCAGTCGTTAAGCGTCTGCCTTCAGCTCAGGTCATGATCCCAGGGTCCTGGGATCGAGCCCTGCATCGGGCTCCCTGCTCAGCGGGAAACCTGCTTCTCCCTCTCCCGCTCCCCCTGCTTGTGTTCCCTCTCTCGCTGTGTCTCTCTCTGTCAAATAAAAAAAAAAAAAAAATGCGGTTAATTCTTCCTTTTCTCAGGCAGGGATGGCACAGCAGGAGGAATTTGATGTAGACCCTGGACACAGTCTTTCCATGATGAGTTGTTTTTTTTTTTACCTTTTTTTTTTTTTTTTTAGCTTTCCTGCCTTTGCTGTTACTCTGGAAAGGGCAGAGAATTTCCTTTTTTCATTGTGGCATGGCTCAATATATCTGACTCTTGACCATTTGGGTTTACTGGCCAGAGTCAGAAAGAGTATCTTTTAGCCAGGCTGTAATTTCTTCCTCCCTGCTTCTGCAGAGGCCACTTTCAACATTAGCATGTCTCTTTCTTTTGAATATTTATAGACACTGCAAGCAGTCCAAACCTTCTAAAATGCTAACATTTGCAATCAAGACCTCTAAAACTCCACCCTTGAAATGCTGGGACCTGGAGACCTTTCATTCAGTGTTCTGACTACCACATCACAAGGATTTCCAATTCCCTAGCCTGGTGCAGAGGGATCCTTTCACCTCTCACCCTTCCTCAACTTAGCTAGTTGCACATCGAAGGATCTGCATGGCAGCACCCCGTACCCAGCTGTAGAGAACTCTCTTGGCTGCAAGAGATGGAACTTAACTCAAAATAGCTTAAGCCCAAAAGGGAATGTTCTGGCTCATCTAACAAAAAAATCTAGGGTTACCTTGGCTTCAGGAGTGATCAAACAATATCATAGGATTTGTTGTGCATGCGTTCCCGACCTCGGTCTCTGTATCTCTATGTTGCATTTGTGCGTGTGTGCGCCTGCAGACACACACCCACCGTTCTCAGCTCTGCTTCCTCTAGTAGCTTATCCTTTGTACAGCAATGGAATGAAGTAGTTGGTAGGGGCTGATTATGTACCCACCACTGAAGCAGAGCCCCTCTCAAAATGGTAAGGACTAAGGTGGAAAGGGGATTGTTTCCCCAAAGATGCCGTTACCAAAAAAAAGTAGGGGGGGAGGATTGGATGCTTGTGAGGGTAAGGAAACAACAGATGTCCACCTTATGCTTGAAAGCTTAAAACATGTAGGCAAATCTCTTCAGTTTCAATTCCCATTTTGAAAAGTGAGGATGAGTATAGTTACCTATTCTATCTCAAAGTGAAGGGGAAAAAAAGGCGAGGGTAAAATTTCGCTTAATTTTTAAAAAAGATTTTATTTATTTATTTGACACAGAGAGAGAGAGAGCAAGCACAAGCAGGGGGAGCTGCAGAGGGAGAGGGAGAAGCAGGCTCCCCTCTGAGCAAGGAGCCTGAAGTGGGGCTGGATCCCAGGACGCTGGGATCATGACCTGAGCCAAAGGCAGCAGCTTAACTGACTGAGCCACCCAGGCATCCCAAATATTTGCTTAATTAAAAAATTAAACCCACAAGCTGAAAAGTGTATACTTTTCTGAAGTTGCCATGTGCCTTTGGAACCTGTTGTAGAATTGGAAAACTTGACCTCCATCCTGTAACATCAGGGAGCCCTTGTTTCCCTCCCCTCACTCCCTACTACCTCCCCAGAGGCTGTGAAGGGCGGGGGAGGATGCATGACGAGGGAGAAAGGAATGCCATTTCTGTCCGGTCTCAGACTTTGCCGATACTAGCTGGGAATGTGCAATTTATTAATGTCGATCTCAACATCTTCAGCAATGATATGTAACAGGAATTAGTTAATTCAACAAGTATTTGTTGAATGCCTGATCTCTCTCCTTTCTCCCTCCTCTGTCTTCACCCTCTGCCTCTCTCCTAGAACTTTCCCATCAGCTTTTAAACATCCCCAAGGAGCTCTCATCTTAAAAACTAAACAAATAAAAAGCCCACAAACAGAAACTGTCTTCCCCTTAGACCCTACTTCCTTCCCACCCCTGCACAACCAAATTTCACATACTAAGTGAGTGTCCCTATGTACTATTTGCATTTCCTGGCCTCTTGATCCCTCCTCTGGCCATTGCTGACCCACTCCTGATCTTGCTGGAACAAAAGAGTTTACAGAAAGAGCACTACCATCTTGAGAACACAAACTTCTGTGTATGGCTCTGTTATAGCACTTAAATATTATGTGGTCATTGTCTGTGTGATGTCAGCTGGAGTATAAACTTTTTTTTTTTTTTTTTAAGTAGGCTCCACACCCAGCATGGAGCCCAGGAGTATGAACTTCTTGAGGGTTAAGACAGAGCTTACTCAGTAAATGTCTTACAGTGGAATGTTAACATATGTCTACTCCGGGCATGGTGACTAACATGTAGTAAGTGTTAAATAGATCTTTACTGAAGTCACCAGTTAATCTGGGTTGGCAACAAAGAGAGAGACAGGTTTGGTAAGGGATGGAGACGAGTGA
Source organism: Halichoerus grypus (assembly GCF_964656455.1). Lineage (NCBI taxonomy): Eukaryota > Metazoa > Chordata > Mammalia > Carnivora > Phocidae > Halichoerus > Halichoerus grypus. The sequence goes on from NC_135716.1 coordinate 88,587,867, forward strand.
AATTTTAGGTATCTTGAGCTAACTTAGAAATGTAGGAGGAGAATGAGGAGAGTGTGCTATATTAGAAGGAAGGCAGAAAATAGCTTCGCTGAGGGCGTAGCAGGCAATGTTAAATGCTACAGCAAGTGTTTCATCTTTTCAAACTGAACGCTACAAGAGGTCGCTGGATTTGCCAAATGATTATCAATTATCTTTTTTTTTTTTTCTTGGTGGTGGTGGAGGGGGCAGTTTCACTAGAATGTTACCAGACTGCAAACCCTTAGGAAGCAGTAATTTGTAGGGTCTGGCAAATGCAAGGATCACAGCAAAATTAACCCCCGATACAGAAGGCCATACAGTGGCCATTGCGTCTGTTTGTAGGGCCGACGAAACCGAATTCCAAAGGTGAACGAGAGAAAGAGAAGCAGAAATTCCAGCATGCTCCTAAGTCAGCAGCACAGGGCTTGTGGTTTTTTTTTTTTTTACGTGTCTTGGAGTTAATTCATGTAATTTGTTTTCAATCGCTTAATTTAATTACTTTTCTTGAAAAGATGCCTGGGACAAGGTGGACAGTCAACAGGGTGACATACAGCAAGAACTTTGGGGAGATAGGTAATCATATCTGCACACTTTTCACCATTGCTACACCTTAAATGGATCCAGCCCATCTTATCCCTGTGGTTAAGTATCTCGAGAGAAAGAACTACAGCAGCAAAGTGGATGCACTTTTCTTAAATGCACACTGAATCCCTCATGCATTTGTTCTAATTCATGTGCATTTGGAATGAGAGAGGCCAAGTGGCTAGGCAGGGTCATTATGATCTTCTCTCTGATTACTTTTCAAACACATTTTGGAGCAGGCTGGAATTCTTCCTTTCCTAGCACCGTCCATTACATTCTGATCACCCTCCTTAGGAGAGAGCACTGCTTTTCGTCATTAAGTCTCCATGTGGCCCTTCCTTGATTTTTCCCATGAGGGTCCTGGATATGCAGTTCCAGAATTAGACAGGAATTTGTGGAGGATGTTGAAGACTCTTGATAGGCTGGGCTGGAAGTGGAGTTCTCTCTTACAGTCAGTGCCCTCCGTCCCTAAACCCCCGATACAGAAGGCCATACAGTGGCCATTGCGTCTGTTTGTAGGGCCGACGAAACCGAATTCCAAAGGTGAACGAGAGAAAGAGAAGCAGAAATTCCAGCATGCTCCTAAGTCAGCAGCACAGGGCTTGTGGTTTTTTTTTTTTTTACGTGTCTTGGAGTTAATTCATGTAATTTGTTTTCAATCGCTTAATTTAATTACTTTTCTTGAAAAGATGCCTGGGACAAGGCCAACATCCGAGAGAGCAATGTCACTGGGTCAGGATCTGGAAACAATCAGCTCTTATGGTGTTAAGGATGAAGCGCCAAGATCTTAAGGAACCTGAATTCCTGGTGAGCAGTCAAGTTCTTTAATCCGCCCCCAGCAGGATTCCGGCGGTTTAAAAAAGACAAGTAAAAAGAAAAAGAAAATCTATTGAAAAAACAAGTCAACTCAAAGCGAACCCACCCCAAACTTCCCCCTCTCTGAAGAAAAGGCCGCTCCCACCGCAGAGTCCTCCCGCACCCCGCGACGGCTCAGCGGCAGGTCACCAGCTGGCGGGGGCGGCCGCTTTCCCCGGGAGCGCGGACCGGGACGCGCGGAGCCGCGCTCTGCTGGGGCCGCGGGGCGGGGCCCAGGGCGCGACGCCCCCGCAGCTTCCAGCCCTGGAGCGCCGAGGGAAGGAGCGAGCGCGTGTCCTCGCGTGGCGGGTCCGGGTCCGGCCGGGGCGGCCTGCCGGGCGCCCGCTGCCGTGGTGGCAGGAAGTCCCCAGGAACTACAAATCGAGGCATGCTGGGAACATTCCCCTGCTCCTCCCAGGAAATGTCCTTTGTCCAGCCCTACAGGAAGCCCCAGTGAGGAGTCAGCCGGGCAGCCAGCCAGTCTGCCAGCCAGCCCGCGGCCGTTGCAGCCGCCGTCGCCGCCGCACACGGGCAGACGCGCCGCGGCGCGGGGCTCCGGCCGGGGCGCGCGCTGCCCTCGCTCCTCGCCGCCGCGCAGGTAGGAGCGTGGCTGCGGCTGGGCTCACGACCGCCTGGGGCTGGGGTTGCTCGGGACCCGACCCGACGGCTGCGGGGATGGGCTGTGCGCCTGGGAGCGGGTGGCGGAGCGGCTGGGCGAAGTTGTGCGGCGCACGCTGGACCGCTGTCCGCTCCCCGGGGGCGCAGGGGCCCCGCGCGCGTGGAGAGCTCTTGTGGCCCCCGAGCCCGGGGCTGAGCTCCCTCCGGGGTCTGTGGCGAGGGGCGGGGAGGAGGCGACTGAGACGCGAGGGAGGAGGAGGCAGAGCGGCGAGAGCGGGTGGGACCGTCCCGCCGACCACCGAAGGGGGCATCCGAGACCCTCGGAAAAGCGAAGCCCAGGGAGGAGCTTGGAAGGCAAGGAGAAGGTGAAAGGCTTTGTGTGCAGCTGCGGACAGGGACCGAGTGTGCTTCCCTCCCCTTGTCTGTCTGCTCCCCCAGCCCCGACTCCAAGCTGGAGGGGTGGGGGTGGGGCACTCCAAGGAGGGGCAGCGGGTCATCTTGGGTCCCTGTGAAATGTGTTCTTCCTTTGCCCTCTCCGCTGCATTCTAGCCGACTCACATCAGCGGCTTGCGCTGCCATCCGACTGGGCAAATGGCACAATAAGGATGAGTGGGTGGGGAGATGGGCAGCAGCTCGTCGCCCCGGAGGGTGGCCGTTTAGCTCTGGTAGACTTCCCAACCCCAGATGTCCATGTATGCCGATGGATGGGTAGCGAGCGGGGCAAAGCTGATCCGTTCACGCAAGGATAATGCTGTGAGCGGAGGCATGGGGTGAGGCGCGTGTTGGGAGGAGAGGGCGAGTAAGAGGTTGGGGGTGGGCAGCGGCAACAGGGGCGCTGAGTGTACCTAAGGGCCAGTGTACATTCTGGCCAGGCTTCGAGAATCGGGTTACCACTTCCTCTGGGAACTTTCCACGATTTTCCTTTTTCCTAAGTGTCCCCCTCCCCCCAGTAGTGAATCACCCACCCCTTGCTACGTGAGCGCTAGGCTGGATTCAATTTGGTCATGTTGTATCCCCGCCTTTATAGCGGACCTATTTGTCCTTTACCTGTGGGGTGACATGAATACGCTACATCCACTCTGGCCTTATCCTCTTCCCTGGGGGACTGAGGGTGTGGTGAAGGCGGTCAGATAATGGCTAGCAAGTTAATAGTCTTGGAGGAGCTGTGATGGATGAGTGGGCAACTTTGAACACGGCCCAAGTGTTCCTGCTGTATCTGAACTCGCTTGGACCTCTGTTTCTCCTTTTTCCCCTACCTCTTTTTTCTTTTTTTTTTAAATGCTGTACCCAGATGGTCACCGCCTTCTCTTAACAAGCCAACATACGGATATTAGTTAATGTGGAATATATTTTAAGAGCCAGATGGACCTTTAAAAATGGCACTTGGGTGGTGAGGCAGGAGCATCCAAGGCTCATGGTAAGGAGGATGTGGTAGGGCACGGAGCCCTGCACCTTGTATAAATGGTTTGTAGGGAGAAACACACTATTGACACTGATTTGTGTAGGAGAGATGAAGCATCTGAAGGTAAGGTAAGAATGGGGTAGGGGGAGGGGGAAACCCAGTTGTCCAGGCTGAGGGCGTGAGGATGGCAAAAAAAGGAGAAGAGTTCTGTCAGTTTGGAAGATGATTTCTAGTTGGAACATTTTGGGGTGTGTGTGTGTGTGTGTGTGTGTGTGTGGTGGAGGTTGTTGTTGGGGGAGAATTTGGTGTCAGAATTCCAGCTGGGCCCCAAAGAGAATAAGATGGCACCAGAGTGAAGCGAAGTCAGAAATGGGAAGTCAGGCCACCCTTCAGGTTACACACAAAGGAGAACATTGATGGCCTTCAAAAACCACTGGGATTAGGGAGGTAAATGGAAACAAATCAGACTGAGGCAAACCAGCTGATGCTGCTGGAGTGAGGTGGTCGGGCTGACCTCACTGAAGGTTGTATGACTAAGGCTGATGGGAGTTGCACCACATTTCCTCCCCCCACCCCCTAAGAAAAGCTCTTTGGGTTTCCTCAGAATCTACATGTTTGCCTAATTTCTAGCATCCAGTTAAGGGAAGGAGATAGGGCAAAAGTTGATGATAAATTAAGACAAGAAAGATACTGCCTGCTCATGGAGAGTGGAACCCTCCCTCCCCAAAACTGCAGTGCCATTTTAAGAGGTCTGGAGCCTGAAGCTATGCCAGTGGTGTGTGGGGTTTTCTTTGTATCTAAGATCCGACTTCTTTTCCTTCTTTTTTTGCCCCCCCTGTCCTGAACAGGTTTCTTAGCACTATGTAATGTTACTGTACTCAGTATAAGTACCTCCTTTGTTTGGCATGCAAAACCCTTCACAGTTCTGTGCCCACCTACCTCAGTCCTCCATTGGATCCAGGGCACCACAGAATACCTACCCATTCTTGCAGCAAACAGCTCCCCATTTCCAGACGCCACAGGTAGTCTCCACCAGTGTGTCTCCACCAGGTTGAATTCCATGCTTGTTAGGCGTCCCTGCACTGCCTCTGATTAGTTTCTGCAAATCCTAGCCCGGCTGATGTAGTACCCTTCTGGAAGTCTTCCCCAGACCTCCCAGTCAGAATTCATCTCATCCCCATGGTGCTTTGTATCCTTTGGATGACTCACGTCTCTGGTTGGTCTTGTGATAGCTAGATGTTAATTTTATGCGCTTCAGACTGTAAACCCCTTGAAGGCGATGGCTCTCTCTACCTGGTGCTTTATACCTAGCAGTGCAGAACAGATATTTGAAATGCATGAGTAAATGAGGATTGAGTGAAAGAATGCATATGTCTTAATTGATCTCTTTCCTTTTCTGTAAAAAAAGGAATGAAGCCTTTCTCATAGACCCGTGAGGATTCCTTGCAATTGTGAATCTAAAGCATCTGGTGTGTGATTGTCTGGTGCTTTTCCTTGTGCTCCTGGATTAAGAGGCCCTAAAAGGATCTATCACAGTGTCTAGTACAAAGACATTCGTTTAAAGTTTGTTGAATAGGTTCTTTGCCAGCCTACGTTTTCCAAACTCTTATAGACAGGGTTTAGAATGGATTAATCCCAGGTGGGTGATTAGTGACTTCTCACCTGGCTCCTGGACTGAGGAAGGTGACTGTTCCCTCTCAATTGTGAAGGTGAGATGTGCTTTCTAGAAAGCAGCACCGCAGAGGCCATCCTAGTATTTTGCAGTGAAGCCACTGACATGTCATGTTGCTTTGATTTTTTTATAGCCCGAGCCGCCCGAGCCATCTACCAGATTAAAATTAGTTGTGTATAAAAGTGCAAGGCAGAGCAGACTCTCAGATTTTCTGCAAAGATGCTGCCATCTTGGAGTCCCTCACTTAACCCTAACTGGACAGCTTTTCATGCTTCCTTTTTTATGTGATGACAGCAACAGTTAACAGTTTATTGAACATCTATGTATCGACTGTTGAACTGGGTAATTTCCATACATTGCCCTGATCTGATGACTTACATATAATATCTCCATTCAAAAACTGAGGAAATGGGGGCTCAGAGGGAAGTTAAGAAACTTGCTTCAAGTCCCAGATTCTGATCTAGAGATAGCCTGGAATTTGGGTCTGTTGACTCCCAATCCTGTTCAGAATGGGTGGATCTTTGCTTACCCTGGGAGAAAATTGCCAGGTCTCTCTTCCTTCTTCCTCTGAGATCCCTCACTTTCCAAATTTCCTACCAGGAACACCGTTGGGTTTTTAAATTCATCCTAGTGGATCTCATTCTGAGAGGCACTGGTTTTTCATGAATGCATTATTCTTGTGCCCTTAAACTCCCATGGGCGTCAGTTAGAAAGCTCAGGTTCAGAACCCCTAATAAGACCTTTGAGCACACAACTGTTTGCCTGGAATCCTTTTCCTTTCTCTCCCAGCCTATCTGAATTCTTTCTGTTCCTCCCTTCCGGCCAAGACTTACCCTTTCCAAGCCGCCTTTCCTGACACTCCAGGTCACATGCAGCCTCTCTAATTTTTTTGCATTGTCTGAAATACCTGGAGCTCAATGTCTTCCTGATGAAAGCAAACCGGAATAAGCCCCCACACTGTGTGGGAATATTTGCATATTCCCTGTGCATGGCAGGGACCGTATGTCCAGAACACAACCTGGCGTACGGTGGACCTTCAGGAACTGAGTTGAGTTGACAATAAATTGGTAATGACTGAAAATGCAGAAATGTAGACACGAAACATCATTTGCATGTTGACAGTTTGGGAGATAGGTCAGAGGGATCATTTTCTTAGTGAATTTTCATCCTTTTCACGTGACTGCCACAAGAAATAAGCACCTTCTGGGCACCTGGGTGGCTCAGTCAGTTAAGCATCCAACTCTTGATCTCAGCTCAGGTCTCTCAGCTCAGGTCTTGATCTCAGGGTCGTGAGTTCAAGCCGCATGTTGGACTCCATGCCCAATTTAAAAATTAAAAAAAAAAAAAAAACACCTTCTGGAAATACGCCAGAGCAGACCTGTGTGTTGCTGAGTTTCACGAGCTTGAGCTTGAGCTTGACTAACAGTTTTATTGATATTGGGTAGTATGGGTGGGGCCTTGGCTTCAGTGCTTTCTCCCTTGATGTCATGCCCACCTCTACCATAATCTTGTAGGAAGGGCCTTCTGTTGCACATCTGAGAAGATCAGAAGTTGCCCTGCTTCTACAGATATGGTTGGGGGAGGCAGGAGGTAAGGCTAGGGTGAGGAAGGGAGAGAGTTCATCCCATTTTTACCTCTGGGAGAGTAGCATCACTTGGGTGGCGTATGGATTTGGGCTTTATTGCATCATGTATTAATGGGGATGGTAAAATGGTTAGCGGCCTCTCCTCTTCGGGTGGAAAAGGCTTTTAGCCACCACAAGATTGAATCCATCTCCCCAGGCTGACTGCCACCTTTTCCCGTGACCTTAAGGCTACACAGCACTTTGGAAGCCTATAAACTATAAACACAGTGTGACATGGGGTTGTTATTAAGCACATGAGTCATTTTAAAGGCAAATAGGATAGTTCTTGGGATTCCTACATTTGTTCAGCAAGTCATTCACTGTGTATCCACAGGCTAGCAACAGCGTTCCAACTAGGTGTGTGGAAGGGCCACGTGCAAGTCTTCGTGTCCCTTCCTGCGAAGGGTAAAGTGTGCATCTTATATAGCCCTATATGTGCAGGTTTAATTTGCTAAAATATGTGTAGTTGGGGGAAAGGGCCTACTTGTATTCAGAGAGGTATTTTAGATATGTATTGTCTTCAGAGAACTTCATTAGGATCTTATCGTTAAGTTAGAAAACAGGAGCCATTCTTCCTGGGTTTTATTAATAAGAAATGTGTCCCTTTTTATCTCAGTGCTGTGCATATTCAAGTGGTTAGCACACCTTCAATGCTTGATAACACTCAGGTGGTGCACTATTGGAAGAACACATTGCCATTTGTTGACTTTTCCCTCCCAACATACCTAGGAACCTTTGTGTATTTCCTAGTCTTTTCTCTCTTTTTTTGATAATCTCTCAGGCAGGTATTGACAGTGATTTCTGGTAGCAGTAGGTGGTTTTTAAGAGCAGTGGATTTTTGGGACACCTGGGTGGCTCAGTGGGTTAAGCGTCTGCCTTCAGCTCAGGTCATGATCCCAGGGTCTGGGATCGAGCCCCGTGTCGGGCTCCCTGCTCAGCGGGAAGCCTACTTCTCCCTCTCTCTCTATCCCTCCCCCTGCTTGTGCTCTTTCTTTGTCAAATAAATTTTTAAAAATCTTAAAAAAAAAAAAAAAAGCAGTGCATTTTTAAGATTATTTCATTAGAATGTAACCTCCAAAGAGCAGAACCCAGAATAATGGGTAGCACATGGTAAATGTTTGTTAACTTTGTTAGGTGAATGAATGTGTTATATTTTAAAACATTTCATTTTGATTTTTTCCTAATATGAAAATTGGCATTGCCAATTTTCTACAGTGAGGTGTGGCAAAGGGTGCATGCTTATATGTTCTGAAGGCAGAGAAATAGATATAATTTTGTAAAAGGTAGCCTTATTTTTAGATCAGTTTTAGGTTCACAGCAAGGTTGGGCACAAAGTACAGAGAGTTCCAGTGTGGCCCCTGCCCCTACAAATGCACAGCCTTCCCCTTTATGAACCTCCCATCCCAGAGTGGTGTGTTAAAATCCATGACCCTGTACTGACGCATCATCACCCAACGTCCACAGTGTATCTTGGGGTTGTACATTCCAGGAGTATTGATTAATGTATAATGACATCCTAGTATCAAGCAGAGTAGTTACACTGCCCTAAAGCATCCTTCTCTCCCCTCTAACTCCTGGCAAACACTGTTCTTTTTACCATCTCCGTAGTTTGCCTTTTCCAGAAGGTCATATAGTTGGAATCATAGAGTATGTAACCTTTTCAGATTGGCTTCTTTCACTTAGTAATAGACATTTAAGGTTCCCCCCATGGTTTGTCCTGACTTGATAGCTCATTTCTTTTTTTTTTTTTTTTTTTAATTTTTTTAAGATTTTTATTTATTTATTTGAGAGAGAGAGACACAGCGAGAGAGGGAACACAAGCAGGGTGAGTGGGAGAGGGAGAGAAGCAGGCCTCCCGCGGAGCAGGGAGCCTGATGTGGGGCTCGATCCCAGGACCCTGGGATCATGACCTGAGCCGAAGGCAGACGCTTAACGACTGAGCCACCCAGGCGCCCCATTGATAGCTCATTTCTTATTAGCTCTGAACAATATTCTGTTTTCTGGAGGTACGGCAGTTTGTCCATGGATCTGTTGAAGGACATCTTGGTTGCTTCCAAGTCTTGGTGATTATGCATCAAGCTGCTGTAAACCTCCATGTGCAGGTTTTTATGTGTGGATATAAGTTTTTAACTCATTTACATATGAGTTATATAAATGTAACTTGTATATTGTATAAATACCAAGGAGTGAGAATACTGGATTATATGGGATGAAATGCTTAGTTTTGTAAGAAAGTGCCAATCTGTCTTCCGAAGTGGCTGTCCCATTTTGCATTCTTAGCAGCAGTAAGAGAGAGTGCTTGTTCCTCTGCATCCTCACCAGCATTTGGTGTCCTCAGTGTTCTAAATTTTTTGCTATTCTGATAACTGCGTGGTGGTATATTGTTGTTTTAATGTGTAGATCCCTGATGACATATCCTGTTGAACATCTCTTTACAGGGCTTATTTGCCATCTATAGATCTTTGGTGAGCTGTCTGTTTAGATCTATTGCCCCTTTTTAAATCAAGTAGTTCATTTTCTTATTGTTAAGTGTTAAGGGTTCTTAGTATATTTTGGGTAACAGTCCTATATCAGATGTGTCTTTTGCAAATATCCTCTCGCAGTCTGTGGTTTTGTCTTCTCATTCTCTTGATATTTTTATATATATATATATATATATATGAACTTTTCCTCTGTTTTTTTCTTTTTGGTGAGTGTACATGTGCCAGATCTATTTTAATGTAAAACCAGCTTACCCCAGAAATGAGAAATCACGTGTGAAACAAACCTGAAGAAATGCTCCCCTACTTTTTTTTTTTTTTTTTTTTTTTTTTTTTTAAATAAGGTAAATGTCAGTTGAATTCTACCAGACTGTGGCCTCAGCCTGGACTAGCTTGGGGGCAGTTGCTATAGGAACTCTTTAATTCCTGTTTTCTTACTCTCTACTAGGTACTGTGTGTATTGATTGAATTGGTAGTTTGGTGAATATTTCTGGTCTCCTACTTTCTGTAGAGCATGTACCCTTTTTACAAACTCCTTCAAGAGCCTATGTGTGTATCCTAGCTTAATTCTGGACCCTTAGGAAAAGGGGTTTCTAGGCTGATGATTGCATGTAGGTGAGAAGAGAAATCAAGACATTCATGCCCTTCTTATAGTAGTAAGAAAACCAAACCCAAACACACAAAACTCTTGAAAACTGCCAGAGAATAAGCTTTGGTCTGAGTAGACACTCTCAGTGTTAAATATCAATTTTTCCTATATTTGATTGTGCTTCCTATTGTGCCTCCCCACAGACCCCCTCCCCAACCAAGCAACTTCTGAAGTTGTTACGTCTTTTTTCAGTCATCATTTAATTTTTGTTAGTTCTAGTCCTGTCTTTCCTCCAGGGGTGAGAGAGAGGCAGCTGTCCAGTCAGACTGGCAGAGTCTAGTGGCATTTCCCACCATAAACATGAACACAGCTCTGTGCCACCTCTGTTCTTTGCAGAGCTGAACTGAGTGTTAAAATCTTGGAGTGGAGGGAAGGACTCCTGCGAGACAATTGGATGCACACAAGGGGTGCTGGCATTGGGCCAAGGGATGCAGGATTCTTTTTCGAGAACATCCTGTCTGACTTCTGAAGTTAATCACCACTTTCTATCATGTCTACTTATTTAGCAGGATAATTACGCATGCTTGGCTCTTGATGGTGACAGGTTACTGGATCCTGTTAGGAGAGCTAGGTTGTTTCCAGGGCTCTGCCTTACCTGATGTGATCTTGGCCAGATCACTGTTTCCTGGTCTTGTTAGTTCTTCCTTTTGAGACTGAGGGAGAGAAATAAGTACACCTAATTCTATCCATTTCAAGAAATATTTAAGGGCTCATTATGTGTGGGATAACCAAAGTGAGTAAATCATTATGTGCCCAACAGGAGCTCTGGCCGTTGGTAGGTGGGAGGGAGATACAAATTATTGTAACTCTGGTTATATTTTAAAAACTAATATCAGATAGAATAAGATAAGGAAAAGTACCTTAAAGAGTCATACGACGTGAAACAAAATAATCCTCTCTGAGCACTTAACAATAATCCTATAGAGTACATACAGTTGTGACCCATTTTGTAGATGAGAAAAACAAAGGCTCGAAGAGATTGAGCAACTTGCTTAAGGTTATAGAGCTAGAGGCTGGATTCGTACAAGTGGTGTGGCTCCAGAATCTGAGCTTTTAACCACTCTAGGTATTGCTTCCCTCAAGGAAAGGAGAGACTGCATCATGCTGTTCTCTCTGAGGAGGAACCTTCTGCTGGGGGCATAAAGCAATCCCTTTTGCCTGGGGTTGGCTGATGAGAGGTCAGGGAGAGGTAAGAGAGTCTTGGGCTACATTGTTGACTTGGAGTTTGTGCTTCTTTGAAGACTCTGGCAGAGTCAATTAGAGGTTTCGGAGCAGGAGAATGAATGGAGTGGCAACTATGTTTTAAGATGGATCCAGCAGTGGTGTGTAGGTGCCTGTAACTGGTGGGAGTGTCTATGGCGGTGATAGTGGCCACAGAAAAAGGAAAGAAGTAAAAGGAAGCACCGGGCAATTGATTTGATTGAAAGGGGTGACGAAGGGTCTGACTTAAGGGTTTTGAGCCTCTCCTCGAGTAAGGACAGAGAGGCATTAACAGAAATGGGCACTGTGAGGAGCTGATTTGTAATAAAGATTGGGGAAAAGGACTACTGTTTTTTGGTGTGATGAAGGTCAGATTACAATTGGAAATTACAAATGGTTACCTTACAAATGGAAACTCATTTAGTCTTCACAATGGCTGTTGAAGGTCACTTGTTTTTCTCATTGCATAGATGAGCAAACTATGCCTCAGAGAGGTAAGTAACTGTCCTAGGGGCAAATGACATATAAGTGGCAAACGTCTACTTGAACCCAGGTCTGTTGATGCCTCCTGTCCTGTGTCCCATGTGACATGCAGGACAGCACGTCAGGACAAGGAGGGGTATTAAAGCTCCTCAGTTGTGATGCTTAGTGCATCATTAGAAACATGGACCTGGAGTGCATATCAGGGCTGGGGGCAAGAGGTTCAAATTACTGAGGTCTCTGGACAGAGGTGTTTATTTAAAACTAGGGAGACGGGCTGGGCGATTGAGAGGTGAGAGAGAAGAAAATGTAAACAAGAACCTTGGGGGTTGACTTGTTTTAGGAGTTAAGAGGAGACAAAGTGGTAAGTGATCACGAGAAGGACTGGGACAGTGTAATAACATGGATGCTCAGGAAGGAGAGAATTTCCAAGGAAAGTGTCTCAACGGGATTTCTGCAGTCATTTATCGAATCCCTGTTATGTATGCCAAGCACTTTACAGTGTTGATGGTGTTAACCTTAAAAATGAAAGTCAGTTATTTTACTAGCAAAATGGGTTTATTTGGGAAAAGTAGAGAACTGTAATTTGAGACATGAAAGCTATGGCAAAACCATAGGCAAGTCCAAGAAACAAAGGAGAGGAACATTATTTGATGGAGAAGAAGAAGGAAGTGGACAGAGGTTGTTTTGAATGCAGGTCAGCTGCAGAAAAGTCCAAGTCTAGGCTGGTGACCCTTTCTCATTGGCTGAGTTGCAGGGTAGTTGATTTCTTGCAGGAAATGCAATGTACATCTTTCCCTCTTGGGGTCTGTAATTGACAATGCTTCCTTTAATTGACTTGAGTAGCAGGGCTGTCTCTTTGAGCCTCTCCTTCTACCCTCCAGACTCTACTTTAGTGAGGTTTCCCTTTATTAATTTAAACAATGGCAAGATCAGAGGAGAGGAGACCTCTGGATTTGGAAGTTTGAAAATTAGAGCCGGTACTGATGTGAGCCTGACTCTCGAAATGTTAGCAATTAATCCTGTCTGCTGAGGTGGCTCACACCTGGGAAGGCCACCACCGTTAACTGGGAAACCGATGTGTGTGGTGATGATGAAGCGGTGTATCAGGGCTCACTGGCACCGATCCCTCCATGTCCCGGGAGCCTGTGAAACTTGTTGGCCAAAAAATGGCACTGCGGAAGGGAATGTAGTATAGTTTGATCATTGGTTTGGGGCATTTAAAAGATGATAATGTGAGGAAAAAGTGCCCCTTCTTAGAGTTTCATAGTTTGATAGAAAAATGTCTTTTAAAATTCTTTTAAAATGGCATAACCAATACTAATTCTTCAGGTTGATGCTTCCTGGGCTTTCTTTTTTCTCTAACCCTCTCTCTCTCATGATGACTTTTCTTTCAAATGCTGTACCAAGGACTTGGAATCATTAACTGTTTACCATAACACTCCATTAAGTCAAAGCTCATTCAAATGACTGCTTTATTCTAGCCAGTAAGATGTCTGTTTTGTCTAAGAAAAAGTTAAATCAGAGACCCATTTCTAAGCATCACATGAAGATAAGTTTGAAGAACATTTTCTGTGGTTTTTTTAGAGGCAAGATAATTAAAATAGAAAAAAAAATTAGCAGGAGTCTGGAAGAGAACAAGGAAGTGCTGTATCAGTAAATCCAGAGCACTAAACCCATAAATATGACAGAGCTGGCTGGGAGAGTTCCGTGCAGGGGAGATTGAACTTCCAAGGAATCATATAACCTGGATGGTAGTCACAATTCTGCCACCAACTCACTACCTTTGTGAATTCAAACAAGCCACCGATTTTCCCCTAGTCCTCATTTTCCTTATTGGTAAAATGAGGGATCCTTTAAAGACCTTTTCAACAACAACAACAAAAACAAAAAATTGTGAGATTGTCCATTGTCTGTGGATATTGTCTCTTCAGCAAAATTTAGCTTGGGGGTTGGCCTCCCATCACCTGGCCTGCTTCTGCATCGCCTCCCACACAGGGAATGCAGAGCTATCACAGCAGGAGTGAAAAGATGTAACAGAAAAGAGGGTGAATCTGAGAAACTGTCTTTGTAGTAATGGGTCATGTTGGATAAGTATGGGGGTAGACTTTTTTACTTGCCATTACGTGTGAACCAGGGCTCCTGATATTGCGGAGTTTTTTGATACTCCCAGAATCCCCCTTTTTCACCTGGGTATTTCCAAGTTATATTTGCAGGCTGGATGACTTTGCGAACACTTTGATGATTTGTTAGGAATGAGTTGGCAACTTTGGCCAGATTTTAGTTCTTTTTCCTTTGAGAAAAGGAGGATTAGCTAACAAAGCATTTTGTGTCCTGGGTAGGTAATGGCTTGATTAATGTGCTTTGACTCACTGCCCAAGTAAGCAGCTGATGGGAGCCATAAACCCAGGGTCAAACTTGTATAAATTAGCTACATCCCAGAGAAGCAGTGTGTTAGAGGCTTGAAGAGCTACTTAAGGCCCTCTTAGTGCACCTGCCCTGTAACACAAGTGATTAGGAAGTGAAAAGCAGGTGAGGTAATGATGGGGGGGCGGTGGCAAATCATCAGCGTCAGAGTTTCAGCCAAGCACCATAGGCTGCGTGGGGTTGAATAGAAAGGGGATTTGGAACAAAAGTTGCGATGTCAGTAATTTAAGCTTGAGTCTGCCCTTAACTGGTACATTCATGGGTAATTCACTTAACCTTTCTGAGACTCTGTTGCCTGATGCATCTGTAAAATAGGGTGCCGGACGAGACCAGCAAACCAATCAGGCAGGTTGCCCTCTTGCTGCACCCCTCATTCTGCTGTAGCCCCTATTTGAAATTAACTGACATTTTTGTCTCTGCTACCACCTGATTTTGGGTCTGCTGTCAGTATCTTCTCTTCTCCACCAATCCACCAAAAGATTTAGTGGCATAAGGTGGTGCTGTGGGCTTTTGTCCCTCTTTCCCAAAACCACTGTGGATTTCTGAAATAGTATGCTAGGGAATGTATCGTGAGTCCTGTGTAGCAATGTTTATTGCCGGGTTTTTGTTTTGTTTGTACGCCGTGAATCCTTTCAGAGTCCAAGGGAAAGAAAGCTATGGGTCTTCTCATCAGAAGAAAGTTGCTGCCGACACCTTCAGAAAAGGTTTCAGAGAGTTCATGGACTCTGAAGGCCCTCAGGCTAAGAACCCACGTGCAAGAAAAATACCATTATTCTATTTCCAAGCTTGTACAGGACTGCTGCTCTCTCCAGGAAATGCTAGGAGCTGGAGGTAGAGGGGACCTAAGGAACTCGAAGGGCCTGAGCCTCATGAATGGCTTGGGAACTATGGTATTGGAGCCGTGAATGAGCCCTGGACACCACAGTCTCCTTGACAAGCATGCCACTTCCTGGGGGAAAGCTGTGACCCGAGACAAGTTCCGCGAACCCTTCGCTAAAACGGATGAGAACTGTGAGCTTCTGGTTTCCAGCCTAAAGTGGGAACATGATACCTTCTCGCTGTTCTCTTTGCAACGTGGTGTGAGTAAATTTGGGATGGCATTTCTCTGAGAAGGACACTATCTAAATTTAAAAGTTCTCAGTTTGGGCCAGTAAAGTAATTCTGTCCCTGCCTGAGTTCATCTCATGGAGATCACATTTTCATACATCACTAGTTCGTGTATTAGTTCCCTTTTCACTGACACACACCTTAACATTTTTCATGCCCTTAGAAGATCATTCTGAGGATGACCAATTATCGGTGTACTCAGTCTGTTGGATACTCACTCACATCATTTCGTCGCTTTGACTTTCCCAGGGAAAAAGCATTCCTCTCGCAGACTCGTAGCCAGGTTTATTTCCCCCTTGGTCTTCGGTATCAAGTTGCTGAGTTAATGGTGGAAATAAATAAGCACCGGCTGTGGCAAGATCCTCTTCTGAGTTCTTTGGAAATGTAAAAGTAGATGAAAATGGAAACCGTTTCCTGATTCTATTTTGCATCTAACAGCTATTCTTCTATCTCATAAAAAGAAAAAAAAAGTCTCAAAAGCATCTTTACCCCACTGCCTCTGCCCCCAGGTCTCACGGGCTCTGCTCAGTATTGAGCATTGTAATCAATCCTGATTTGGCATACTTCGTAAAAGCAAGTTCGTTCTTTTGTGGAAGTCACTGACCGTTGATTACAGTCTGTTCAGAATTTAAATGAATCTAATCAACCTTCAATTTCAGAAACAGAAGTGTATATTTTCTATTTTAAAACTTTTTATTAATAACTTTTCTAGCAAACACGAAAGTAGGTTTCAGCTTCACCAGTGATCAGTGGATGGCCATCTTGTTTCATCTGTATCCCTGCTCACTCCCCTTTGTCCTGGAATTCCAGACATTTCATTTCAAATGAAGCAAATTCCAGACATACCATTTCCCCCTGTAAATATTTCATTGTGTATACCTTTACCTTTGTAAATTTATTCCCAACACCAACACCTTAAAAAATGAACAAGTTTCTTACTATCAAATATCTAATCAGCATTGGCAGTTTCCTGCCTGTCTTATAATTTGTTTTTGTACTTCCATTGAACTGGGATTTAAATAAGGTCTATGCACTGATGTTGGTGGATATATCTCCAGTTTTTTTGACATACAGGTTTCCTTCCTTTCTCTTTATCGTTCTTGCTAATTTTCTCATCGTTGATGTGTCTCCTGTAGTTCTCCTATAGTTCCTATGATCTGGGTTTTGCTGATAATGTTATTTTTAAGGAAATAAGAGTAACACAAGTACGTACTTGTTAAAAAGGTGGTTTTCAATGTATATAAATGTTTCACTTTTTGTTGAAAACAGCCTAGCTCTAGAGTTTACAATTTAATTAGGCAGGGAAATGGAAGCATCAGGAGATGTCTCTACATTTTTATTCCTGCTCTCTCTTTGTTCGAAGACACCTTGGCAGATTGCACGGAGGGGTGTCACTTACCCACTGCTGAAATGAACTGGGCTAGAACGCCAGCCATTCTTCATCAACACCACCAAACAGTTATTTTGGGCAGAGAAATGGAAGAGCAGTTTGCCTGTTGAATTTGTAGAGGGGAACTGGGGTGATTGAATGTATGCATCAAACCCTTTGGTCCCAACGCTCCTCTCTCTCTGTTGTGGTGAGCATCCTCTTGAGGACTGTTCATTCCAGTGGAAATATGATCACGGAATCATCTGGGGTGGAAAAGACTTCCTGAGGTCCCCTGGCCCCATCTGGTAACCTTAACAAGGATTCCAGCATCAACTCTCCAGAAGAAAGCTGTTTGTTAACTTCCGTATCCCACATACACCTGCTGTGCATTCTAAGTCGGCTTTGTCTTTTGTCCTTCAGTGAAACAGATTGTTAAACTGTGTCTGTCTCTGCAGTGGGAGCGTGTGCCTGTACCCATAGATGTATCTATGTAGCTCTTCAGGTACGATTAATTGTGATTCTTCCCTGTCGTCCTGTACAGGACAGACACACCCTGTTCAACTATCCATATATAGGAATGGTTTTTATAAAAAGGAAGATGTTTTTAATGAGTAGGTTTTGACTTATGGGATTATTGTAGACTTTTTTTTTATTGTGTGTAATGATTAATTGTATGCATCAACTTGGCTGAGCCAATAGGTGCACAGATACTTGATTTAACATTCTGGGTGTTTCTGCGACAGAGTTTTGGGGTGAGATTAACATTTAAATTGGTAGGTTTTGAGTAAAGCAGATTGCTCTCCATAATATGGGTGGGCCTCATCCAGTCAGTTGAAGGCCTGACTAGAACAAGAAGACTGATTTCCCTAAGTAAGGAGGAATTCTCCAGCAGACAGTCCTTTGGACTAGAACTGTAGTATCAGCTTTTCTGGATCTCCAGCCTGCTGGCCCACCCTGTAGATTTTGGACTTGTCAGTCTCTATAATCACATGGGCCAGTCCCTTATAGTAACTCCCTGTATGCACATCCTGTTGGTTTTGTTTCTCTGGAGAATGCTGACAAATGGTGTGGGGGGAAAAAAAAGCAAGTCGGTATATGCCCTGGATTTATCTAGCTGGCTGTTTTTGAAGTGGTGCTTTCTATCAAAGGGATGGAAAGATCACTGGAGAGGCCATCAGAAAATTGAGATTCTGGCCATAACTCTTCTAGCAAGCTGTCTTTTGGTTCCTGACCTGGTCATTTTCCCTTTCCAAGCCTCACTTTTCTGTCTGTAGAAGGAGTTAGAGCTAAGGGATTTCCAACTCGATGTTTCCATGAAATAACAAATGTCGAACATTTGAGCCAGCTACTGAGGAGGTATGTGAAGCAGTTCTTCTGAGGACTGCCCGAGTGCTAGATCAGAAAAGCAGCTGAGGATGTATACAGTAGTGTGGTGGTGATACAATGCCAAGCACAGTGAAGAAAAGAATCATGGATAGAGGGGATACTCTGTGCATCAGGTAGGACGTTCTAACCATTTCATGTAAAGCATGGATGAGTAAATTGCCTGCATGAGAACCTGTAGCTTTCATGCCTTCTCCTCGAAGGGTGGATGGTCTCACTTTGAGGGCACTCAGAATGTGCCTCAGAATAGCAGGAATTCTTATTTCTTGCAGAGGGAGGAGAGTGGTGGTGAAGGCTTGACAGCTGTGACAAGCTGAGGCCCTCGGCCAAACTGAGGGGCCCCAGCACAACCAACAGACAGGAAATGCCTGACCCTAAGGACATTTGAGCTATTCTCGACCAAAGAGATTGGAAGGCGTCTCAGACTAGCTCTGGCCAATGGGATTGTAAATTGATTTCTCTGTTGCCTTGGTTTGAGCCTTTCTCTTTTTTCAACTTGGGCTTTCCCCTCCAGGTAAAACAGTAACCACAAGGAGGAAACCGTATTATTTTACCTTCTCCTGTCTGGTGAGTACTCAGTAGTTAGCTGCAGTAATCTTTTGGCTTTCTGTGGGAAATTAACGTTCACCTCATGTGGTAGCCTGCCATTTGGGAGGGTTGGCATTTTGGGTTGGACCATCTGGGTGTGTGACTGGGAAAGTCAGCTGCCCCCTTTGGATGTGGACACACTCTGCTTGATCACTGGAGGCATCCAGGCAAATATGGTCAGGTGGATTTCCTTGCCCTTGGGGTTCTTTGTAGCCACAGGCTCACCGTGAAGACGCAGGACCCTGATGGCCATCTCCCCAGAGAGCCTAGTGCTGGTTGACTGTTTACTCAGTTGGTGCTGAGGCCTGACCAATGATTAACCCCCTGGAATCCCTGGTTAGACCCCAGTTATGGTCATGAGTTCAGCCTTTTGAACCGCAGACTTAAATTGTTTTTCCAGCGTTCTCCCCAGTCGGGCGTCCCTGCCCGGGCCTCTGCTATGGAAACCCTCCCCAGGGAGCGGCTGGTGCGCAGGGGGCGTGGGAAGTGAAGGCTGGAGGCTGCGGGGGAGGCTGGGAGGCCGGCCTGTCGGCGCTGAGGTAAGGAAGGCATCCTTGAGAGGACAGGGAGACAGGAAAGGCGCTGCAGCCTGGAGGAGGCGGAGTGGGAGCCGCTCCTGGCCCTCTGCCCGGCCGCTTCCTTCCCCTGACATGACAGCCCCGCCGGCCTGGCTCCCGGCCACCTGGCAGTGGCCGTGGCACATGACTCCCCCACCCGGCCTGGCCAGGAGCCTGTAGGGGGAGGTCTGCGCACTGGCCGACCCCTCCGCCTGCCCAGGGCCCCGGGTGGGCCATGCTCCGCTACCCCTCTTCCGGCTTCCCGGGCTCAGCGTGCCCTTCCCGGGCAGCGATGCCAAGGCAAGGGGCCAGGACATGTTGGCCGGAATCCTCACGATACTGGGAGCTCATCTGCCGAGGCTCGGTGTTCTGTATGTGTAGAACTGGGTGGGTGGCCCCCCGTGTCTGCCTCCCGGAATTACTGGATTATTAGAGTCAGATGAGCTGCATGGCCCAGGGGGGAGACCGTCTCACAGCAGGGGCCTGGGGGGCACCTCATGCTACTCCGCCCACCCTGGCCAGAGGTGGCATGCGCGTGTGGGGTCCTGTGCCAGATGCCCTGGAGAACGATGGCCAGTGCCTTGTCTCTCAGGAAGGTGAGGGAAAGGGGCGCTTGTCTGCCCCAGCCTGCTCCCAGGAAGTGCAGTTGACTCCGTAAAGTGGTGGGGCTCCCGCTTCTGGAAAAGGGCTAGGTTTTGCACATAGCCCCAGAGGGGGCCACTGGGAAAATGCGCTCACTTCCTCTTCCCCCACCTCAATTCCCTCTCTTCCTTCCCTCCACACCTCCTTCCAGCATACTTTATCCCATTTACTTCCACTCTGTGGCTTTAGCTTCACATTGATCTGATTCATCTTTCCAGTGGGGTTGGATTTGTCTAGAAGGCACTTGAGCATCTTCCTAGTGACTTTCCAGGGTAATGAGCAAGACTCTTTTTGGAGTTGGGGGGCATGGAGTTGGGAGGGGATGTGAAAATATTGCAAATTCTAGAAACTAGGCTTTGAGTAGTCTTGGCAGAGCTGACTGATCCCACCCTGGAGTGTCCTGCACCCCAGAGAAAGCTGTGGTGTTGGTGGGGGGCGTTTGGGGCATTAATAGCTTTGCTGTGCTAGTTGAGTAAAAATGAAAATGTCTCATGGCCCTGACAGTGATGCTTCCTTGGATTAACTCTCTCCTGCATGTCCTAGGACAAGCTAGAAGAGGACTCGGGTACATTCAGACCCAACCTCCTCATGGAACACAAGCCCAGGGGGGGCAAATACTCGAAGTCACACAGCACAGTGGCTGTGCTGGCCAAAAACAGGGGCTCCTCCCCATGGCTGCTCGTTCAATGATTAGAGCTAGATGCAGAATTCATTCCTGACTGCCCTCACCAGTACCTGTTTGGTTTTCTGCCCCCCCCCCCAAACTTCTGTCTCTTCTGTGGGGGTGGCCAGGGGGTGTCCCCTCCAGGCGGCGTCCGGGTTTATTCAGCTTGTACTTTCTGAATGCAGGATGTATATCAACATCTCCAAACCACTGTGGAACTGCACCTCCCTCGCTCACCACAGGCCCTCTTGCGGGCTCTTGTGTCCACAGGGTGGGCTGTTCGTTACAGAGCTTTTAGTAGCGAGGCCACAGGAAGCTCTGTGATGTACTTGCCAAAGGCCATTCTTGGTGAATACAGCTGTGACCTTCAACTGAGGAGGGGTATGTGTGTGTATACATAATTTTTTAAATCAAGAAGTTCGCTTAAGCTTCGTAACATTACAGCTGCCATTTATTGTGTCTCTCCACGCCTGCTGCTTTTACAGACCCTATAGAACATAAGCAAGTCTCATAGGCAGCAGTAGAGTTTTTATCGATGCAGAATCTGAAGATGAGCAAGGTTAAGGAACTTGCACAAGGTAAAGTAGCTGACAGAGCAGAGGATTTGAACCTAGGTCGGTATAGCCGCAAATCTCTCACAGTGCCCTGCCACCCATTCATTATCCAGCCCTGGCCTTGCCCAAGAAAACATGTTGCTAGTTTTTATTTTGAGAATGAATGGGAAAGGAGTTGGAACCAAATGTGCTTACAGATCTACTGGCTGACACTTCAGTTATACCACAGTGTTTAGATAACGCTTCTGAAAATTGTCTTCCATAGATTGAGATAAGCACGATTTCTGTCCTTGTCTTCTTGTTGTTTCTAAAATAATGTAGCTTTTCCTTCAGTGTATTTTATCACATTAAAAACAAAGTTGGCTTTTTTACTGATAAAAAAATGTACATCTTTATTATAGAAAATACAGATGTTCACAAAAAGGAAAAGTGATCCCAAGCAACACACCAGCTTTTGGCTAAGAATATGGGCACTGGAACTATCCTGCAGGGGTTTGAATCCCTGCTGTGTCCCCGGTGATTTGTATGACCTTGAGCTAGTCACAACTTCTTTGCCTGTTTCTTCATGTGTCTCCGAAGTTGAAAATTATACCCTGCATCATTGAGTTGTTTAGATTAAATGGTGCAAAACCCTTAGAAGTGACCGAGATGTTTGATTAACACCTCAATAATGTTGATTTTCCTCTCTGAATCTGTATATACATGTGTAAATATATATGTGTGTGTGTGTGTATGTATATTATATAGTATGCATATACTAATTAATAAAATGAGATTTTAAAAAAACACAACTAGTTTTCATCTAACGATATATCATGACTGCCTTTCCTTACTTCTGAACAGTCTTCTCTATTACTTAGTAGCTGCCTGGAACCTCATAATGGGATAGCGTGAATGGAACTGAATCCATATTGTGGACCATGCAGATTTCCAGGGGATCTCAGCTGGGGATCTCAGCCTCTGGGGTCCTTCCAACTGGGGATGTTTAGGGGATCTCAGCTGGGGATCCCCAACTGGGGATCTCAGCCTCTGCATCTTTTCCTTCTTCCCCCTTAAATCTATAAAAGCTATGTTTCTTCGTTTAATATCTCTGGTATGAATTATCTCTTGGTTCCTGAGAAATCACAAATCAGAAAGTACTCTTGTTCTGTTTTTTGCTGTGCCTGAGGTACTAAGAAGGTATGGTGTCCTTTTTAAAAAGGGGTTAGAGGAGAAACCCTAAGCTGCTCTGCTTTCCAGGGTGGACCCCTAACGCCCACCCTTCTGGGTGGAGAGCTGCGGGCAACTTCTGTGCCATCCCAGGCACCAGACCCTGCCATTTTAGTTTTATGAGTTTCTGGTGACATGCTTATTTTATGATTTCATTGATGTCGAATTCTACTTGCTGGTCTGGGATTAGGTCCCCCGCCCCTTCTCTGCTTTTAGCCACTAGCAAACCAATAGGTCACAAGTTTGAAAATCCTACTCTTACCTCTCCACCTCTAGCCCTAGGGGTGTGTTATATATGCAGAGTCAAATGATGTACTTGTTATAGAGTCTGAGCTCCAGAAGGCAAAGAGAGTTATGGGTGGAAGTGATTTAGGGTCAATAGTCTCTTGTGTAATATTCCTCTTAAAAAGATTATGGCTTTAATGAGATTTTCTCCTAGAGCCTAATCCTGAGTGTTTGGAACCTGTCATTTTAAACTGTGTATCTTCTAAAGAAACTCAGCTACATTCCAGGACACCGTTGCCCGAACAGCCTCAGACACGGCCGTTTTCTGATGATGTTTAAGGGACAGGCTTGATTTTTCACTCTAATCTAGGGAGTACATCCTCATCTCCGAGAAAGGGTAGAATATGCTAGATAGGGCAATGAGTCTGCCAAAATTATGGTGGTGCCAATATGTCTGAGGTGTGCTGGGATGGCATCAGGACTGAAAAAGAGAAATAATGTGTATTCCATGTTGGAAAGAGAAATGACCTGTGTATTCCACATTTGTAAAGCTCCAAGTATCAATTCCTCTCTACAGTGTTTTCCAAAGCCCATCTTTTTTTTTTTTTTTTTTTTTTTAAAGGATTTTATTTATTTGACAGATAGAGACATAGCGAGAGAGGGAACACAAGCAGGAGGAGTGGGAGTGCGAGAAGCAGGCTCCCCGCCGAGCAGGGAGCCCGATGTGGGGCTTGATCCCAGGACCCTGGGATCATGACCTGAGCCAAAGGCAGACGCTTAACGACTGAGCCACCCAGGCGCCCCTCCAAAGCCCATCTTAACGTCTCCTTCTGACGTCCTCCCTGGGAGAAAGGTTAAGTAGCATTGTCCTGCTTGCACTACTGATGAGGATACTGAGACAAGCAGAGGCCAACTGACTTGCCTTGGGCCCTGGAGTAAGGCTGGCAAGAGTGCAGAGCCAGGGCTGCCTTGGGGAAGGTCCTCTCAACAGAGGCAGGAAGAGCTCCCAGCCAAGGAAAGAGCATCTTGCTCAGCCGCATTCGTGTAAGTCCTGTTTGGGGGCTGCTGAGCCAGACAGCGCTGGACACTTCAAAGTCTCAGTTCAAGATCCTTGACCGATAATCTGCTTTGCTGCCTTGAGCTAAGCCGAAAGAGTGATGGATGGCAGAAGTCGATTATTTTTGGCTCAACTGCTCCATCTTGGCAAGGGGCCTTTACATGTAAACCTGACATCCACAAAAGGTTTAGGAACCTGATGTCATTTTCTTCCTACAATTCACACGTTGGCCTGTGCTGTAGATGGGGTTACCAGTTACGTGAGGGTCACGTTCCTGTTCGGGGCTCCCTACAATGAAAGGATCTAATAAGGCAAAATATGTAATGAGGCTATAGAGATGGCTTCTAACACAGAGGGTCCCTACATCCTCTTCCACCCCGCAGCGGCCCGGCTAGAGCTTGAATTCTCTTGACTCACTGCGTGCGGGAAAGCAGCAGGTCCTCACTGGTTTAATCCCCACCTTACTGCTTACAAGTTGGTCTAAGGCTGCTGGGGTCCTTCTTTTTGAGCTTTACGTTTTCTTAGCCGAAAAACGGAAACAGCCGCTGTTAAGGCTAAAAAGCCACGTTAATAGACGAATCCACTTCAGAGATGGAAGGAGATGAAACTGTATCCAGTCCAGTGAGAGCTGGCATGGGGGCACTGTTCCCGTGCCACCCAGACTAGCCTCTTTTGTGCTTGGTTCTGTGCATCTTAAAATGTGAGGTGAAGCAGAGATTTGTCATCTGGGGCTTGGAACTCTACACATTTTCTTGGACCGAGCCACTGATTTTCATGGAATCCAAAGCCAGATACAGTGAGGGGGTGAGGCCAGACTGACCTGACCTTTATCTGTGTTTTGTCTGGAACAGGGGTCCCCGGTCACCTCCCTTGTGCTGTTCTTCCTGGATGGAACAAGAAAATAAACAGGGTGTGTGTGAAGCCCGGGACTCAGCAGACCAAGGGATGGGCTCTGATTTTGAGAACTCTGAAGACAGGGAACGGGACCCAGAAGAAAGAGGAATGGGCTCCAAGCCACAGGACGCAGACAAGAGAGAAGGCCCCCCAGAGCAGGATCTGGGCTCCAACCCACATGATGACGCTCTGGGAGGGGACCCAGAGGAGAGGGATCTGGTGTCTGGCATCTGCCCAGGTGAGGAAAAGCTGGCATTTCCGTGGAAGTTGCCCCCCTCACAGTTCTTTCTCGCGCCTCTAGAGTTAGAACCAGCCACAGCATTCTTTGTGGGAGAGCCTCTAGTGGAGACCATTACATGGATTCTGTACGACCTTAAGCCTGAGGAACATCCTTTTCTTCAGTCCAGTCTGAGGTGGGCTGTTCTGGTAGATGTGGATGAAGAGGGTAACTTCACTGGCGCAGCACTTTACGGCGTACAGAACACTGCTAGAAATTAACACCAGAGGGAACACAGCTATCAGAACCTACCTCATCAGGTTGTTGGGGGGAGTTCCGATGACCTGCTTAGCGCAGCCCTGTGCTAACAAAGTATGCAGATGTTTGCAGTTACAGTCACCATCGTCTTTGTTTGCAGATAAGGAAACTCAGTGGTAAGTGACCTGCCCAGGTTTATGTGGCTAATGCCCAAAGTGCTCAAGCCCTCTGCTAAATCCCTTGCTGTTCCTGACCTGGAAAGAGGGAGTGCTGGACCTCCGCCTCCGTCCACCTCCTCAGTCCCATCTCTGGGCGCTCGTTGCTTTATACTGCTCTGTGCATGGCTTGGGGACAGAAATGAATGGAAATCCCTACGGTCAAGACTAATGAGGTTACATCCCCTCCCCTGTGCCACATTCCAGACTTCCTGCTGCTCTCCCCTGCAGTGTGCACAACACCTAGTGTTTCCTATCTCAGTAACTCTCTGGAGTGCCCTCTGCTTGGAGGTAAGCAGCCAGAGACAGTTGTGTGTTCTGGAAGTCTCTAAGCCGGGATCACCACCTCCAGGTCCTGTGCTCACTCCTCCTGCCTGGCTTACATAGTAAAGCCCTTAAGCTGGGGTGTGTTTGGTTTGTTGTCCCACCCTCAACAAGTTATATTTTAAAAATCAGCCCATTACCTGGTTAGGACAGGTGATCTTTTCCTGCGGTTGGCTGGAGTGGCCTTGTCTTTTGAGGCCAGATCCTTGAAAGGCATTGGGAGCTGTGAGAGTGAGCTAATCTCTTCCGAGACCCCACAGAGTCCCACCTGGCCAATTTCAAGCAGACTGTCAGGCCTTCAGATGGCTCTGCTGAGCAGAGCCTCAGGTACAATGGGTGGGGCCTGGGCCCCAGAGACAGTTGCTAGAACTGGCCAGCCAAGGGGGCGGGTGAGTGAGCTTTGTTTGCCTGGGTTTCAGAGCACACTCTCCTGTAGGTCTTCCCCAGGAGGCACCAGGTGGGAAGGAGGCTGGAGTCGTGGGGGCCTTGGAGAGAGAGGTTGAGAGTATCTGGGGGAGGGAATTACTCCATGGCCCGCACTCTTATTGAGACTGGCTTTTTCTGGGTTTACCTTTTGAGCGCCAAGTATAGTCACCCCTGTGCCACCTTCTCTGTTGCAGAGGGGCTGCTGAGTGAGGAAGAAGGGGCTGCTCTCCGCGAAGATGATTACCAATCTGGTGTAGCTGAGATGGCGATGTTCCCGGGACTGTCTGAGTCCGACAGCATTTCCCGGAGCCCCCAGGAAGAGGAGGAGGAGGAAGAGGAGAGCGCTGGGGAGAACCGGCTCGACGAAGAGGAGCAGCCGCCCCCTCCCATGCTTCCCTGGAGGCGGCACCTCTCCCTGGGCAGTCGGCACCGGAGCGACAAGCCGGCCCACCGCCGCTTCCGCCGGCTCCATCACCCCATGGCCATGGACCTCGGGGAGCTCGACAGCCTGATGGCCAGCATCATGGACGCACCCACCATCTGCCCCGACTGCGGGGAGAGCTTCAGCCCGGGCGCCGCCTTCCTGCAGCACCAGCGCATCCACCGCCTGGCGGAGGCCGCGGCCGCCGCCAGCCTGGAGCCCTTCGGCTTCGCGGGCGAGTGCGGAGCCATGGTGGGGATGGTGGGCGTGGGCGTGGCGGGGGGCTTCGGGGCGGGGCCCGCGTTGGCCCGGCCCCCGCGCGAGAAGCCTTTCCGCTGCGGGGAATGCGGCAAGGGCTTCAGCCGCAACACCTACCTGACCAACCACCTGCGCCTGCACACGGGCGAGCGGCCCAACCTGTGCGCCGACTGCGGCAAGAGCTTCAGCTGGCGCGCCGACCTGCTCAAGCACCGGCGCCTGCACACGGGCGAGAAGCCCTACCCGTGCCCCGAGTGTGGCGAGGCCTTCAGCCTCAGCTCGCACCTGCTGAGCCACCGGCGCGCGCACGCGGCGGCCAGCGGCGCGGGGGCGGCGGCGCTGCGGCCCTTCGCCTGCGGCGAGTGCGGCAAGGGCTTCGTGCGCCGCTCGCACCTGGCCAACCACCAGCGCATCCACACGGGCGAGAAGCCGCACGGCTGCGGCGAGTGCGGCAAGCGCTTCAGCTGGCGCTCGGACCTGGTGAAGCACCAGCGCGTGCACACGGGCGAGAAGCCCTACATGTGCTCCGAGTGCGGCGAGACCTTCAGCGTCAGCTCGCACCTCTTCACGCACAAGCGCACGCACTCGGGCGAGCGGCCCTACGTGTGCCGCGAGTGCGGCAAGGGCTTCGGGCGCAACTCGCACCTGGTGAACCACCTGCGCGTGCACACGGGCGAGAAGCCCTTCCGCTGCGGCCAGTGCGAGAAGCGCTTCAGCGACTTCTCGACGCTCACGCAGCACCAGCGCACGCACACGGGCGAGAAGCCCTACACGTGCATCGAGTGCGGCAAGAGCTTCATCCAGAGCTCGCACCTGATCCGCCACCGCCGCATCCACACCGGCAACAAGCCGCACAAGTGCGCGGGCTGTGGCAAGGGCTTCCGCTACAAAACGCATCTGGCGCAGCACCAGAAGCTGCACCTGTGCTAGGGCTGGGCCGCGTGGGGGGGGGACACACTGCCCTCGGGGAGCATGTGGGGAGTAGCCGTCCTGGGGATAGACCGCGTAGGAAGAAATGGGAAGGGGCGGGAGGGACAATCCGAGAGTGACCGGGGAGTCTTTTGGTGTTAGGGGGTCTTGATGGGGAGGGTTGAGTCAGCGTTGTTCTTTTGGGGTGTCATATTTTGCCTGCCTCCTCCCCAGCGAGGACATGTTTGGGAGATGTGCTTGAGCCATGCCTTCTTCAAATACACACAGTGGGGGCGGGGGGGGAAGAGCAGGCACTTTGAGGATCTTGAAGAAGGGGAGTTAGGGGAGTAGGGGAGTGAACGGGATGTCAGGCAATAGAGTAGGTCGGGCTGTGAGGGCCGGTGGGAATCGGGAGAGGGTGTGGGGTTAGAGAGAGAGTTATAGGGTAAAATAAAAGGCGGGTATGAATAATTCTATCCTGGTCTCACCAGGTGTTAAGCCACTGTTTTGCCCTGTCCCCCCACATCAGCTATAGTCTCATGAAAAGTAGAGGAACCTTGTCGATCCTATAGGAGAGGATATTTTGTATATTCTTCCCTTCCTTTCTCTGAGCCACAGTTAGCTGCTATTTTGAGGCATCCAGGGGAAACTGGGCAGGAAAGCTTACACACTCTGATTTCAAGGACAAAATCGAGGTTTGGGAATTCGTTCATAACTGGCTTTAAGATCACCTGGGAAATCTTGGTCCTGCCCCTGGTTCTTTGCTACTTCCTTTAAAGTAGTCTAGCTTCATGCTGGGTCAGGGTGGTCTATGTGGTTGTCAGGTGTTAGGTGTGTGCCGAGCCCGGTATTTCAGGTCTCACTTGTGCAGGGAAATGAAACAATCCCAGCTGTGTGTGACTTTCCCTTTCCCAGGTCAGCATGATGCTTGTTTGAAGTGAATCTCAGATCAGCAACAGTTGCCCCAGTGACCTACTACAAAAGTCGTCTAGCTCAGAGTTTTGCTAGCCTTATGTGAGAAATCCAGGAGAGCAAATGTGCACATGTTGGGGTACAAGGCTTCTTTGTCTCATTTGCCTTCACTCTGTATCCAGTGCCCCCCTTCCCCTTGGTAGTAATGGGGGAGATAATTGAACAGCCACCTCCATCCGTATTGATATGGGCTTTTGGTCTGAGTAGAAATATCTTTTATCAACACAGGGAGGCACAGCAGAAAGCTCAAGGCTTTACACAAGGAAGGCACAAGCAGGGAGAGGTCTAAGTGCAAAATTGCCAAATAGCACAAGCAATGAATGTTTTCTGGTTGTTATATAAATGCCAAAATAGCACTTTTATATTTGTAAAGTGCTTTACGCTTTTTAATGATTGTTAGTTGTTTCTCACATCTTTGTGAGGTAGATCAGTATTATGACCCCTGTCGTAGGGAAGACCTGGGGATAGTACAGCAGGCTGTTCGGAAGAGAGACTGATGACCGTGGGGATAGGCATGGTCTGACCTTTTGTGTTCTCCAGCTCAGCTGCTAGAAAGACTTCCTGTCATGATTTATATAATAAAATAAAGACACTGAAAATTCTTACGCTTTGTGGAAAACTTAAGGCTAGTCTAGAAGGGCCAAAGATGTCCTTGTTGACAAAGCTGGTCTTTGTCACATAATTAGGGTGTCTTAGGTTTGTTCTGTTTCTAGTAGGGGGCTGTAGTTAGATGACTCTTGTACAGATTCCAGTTACCTATGCTGAAAATCCGTCCCCTAGGTTCGCCTTTAGAAGTTAGAGCTGTGGAAAGCAATCCTGTTTTCTTCACCAGTGATTGTTAGTTGCCCTGTACTTTTCATGGAAGCATCTTCACAAACTGTTGGACACACTTGAAGGAAAAGAAGAAAAACTGCAAGATTGTTTTTACAGTTTTAGCAGACTTTCTGTGAATGCTGGTAATTTATACTTGATCAGTTGTATTTTAGCAAAGAACCTCTTCGGGGACTGTAGGGAAGCATGTTTTTGTTCTTATAAAAACACCTTCTAAAAAAAAAATCCTGAGAATTCTGGGCTTGTATAATGCCTGTTGATCTTGCCCTCTTAATCAGTTTATTGTTATTTACAAATGCAAATAGATTTTCAAAAGATAATTTTGCAAGACACTAATTCTTTATTTTCTTTTAGTTGAGTAATATGAACAAAGTATATGTCCATTATTTATTCTGACTCTTTACTCTGAATACTAAGTGTATAGGACTCCTTTGAAAATAATATAGCCAATTTGTAGGTAATCTTATTCCTTTGTGTGTTTTTTTATGCACATCTACCTCTTCCAGCCGTTTTAAGTTCTCTCAAGTCTGTGCCTATGAAATCTCATGCAACTTTTGATTATTCATGGATTGATTATCCACTTTATGGGTTATTTGGCCTTTTGCTGCCATTGTACTCTGTTGTACAGTCTCGTCTGCATCCGCTATGTTAACGTATGGGCAGCTTTCAAGAAAGAATTCAACAGGGAAATGAGGTTGAAGCTAATATAAAAGAATTTGGTGGCAGTGGAAATGTTTGGATTTCATTGACCTCTCTTCTTTCAAGTACCATGGATAAGAGAGTCAGCTACCACTTCAGTATCCCTTTGATGAGCAAATCCCTCAGCAGAAGAAAACAGCCCAACCACCAAGACCCCTACTCTCATGGTGCATTTAAAATGTGATTCCATTTTTCTTACAATTCTTCAGGGAACATAGCTGCATTAAGTGAATTTAAATGCAGTCAGGAGGTTGTTTCTTGTATTCTAGTTCGAGAATAATAGTTTTTCTTCAGCAAACCCCATTAACTGTGGTTCACCCTTAAAAATGTTAATTTGAAGATTCCTTCCATCAGCTCATTCATGATGGTGGAGGCAAGTGTATCATTTGTTTCCTGGGGAGTTTGGTCAAGTTCAGGCTACTCTTTCCTTAGCAAAAGCTGGAGCAGTTTCGTCAGCTTAAATGGCTTGATTCAATCTTGAGCTCTGAGTTGGAAAGAGAAGATGAGAAGTTAACCCCTTGAGCCACGTGGTTTCTTCAGGATCAAGAGGCTGTACATATGTGAAAAAGTACAGATGAAGAACCTGTGTTCATAGACAATCTGAACTGTGTTTCTGAAGTTTGTGCACATTTTCCTTCACTGTAATGTTATTTTACAGCTGTTTGTTAAAATAGTGAATAATTTAATGATCCTAAAAGTAACAGGTTTTGTGTGAGTGTGTGCTTGTATATGTGAGAATTGCCTTATTTTCAGGTTGTTTTATTTAATGATGGTTCCTTGGACAGCGTTCTGGTGTTCAGCAACCAATATGGAATATTTGTCATTAAATCCATATCAGTCTTTTTCCATGCCATTCTTTCTTCTTTGTCATCCATTAAATATCACCGAGATCAGTAAATGGAAGCTTATTGTCTGATAGAACAGGGGTCAGCAAACTACTGAATCTAGCCTGCCTCTCTTTGCAAGTAAAATGTTTTGGATTATAGTCCTGTGCATACAGCCTTGCTTACGTATTGTCTATGTCTGCTTTTGCTCGATAACAGCAAGGCTGAGTCTTTGTGACAGAGGCTTCATGGCCCGCAATCCTAAAATGTTTACTCTCTGGATCTTTACAGACAAAGGTTGCTGACTCCTTTGTTGGAATGTTCAGGTGGATCCTACATCGTCCTGGAACTGGCTGATGTCTACATACTCTGCCCATTTTTAACCAGTGATTCAGCGGGGGCACTTCTGTACTCTTGTGGCTTTAGGAGGTTGGGAAATGTGTTAATGCTATGCCACTGGCATCGATTTCTTCATTCCTTGTAGGAACCAATGTGTGGGACATTGTGACAGCAGGTGGCAGGGAGTGGGGCAGGGGAGTCAATTTGGGGAAGGGAGGCAGTCTTAGGTCTCACCTCTAATCTATTAAAAAAAATGTATTCCTGAATCACATCACAAAGTATTTTCTTTCCCTCAGCTCTCAGAAATGTAACTTAATGGCTACTGATAATGCTGAATGGAACTTATCAGCTAGGCTGGCCTTTTACTTAAAATATTTTTTAACTGGTTTGTGCCCAACCTCGGGGAAACAAAGAGACAGCAGTTTATAAGCAGTTTATAAGTCCAAGAAATAGAAAAGACAAAGCGTGAAAAGTACTTTATTTTCTTGTAATGATCACAACCACCTCCTTGTGTGAATGTCTGCCAGCCCTTTTCTGCCTGGCAGGACCAGTGAATGCTGGGTCCTGGTTGTGGAAAGAGCCACTCCATTCTGGGATTGCAACATTTCTCCCTAAACCTGACTATTCGGGTTTGAAGCAGCCACAAGTCTAGCTCCTGGTCCCTAGGAAGACTACTAAACCAAGTATGTGAAGTATTTGGGGCTCTATGGGGACATAGCCATGAACCTGGACTTTGGGGCTATGCCACGAAGGGATGCTGAGCCTGAACTTGTGTTAGAGCAGGACTCTGTGTTCCAGGTGGAGAGGATGTATCTGGTCAACTTGGCATTCTTTGGGCTGAATTGGTTTGAGATCAAGATTTCGTTAATTTAACCTTAACTACATAGTAGAATTAACCTGGAGAGCTTTAAAAACCAACAACCCCTTCCCCCTCCAAACCCCCTCCCCCCCTCCCCGGGGCGCCTGGGTGGCTCAGTCGGTTAAGCGTCTAAATCTTGATTTCAGCTCAGGTCATGATCTCAGGGTGGTGAGATCGAGCCCCATGGTCGGCACCACGCTGGGAGTGGAGACCGCATAAGATTCTCTCTCCCTCTCCCTCTGCCCCTAAACAACAACAAAAAACCCGACAGCAACCAAATAATTGTTCCAGACATTGGTTGGTTGGTCTGGGGTGAAGTCTAAGTACCTGTAATTTTATGTAGGCCTCTTAGGCAACTTTTATGTGCAACTGGGATTGAGAAGTGTATAGGACCAATCAGGCACCTCCTTTCTTTCTTGGGGATTGCAGTAAGTAAAAGGAATAAGCCTCACATCCTCTCCTCTCCGTAGGGGTATAGAGACAAAGGGCAGTGTCAGATGCAGCAGGCTTTGCTGTCTGTCCACTCCTGCTAGGCCTCCTTTTCACGTACACCTTCCCCACGTAGATCATAAGTAAGGGCCAGGAGAAGGGCCTGTTTTTGCTCTTCATCAGATAATGCCCGTGGGTGTCACAGGCTGCTGCTGGCCTTTCTTTGTCTGCCAATCACAGACTGCCTGCCTTCCCTTCTTTCTGATCTTCATTCCGTCTCAGCTCACTTAACAAAGCAAAATTCCATGCATTACTCCTTTTCTGAGCTGCCCTTGGCAATAGAGTTGTTTTCTGAATTTTGCTGCTGGAGGGAAAGGGGAGGAGCTCACCCATCAGGTCTCCAGCTTGAACACACTAGCGTTGGGCTCCTCCCTTTCCTGGCCAGAGCCTCAAGTGTCTGCAGGTTACAGTTCCCTGCTGCCCGCCTATGTTTCAAGGTCACCTCTGCTCACCCAAAGCCCATTCCCATGGTTTTCAGTTTCCAAGCTGCCCCAGGGGGATCCAGGCGACTGTTCCCAGACTTGTCTGCATCCCCCTGGTGACCTGCCTCATCGCTATAGATGCTTAGCTCCAGAAACCAAAGAGTTGGGTGGCAAGGTGTTTCATGTACCAAGCTGGCCTCCGCACATCTATATTTGGAGGGGTTTCATGCTGTGAAAGGACTGAATGGTCCCAGGCCTCACCCGTTGCTGGAAACTGGGGACTCCCTGGAAGGGGTTTGAGGTCATTTAATCACAGAAGAGGCTCCCCTGAGATGTCTTCCCTGACCCACGAGGGCTGGAGTGGTTCTGCAGAGGTGTTCCCAGAATGTCCTGGACACATTTCCTGCATATGGGCGGCCTCCCCGGGCCCCTGAGGCTGTGGCTCGTTAAGAGCAGAGACCCGGAGAGGCTCACTCCATAAGCACGCCGAGTGCCCCTGTGCTGGGGGTGCTTGATGCTGGGGGTATAGGTATGAGAGAGAGAGAGACGCTCACATGGTCTAATGCTCCAGGACAGGGAAGGGGAAGGCTGGTTTTGTTCTCTGCCTAACATCAAATCCAGCTTCCCAGGGGTGAATTCTTTTGCAAACCGGAAGTGTGACTTTTGGGATTTGGCCCCTGGTGGGGGAAGGAAGAACTCCCTAATACCAAGGCATCAGGTGTTAATGCCGGGGCAAGATGGGGCCTCCAGCAAAGGCGCAGGGTAAAGCAGACTCTGCTGAGGACATGTGCCAGGGTCGCTGCTGCAGCAAATTGGGCAGTGTCTATTTTACCTGGCTTTGGCGGGTGGGGGAAAGAGGCAGTGTGACCTGCAGGGGTTAATGAAGCAAGGGGCTGCTAAGGGACCTGGCTAGACCCTTCTGTCAGGTCTAGTGTTCGAAGATGCCTGAGTAAAGCCGGGACTCTGATACACAAGGACCACCCCCAGGCTTCCACTGAAGCGGATCTACTGCTCTCTGGGTTAATGTTAGTGGACACAGTAGGGGTCATGGACATGACTTCACAGCCGGAAGGCTGCCGCACTGCCTAACGTTGCCACAGCCTAGGCTGGGCCCCACAGGGGGACTCGATCTTGTCCTTGTCTGTCCAGAGGAAAGATGCAGGTGTGAGGTGTGGGGAGAAGAGCAAACAAAACCACAAACGTGAAGCTTCCAGAAGGTTTAGGGGCTGTGCAAATGTTAGGAAACAAAACAGTCTCAGCGCGGTTGTCTCGTATCCTAGCTCCTGGGGGCCTAGAAGAAGGAGAAAAGAGGTTGCTTGTATGCAGGACTCCATCCTCTCAGATTTCCAGCTCCTGAGGAAGTGCTGGTGGTGGGGGGTGGGATGAGGGTACGGGAGACCGTGGCCTTCCCTCCTTTCCTGGGGACAGAGGAGAATAGAGGAACCGGTCCTGCCGTCCTTTGAGGGAGGAGTGCGGGACAGAGTTCTGGCCTTCACTGGCTGTGCTCTTGAGCAAGGCTCTGATTCCTCTGGGCCTGTTTTCCTCTTCAAGTGACACTATCTCTATGGACTCTCCCCACTCTAGCGTCTAGTGGTGGTCAGAGAGCTTAAAACTTGGGAAACATCCATAGCTCAACGCAAGAATGCCACGAAAGCTTGTCTAAGTCTGCGTTGGGTTCTGGGGCTCAGCTGTTCCCTGACTACAGAGGAGGGAGGGAGCTCTCCGGTGGGCCCCTGCTCTGTCTGGCCTTGGTCATCCACAATCGGGAGGGGTATGGTGCCCTGTACAGATGGGAGCCATACGCCAGGTGCGACCACTTACCATTCCGGTGTCATTGGGATGGACCGTAGAAATGGGCCACAACCGTCATTTTGCAGTAAGGAAACAGACCCAGGAGAGTAAAGAGAGTTGAGTAACTTTGAAAAGAGCCAAAATGAAAGAGAACAAGGTGAAAGAGAAACAACGTGAAAGAAAGTGAACAAGATGTTCACTCTTGTTTGCAGAAATGGAAGCTTCCAAAGAGAGAGAATAGTCTCTTCTCTTTTGCCCCTGTCTTCACCCTTCCCCAGTCCTCCCTTGCCCTGGCTACTTTTGTTCCTGTCCCAGGGAGCACCTGCATGTCTCTGTTCCTGCAAGACTGGCAATCCATGAGCTGGGTTGGGCTGCATGGGCTCCACAGAAGGATCTGGTGTGCTGGTTAAGCCTGCCCTCTGCCCGCTTTCCAAATATTCTCTCTTATCCCTATTTCTTTTTCTTTAACAAATATATTGGGAGGGCAGACTCCTGGCTCTGTGCCTTCTTGGCCTCCAGGAGGCTGTGCGTCTCCTACCCGTTCTGAGCACTGTGCTCTCAGGCCAAACGAGGTCACCAGTCCAGGTGGGTATAGAGTCTAGACTTGTCTTGTTTAGGGGAACTCATACTTGGACAACCTTCACTCCACTCCCTACAATCCCGTTTATTCTGGTCCAGAGTCTTGTCTTGTCTTGTCTTTTCTTATCTTTCCTTTCCTTTTCTCTTCTTTTCTCTTTTTTAAAGATTATTTATTTTAGAGAGACAGAGAGCAGGGGAAGGGGCAGAAGGAGAGGGAGAGAGAATCCCAAGCAGACTCCACACTGAGCATGGAGCCAGATGCAGGGCTTGATCCCAGGACCCTGAGCTCATGACCTGAGCCAAAATCAAGAACCGGTCGCTTAACCAACTAAGCCACCCAGGTGCTTCCAGAATCTCTTTCTTTAGGAACATCATCTTCCTTCCTTCACTCCTTATGTATTGACTGAGTGCTCGCTCTGGGCCAGACACAGGTGGGAATACAGCTGTGTGCAGGTCATCAGCACAGGGTCCTCGTGGTGCCTTCCAGAGTCCACAGTCTAGTTAGGGAGACAGACAAGTTAATAAGCAATCACCTAGACTGTGACAAGTGCCTAGTGGAGAGACACGCTTCACCCCTCCCTGGAAGACTGGAGACTCTCCAGGGGAGGTGTTGGCTGAGGGACAAGTTGGCTGAGGGAAGGGTGCCAGGAAACAGGCATGTGTTTCCAGCAGGAGTGGCCATGGTGCGAGTGTGGTGGGTGTGGCTGGAGTGTGTTCAGGTGGGGGTTTGAGAGGTGTAAGAAGCTATAAAAATCCCCCCACCCTGGATATGCTGCGCTGCTCAAACTCTATGTTGCCTGGTCCCAGGTGCCCCTGCTATAAACTTTACTCTTTTTGTTACCATGGGGATTCTAGTGTGTTCTTGAGAGGCCTGCACCCTAGCCCAGCTCTGCTACTGATTTATGGGTGACCTTGGGAAAGTCACTTTACTTCTCAGTCCTCAGTTTCCTCGTTTGTGAAATGAGGAAGGGAAGGAGCCCATAGCTAAAAGCTGGAGGCTCTAGGGCTTATATTAGCTCTAAAATTTGAATTCCACAAACACTTCGATCTGTCCTGGGGAGGGGACAGGGAGCCTCCCTTGTTTACCTGTGATTAGGAGGGAGTTGTTTTGCCTACTGGTGAAAGAAATGTTCATAATCAGGACTAGCTGCTTAGTTCCCAAGGCTTGGTGCAAAATCAAATGTGGGGCCCCATGGCGGAGCGCTACGCCAGACACAGGGTCCCCGTGACTGCACCAGCCACATGTCCACGAAACCACCCTGCTTGCAACTGAGCTGGCAACTTTACAGATGCCAGCTGGTGCGAGGGGGACTTTCGATCCTGGCACATGAAACGGATATTCCTACCTCAATAAGGGCAGGGTCCATGCTAAGATGACGACAGGGCCAGCAGCCGACGTGCCCACCCACTGTTGCCAGCACCTATTTTGGGAGAAGGGCTGACTTTGCTCGTGCAGGTTCTTCTGTTTCTTGAGGAAAGACTGCACTCTTTATTAGTGGGGAGCTTCAGGTTTCTAGAACAGACTGGTGACTGTTCCAGAGTTTGCAACTGACCCCAGGGTCCCCTGCCCTTGGGGACAGA
This sequence comes from Halichoerus grypus, assembly GCF_964656455.1. NCBI lineage: Eukaryota > Metazoa > Chordata > Mammalia > Carnivora > Phocidae > Halichoerus > Halichoerus grypus. Next base: position 88,624,537 of record NC_135716.1, read on the forward strand.
GTGGCCAATCCACTTTTTGTTAGTCCTCCCCTCCCCCTCCACTCCATCATAATGAGTCTCTTTCATGCCTGGAAACACCAACTCCCATTCCCCCCACCATTACCGTTGTGTGGGATCCCATGATAAAGGAGGACTCCCTGCAAACTCCTTCAGAGTCTCTTGATGCTTTAAGAAGCACTGTAAGTAACCACTTTAATCACTTAAGGAATGAGTGATTTACTTTTCTTTTTTTTTTTTTCTGATGAGATTTTCTTCTGAATTCAGTTTTTAAAACTAGAATGTCCTTATTTTTGTAGTATAAAAACTCTCTGGGCATTACCTTGTTTCAGATTGTACATCTAATTTCCAGTCCCCTTAAAAATCTTACCAGTTACATTCTGCCTTCATACATGTCTTTCCCTCTCACATTTCTTTCAATTGCTCGCTCTTCATACAGTGCAGATGGATTGCTCCTGTGTCCCCACACCCCCTGCTTCCTCAGGCTCATTGATTTCTTGACGTTATCTTTAAATTCCTTCTTGTTTTGTCATTCCTTCTGCCTCCCTGACTCCCTTCCCTCCCCATCTCAGCAATTCCGTTTGTTTGTGTTTTGTCTGCCTATCTGTCCATCCATCCGTCTGTCCATCCAACCACCCATCCGTCCCCCTGTCAGTCTGCTGTCCGTCTGTGTGCCTGCTTTGCGTCAGGCACCGGCCCAGGTGCTAGGGACACAGAGATGAAATGGCAAGTGGCTGCCCTCAAGGACAAGACAGCGTGGCGGGGGAGGGCAGACTATATAAGTAATCACCAGGCAGTTAGATACGCACACGGCGCGCCAATGGTGAGCTGGGAGCTTTGGTTGGTGAATAAGCACTTGAGGAGGATGTGCCGGCAGGAGCTGGGCAAGGTCTGAGCAGGAGGGACCCTGGGCTTTAGCGCGGGAGCACATAACACATAATGTTTGCAAGAAGTGCCAAACCCTGGCCTATCGCTGGAGCGTAAAGTTGGGGAATCTGGAGATAGGGCAGGAACTGGTGACAACGTAGTAAGTAGTCCAGAGAGGCGGGCAGGGGCTAGATCTCGAAGGGCCTTATCTGTTACCCTAAGACACTCAGGGCTATCCTAAGGGTCCTGGTTGGTTTCCGGGTAGGGGGCGCCGTGGTCAGATTTGGTGTTGGGTGGACAGCTCTGGCAACAAGGATGCAAGTGGATTTCATGGTGACGCTCTGAGGCAGGGAGGCCGGGCCTGAGCCAGGCCGTGTTCCTAGGGAGGGAGGGGACACACTCAGCAGGCACTGTGGAGGGGAAATGGGTAGGACTGACTGACGGGCTGAGGGAGAGGGGGCGAAGGACCTCCCAGGTTTCTGGCTTGGGAAAGTGGGTGCGTAGGGGGTGCTGTGACCCTGCTCAGGCATTTCCTGGAGTAGCGTCCGTTCCGCCTCAGGTTGGCCCCAGTTGCCCTCTGGGTCCCGTTTTGTTAACATAAATCAGGCCTTTATTTCTTGCCGAGATTTTTTTTTTTTAATTTTATTATGTTATGTTAGTCACCATACAACACATCATTAGTTTTTGATGTGGTGATCCACGATCCATTGTTTTCGTATAACACCCAGTGCTCCATGCACTACATGCCCTCCTTAATACCCATCACCGGGCTAACCAATCCCCCCTCCCCCCTCCCCTCTAAAACCCTCAGTTTGTTTCTCAGAGTCCATCGTCTCTCATTGTTCGACTCCCCCTCCAATTCCCCCCACCCATTTTTCCCTTCCTTCTCCTAATGTCCTCCATGCTATTCCTTATGTTCCACAAATAAGTGAAACCATATGATAATTGACTTTCTCTGCTTGACTTATTTCACTTAGCATAATCTCCTCCAGTCCCATCCACGTTGATGTAAAAGTTGGGTATTCATCCTTTCTGATGGCTGAGTAATATTCCATTGTATATATGGACTGAGATTCTTGAAGTATCCTCTTAATCTCTTCCAATCCATCCTACCCACGGGTGCCAAAGTAATCTTCCAGGGACAGCTGAACAGAGAGAGAGCACAAGCAGGGGGAGCAGCAGAGGGAGAGGGAGAAGCAGGCTCCCCACTGATCCAGGGACCCTGGGATCATGACCTGAGCTGAAAGCAGCCGCCCAACCGACTGAGCCACCCAGGCGTCCCTGGGATCCTCTTTCTGACGGCCTTCATACATTTTACTGTGTATGTACCTGCCATGTCTCACATTTTACTGCCCCCACAAGCCTGGGAACAGAGATGGAGCACTGGAAGCCTTAGCTGTGGGTCTGGCCCACAGATGCGTTTCATTAGTTTTCACTCTTTTTTTTTAATCAAAATTAATTTATTCAAAAAATGACAACCAATATCAAACATACAGAAAAGTACAGATTATGCTGTAACGTAGACTCAGGACCTACTGCCAAGAATGAACACCGCGGGCCGCCCACTCTTTAAGAGATAAAATATTACAGATATGATTGCAGCACCAGCCCACACATTCTCAGAGCTGATCCTCACACTGTTTTCGAAATTTAGAATTAGGTGCCAATATTTAGAAATCAAGAAATTTCATATAAAGATTGGGAAGGTTTTGCTTTCCTCGGCGAGTCCAAAGATCTGGGAACTTGGGGTGCATCCCAGGCCTGAATCAGTAGGAGTGCTGCAGCCGCTCCTCCCAGGAGCAGAGAGTGTGGGGTCTCCTGCACACCACAGTCCCCACCATTCCTCAAGGCCTCTCAGCTCTAGCCTGCCTCACTTACAATCCGGGGGACTGGCTCCCACAGGCATGTGAGTTTCACATCTTCATGTAGACCCCTGGAAGTCCTTTGATTACTATGCCTGAACCACGAACTCGCTGGATGACCTCGAGCGAATTATTTACCTCTCTGTGCTGCCGTTTCCTCAGATGTCAAATTAGGATATTAAAGAGTACCTGCTTTTGAGTGATGTTTGAAGATTATTATCTAAAATGTGTAAAGCAATACCTGGCACATAATTTGGCCACCAACAGTCCCGACAGCTCCAGGCAGTCTAGGGGCTAGATGTGTTTTGAAATTCAGATTTCTTTTAGATTTTAATAAGGTAATAAGGTAATATCATATATTACATAACACCCCCAGGAGGCTCTGGGCCAGGACTTTGTAATTGCACACATTGAAATATCTTCAGGGAAAAAGCGTGAATATTCACACGAACTGTGGTACAGACTTGACTCGCCATCCTCATGGGCGCTTCCTGGGTGTAAGGGTGTAATTTGCAGCCGATTCCTACAATCAGAGGGCAGGGAGAGACCTAAGAGGCCACTCCAGGTTGGTAGGTGGCAGTTATAAGAAGCAAAGGGACCTTACTTATGAGGCTTGTCTTGGGTGGCCCCAAGACGAATGGATCCTTGCACCCACCTGCCAGATCTTAAAAGTTTATATGGAGGCCTTCACTGGGTTTGGTCATGGATACTGGACAGGTGTTCTCAACACCACATCATTATCTCAAGGCTGTATCCTTGGAGCAGCCTCTGGGAATGGGAAAGGCAAGCAGGGCCCGCATTCCAAGGATAGGGGAGGGGGTGAGGAGCCTCTGAGAGCCCTGGTCCAGCTTGAGGGTCAGTCAGCAGTCACATCTCTTCGATGACCTCCCCCAGTAGCTTCATCCATTTCAGGGTGAGCCAGACTGCCTGGAGCTGTCGGGATGCCAGGGATGAGGAGGCCCATCCTAATCTCAGAGCGGCCCTGCCCTTGTCCCAGTCTTCAGCTCTTTCTTGGGTATTTTGACTTACTAATGAGAGGTCAGTTTTGGTTATTGTTCTTTGTATGTTAATAAAGTAATTGAGAATTTTATACGTGGGGTGAAAGACAGGGTCTCTGGGTTTCTACAGCAGCTGGTCTGGCTGGCTTTCCAGTCCACCTCACCCCCTCTCACCCCTTCAGGCCCCCTGCCACCTTCCTGTGGGCCCTTCCCCCAGCCATTCACCCACTTGCCCGATCCGCCTCTGCCCTGAGGCCAGCCTCATTGTTCCGTCTGACACCCTAAGCGATCTAAGCTCCCCTGGGGTAAACCCTTCCCACCTGGCAGGCCAGCCTCCTCACTCCCCTTCACCCTCTCCTTGGCACCACTGCTCAGGCTCCTCACCTGTCTGGAACACCTCACTCTTCTACCCAAGCCCCACCCACCCTTAAAGGCCTAGGTGAGGCCCCACTGCTCTGTGGGGCTCCCCCCGTGAGCTCCGTTCCCTGGACTCATCTACCCTTAGGGCTTAACCGGGTGGCTGAGCACTTACCTGCCCTTTCATTCATTCATTCACCCTACTCTGTGCTGCATCCAGGTGGGGGAGGGGGCCAGGAAAGAAAAGGGGGGAGAAGGGGATGTAGACTGAGATGGAGGTGAAGAGGAAGCAAAGGGGAGGAGATTGGGGGGGAGGGAGGGAGGGAATGGGACAGGAGGGGAGAGGGAGGAGGGGAGCAGAGGGAGGAGGGAGGGAGGAGGGAAGGGGGCTGCTGTGCATTAGCTCTAAAGGCCGGAAGCCCTCAGTTCTGTGCCCAGTATAAGTAAGAAGGGCCAACGTCTTGGGCCCAAACATTCCAAGGCCTTTATGCTTATTCAGCTAGACCACCAGCTGGTCACATGCCCTCTCCTCTGTCTCTGCTCACAGTGCTCCTTCCCTGCCCTGGTGGGTTCAGAGATACGGAATCTCACTAGGCTAAAAACTCAGCTGAGGGGCCCTCATCCCAGATTCCACCCCCCTTCTTCCCTTTCCTGGCTCCTGGCACACACGTGTAAAAGTGTGTGCACCACCCAGGAGCTGGACAGGGGCTACCCCTTGTGCTCTGTGCCCTGCGGGGAGGTCGGAGGGAGTGTTTCATTCTCACCTACCCCCATGGTACGGGGCCACTCTGCTCCGATGCCCCCTGCTGATCCTCTGGCCCTTGGGGTTTTGAAGGTGATAGAAACCTTCATCCCCACCAGAATATTCTTCCCCTTTCTCCTTAGAATGAAAGCATAAATTATCTCCTTTGGGGTAATCAAATTCAACTGAATTCATAATCGGTACATTCCCTGGGTAAGAAAGAAGCCATCTGGATGTTGGGTGTGACTCTTCTGTGGCTCTGGTTCATAAAGATGGGCAACAGCCCAGTCTGGAGACAGGCAGCTCTCACCTCCCACTCTCTGAGCCCGACAGCCACCTCCTCACCTGCTTCAGGCCACGCGGCCTCTGCTGGCCCTGAAAGTGTTTCCTTTGACTGTTGGTCCTGTGTTCAGTTGATGACTGTGTCATCATTCAAGTCCCCACACCTGCCTTGGTTGGCTTCCTCTCCTGAGGGCGACAGAGAAGGCCAGTGATGAAGGGGACGATGGAGGGAAAGGACAGAGGCTAAGGAGGTAGAGGGATAGAGTTTCATCCCAGCAGACAGTGTAAGGGAGAGATGGGAAGAGGAGAAAAGATTAGGGAGGAGTTGATTCTGGGGGGAGCGGGGGAGGGGGTAGTAGACCTCTCTATCTCTTGCGCTGGGTAGGAGACAAAGTTTTAGGGGAGTTCACACCTGTTCCCTTTACTTTCCTGGGAACCCCTGGTGTGGTTTCATGATGTGATTTTAAAGGTTAGATACTGGCTATGAATTGCCAGGGTGGCCCCGGTGGGTCCTAGGGGTCTTCAAGGACACTGACATTGGCAGTAGAGGCTGGTTACGTCTCTGCTTCTCCTTCCCCTGCCCAGGCCATCGGGCAAGGGCTTGAAGACCCTCCCAGCTGCCCCTCAGGGGTTCTCCTGGGTCCTAGGGAGCCTCCTGCACCGGGCTGGGCAAGAAGGAGGTGACCCAAAGGAGCCAGCTTCCCCCAAGGAGCTGCAGGGCACACTGCTGTCTGCGCTCTGCTGCACCGCTGACAAACCCCTCCACCCCACCCCCATCGAGCTGTAAATTAAGCAGTTCAGGCTGCAAGATTCAGTGGACAGATAGAGGCTTTCAAATCAGTGTTTCTGGGCTAAATGTCCTGGTCACTTAGCAGTTAGTGAGTGGCCTCTGATGATCAAGTTTCCTTATCAATAAAAGGCAGTAACAATCCCAACCTCGAGGTTTCTGAAGAGGGTTAAATGAAGTGATATTTGCCTGAAACATAGCAGGTGCTTAGTCCAACTTAATTCCCCCCCTCCAGACACTTCTGCCCACCTCCATTCCATCCCCCTAGAAATGGAGGGGGGAGGGGGAAGGTATGTATTCACATCAACCACGGCGTCCTCCAGATTAGGCATTAAAATGTTTATTACTCTTTTCACTGAGCTGCATGTAGGAATAGGAATTTGTAAAAGATAAGAAATGCTTTGCACATAACAAAGGGAATGGAAATAATAGGCAAAACTCTACATGAAAGAGGCCTGAATAGCTCAGAGCCAGCAGCAGAGACTTTTGTATTAGGAGCTCCAGCAAATCTCCTTCTCTGTCCTCTGGAGCGTGGGCAGGACAGAAAGCTTCTGGTTGGACCAGGGACTGGGAAGGTTTCTGGTGGTAGGAGGAAAACAGTAAGACGGCCGTCTTGTAAAAGGGAGACAGTAGGACTTGGGCTCGTGGCCTTGTTTCTTTCCGTACGATGCCAGAGGGGAGAGCTTGATAGCTGTCTCCCAACAACATCTGCATCTACGTCCTTGTCACCCCCAGATCAGTGAGTCTTCATTTTTAGGGTCTCTCTGTGCTGTTTCACCAGGGAGCCAATCCACTCCATGGTTTTCTGCTTGGCTTCCTCCCAGCTGAAGAGTGGCTTATACCCCAGATCCCTCTGAGCTTTCTTATAGGAGAAGGTAAATACACTATTTAACAATGTCACTGTGTGGCGGTTGAAGGGGGGTTGATATTTGTAAATTGGACTGAGCAGGAAGCTCACTATTTCCAGTAGGAAGGCAAGCCAGTACTCCAGAAATATAGGAAGGCTCATTCTGGAATCCAGGGAGAAGCCCCATTCCTTGCTCAAAGTGTAATTGAGGTCATCATAGCTTTGGTGAGGTGTGTCATCTGAGATGTAATAGAACTGTCCTCGGACGCTTGGGGCCTTCTTGGGGTCCCGTAGGGCCCTCAAGGCCAGAATGTGAGCCCAGGCCACATTGCCAACATAGACAGGGTTGACTACAGAGAACTTGCTATGATGTGTCAGGACGCCATTGTTCCTCAGGGCCTTGTATATATAGTCATAAAGGAATATGCTTCCTTCCCCATAGATATACATGGGCCTTAAGGCACAGGTGTGCAAGGTGCCGCCGTTTTTAAGAGCCCACCCGTTAGCGGCCAGCACTGCCTTCTCTGCGAGCTTTTTGCTGTAGGGGTACGGAGCAGACCATCTTGATTCGAGATGCTCTTCTTCGCGGCCATTCTGGATGATGTCCCTGTAGGAGTTGGGCCCAGCCACCTCTATGGTACTGGTATAGATGAAGACCGGCACACTAGCCTGGGCACAGGCTTCCAACAGGAGCTGGGTACCTGCCCGGGGGGAGGACACCGTCAGGGTCAGCAAACAACCCGAAGGCCCAGCCATGCCCACCGCCTCCCCCAGGTGAGGTGGTTATTGCAGATCAGGAGTGCATTCCTCTGTGTCTCCGACCTAAGATCTGAGCATGCTATAGCCATAGGAAAAATGCAAAATTGCCAAAATGAGAAGAAGCCGACCTTTGGGTTCTGGAGAGCAAGAATTTCTAGGCTTTTTGGATTTCCTGGACCTGTGTGTGTACCTTGAATTCTGGAAAAGGACAGAGGGTTGCTATTTTATATTTTGCTGAGGGAAGACATTAGGAAATTATCATTTATCCCTACCACTTCATTAAAAACAGTTTATTTTAAATAAAAAAAAAATTATGAGGCCATACTCTCAGAATATGGACTGGAATTTTACCTAGTCCTGATTGAGTGCTCCCTACAAAGGCCACTCCTAATTCTGACTGTGACTCCCTTTACCCAGGTCTGAAAAGTGAGGGTGATAAACCTTCCTTTTACTTAGTATTCTGGAGGCTGGCACTGGCCTTCTATGTTGAGCTTGGTGGAGAACCGGAAGGGGAAGTGTGCCCTCTGGTGGTTAACACCTATAATGGGAGGATCTTGCAGAATCCCTTTAGCTGGGGGAGGTAATGCAGAGCGCCTTCTCCACAAGAAAGAACATTCCCCGCAAAGCATCGTTTTTATTTCTCTCTCTCTCTCTTTTTTTTTTTGGTATTAAAAATAATCCTTTTTAAGGTCTTTGTGCAATTTGATTTTTGGGAGAGACAGACTCATTTTTTAAAAAAAATCAAAACTAGAGGCTGAGAAAATTTGGGGCCAATTGACCTGCAGAGGGAAAAATGACCATTATTTGAAGTATCTTCTAAACCCGGAACTGACATTAGTTTTAATTAACTGATGCCTCTACCACTTCTCAGGGATTTCAAATCCTCTGCTGTTGGGAGTCCTGGAGAGCAGGAATTAGCAGAGGGGGCTAAAAAGGAAAACTTGGTTAATTTAGCAGCACCCTCCTTGCAGTGTGGGAGTGATGAGGGTACGGCTAAGTAGAAACTAGAAAGGGTCTTTTTTGAGACTGTGCTACTTTAGGCTGGAGACCCTAAAGCAATGAGTTGCTTTAGAAAAGGAGCCTCTATCTAACGACTAACTTTGTAGAGCAGGTCATGAGAACCAGATGCGATTGGGGGTTGGGGTACTGTGGTCCTAGAGAGACTGGCCTCCAGGGCTCAGAAGGATGACTTTGCTTGTGAAGCTAATAAGGGATTTAAGCTAATCCCTTACATAAAGGTGTCTAGTTTTAAAGTAGGTTGGAAAGCCACAATCCAGAAAGAACCACCAGGCATTTAAGGGATGAGGATCTAAGGAGGGTGTACTTTGGGCACCTAGCTAGAAACGACCCTTTAATAGCAGACCCAGCAGTGAGCTGAAGAAGTACTCTTATGGAGAAGGGGAAGCTATTACCATTAAGAAGATATCATGGGGAGGCCAGTCCTGGGTAATTCTGTCCTGCCAGACGGCTGTGAACTAGCTTTGCAGGTCTCTTGAGAGGAATCCTTCTTTGGGGTGAGCAGGAAGGTGCTAGATGTTCTCATTACGCTGGGTGATCCTGCACAGGAGTCCTGCCTGAAGGAAACTGGCCTGGAGCTGTGGCCCTTCGCTCACAGTGGACACGGGGGCCCTTCTATCACAGAGCTCTTAGTTCTTGGCCTTACTGTGTGACCACCAGCTTAGAGGCGCACAGAAGGGCTAAAATGATGACCAGGGAGGCACTTGTAAGATCTGGTCTTCGCCCAGGGGAAGCAGAAGGTAGTTGGATCATGAGAGTTCAAGGTTGGCTTAGAGTCGATGCTTGATTGGAGCTGCAGTAAAGAGAGCTTTTGTGGCCTTTGGAGACACACAGGTGTGGGTTTAAATTCTAGCTTTCCTACTCAGGGGGACTTGGACAAGTTTCTTAGCTTTGCTCAGCCCCAGTTTCCTCATCTAAAAAACTGAGCATAACAGCCTTGAATCTCTCAGTGGTGATAAGAAAAAGCAGCTGGAGCAGGCTCAGCGGGTGTTCAGTGATGGGGGCCTCTCCTCCCTTCCTGGTCTGTTTTCTGAGCCTCATTCGCCCACCTCACTCCATATCCTCCCTGGGATACTATACCCTTCAGATTGACATTCATGATGGTCTCTCGGTGAATGACATTCATGACGTCAATGACAGAAGCGGTGTGAATGACAACCGAAGTGCCCTGGCAGGCTCTCTTCAGGCACTGCTCATCCAGAATGTCTCCTTCCACCATGATCACCTTGGTCTTGCTCTGGAGCTCTGTGTGAACATGAATCAGGTCATTGGAAGGCTTTCTGGATCTGGAAGTTTCCTGATAAAGGTGGTGTTTACCCAGGGGGAGGGTGGAGATGGGAGATAAATCCATGGGAGGAACAAGTAAACAAAGGCACAGAAGTCAGAATGTGTAGCATTTATTGGGAAAGAGCAAACATCCGTTTCCACCCCATTTTATTCTTTAAAAAAAAAAAAAAGAATTTGTGCAGTGAGGAGTCAAGTATGCCTGGGACGAAAATTGTTAAAGAGATTCATGGGAAGTTCATAAAATTCATTAAGGAGAGTGGGGTGATTATGGAGCGTGGATATAAGAGGAAAGAATCTGAATTTAATTCTGTAGGGAATGAGGAATCCCGCCTGGATTTGGCACAAGAAGAGAAACATAAACAGAGTTGTGGTGCAGCTGCAGCCAACCCTGGCTGCAGTACGTGAAATGGATCGGTGTGGTGCATCTAAGAGGGAGCAAAGCAATCGAGAGATCAATCGAGAGAGCAATCGAGAGAATGTCTGCAGCAAAGTTCGGAGGAGGAGGACAGAACCAGGGCTCCCACAGCAGAAGCAGGGAAGGGGAGGGATACACACCCTTGACTTTTCAGACCTTATGCAGCCGGGTCCTTGTTCTTACTGGAGAGAGGCCGAGAGGAAGAGCAAGAGTCCATGTCAGCCTGAGTATTTCCTGCTTAGGTGACCAGAAGGATAGGGAAGCCAGTAACGGGGAATTTAGGAAGTGCCCAAATGAGAGGTCTAACTGAAAAAAAAACCTTATTAGATATCATCTAAAGCAGACATCAGTGCTGAAAATGAGTCCGCCACCAAGGGACTAACTTTCTGGCCATCTAGCTAAGGACAGTGGCTTCAACCTCAGGGTCTTCAGCTCCTCTGAAATCCACCGGAAGGGGCGGTACTGCCAGTAACATCATCACCTCAGACGAGCCCATGACCTAAACATGGTGCTACATACGGTTTGGATAAATACCCTACTTTGTGCGTTCTGCTTTGCACACAACTTTCACAGCGTTCTGGTTCTTCTTTCACAGCTATCTCATGACATAGGTATTCCGATTTCCACTATACAGGCAAGGCAACTCCGGAGGAGACAGGTGAAGGGGCAGGTCTGAGTCACACCTCCAGTGAAGACTCAAGCCTGCTCCCTGCCTTCAAGCTTTGTTCTCTTTCCCCTGTCACCCAAGTGCAGGACTCGCGCTTTTTTTTTTTCTGAGGCAGATTAAGGATAAGTCTAAGTATGTATGTATGTATGTATGTATTTAAAGGATAAGGCAATTTAACTGAAATCGGCAACGGAGGCCAGAGAACAGTGAGAGAGAAACTCAGAGTGAAAAATACAGGGCAGGGAAATGTCCTTCCTGGGTTACAACTTGGAAGAACCATCTGCTCTCCCTAAGCCTCTGTCAAGTCTGCTCTGCCCTGAGCTAGTTCCCATGGTTGGGCAGCTCCAAGAAGGCCCTAAAGTGGGAGAAAGGCAGGGGAGAAGCTGCTGGGAATCAGTAGGATTTTCTCTGATTGGGTCTCCACCTCTGCCTTTCCCCGACCTTCTTCTGTCTCTTTGGTGCTGACTTCAGCAGACAGGCTCAGATCAACCTATTAGTTTGCAAGGGTGCAGAGAGACCAGAAGAGGGCGCTGCAGATGTCTTGGTGGTGGAGGTAGAGCTCCCTCCCTCCTCGAGGCTCTGTGGACGGGACAAGTATTCTGCGTAGCTCAAATATACACTTGCTTATGTTATGTGGGCCGCATTGTAGGGAGGCCCAAAGAGAAGCTACTAGACAAATTAGTGGCTAAGAGCACAGCCTCTGCAGTTAGACCTTCGGGTTCAATTCCAGTGTTGCCATTTTTCAGCTGGGGGACCTTGAACAAGTTAGTCTTTGCTGTGGTCTGAGTGTTTGTGTCCCTCCAAATTCACGTGTCGAAATCCTAATGGCAATGTGATGCTGTTAGGAGATGGGCCCTTTGGGAGGTGATCAGGTCGTGAGGGTTTGACCCTCATGAGGGGATCAGTATTCCTATAAATGAGATCCCAGCAAGAGCCCTCTCCCCTTGTACGGTGTGAAGGCACAGCAAGAAGACACGGCTCTGAACCAGGGAGGGGGCTCTCACCAGAGCCTCACTCTGCTTTGCTCTTGGATTTCTGCCCCCAGAACTGTGAGAAATAAAATTTCTGATGTGTTTAAGCCACCCAGCCTGTGGTATCTTGTTGTAGCAGCCTTGACAGACTAAGACAACTTTCTGTGCCTGCTTTCTCATCTTCAAAAAAGAGGAGGATAATATTACCCATCCCCAGAGATGTTACGAGGAGCAGAGTTGACACGCATAGAACACTGAGCACAGCGCCTGGCGCAGAACGACCACTGTGAGGATTCTCCATTGTGAGCTGTACAGAGGCCCTGCCCGTCCTGGACACCACCTGACTGGTCCCACAGGGGAACCCTTCGTCTGGGTTGAACATTGCCTTTCCCGGGCATCAGCTGTCAGACCGTAAGTATTACTGAGACGTAAGGGCTGCAGACAGTTGATGTTGATCATGTATGTTCATGTGTGTTCATCAGAGGCATCGTTGAAGCAGAGGGTAGAGGAAATAAGACATCTGAGATGTTCAGAGCACAGGAAAGAAGAGGAGAAGAGTGGTGTGCACAGTCCTGGAGGGCGGTGTGGGTGGGGGGTCTCCGTGTGGGGAGGTGGGGTCTTCTGGGCACCCAGGGCCTGTGTGTTGACGTCCAGACCGCAGGGGCTGGGGAGGGGGACAGGGATTGCTTTGGGGACACACAGTGGGGAAATGGGAGAGACTGAAGACTCACTTTGCCAAGAGGCAGCCCTGGAGCCCTATGACTGGGGCGTCTGTGATGAGGCTCTACTCTGAGCCCTGAGGTCCATTAATCAGAAGGCCTCCGCAAGTCGCTTTACCTTTGTATACCTCAATTTCCTCAACATGCTGTTGGATGAGACCCCATTCCTACTTTCCTCACAGGGCTGTTTTGAGGATTTGGGGGGTGAAACAGGTTTTATAAATCTAGCTTTTGCTTTTGCACCAGGGGCAGCAGTCTGGGAAAACAGCAGAGCAGTGAGCAGATTCTGCAGTCACTTTTCTTGTGGTGATGAGCAGGGACAAATGGGAAGAAGAGATGTACAGGGAATCCACATGAGGAATCCACACTCTGGAGCCTCACACTCTGTCTCTGGCTCCCTCCCACACTGTACACTGTGTGTCCTCTTCACCTTCCTCCCTCGCACCCTGTCTCTCTCTCTCTCACACACACACGCACGCACACGCATGCACACACGCACACACACACGCACACACACACACACACACTCAGCTTCACCTTCACTGGAGATGCTGAGTGAAGCCACAGAAAGACCAGGGCACTCAAGCAGGGCAGGGAACCCCTAGCAGGGTCTCCAGGGTAACGGGGCTTGCTTGACCTTTGCAGATGTTGCACAGCCATGGCCAAGTCCACAGTCCTCAGAACATTAAAGAGTTGTTGACAAGGGAGAGATAACGTGATTTTATAAATGAGAAGAAAAGAGACCTAGAGGCCAGAGTGGCTGGCTTACAGTCATCCGGATCTCTAGTTCCGGATCAGGGTCAGACCCAGTCTCCTGACAGCCCTGTATCTCTTATACCACACCACCTGTGATTTCCTTTCTGATGACTTTGGACAGGGGATCAGCCTCGGTTTGGCTACAACTTTCCTTGATTTGCTAGACAAGAACCCCTTCCCTATACCTGTGAGGGGGTTAAGATGGAGCTACCCATCCATGAACTCAAGTTCACTTACTAGAAAATTCCTCCCGCTGTTCCGGTCTGAAGACTTTGTCCAGTGCCCGGATCTCCTGCAACTCCTTCTCCTCCACCAATAAGCGAACGATCCTTTGACCCAGAAACCCTCCTGCACCTGTCACAAGGCAGCTCCACCCAGCCATGGTCAGATCTGGTTGCCAAGAAGCACTCTCCAGGAACAGAAAAATGGGGGGCAGATTAGATTACAGGATGACCCTGGGATGGTCAGAAAGAGAGGTCAAGTTGTTATAGGCTTACAAAAACCATTTTGTTCCCTCCACTCTGTTTTTGCAAAACTCCCATGCCCAGGAATAGTTGAAAGAAAATGAGAAAACTCTAACCTGTTAGACTGTTGGAAGCCAGTTGAAAGAGCCTGGGTTCTGGTCTCATTATCTCCCAAAGGCAGGACTGGAGTTTTATGCACTCTTGTTCTTGGCTCAGCCTTTTCACCTTGAACTCTTACCACATACTCATTGCTCATGCCTTCTCCAGGTTCCCTCCTCCCCCAAAAGTAGTGACCTTTAACATATCTCTCATTCCTCCCAGGCACAGGAAGCATGTTTCAGGGCCACAGTGTGATAAAGGCTTGGTTCTCCCCACAACAAGACATCCGGCAGTCGGTGCCAGGTGTCTGGGCTCCACAGTCTGTGGATTTAAATGAAAAGACAAAATCTGCCAGCACAATGGGAATTTTTGCCTTGTGAAGTAAATGCATCTGGGGAGAAAATCCACTGTGCAGTCCATTAGCTCCTCTCTCAGAGTACCATTTGAAATGTTACTCTCTCGCAAAGTGTAGACCTTTGCAATGGTGGCAGCTCCAGTCACCCTTGAAGTTCTATGGGAAGGGACTTTTTTCCAACCCCATATATCCAGAACCTCAATCCTGGCAACCTTTGGAGAGCTCTGGGGTGGGGAGGAAGATCTCCGTTGAAGGGAAGCCCTCTAGTGATGACTGTTTAGTTCTGTAAATTGGATAATGAGAATAGGTGTAGTTGTGGCCACAGTGGATCTTACGGACGTTTGCACACATCTCACATTTTGGTTGCAAAACCACTCTCCGCAGAGTCTCAGAGGATGCTGTGAATGCTTTTGGAGCCTGTGCCCCAGAGCTGTCCAAATACCACCACCATAAGCTCTTTTTTTCTACTTTAAAAAATTGAGGTGTGATTTACATGCATTAAAACATCCAGATCTTAAGTGTTAGTTCAATGAACCTTTATGATTACATACACCATTGTAACCACCACCCAAGACAACATATGGAACATTTCCTTCACCTCAAAAAGTTCTTTCCTGCCCCTTTCCAGTCAGCTCCCACCTCCCCCCACCAATCTACCCCAGAAGCAATGACTTTCTGATTTTTAGTCCCAATAGATGCTCTTCTATTTTTTTCTCCTAAAGTCTTTATGGTTCCAGATATATTTACATATAGAACCCATGTGAAATTAAATTTTCCGTGTGGATTACAGAGAAATTTACTGTTGTATTTCTCTATTGTTTATCCCTTTTCTCTTCCATCAACTTCTTTTAATAACCTGTTTCCTTTTATTTGCTTTGGCTTCAATTTACTCTTGCTTTTCAAGGTTCTTAGGGTTAAAGCTTATTGATTTTACCCCTTTTCTTTTGACACTTAAAGCTATAAATGTCTCTCTAAGCACTGGGTTAACCACATCCAACAATTTTGATGTATTGGATTTTTATCATCATTCAGGTAAAAATATTTTCTAATTTACCTGTGATTTCCTCTTTAACACATGAGTTATTCCAAAGTATGTTGTTTAATTTCAAAAATTGGGGATTTTCTAAATATCTTGTTTTTAATTGACTTCTAATTTAATACTGTTGTGGTCAGAGCATACACTCTGTATGATTTTGACTCTTAGATATTTATGGAGACTTGTTTTGAAGTCTAGCATATGGTCCTGGTGAAAACACCACACGCGCTTGAAAAGAATGTTTTTTTAAATTGTTGGGAAAAATGCCCTACAAAGATTGGGTTTGACACCCTCCTCTGGGTCTCTCTTTCTCCTTGTGTTGTGGCCATTCTCCTCTTCCCACTTGAGACCTGACTCCTCGTGCTGCAAACACACTTGGCTAGGGAAGATGGACTGTAGTCACTGAGTTGTAGCAGCTTGTTCTCTGAAGACCTGTGGAGCCCTACCTGAGGCTACCAACGTGCATCATACAGCTTTGCCTGCTAGAGTAATGCTGTAAGTGAACCATACACACCCCCTATCCTGTTCAGGACTGGAGTACTCATTCCCCTAGCTGTTGGAAGTGTTGGAGGCTGGCAGAATTTAGCCAGTGTCTCTCTGGGAATCGCTTTCAGCCAAACAGCCAGTAGAACAAGAGTTTAGAGTCTCTGAGTGGAATAAATTCTATAAATTCTATAGAAAATGAGAAATAAATGAAGGGCAAGGCAGATGGCGGCCACAATATCACATATCTTTTATTTCCAAACAGCTTTATTGAGATATAATTTACATGCCATAAAATCCACTTACTTTAAGTGTGTAATCTACTATTTTAAATAAAATTATGGGCTTGTGTAACCATCACCACAATCCTGTTTTGGAACATTTCTGTCACCACCAGAAGATCTCTTGTGCCCATTAGCGGCTACTCCTCCTTCCCACTTCTCAGCTCTAGGCAACTTCAAATTGACTTTCTGACTGTGAATTTGCCTTTTCAGGACATCATATGAATGGAGCCATACAATATTTTGTCTTTTGCATCTGGTTTGTTTTACTTAGCATAATATACTTTTTTTTAAGCAAATATTCTTTTTTTTTTATTATGTTATGTTAATCACCATACATTGCATCATTAGTTTTTGATGTAGTGTTCCTTGATTCATTGTTTGCGTATAACACCCAGTGCTCCATGTAGTAAGCGTGATATACTTTTGAGGTTCATCTCTGTTGTAGCATGTGTCCATATTTCATTCCTTTTAGGGGCTGAATACTATTCCATTGTATGGATATACCATATTTGGTTTATTGGTTCACCAGTTGGTGGGTAGTTGGACTTTTCCCACTTTTTGGACCATTACGGATAAAGCTACTATGAATATCCACATAAAGTGTTTGTATAGACCTATGTTTTCATTTCTCTTGAGTAGATAGGTAGGAGTGAAATCACTGAGACATACGGTAAATTTATCTTTAACTTAAGAAGGTGCCAAACTTTTCAAAATGGCTATACTTCCCACCAGTATTGAGTGAATGTTTCAATTTTTTTCCACATTGTGCACCTTTTTTTTTTTTTAAATTATAGCTGTCCTAGTGGGTAAGAAGTGGTGTCTCATCATGCTTTTGATTTGCATTTCCCTAATGACTAATGATGCTGAGTATGTGCTTATTGGATATTCCTATACCTTTTAGATGAAATATCTGTTCAAATCTTTTGCCCATTTTCAACTGGGTTATTTACGTTCTTATTGGTGGATTGTAGGAGTACTTCATATTCTGGATACAAGTTCTTTAATAGATAAGTTAACCTAAAAAATAAAACTGCCAGTTAATTTACCAGCAAAAATGGGTTTATTTAGGAATAGCAGAGAATTGCAATCCTAGACAAGCAAGCTAGGACAGAACCATAGGCAAGTGCATAGAACAAAGAATAAGAACACTTTTTTTTTTTTTTTTTGAGGAAAAGGGGAAGCTGGGATGCTGTTATAAACAGAAAGTCAGAAAGTCCATTGGAGCAAACTTCCATTTTGAAGCATAGTAACTTTTCATTGATTGAGCTGTGACAGTCTCATTGGCTGGGCTCCTGCTGGGGGAGGAGGAAAGCCTTTTGGGGTAGTAAAGTGGTATCTACCTGCAAGGTGCCTCTCCTGTTGGGTATGCAATTGACGATGAGTGGTTGGGCATAATCGCTACCCCTGTTGGCCTACTGACTCCATCCTAAATGAAATTTCTTTTTATTAATTTCCATAGATAAATGATTTGAAAACATTTTGTCCAGTCTGTGGCTTATCTTTTTGTTTTCTTAGTGGTGTCTTTTGAAGCACAAACATTTTTAATTTTGATGACATCCCATTTAAAAATTCTTTTCTTTGGGGGGTGCTGGGTGGCTCAGTTGGCTAAACGTGGACTCTGGGTTTCGGCTGAAGTCATGATCTCATGGGTCATGAGATTGAGCCCTGCCCTGGGCTCCACACCCAGCAGGGGGTCTGCTTGAAGATGTTCTCCGTCTGCCCCATCTCTGCTCGCAGGTGCACTCTCTCCCTAAAATCAATAAATAAATCTTAACTTTTTTTTCTTTTATTACTCATGTTTTTGTCCAACCCAAGGTCATAAAGATTTTCACCTATGTCTTCTTCCAAGGGGTGTATAGTTTCAGCCTTTACATTAGGTCTATGATCCATTTTGAAGGAATTTTTGCCTGTGGTGTGAGTTAATAATTTACATTACTTGATTTTGACAAAGATGCCAAGTAAATTCAACGGAGGAAAAGGATTTTTTTTAAGGCAAATGGTGCTGGGACAGCTGGAGAGTCTATGCGCTCAGGGAAGATCAGGACATGTCATGTAAGGTGTGGCCCATCTGCATCACTACCAGTTGACATGAGTGTTTGAGAATTCCCCAATATGCCATAGCATGGGTTAACCAATATGTTGTGTTAGGAAAACTCACAAAGACCAAGAATTGGCAAAGAAATAGAAGGCATGATTTTCCCATCCTTCCATTCTACACTGATGCATAAGTGGTGCACAGTGTGGGTCTGCATTCCAGTGTAGGGACACTAGCCTCCTTTATTCTATGTTTGTATCATATAAACACAGAGAGCAGTTTTATCAATGGAGCAACGCACATGATGTTGGTGCCAGACGGTCTGGGTTTGGGAAGAAAGCCACTGGTTCCACAGAGAGTGATTCAGGATGTAGTCCTTCATGCCGGGAAGAGTGGATCCCTCTTCTTGGTACCTTGCTAAACTCCTGGATCACTTTAGGACAATTATACCCCTTATGCCGTCTAGAGAGGTAAGTTTGGGAAATGGAAGCATACAATAATTTTAAAGTCACAGGATTAGATGAACTGTACTGTGAGAATATTCATGGATAAAAGGAAAAGCCTCAGGACTAAATCCTGGGACAGAGATGACAATGTTTAGAGGTTTAACAGAGGAAGAGATGCCAGTTAATGAGCCTGAGCAGGAGCAGTGTGAGGCAGGAGGAAAACTGGAAGAGTGTGCCTCTATGAAAGTCAAGTGAAGAAAGTATTTCCAGAAGGAAAGTGTGGTCAACCATGTTGAATGGTGCTGGGCATCAAATGCCATGACAAAAAGAATTGACCTTTGGTTTTGGCAATATAGAGTTCATAATTAACTTGGTAAGAGCAATTTTCATGAAAAGGTATGTTGAAAGTCCTACTGGAATGTGTTGGATTGAAAGTGCAATTGGAGTGCATTGAGTCCAAAAGGAGTTAAGAGAGTGACTACAAAAAAAACCCAACAAACAAACAAACAAAACCCTCACCTTTTCAAGGAGTTGCACCATGAAGATCTCCCTAGAGACATGTTAAAGCCAGTGGGGTCAAGAGTTTGTTGCTGTGGTTGTCACACTGTTTTTGAAATGGGATGCTCCCTTCATTGCTGAATGGCACATAGTAGATGTTCAAAAATTGTTGAATGTTTTACTGGATGAAGTGTCTATGTCTTACACATCTTTATATTCCCATAAGAAATACACATCATTTGACACATTATAGGCACTTAATTAATGTTTGCTGAATGAATGAATGAATGAAAGGATACATGGACAATCAAGGTCTTCCAAAATGTCTTAATGCTTTTGAAAACCTTATGGACTAATACATAAATGTAAAAGGAAATAGAAGAGAGCAGTGATCACAGAAATAAGTGTACTAGAAAGCTGCCCATATTAATGGGACTCCCCATATCTGCCTGTCTCTCCAGTCTTGGAGGCAGCAATTTGCCCTGTAATCTCCCCTCTCTTACAGATCCAAGAAGAGTTATTAATCTTTCAGTTTGTTCACCTTTTTCACCTATTGTTAGGATGGAGTGGTGATTTCCAAGCTCCTTATGTGTGGAACCTACATGTAATATCTCATTTCATTTTCAATACAAACTATATTTTTAGAACATTTTTAAGTTCACAGCAAAATCAGGCAGAAAGTACAAAGAATTCCCATGTATACATGCACAGCCTGACCCATTAACAACATCCTAAACCACAGTGGTATATTTGTTACAATCAGTGAAGTGGCATATTGTATTATCATTGAAAGTCCATAGTTTACATTAGAGTTCACTCTTGGTGTTGTCCATTCTATAGCTTATAACAAATGCAAAATGGCATGCTTCTACTATTATGATATCATATAGAAGAGTTTCACTGCCCCAAAAGTTCTTTCTGATCCACCTAGTCATCCCCTCCTCTCCCCTAATGCTTGGCAACCACTGATCTTTTAACTACTGTGTTTATAGTTTTGCCTTTCCCAGAATGTCATATTGTTGGAATAATATAGTATGCACCTTTTTGGATTGGCTTCTTTCACTTAGTAATATGCATTTAAGGTCTCTCCATGTCTTTTCATGGCTTGGCAGCTCATTTTTTTTTTTAGCTCTGAACAATATTCCGTTGAGTGGATGTACCCCATTTTATCCATTTACCTACTAAAGGTTGGTTGCTCCCAAATTTTGTTGATTATGAATAAAGCTCCTACAAACATGCACATGCAGGTTTTTGTGTGGACAGAAGTTTTCTACTTACTTGGGTAAATACCATGGAGCACAATTGCTGGATCTGATGGTATGAGTATGTTTGATTTTATAAGAAACTATCAAACTGTCTTCCAAAGTTTTACCATTTTGTATTCCTACCACTAATGCTGGGCATTCCTGTTGCTCTACATTCTCATCAACATTCGGTCTTGTCAGTGTTTTGGATTTTTTGCCATCTTTTTTTTTTAAATTAATTAATTTATTTATTTTAAAGATTTTCTTTATTTTTCAACAGAGAGAGAGAGACAGCGAGAGAGGGAACATAAGCAGGGGGAGTGGGAGAGGGAGAAGCAGGCTTCCCGCTGAGCAGGGTGTCCGATGTGGGACTCGATCCCAGGACCCTAGGATCATGACCTGAGCCGAAGGCAGACACTTAACGACTGAGCCACCCAGGCACCCGATTTTTTGCCATCTTAATTAGTATGAAGTAGTATCTTGTCATTTTAATTTGTAGCTCCCTAATGACATATGATGTGGAGCATCATTTCATATGCTTATTTGCTATTTCTATGTCTTCTTTGGTGAAGAGTCTGTCCAGGCCTTTTGCTCATTTTTTTGCTCATTTTAAAATTAGGTTATTCACTTTCTTATTGTTGAGTTTTAAGAGTTCTGGTAAATTTTGGATAACATTCCTTATCAGATACATATTTTGTAAATTTTTCTCCCAGTCTGTGACTTGTCTTCTTATTCTCTTAACAATTTCTTTCTCAGAGAAGTTCTTAATTTTAGTGAAGCCCACATTATCAATGATTTCTTTCATGGATTGTGCCTTTGGTGTTGTATCTAAAAAGTCATTGCCATACCCAAGGTCACCTAGATTTCCTCCTATGTTATGTTCTAAGAGTTTTTGGTTTTGCATTTTACATTTAGGTCTGTGATCCATTTTGAGTTAATATCTTTGTGAAGGGTATAAAGTTAGTGTCTAGATTCTTTTCTTTTCTTTTCTTTTTTTTGCATATGGGTGTTCAGTTGTTCTAGCACTATTTGTTTAAAAGATGATCTTTTCTCCATTGTGTTGCCTTTACTCCTTTGTCAAAGATCAGGTGACTATATTTACATGGGTTTATTTCTGGGCTCTCTATTCTGTTCCATGATAATCTATTTATCTATTCTTTCACCCATACACACTGTCTTGATTATTGGAGATTTATAGTAAGTCTTGAACTTGGGTCGTGACAATCCTACAACTTTTTCTTCTCCTTTAATATTATGTTGGCTATTCTGGGTCTTTTGACTAGCTATATAAACTTTAGAATCAGTTTGTCAATATCCACAAAATAACTTGCTGGGATTTTATTGAGATTGTATTGAATCTATAGATCAAGTTGGAAAGACCTGATGTCTTGACATATTGGGTGTTTCTATCCATAACATGGAACATCTCTCCATTTATTTAGTTCCTCTTTGATTTCTTTACTCAGAGTTTTGTAATTTTCCTCGTATAGATTTTGTACAGATTTTTTGTTACATTTATACCTAAGTATTTACTTTTCTTGGTTGCTAATGTAAATGGAATTGTGTTTTTATTTCCAAATTCCACTTGTTCATTACTGATATATAAGAAGGTGGTTGACTTTTGTTGTTAACCTTATATCTAGCAGCCTTGTTGTAATTGCTTATTAGTTCTAAGAAGATTTTTTTTTGTGTGTGTGTGTATTCTTTTGGATTTTCTACTTAGGTAATCATGTCATTTGCAAACAAACAGTTTTATTTACTCCTTCCCAATCTGTACACCTTTTATTTCCTTTTCTTGTCTTATTAGTTAGGACTTTCAGTATGATGCTGAAAAGGGATGGTGAAAGGGGACATCCTTTCCTTGTTCCTGATCTTAGTGAGACAACTTTGAATTTTTCACCATTAAGTATGGATGATAGCTGTAGGTTCTTTGTAGATGTTCTTCATCAAGTTGATGAAGTTCCCCTCTAGTTTGCTGAGAGTTTTTATTATGGATGGGTATTTGACTTTATCAGATGCTTTTTATGCATCTATTGACATAATCATGTGATTTTTCTTCTTTAGCCTGTAAATGTGGTAGATTACATTAAGTCATTTTTGAATATTGAACCAGCCTTGCATACCTGGGATAAATCCCACTTGATTGTGTTGTATAATTATTTTTATGTATTGTTGAATTTGATTTGCTAATATTTTGTTGAGTATTTTGCATCTATGTTTTGAGAGCTATTGGTCTGTAGTTTCCTTTTCTTGTAATGTCTTTGTCTGGTTCTGGTATTAGGGTAATACTGGTTTCAGAATGTGTTAGGACATATTCCTTTTGCAACTATCTTCTGGAAGAGATTGTAGAAAATTAGTGTAATTTCTTCCTTAAATGTTTTGTAGAATTCACCAGTGAACCCATCTGGACCTGCTGCTTTCTGTTTTGGAAGGTCATTAATTATTGATTCAATTTCTTCAATAGATATAAGCCTATTCAGATTGTCTCTTTCTGCTTGTGTGAGTTTTGACAGATTGTCTTTTTATTAAAGTGTAGTTGATATACAATGTTATATTAGTTTTAGGTGTATAACATAGTGATTCAACAATTCTATACATTATGTAATGATCACCACAAGAAGTGTAGTTACCATCTGTTACTATACAAAATTATTATAATATTATTGACTATATTCCCTATGCTGTACTTTTCATCCTGTGACTTATTTTATAGCTGGAAGTTTGTGCCACTTACTCTCCTTCACCTATTACACCCATCCCCCCACTCCCTCCCTTCCGGCGACCACCAATTTGTTCTCTGTATTTATGAGTGTTTCTGTTTTTGTTTGTTTGTTTTGTTTTTTAGATTCCACATATAAGTGAAATCATACAGTATTTGTCTTTCTCTGTCTGACTTATTTCACTTAGCATAATAACCTCTAGGCATGTTGTGAATGGCAAGATTTCTTTCTTTTTTGTCACCGAGTAATATTCCATTGTGTATATATACCACATCTTCCTTATGCATTCATCTATCAAGAGACACTTAGATTGCTTCCATATCTTGACTATTGTAGATAATACTGCAGTAAACATAGAGATGCACATATCTTCTCAAATTAGTGCTTTTATTTTCTTTGGGTAAATACTCAGTAATGGAATTATTGGATAATACACTTCTATTTTTAATTTTTTCAGGAAACTCCATATTGTTTTCCATAGTGGCTGCACTAATTTACATTCCCACCAACAGTGTACAAGGGTTCCCTTTTCTCCACATCCTTGTCAACACTTATTATTTTTTGTCTTTTTGATACTACCATTCTTACTGGTGTGAGGTAATATCTCATTGTGGTTTTAATTTGCATTTCCCTGATGACTAGTGATGTTGAGCATTTTTTCATTTGTCTGTTGACCATCTGTTTGTCTTCTTTGGAAAAATGTCTATTCATGTCCCCTGTCCATTTTTTAAATCAGATTATTTGTTTTTTTGGTGTTGCGTTGTGTGAGTTCTTTATACATTTTGAATATTAACCTGTTATTGGATACATCATTGGCAGATACCTTCTCCCATTCTGTAGGTTACCTTTTTGTTTTGGTGATGGTTTCCTTCACTGTGCAAGAGATTTTTAGCTTGATGTAGTCCTATTTGGTTATATTTGCTTTTTTTTCCCTTGCCTGGGGAGACATATCCAGAAAAATATTGCTAAGGCTGATGTCCATGAGTTTACTACCTATGTTTTCTCTTAGGAGTTTTATGGGTTCAGGTCTTACATTTAAGTCTTTAATCTGTTTTGAGTTTATTTTTATGTATGGTGTGAGAAAGTGGTCCAGGGCGCCTGGGTGGCTCAGTCGGTTAAGCGACTGCCTTCGGCTCAGGTCATGATCCCAGGGTCCTGGGATCGAGTCCCACATCGGGCTCCCTGCTCTGCGGGGAGCCTGCTTCTCCCTCTCCCACTCCCCCTGCTTGTGTTCCCTCTCTCGCTGTGTCTCTCTCTGTCAAATAAATAAAATAAAATCTTTAAAAAAAAAGAAAAAAAGAAAGTGGTCCAATTTCATTCTTTTGCATGTAGCTGTGTAGTTTTCTCAGAACTATTTATTGAATAGACTCTCTTTCCCATTGTGTATTCTTGCCTTCTTTGTCATAGATTAATTGACCAAAGAAGTGTGGGTTTATATCTGGGCTCTCATTTGTGTTCCATTGGTCTATGTGTCTATTTTTGTGCCAGTACCATAATGTTTTGATTACTATAGCTTTGTAGTATAGTTGGAAAACTGGGATTATGATACCTCCAGCCTTGTTTTTCTTTCTCAAGATTGCTTTGGCTATTCGGGGTCTTTTATGGTTCCATACAAATTTTAGGCCTTTTTTGCTTTAGTTCTGTGAAAAATATTGGTATTTTGATAGGGATTGCATTGAATCTATAGATTACTTTGGGTAGTATGGACTTTTCAAAAAATTTTTTTATTGTTATGTTAATCACCATACATTACATCATTAGTTTTTGATGTAGTGTTCCATGATTCATTGTTTGTGCATAACACCCAGTGCTCCATGCAGAACGTGCCCTCTTTAATACCCATCACCAGGCTAACCCATCCTCCCACCCCCCTCCCCTCTAGATCCCTCAGTTTGTTTTTCAGAGTAGTATGGACTTTTAAACAATATTAATTCTTCCAATCCATGAGCATGGTATATCTTGCCATTTGCTTGTGTTGTCTTCAATTTCTTTTATTATTGTCTTACAGTTTTCAGAGTATAAGTCTTTCATTGCCTTGGTTAAATTTATTCCTAGGTATTTTATTCTTTTTGATGCAATTGTTAATAAGATTGTTTTCTTAATTTCCCTTTCTGCTATTTTGTTGTTAGTGTATCGAAATGCAAAAGATTTCTGTATATTGATTTTGTATCCTGATACTTTACTGAATTCATTTATTAGTCATAATGGTTTTTTTTTTTGGTAGAGTCTTTAAGGTTTTTTATATATACTATCATGTCATCTGCAAGTAGTGACAGTTTTACTTCTTCCTCACCACTTTGGATGACTTTTGTTCTTTTTTTGTCTGATTTCTGTGGCTGGGACTCCCAGTACTATGTTGAATAAAAGTGGTGAGAGTGGACATCCTTGTCTTTTTCCTTATCTTAGAGGAAAAACTGAAAGCTTTTCAACATTGAGTATGATGTTAGCTGTGGGTTTCTCTATATGGCCTTTATTATGTTGAGGTATGGTCCATCTATACCCACTTTGTTGTTTTTATCATAAATGGATGTTGAATGGTTTCAAATGCTTTTTCTGCACCTATTGAGATAATCATATGATTTTATCTTTTATTTTACGATTTTACTAATGTGATGTGTCACCTTGATTGATTTGTGTATACTGAACCATATTTCCACTCTTGTAATAAATCCCCCTTGATCATGGTGGATGATTCTTTTCATGTATTTTTGAATTCAGTTTGCTAACATTTTGTTGAAGATTTTTTGCATCTATGCTCATCAGGGATATTGGTCTGTAATCTTCTTTTTTGTATTGTCTTTGTCTGGTTTTGGTATCAAGGTAATGCTGACCTCATAGAATGAATTTGGAAGTATTCTTTCCTCTTCTCTTTTTTGGAATAGTTTGAGAAGGATAGGTATTAACTCTTCTTTAAATGTTTGGTAGAATGTACCTGTGAAACCATCTGATCCTGGACTTTTGTTTGTTGGGAGTTTTTTTGATTACTGTTTCAAGTTTGTTGTTAGTAATCAGTTTGTTCAGATTTTCTATTTTTTCTTGATTCAGTTTTAGAAGAGTGTATGTTTCTAGGAATTTATGCATTTTTTTCTAAGTAGTCCAATTTGTTGGCATATAATTTTCATACTATTTTCTTATAAATCCTTTGTATCACTGTGGTGTTTGTTGTAACTTCTCCTCTTTCATTACTGATTTTATTTATTTGGGTCCTTTCTTTGTTCTTGATGAGTCAAAGTAAAGTTTTATCAACTTTGTTTATATTTTCAAAAAACCAGCTCCTAGTTTCATTGATCTTTTCTATTTTTTTTTTTTTCTATTCTTTTTGGGGGGGGGCAGAGGGAGAGGGAGAGAAAGAATCCCAAGCAGGCTTCATGCCCAGTGCGGAGCCCAACATGGGGCTTGATCTCACAACCCCCAGACCATGACCAGAGCTGAAATCAAGAGTCAGATACTTAACCAACTGAACCACCCAGGCACCCCTAGTTTCTATTCTATTTATTTCTGCTCTTGTATGTATTATTTCCTTCTTTCTACTAATTTTGGGCTTTGTTTGCTCTTCTTTTTCTATCTCCTTTAGGTGTAAGGTTAGATTGTTTGAGTTTTTTCTTGTTTCATGAGTTAGGCCTGTATCACTGTAAACTTCGCTCTTAGAACTGCTTGTGCTGTGCTCCAAAGATTTTGGAATGTTGTGTTTACATTTTCATTTGTCTCAAGGTATTTTTAAATTTTCTCTTTGATTTCTTTATTGACCCATTGGTTTGTTTAGTAACATGTTTGGCCTCTGTGTGTTACATTTCTATTAGTTCTTTCTTACAATTAATATCTAGTTTTATTCCACTGTTATTAGAAAAGATGCTTGACATGATTTCAGTCTTTTAAAATTTACTGAGACTTGTTTTGTGGTTTGACATGTGATCTATCTATCCTGGACAATGTTCCACATGCATTTGAAAAGAATGTGTATTCTGCTATTTTTGGATGGAATTTTCTGTATATATCTGTTAAGTCCATCTGGTCTAATGCATTGTTCAAAGCCACTATTTGCTTATTGACTTTCTGATTAGACAACTGTTTCCTTATTGATTTTCTGTCTGAATTATCTATCCATTGATATTAAGTGGGGTGTTAGAGTCCCCTACTATTATTATATTATTGTCAATTTATCCCTTTATATCTGTTAATATTTGCTTTATACATTTAGGTGCTCCTATGTTGGATGAATAGATATTTATAATTGTTTTTTTAATATCCTCTTGGTAAATTGATCCTTTTGTTGTTAGACATTGCCCTTTTTTTTTTTCTCATTACAGTCTGGTTTAAACTTTCTTTTATCTAAGTATTGCTAAACCCAAAAAGCTTTGTTTTGTTTTGCTTCCATTTGCATGGAATATCTTCTGCCATCCCTTCACTTTTAGTCAGTATGTGTCTTTAGGTCTGAAGTGAATCTCTTGTAGGCAGCATATAGGTGGGTCTTGTTTTTTTATTCATTTGGTCACCCTATGTCTTTTGATTGGGGCATTTACATTTAAAGTAATTATCGATAGGTATGTATTGTCTTTTTGTTCCTTGTTTTATGATTGTTTTTGTGGTTCTCTTTCTTTTTCTATTGCTCTCTTCCGTTGTGGTTTGATGGCTTTCTTTAGTGTTACGCTGACATTCCTTTCCCTTTTTTTGTGTGTATCTATTATAGGTTTTTAGTTTGTGGTTACCATGAAGTTCACATATAACACCCTATGTATATAACAGTTTAAGTTGATATTTGCTTAAGTTCTCAAATGCATTCTAAAAACCCATTTTTACTCTCCAATCCCTGTTTTATATATATGGTGTCACATTTTACATCTTTTTATTTTGTGAATCTCTTGACTAATTTTTATATATAGATATAATTGATTTTACTACTTCTGTGTTTTAACCTTCATACTAGCTTTATAAATGATTGATCTATTACTATATGTTTGCTTTTATCAGTGAAATTTTTCCCCTCATAATTTTCTTTCTTCTAGTTATGGCCTTTTCTTTTCCACTTAAAGAAGTCCATTTAATATTTCTTATAAGGCTGCTTTAGTGGTGATGAGCTCTGTTAACTATTGTTTGTTTTTGAAACTCTTTATCTCTCTTTTAATTCTGAATGATAACCTTACCAGATAGGGTATTCTTGGTCGTAGGTTTTTTCCTTTCAGCACTTTGAATATATAATGCCACTTTCTTCTGGCTTGCAAAGTTTCTATTAAAAAATCAGCTGACAGTCTTATGAGGTTTCCCTTGTACATAACTGTTTGCTTTTCTCTTGCAGTTTTAGGATTCTCTCTTTATTTCTAGGTTTGACATTTTAATTATTATGTATCTTGGTGTGGACCTCTTTGGGTTCATCTTGTTTCTGTGCTTCCTTGTCTTTCCTGTTCCATTTCCTTCTCCAGGTTAAGGCAGTTTTCAGCTATTATTTCTTTAAATAAGTTTTTTGCCCTTTTATCTCTCTCTTTTTCTCTGGAAACTGTATAATATGGATGTTAGTATGCTTGATATTGTCACAGAAATCCCTTAACCTATCCTCATTTTTTAAATGTTGCTGTTCAACTTGGTTGCTTTCTTTTACCCTGTCTCCCAGATCAGTTATCCATTCTTCTGCATCCTCTAATCTGTTGTTGATTCCCTCTAGTGTATTTTTCACTTCAATTATTGTATTCTTCAGCTCTGACTAGTTCTTTTTTTATATTCTCTGTCTTTTTGTTGAAGTTCTCACAGATTTTATCCACTCTTCTCTCAAGTTCAGTGAGCATCTTTATGACCATTACTTTGAACTTTTTATCAGGCAGATTGCTTATCTCTATTCCACTTATCTTTTTCTGTGGTTTTATTTTGGAATATATTATTTGGAGTGTATCTGTTTTCTCATTTTGTCTGACTTTTTATGTTTGTAGGTCAGCTATGTCTCCTGATCTTGAAAGTAATGACCTTAGGTAGAAGGGGTCCTGTGGTGCACTGTAGTGTAATACTCCTGGTCACAAGAACCAGTTGTCCCCTGTATGGGCTGCACATGCCCTCCTGTTATGGCTGAGCTGTGACTACTACAGGTACACTGGTGGGTGGGATAGCCCTCAACCCAGCTGTCTGAAATGACTCTCTGCAACTGCTGTGGGTATACTGGTGGGCAGGATTTGCTGCTGGGGTGACTAGCTGAGAGACCTAACAGCAGCTACTGCAGGCATGCTGGTGTATGGGTTAGCCAAACCCCTCCTTGGTGTGGGAGATGCTTTGGAGGGGCACCAGTCCTGGCCAGAGCTGCCTACTTGGTATGGTGGGGCAGTAGTCACTTTGGAGGGATCCTGGTCCTGACTTGGTGTGACAGAATGGGAGCTGCTTTGGAGGAGCACTTGTCAGACAAAACAGATACGCTCCAAATAATATATTCCAAAAGAACAAAATAAAACCACAGAAAAAGATAAGTGGAATAGAGATAAGCAATCTGCCTGATAAAAAGTTCAAAGTAATGCGTTGGATGGGGTAAATCCACAAGGACCCCTGGGGTGGGGCAAGTGGTGCTAGCAAGTAGATGGGGAGTGTCAGAACTGCCTCCCACAAGATCTAGCCATCTGGGCTGAGGGAGGGCAAGAAAAATGGCACCTGTTGGCACTTTGGTTCCCAGAGAAATCTCCTGCAGATCCTTGACCCTCTGGCACACATCCTAACATTGGTCAGTAGATCTCCTTCATGTATAACCCAGGCACTTTTCAAACTTCAGTTCTGTGCTGGATCTTGGGCTGAGCGATAAAGTGTACTGTCTTTTTAAGGGTGGGACTCAGTTTCCTATAGCCCTCCTTCTCTCCAGGAGTTAAGCTTTACTGATTTTCAAAGCCAGTCTCTATGGGGACAAGTCTTCCCAGTGCGGGTCCCCAGGGCCAGTGTGCCCAGTGTGAGGCTTGATCCCCTTGCTCCTCCTGCTTGTGATGTCCGTCCCACTTGTGGGTCACTGCACTGGGACTTTGGTTTCTGACTGTGTCTCTGTCCCTTTTACCCTTCTCAATGTGGCCTTCTCTTTATGACATCAGCTGTGGAAGATCTGTCCTGCCAGTCTTCAGATTGTTTCCAGAGTGATTTACAATACATGTAGTTCTTGCTTTGGTGTGTCCATGGGAGGAAGTGAGTTCAGGATCCTAATTTTAATCTTGTAGGTTTCTTGTAGATAACATTTAGTTGGGTCTTGTTTTTTGATTGACTCTGACAATCTGTTTTTTGATTGATTTAGACCATTTTTGTTTAAGGATAGTATTGGCAGTAATTGGATTACTATCTACCATATTACAATAAATAACAAGTGTTGGCAAGGATGCAGAGAAAAGTGAACTGTTGTGTGCTGGTGGTGGGACTGAAGTGTTGTAATGTTGGTGCAGCCACTATGGAAAACAGTACTGAGACCCCTAAAAAAATTAAAAGTAGAACTACCATATGATCCAGCAATTCCACTTCTGGGTATTTATCCAAAGAAAATGAAAACACTAAATTGAAAAGATATATGTGTCCCATGTTCATACAGCATTATTTACAGTAGCCAATATATGGAAACAACCTTAATGTCCACTGATGGAAGAATGGATAAAGACATTGTGATAAACACACACACACACACACACACACACACACACACACACACATTATTCAACCATAAAAAAGAAGGAAGTCTTGCCATTTGTAATACCATGGATGGACCTCAAAGGCATTATCTAAATGAGATAAGTCAGATAGAGAGAGACAAATACTGTACAGTCTCTCTTATATGTGGAATCTAAAAAACAAAAACAAAACAACCAAACTCATAGATACAGAGAACAGATTGGTGGTTGCCAGAGGTGGGGGTAGGAGAAATGGGTAAAGGGGTTAACAGGTTAAAAAAAGAATTAAGAAATCAAAACTATAAAGAGAAGATCAATAGACAATAGCATGTCAAAAGAAGTAAAGGCTCCTAGGTGGGAGCTGTATGGAGAATTTGTTTAAGCAAGTAAACCATGCAAGTGTGGCTGAAATGCCAGAACATGGAGAGAGTGGAGTTAGATAAAGTTGCAGAGGTGAGCTGGAGCCACGGCATGAATAGACTTGAGAGAAATACATGTCAATGATTTTGGTTTTCTCCTAAGAGCAGAGTGAAACCCAAAAAGGAATTTAGTCATGCAGTGGCATGATGAGAATTGCATTTTTAAAAGATCACTCTGGGTACTGTATGGAGAACAGATTAGATTAGAAGACTCAGAGAAACCTATTAAGAAAGGATTTTGGAAGTCTAAAAGAAAGGATCATAACTCTCATTAAAGTCATGGTATGGAGATGGAGGGAAGATAATGGGCTCATGAGAAATAAAAGGGAACATCACATTGCCCTCTTTCCATACCATATCCAAGGCACACATATCATGGTCCATCTGAGTACAGCCACTCTCTAGTGTATGATACCCGTGAAAGTCCATGATTATTAGCTATAATAGAACTTTCTGGTTCAAATTCATACCCCATATTCCATCCTGTGCTCAGTTGATTTCATAAGAGGCAGGAGAAAAACAGT
The DNA here is from genome assembly GCF_964656455.1 of Halichoerus grypus. NCBI lineage: Eukaryota > Metazoa > Chordata > Mammalia > Carnivora > Phocidae > Halichoerus > Halichoerus grypus. The sequence continues at coordinate 88,656,081 of NC_135716.1, forward strand.
TTGTGATATGTCACAATTTGTATACTTTGCTTCCTGGAGCTGGCAAATGACAGGTGGTGGGAGGAATGTTGACAGCCAGTAGGCCACAAGTGTAAGGGGAAAGGCTCACTCGCTCCACAGAGGCCCTTGTTTAAAAACCTACAAAACCTGGAATCTTAATTAGCCTAGCTAAGCCGCTCTTCCTCCCATGGGTCCAAAGAACTCTTAAAATCAACGAATCAGTCAATCAATCAATCAGTCAGAACTTTCTATAAACAGTTCCGTGAAATACATAATGTTCTTAAAAGAATGCATTAACCTTTTGAAATGCAGTACCCATAGCTCAATACAATGCCCAGTGTATTAATCCTCTAAATAATGATAATAAGGAGGATGGCAGGGATTATCTCGTATAGAGGGATACCAGATAGGCAAGGAGGAGAAAGAGTATGAGAACAAAATTTTTTGTGCATTATGCCTAATATTTGATATTATTTGTAATTGGTCTAAATTGGGTTGCAAACTGTAACCTGCAAGCTAAGTCCAGCCCACCATCTGCTTTTGTGAGTAAAGTTTTATTGGAACAAAGCCACACCCATTTGTTTATGAAGTGTCTATGGCTGCTTTCATGCTACAGCTGCAGTTAAGTAGATACAAGACTGTATGGCCCACAAAGCCTAAAATATTTACCACGTACAGTCTGTTGATGAGCCCATCAAAGACATTCTCCAGGGACGCCTGGGTGGCTCAGTCAGTTAAGCGGCTGCCTTCGCCTCAGGTCATGATCCCAGGGTCCTGGGATCGAGTCCCACATCGGGCTCCTTGCTCAGCAGGGAACCTGCTTCTCCCTCTCTCTCCCTCTGCTTGTGCTCTCTCTGTCAAATAAATAAAATCTTTAAAAAAAAAAAAAAAAGTGTTTTTGAGCTCTAGCATTTCTTTTTTATTCTTTCTTAGAATTTTCATCTCTCTGCTTAAATAACCCATCTGTTCTTGCATGTTGTCTACTTTGTCCATTAGAGCTCTTAGTATATTAACCATAGTTGTTTTAAATTCCTGGTCTGATAATTCCAACATCACTGCCATATCTGAGCCTGGTTCTGATGCTTGTTCTGTCCCTTCGAATGGTATCTTTTGCCTTTCAGTATGCCTTGAAATTTTTTTGTTTAAAGCCAGATATGATGTAATGGGTAAAAGGAACTCTGGTAAATAGGCTTGTAGTGATGTGGTGGTAAGGTGTGTGTGTGTGTGGGGGGGTGGTGTTCTATAGTTCTATGATTAGGCCTCAATCTTTGGTGAGCCTGTGCCCCTTGACTGTGACATTTACCAATGTGGCTGGGACAGGGTGACTACAGGGGGCTGGAGTTGGGTATTTTGCACCTCCCAGGTCAGTTAGGCTCTGATAAAAGCCTAGCAAATTAGTGTCTGGTAAAATGGTTTCTCTTGAGGTTAGCCTTGTTGAGAACAGAATGTTCTCGTGTATTTCAAAATGGTTACTTTTCCCTCCTCCTGCTGGAAGCTCTAGGGAATTTTTCTCTGCTACTCACCATGAGATCCTGGTAGAGTTCCTAGAGGTAGAACAAAAAAATGGGGGCAGGGACCTCCTATTAATGGGCCCCCATTTTAACTTTCAGACTTGCCCGCATAGAGCCTCCAGCATCTCACCAATTACAGTTTAGGTATTCCGAACCTGGTGCTGGTTTTCATGGAGGTTTCTGCTCAGGTAAGTTGTGCTTGTGTGTATTTGCCTGTCTCTCCAGTTTTGGGGACAGTGGTTTTTCCCTCTGACTTCACTCTTCTGAGGTGTCTAGAGGAATTGTTGATTTTTCAGTTTGTTAAGCTTTTTACTTTGCTGGGATGGACTGGTGAATTTCAAGCTCCTACAGCCTGGATTGGGAACCAGAAGTCCCCCAAATCATTTATTTTCACAGTAAGAATCCAAGAAGATTAGTATTATTATTTAATAGCTAAAGACAAAGATGTTTTTAGTCTTGCCAAACATCTTGAGGACAGCGGAGCCAGAGTCTGAGTCCAAGCAGCCTGACTCTGGGACAACTCTAAAGCTGATTCTCTTTATCAGAACACAATGCTTATCTCTTAGATACTCAGTATTCTGTTCAATTGTTGAAAACGTTCCAGTGGGGAAGTTTTCTTTGCCTTATTTACCCATCCATTCTAGTGTAGGACATTTTTAGGGGTCAAGAAGTCCCTTCTGAGATTTAATATGCATCTCTTCAGGTGACAGTAGAAATTCCTCTGTCCACACTTCTGAGGCAATGAGAACAGCCTTTTGGCACTATCTTTATAATATCTTTGCACATTTCCCTTGGAACCTTGGAGCTAGCTCTCTGAGTCAGAAGGAAAAGCCACTTAAAAAATAGCACACACATGTGTGCACAACTATCACCAAGATAGATATGTACAGGGAGAACTTGTACTAGATTCTCTTGTAAAGTAAGCTAACTCCATTATCTGTAGACCAGATTGCCTTAATGCCATTTGCTATTGTGATTTATCTCACTCTTACCCCAAACCAATCTGGAATGACACAGTTAAGCCCCCAGCTGGTGATTTCAGGGTTGAAGAGATGACCTGGCCATCAGCACCAAGCCCCACCATATATGATGCCGAGTCCTAATGGATGACAGGAGTGTGAGGGCTGAGGAATAGGCCAGAGAAGAGCAAAATCTGTCTGGGTGAGGTTGCATACTACGTGAAATGGCCAGATTGTACAGTTCCCTCATGAGTCTGCCCAGAGGCTGCCCACCATTAGAGTCCATGTTCTTGGGGACCCTTGAGTAACAGAATATTTCTCAGCCTTTAATCTTTTCAGTTGGTTTAGCTCTTTGATACTTTATTGAAAAAGCCTACATCTATCCAGTAGGATTATATAATATGATTGAAATAAAGATCTCTCTCATTTGCTGGTGAAGGACTGGTATGTTCTATTTTAACTTGTTTCCAGAGTCCCCAAATCTCTTGTGTCAAAACTCTCTTTTTGCTACTTCTCTTGGAGATACCTCTCTTGGAGGGGAACTACACAGAAAGACATTATTTGATGGGTCAGAAGATCCTGTAGCATTGTAAGTCATGAACACAAATATTTTAGGCTTTTGTTTGCTCCTCTATTCTTTCATGTCTCTGGCCTTGGCTCTGTGAACTAAAGTAAAAAAGTTTCCCAAGACCAATTGTAGTAGTAAATGAGTTAGGCTACACCAGGATCACGCCTGCCTTATATCCCTTTTTGATCATGTGATATTTCCATCTTTTTCAAGGCACACATGGCCACTCCGATCAGTGTGTTGAGGGGTCATCTCCAGACCCATGGTCATGTAGCCTTCCTGTCCCGTAGTACGAGTGTGACTACTGTATCAGCCAAGCAGTTGCCCTCAGACATGGCACTTCCTTAGTGTGTCCCTAAACTTGCAGCACAAGCACCCCATCCTTGCTCCTCCTTGGCCTCGAACTGACCATAAGCACACCAGTGCAGGAACCAATTTGAACTTTTAACTGAATAGAAAGTTTGGGTCTAACACAGGGATCCCGGTCAGTTACCCTTTTCTTTTTATCAACCCATTAATGTCATCTAAATCCGTGTCCTGAGCCTCTTTTCAAAGACCACGATTCTGTAAAGTATCTACTACTCTTCTAAGTGTTCTAACTACATTTGATTTACTTTCCTTCTTTCATCTGGTTGGTCTGTCTTGTCCTGTTTGATAGCCCTAGAGGATGATTTTTATTGAGGAATATTTTATATGGATAGCTCTTCTGTACAAATTCCCATAGTTATTTCATAGAGATATAGAGGATGTGTATGACTTCAAAGCCCATGTCTTTAACTATATTATTTTCCTGTTATCTACAGATAGGAGTATTATTTTGGTGGGAGAATATTTTGTACATATAGCTCTTCTGTGCAGAGTGTAAATTCCCATAGTTGGTTCGTAGAGATACATAGGATATGCAAAAAAAAAAATTAATCCACTAGATATTTCAGTCATTGTTGATCCACTTTTTTTTTTTTTAAAGATTTTATTTATTTATTTGACAGAGAGAGACACAGCAAGAGAGGGAACACAAGCAGGGGGAGTGGGAGAGGGAGAAGCAGGCCTCCCGCGGAGCAGGGAGCCCAACGTGGGGCTCGATCTCAGGACACTGGGATCATGACCTGAGCCTAAGGCAGACGTTTAACGACTGAACCACCCAGGCGCCCCGATCCACCTTTTTAACATTTTTTCTTTCAGAGGAGGATTTTAAGCAAGAACATATAACAAGCAGTGAGGCAAAGAAGAGCATGTCACATTTGAGGAAGAGGAGGGGTTTGGAGGGCCTGAAGCACAAGGGGTAGAATGATAGAACTTGCAGGGGATGAGCCTCTGGATAGGATGGGGCCAAGGCAGGAAGGCATCACGCACCACACTATGAGTTTGTCTTCCCCCTGTGGGCAACCTCAGCAGTCTGGTCATTAGCCCTCTTTCTTTACAACCTGGAGAACTGGACCAGGTCCTGATTGATCTCGGCAACCGACCGGCAACCTAAAAGAACAGTTAACAAGCTTATTTCTCTAAAACACCAGTAACCCACCCCATCATGAGTAATGGGATGATCCAATGGGAACAAGCCTGACTTGATCTTTGTGCCCACCCTGAAAAAACATTATGGATACCAGAGGAATAATGTGATTCCGATTGCCTTGAGAATTATTTTGTGAGCCTGTGCCTGAGTCCTCTTTCAACACAGCCATGTCAAAATGGCATAGTAAAAATATAGAAACACCATCTTAGCATTTGAAAAATCAATTAATATGTGCCATAGATACACTTGACCTTTATCTGAATGCTGATAAAGCTCAGGGATATAGGAAGTATGTGTCAAGGAAGAATATGAGTCAGGAATAAGAGATGGAATGATTATTTCATACAGCGGTTGTCTTCTAAGGGAAAGTGCTGCAAAATGTAACACTTCTTTAGTGGAGGATCTTAACTAAAATGCAAAATTAGAACTGTAGCTGAGATTAGATGCAGGGACTGAAGAGAGTGGCGTCAGATAAGAAGCACGAAGAGGAAGGAGAAAGAGGGGGTAGTCTGTTGGTGCAGACTGGAGAGCTGTAACCTTGAGTAGACAGGAAATCCTTGGTGATGATAAGGCAGAAAGACTTGAATGCCAGGATGTGTAATGATTAATTCGAAGTTTTTCCCACATGTATGATGTGTGCATCTTCACCTCCCAAAACACAGCTGTAGCAAAATGTATTACTCGTGAAAATATAACTAATGAGAGTGTTCTTTTCCCCTCTAAAAACCATGCCTGGGTTGATTGTAGTGGACAGAAATGGCAGGCATGGGATGCATAAGTAACCCACAAAATGAACTTATTCAGCAGAAGCAGGAATTTGGTACTAGAGGCAGCTCTCCTCAGAATGGACAGTGGTCTTAAGAGCTTTGGGTTTCCCCAGGACAGAGAATAGTGGGCCATCACAGTAGGCAATCCTATTCAAGGAGCACAGAGGATGCCAAAATATGATCTTTGGTTATATATTGTAATAAAAATAATATTTAAATGATGTAAAAATGTCTCAGTAGTTGCATCCAGATTATGTTATGACTCCATTTTGAGACCGTTTGACCCATAAACCTTGGTAATGTTTCTGTACTTATTCGACTCTCATCAGATTGGTTTCTGGGTCTCATGCGGTACCAAGGGCACTGCCCTGCCCTTGGCAGAGGCTCAGTAGAAGTTTGAGAGAGAATGCATATTTATAATTTTTTCATTACTGTAAATTCGGAGGATATTTACACTAAAATGTTTTGGCTACTTTAAAGTGAAGTAGGGAATTCCGAACAATAAACCTCAAGAAGGTTCATACACTTTTTAATTCAGCCTCCTTCCCTTATGAAGGATAAGACTTTAGTGAGCCTGTGTTGGTATGATTTATATGTGGACATTTTTCAAGACAGATCATGATTTTAACCTTCCTATAAGTATAATTTCAGCAATTGGTCTCACGGTGAGAAACCCCATGACTTTTTAAGCTTATTTTGCTTTCAGCAATAGTGCAAATAGAGGTCTCCTCCCAGGGCTGTGATGTTACAGGGTCATTAGGGAAAAATGTCACACATCTCCAGGGGAATTAGGAGAGAGAAATCATATGAACTGTTTCCTCCTGGGTGCTGATTTTGGGTCAGGCATCTTACGTGCATTGTGTGTGGAAGGGCTAAGGGGTGACAGAATCTTGGCGCTTTCACACTATGATTTTGCATTTTAGTGAGTTCCACCAAAAGCCAGGCCCCCCGCCTGAGATCTCTTCTTCCCATGGACTAGCCTGGGGGAGAGACTCTTATGCAGAGGATGCCAACGGATGCCCTTCTTCCTGAGTTTCCTATTCTTTCTCTCTCCCCCTTCTCTGTCCCATGTTTGGTTGTGATTACTCATTTTTCTATATATGCATTTAAAACAATACATTCTCATTGTACAACAGTTAGAAGGAGGGTAGTATAAACTGTCAGCCCTAAACAGACTCACAATTCTGTTTTTTCTCTGCCCCTTTTAAAAAAGGATGCTCTCCACTCTATTTCAGAAGGAGATTTTCCAGCCACCATTTCTACCGCAGCAATTGTTAAGTGTAAACTTTTGGTAGAATAAAAAAGCTTTGTTATTGTGAATTCCGCAAACAGGCTTCTGTTAAAAGAATATCAGACATCATTTTGCAAGGATGGGAGAAAATATTTGGGGGAGCAGGAGAAGTCATCTCAACCTCCTGGAATCTGCAGAAGCTCATGCGTCTACCTATCCTTCACGCCCCTCCCTCCCAGGGACAAAACACACCAATATGATATCTGTTCATGCTCATGCCCTCCCCCTCCCTTACAAGAGGGCCTGGGTGACACCAAGTCATTTACTGACTTATCTTCATAGGCTCTGAAGAGTATGGCTCTGGTCCAAAGCTGACGGTCCTTGTCTTCCATGCCTTGATCTATTCTTCCCTCCTTTTTTTCCTTAATTAATTTGCTCAGTGGGAAGGAGGATGGTGCTGGCAGTAATGCTGATCTAAGTTTTCTATTTGTATTACTCAAGCCCAAAAGTTGAGTCTGCAACCCCAATGGACACTACTAACATAACTTGGACACTGAGTATAAGACACTTGTCTACATATCAGACCGAAGCCAGACTTGAGAAGAACCTGGACATCCTGCCATGTGCAGAGCTCAGCACATGACTGATGCTCTGTAACATTTATGGAAATAAGTAAATGGCATGAAAATGGTCTTGATTTCACATCAGAGCTCTTGATTCATTATTTCCTTACTTCTGGAGACGGTGTCTGCTATTACCAAATTTTAGAATTGAGGAGTGAATGGAGGTCTCATTGGGGTTCCTCTTATTTGTCCTTTCACATTGTGATCAGTTAGATCTACAGCAGACAAAGACAATCAATGACAGAGCCATAGGCCATTGGCATTTGGGTAGGGTAGTTCTTTTCTATGAGACTTCTCCAGACATTTTAGGACATTTAGTGTTCCTAGCCTCTGAGCACTAACTACCACAAGTATCCACCCTGCAGTCTTTGTGCCAACTGGAAAAAAATAAACTCAAAACTCTAAAAACAATTCTTCCTGAAGAGGGCAATCATTGTTGATCTTAGTTAAGAACTACTATTTTATAGGTCACTGGGATCCCAGGCTTTGCTAAAAACGTATAAATTTTTATGAGCACTACTTTACAATAACTTCATTTTTGACTGAAGTCCACCTGCATGGAACTTCGACATGTCCATGTTTCTCTGGCTGTGGTTACACAGGACGGCACTTCTCCTGTTTCCCCATTCTCTCTTCCTGTTGTATGTGTCTCCCCATTTCCTCCATGCTTCCTCCTTGACATAATTTCTCAACTCCCCACAGCCCATGAATATGAAAAAATGACCCACAGAACCACACCCAACAAGCCAGCTTGTGTGATCTGAGCAGGCCAGAGCACAGGGGGACCCTTTTTCCTATAATCTGAAATTGCATTTGCTTTCGTGGCAAAGGTATCACCTTTTGAGTTTGTGTTCAGTCTTTGTCTGGGGCATCTATTCCCTCCTTTCTCTTCTAGGCAGCCACTGGGCTGGGGAAGGGGAAATAGAAAGAGGGGTCACCACTCCCATTCTGTAGCCCTCAGGCCTTCAGCTCCAAATCAGGAAAAGAATTGTGAAAACTTACCTGTGAGGGTCATGGAAGTGTGGAATTCATTTTTTATAAGGTTCAAAACTTCCTCAACGCCATGTTCACCCTGCTCCCAAGATGGGGGTGGGGGGGTGGGGAGAGACAAAAAGAAGGGTGAAGAACATTCTGCCCAGGTGCTGAGTAGCTGTTCTAGGTGTGCTCCCAGCTGTGGTGGGGAGGACAAGGATGTCTGTGAAATTGGAACTACACTGGGAAGACAGGGAAGCAAAGAGGAAAAGATGGGGGTGAGGGGGCCTGAGAATGTGAAACGCCCTGCCGAGGAAGCGGGAGAGGCGGGCAAGGGGGAGTTGTCCCTCAGGATCTGTGGCACCTGAAACAACAGCTCAGCTTGGATGGCAAACCACAGTAAAGCCCGGGAGCAAATGAGAAGCCCAGTATCTTCCCACTGGTTTTCACTTTGCCGCTCTCACCTTATAGGCAAGACCCCACAGGACTGGTCTCCCCAGAAACACACACTTAGCCCCAAGGGCCAGAGCCTTGAGCACATCGTTGCCAGTTCGGATCCCACCATCCAGGTACACTTCCATTTTCCCTTTCACGGCAGCCACCACTTCTGTCAAGGCATCGATCTGAGAAAGAGACATGCACGGCTTGAGGGATTTCCATTTTTCACTCTCGGGGATCATGGGGCAGAGGTGGTCCTCAATGTGGGTCAGGAACAGGAAGTCCAAGTATAGTGCAGCTATGTTCCTGAGCCCCACGGACTTTCTTTTTATTTTTAAAAAATATTTTATTTATTTATTTATTTATTTATTTGAGAGAGAGAGAGACTGCGCACACATGAGCAGGAGGAGGGGCAGAGGGAGAGGGAGAAGCAGGCTCGCCACTGAGCAGGACCCTGGGACCGTGACCTGAGCAGAAGGCACATGCTTAACCGACTGAGCCACCCAGGCGCCCCGTGAGCCCCAGGGACTTTCTGCAGGCTCTCCCTCTTGCCATTTTCTGCCCTGACGGAGTGTAGCTTCTCTCTGACTCCTTGTCCAACCATCTACAGCTTGGAAGAAACTCTTGGTTCCTCTTCACATCCTAAAGGGGATATTTTCCATTTATGGTCTTCACTTTAATGTTCTTTCTAAAGTGCATTTTGACTTTTGGTTTTCTCCTGCCTTCTCTGTTTCTACGGTGGCACAGCTAGGAATGCTCTCCATTGCTAAGGCACTGAGTCCTTTTTGCAAAGCAAATGTGTCTGGACCACAGCCTGTCTTGTGTAACTGGGATGCCCATTGTTCCTTACACACCACGTTTGAACAACTTGTTCCTGACTCCTGTATGGGTTATCTGAGACATGGGTTGGGAATGCAACCAGCAGTGCTGTCAAGGTAGGGTTGCAGACTCTGAAAGGCAAAACAAAAGCAGCTTATCACTTGGCCTGGTTTCTCCCCAGACTTTGTCTCTCACCTTGCTTCCCCTGTTCCAGGCTCTGCAGCTACCAGGTCTTGCCAACCCACAGTGCCCCAGACTGAGCCGTAGTCCTGAGCACCTCCAAGTCTAAGAGGAGGGGTGACAGCGGAGTCTGGGAGCAGGGTCCTTGAGGACAGAGTTTTGGAACTGTCTCAGGGCTCCTGTTCTATGCCTCTTGGACAGACAGCTGGAGAGGAGGCGAAACTGGGCCCTGGGGGACTTCTGCTGCAGAAGGAATCAATGGCAGTTCTATCTCAATGAGATCCTTTGGGTGACTGAGCAGAATATGTAATCAGGGAGGAAAGAACTTTGTACTCTAATTTACAAGTGGAGGAGAACTGAATACTTTAGGCTTATATATGAGAATACTGCTGGAATGCATGTCCAGATAAGGGGTATTTTTATAGCCCCAGCATGGTATTATTTGGAATATTTCGATGATATTGGGAAAAAGAAATAAACACATCTGTGCAAACTCTTCCAGTGAGCTGTATTGGACAATGGAGCTGATGGAATTTGGAGAAACAGACCAGGGAGTGAATTTTAGCCTAGGGTACAGTATTGCTTTAGAGTTACTTTCGATAGGTCACAATAGGACATTCATTAGAGCCTTCTGGGGACAACAGCTAGCTGACCCTTTTTTCCGGTCCCAGGAAGAAATACAGGAAATATATGGAACCTTCTAGAGATGGGAGCTTCAAAGAGTCATACCCCTCACAGAGAGGGTCTGGGGTGAGAGGAGTGAAGCATTGGCCTCAGGCACAAAATTTAAGGAATGCCAAAACACTCAGATAAATAACATTTGGATGTAATATTTAAAAATTGAAAGGCAAACTTTGACCTGTGAGCAAGGGTGGGTGAGTGCTTGTTTTTGTAAATAAATTTTTTTTGGATCTGGGGTCAGGATGACAGAGAGATGTGTGGAGGCAGGTTATGCAAGCACAGGAACAGATCCTATTTTTATTTAAAATGTTGATATTTTGTTCACCATGGAACTTTTTGCATTAATTTTAATTTTTTAAATACTGCATTAAACTATTATTTATCTTTTTTTTTAAAGATTTTATTTATTTGTTTGATAGAGAGACAGTGAGAGAGGGAGCACAAGCAGGGGGAGTGGGAGAGGGAGAAGCAGGCTTCCCGCTGAGCAGGGAGCCTGATGTGGGGTTCGATCCCAGGACCCTGGGATCATGACCTGACCGGAAGGCAGACACTTAGCCACCTAGGCGCCCCTAAACTATTATTTATCTTACTAAGTTTTTCTGGCACGTTCTCAAATTTTGAGCCAGAAGTACTTCACTAGCTTCACACCAATCTCGGCACCGTCCCCTTGGGTTTGGTTGTTAAGTCAGATGGCTTGGGAGAATGATGGGGAAGGAGAAATTCTCTCTCTGGCTCCTACCTTGGCCAACAGTCATTCTCTATTGAGGAAGTGCAGTGGGGAGCAATTACTCAGCCTCTTTCTCCATGTATTACTCAGTCCTCCCCCCAAGGGAGCAAGACTAGCTAAACTGATTCATGAGCCAATTGCATACTGTTTTATTAGAGTTATTTCGAGAGTCAACATTCTACTCTATTTGCTGCTTGCTGGTGGTGGGCTCTTTTTTGTTTTCTGTTCCTACCCGTAGGCACAATTGGGACTGCTCAGGACCTGCTGTACTTTATAGCATCCTGTTCTGCCAGTTTCTGGGTGTGTGGGAGGTGGCCTGGGGGCATCCTTGCAGGAGTTGGGTGAGAGTGCTGGCATGTGCTCTGCCTATCTACTTTCTCCTGGGGTCACAGGTCAAAATTTGGGATGGGAAGTAGGATGCCCAACTGTTCCCTTCAATCAGCTCTTATGGAGAGCTACAGTAACCTGTGCTTCTTATTCTCTAAGTGGACTTGGTATTCTGTGCCTTTTCTCTCTCAGTGAGAGCCTGGTGGGGAGGAAGGGGTGAGTCATTGGCACCTTAAACCTCCAAGCTTCACAAGCCTTGAAATGTACAAACTGGTTGATACAGCTTCTCCATTTCCTGGAATTCGTTTTAAAGAAGTAATTGAGACTGCTAAAGATTTAAGGATGGTCATTGATGCATTGTTTAAAATAGTGAAGGCTTGGAAGTCATTGGATGTTCAACAATATGCAGTTGGTTATATAAATTGTCCCTTTGTGCTATACACCATTAAAAATGAGAGAAACGTATATACTGAAATGAAATGATGTTCTTAATATATTGATAAAGTGAAAAGAGAAAAATTACAAAATAGTATGTAGCTTTTTAAACCTAAACTGTCATCTTTGCATTAAGAAGTTGATAAAAAAACAATTCCCAAAATATTGTCATTAGTGATAGTGATGAAATTAGGGGTGATTTTTATCTTCTTCTTTTTGCATATGTACATTTTATAATTTATCTGCAGTGAACATGTTTTACTTATGTAATAGAAAGGCCAAAAGAGAGAAAAAACCCACTTCCCTTTCTTTCTTTCTTTTTTTAAAGATTTATTGATTTTTATTTTTAGAGAGAGGTGAGAGAGAGAGAGCATGAGTGGGAGGGGCAGAGGGAAAGGGAGAGAGAATCCCAGGGAGAGCAGAGTCTGCTGTGGGGCTCTATCCCACGACCCCGAGACCATGACCCAAGCCAAAACCAAGAATCGGAAGCCCAACCCACTGTGTCACCCAGGTGCCCCCACCCCACACTTCCTTTTCTTACAATAAATCAAGTAGTGATAGAAGAATCTCTTGAAAAAATATAAGCTATATATCTCCAAGAAAATAAATCAACAATTAATTCCCATTTAAAGATTCTTTCCTTGCCTGCCTCCTCTTCATCTGTAATGGACATAAATTCAAAAGATAGGGGGAAAATCACAGACTGTCACAGATTTTTAGAAAAAGATTCATATGGCATTTTTTAGTTTTACTGTGAAAAATGGTTATTTATTCGTTTAAGCGAGGAACTGTTCCTTCCCAGGATGTGTCATATGAGAAAATATGTTGTTACACTCCATGCACACAGGCAGTCTTTAAGCTGAACACTTCCTCCAGAAGGCAGGAGACCTCAGTGCCTTTGGAATGTCGTGCCTAACTGTGTGAACTTGGACAAGTTACTTAACATCTCTAAGCTCCAGGATCCCCATCTGTAAAAGAGTGATGATGCTATACATCTTGCAGGACGGTTGTGAGATTTAGAGATGATGTATGTGAAGTTTGTAAAAATAACCTGGCACACGCTAGACTGTTAATAATTAAAAGTTCTTGCAATTAACAGTTATATACCAGCATATGTGGTAAGGGAGAGGGGAGTGTGGGCCAAAGTGCACAGAGTACCATGCTGTAGGCACACTCGAGCACGCGCACACACACACACACACACTCACACACATACCCCCTCTGAAGTCACCCTACTTACAGAAGCGGGAACGTCATCAAGCTGCCTCCCACCATGGTTGGAAACAATGATGCCATGGACATTGTGTTTCACAGCTAACTCTGCATCCTCTTTCGTCAAGATCCCTTTAAGGATGATGGGCAATCGCGATATGCTCTGAAGCCAGGAGAGATCATTCCAGCAGAAGGATGAGTCAATGGGGGACATCTGGAAATAAGGCATTGAATTTCTCTGTGGGGAAGAAAAAAGAACCTTAGACCTGAGCTCCTTGAGGATTGTTTGATCCATTCCAAACTGAGACACATTCAGATAGCCACCTTTCATAAGCCTTAAAAGAGTAGTAACAGAATCAACAACACTTCCAGCTCCTTTTCCTAACAAAATTTGTGCAAAAGAATTACTATCTCAACTGCTTATTCATTAACCATTAATTGTGCCCTGCTCTATAATTATGCCAGGATCTGGGGACACAAAGACAAATAACACACAGTCCCTACTTTATTTTTTTTTATTAAGTTCAATTAGCCAACATAGAGTACATCATTAGTTTTTGATGTAGTGTTCAATGATTCATTAGTTGTGTATAATACCCAGTGACACAGTCCCAACTTTAAAAGAACGTCAGAGTTTAGTAAGTGAAGGGGATAAACAAAAGCATTTATAGGCCGATGTAACATGTTATGCTTGAGATATGCCCAAGGTTATAAGAACTAAGAAATACTTCGATAATCCTGAATCAGATACTACCTTATATCTAACCTTGGCTCACCATGTGAATCAAATATCTGTAAATCCCAATGTGTCTCTGGAATCTGAGATAAGGATTCCAGAAACCTTCAAGGCTAATTTGTGGTTAATGAGTAGAACTGTTGAGTCACTTGACTGAGTATCACAGCTGCCCACTGGCTGAAAAGGCTGATACCATTATCTCCAATGTAACCAAGGGACTCCAATGTTGCCAAAACTTTCTCTCTCTGGGGCATTCCATCCCATCTGACTGTAGGATTTTAATGGGGAAGTGGCCTTTGCAGTCACCTATTTCAGATTCCAAACAAGTGTACTGCAGTTCCAGGGAGGAGTTCTAGGTGTCGAGAGGTACCGACCCCCAGTTCTCAAGGCAGCAGGGTCAGAGGCCTGGGCGGGCTACACTCTGTGGGCCAGTCACCTTGTCTGTGAGCAGCCTCTTCAGGAGGTCAGTTTACCTAAATGTGCCATCCAAAATGATCATCTGCTAAGCGTCCAATGGTGTAGACAGTGTTGGAAGAACTTGGTTAATTTACTCTCTTACGCCATGGAAAATCCCTTTCCATAGCTTTCCTATTTCTTAACACCCAGCCCTGGCCAGAACACTTCTGGTGACAGGCTGGGTAGCTCCAGGAGTGAGGACATTTTGTGTTCTATCCTGCTCATCTGGTAGCTCTGGATAGCAGGAACCAGATCTGCTGTTTGAGCCGGGACATCTGCAGTGTCTGGCAAGACCAGGCCCTCAGGGACTTTTTGTAGCAAGAGAGAAGGGAGAGGAAGGAGGGGAGGAAATTTGCCTCCTGTCATGCCTGCCCATTGGATCTGGTATCTTTCCTACCTCTTTAGGCGAGCGAAGGTCTTTCAGCAACAAGTTCATCTTTAAGTTCAGCTGGTTTCGAAAGTCACGTCGCCTGTTGCCAATTTTGGGTGCATCCACAGTGATGACCAGAGCTCTGAAGCCCAGGGATTCAGCCCTCTGGACCAGCTGCTTGTTGAGCTGCCGGTCTGGCTGCATGTAGAGCTGGAACCACTTGAGGCCCCTGGGGGCCGTGGCAGCGATGTCTTCAAGGGGACAGCTAGCATAGGTGCTGGTGACATAGCAGACCCCGGCTGCCTGGGCGGCTGCAAAGCCAACAGCACAGCTCAGGTTGGAGGGAGGAGGGCTCTGGGCCCGGGGGAGAAGCCCTCACAGTCCATGCCACCTCTGGCCTGTTTGCCTTCCGAGTGGAGATAAAGCTTGACTTCATCCCGCTTCCCACTAGAGCAGGGGGCGTAGGGGGCATTCGGTCAGCCCCGGAGCCCCCCTCTCCCCCCCAGCTGTAGAGCCTGTCCTCCAGACCCTGTCAAGTTTCCTGGCTGGAGCGGTCATTCAGTCCCCGGAATGATTTTGGTTGGACATGCTGCAGCTTTCTGATGGGAGAATGGGCTGCCCGTGAACTCGTTGATGAAGCAGAAGGGAACTAAAGAGGACAAAGGGTGAGGAAAGGTGATGCCAGGGGAGAAGGCTGAGCTCTGTCCCGGAGAAAGCATGCTATCTGAGTTAGAAGAGTGCTCGTTCTCCCCCCTCCTAGCTGTGTGCCTTGAGTCCCATTTTCTTCGTCTGTCAAATGGGGGGAAATAATAATACCTCTCTTATAGGGTTGCTGAGAGATTAAACAAGATACTAGATATGGAAGCATTCTTATGTGTTTTATTTATTATTCTTATTTTTTTAAATACGGCTGGGCGTGGAGCTCACGATCCTGAGATCAAGACCAGAGCAGAGATCGAGTTGATGCTCAACCGACTGAGCCGCCTGGGCACCCCTGGAAGCATTTTTAAAATTACTAAGTGATGTGCTGTACAAAGGCTTAGTGATCACGAGGTTGGCGAGGGTGGGGGTGACGGTGATGTTGACACTGCTGCGTATTTCTCACTTCCTACTGTGATTGTTGTTTTCAGTAGGATTCTCTAGTAGGTCAACGTCACTACCATTCCACAACCCGGGCAGACTCTGGCCTAATCAGGATTTAATATTTTCAACTCCTAACATCAACAGGAGATACCCCATTCTTCGGCCCCACTACAAAAACACCACACGTCCAACTGTGAAGATTTAGTAAAACAGTCATAGTCCTACAGGATATTCATATTTGAGCCTAGCCAGACTTGGCTCCCAACCAGACAGATGCCACTTGCAGCTCTAGAATCCTTGGATTCATTGCTTCCTAAATCACGGAGTCAAAGGAAAAGATCCCAGGGAAGTCCTGGGCAACCTGCAAATGAAATATTTCCTAGATGTGACCTAGAGTAAAGATTATAAAGGGAGTCACAGGACTATTTTCAGCCCTTCCCCTCCTCTCTTCCTTCTCTTCTCATTATTTTTTGGTGCAGAGGGATGGGGGAAGAGAATAAGGGGCTACTAGGAAGGAGACATATGCAATAAGAAACTTTTTGTCATCTAAGATGACAAAGTCAGTCAAGGAGAAGGGAAACACAACATTTGGGCAGGAACACCTGCCCGGGGCCTTGTTAGGACCTCATGTCATGACTCTCTCCTCATCCTAAATTCAGAGACTCACCCTTCAGCCCCAGCCCTGGCCCATGAGAGGTCAGGTCAAAGAGAGCCCTATCCTTGAAGTCATGCTGAGAATCCCTTTCCCCAGAGACTGTGAGTGGCCTGCATCCCTCCTTCGCAGGATGACCTGCTTGGTTTCCACATCTTTTCATCTGTAGCCACCCTCTCTTTGTGATGGAAATGGATGTTTTCTCAAACTGGGATGAAATGTTATGTGAACATCCCTCCTTAATTCTGACCAGATTGCTGTCCCTATGCTCCCTCTGGGAGAAATCCTGCTATTGTTCTGAAGGATACCTGCACACTTCAGGGCCCCTGGGAAGGGAGCCTCGAGGTGCAGCTGGGTCATACCTCTGGCTGTGCTCATTTCTCCGTCTGGCCAGACAAGGCAGTGGAAACCCGTGGGCGCGATGCCAATGGGGGCTGTGATCTCCTCCCCTTGGACTGTGGTCCGGGTGTCCACCTCTTGCACATCTCTCAGGTACCGGGGGCGGAGACGGATTCTGTGCCCAGCAACAAAGATTCCTCTATTAGTGGGGTTACTCTCCAGCATGCAGCTGCTGCATGGGGCTGGGGCTTCCAGATTTGGGTGCAGGTCTACACCAGACTGGGTCCCAAGAAACCTCTGGTGGGGTCAGTTGGCTGACTAGGCCACACAGACCAACTTTCCTTCAGAAAGCCTTTCCTAACATCCTGGCCCACATTAACCCCACTTCCTCTAAACTCCCAGTGCACGTGTGGCCCACACCACCTCTGGCCTTGCTCTGGCACAGATCTGTGTCTTTGAGTCTTGCCTTCCTGAGCAGACTCTCAGCACTTGGACGCTTTGATTGACTTACCATACCGAGGATTAGAAAAGAAAAGAATAAGCAGGAAGGAGTTCTAGGCTCTTTGCTCATGGGTTAGAAACAAGTCTCTATAAAGTAAGAAAAGGTCACTAAAAGAGGACAAATCCCAGAGAATGATCATGGTGGGGGCTTGTTTTGTTTTATTTTGTTTTTCGCTAGAAGCTAATTCATTGGAAGATTTGACTTAACTACTGCTTTAGAAAAAGGTAGAGAATTCACAATAGTAAATATATAAAACACATTTTTAAGTCCAATAGAGACTTAGTCTCAGGGTCCAAAAATGCGTATTTTTCACAAAATATTATTATTCCCATACACAAACGTAGAAAGGTTTTGCTAGATATATTGCTTGTACAAACTTGGGTAAGATACAAACTTCATCTGTGAAATGGGAGAATAATCCAAACTCCATAATTGTCTCATGAAGACAAAATGAGCTAAAGCAAGTAAGGGGCCTAGTGTAGTGCCAAACAAGTATGAAAATACAGAACCTCGTGTTCACATTGTATCCCATTTTTCAGTTTTCTCCTGACCTCTCTATTATAGGGGGCAGCAAGCTGTTTTGTAAAGGGCCAGATAGTAAATATTTTTTTTTTTTTTTTTTAAAGATTTATTTATTTGAGAGAGAATGAGAGAGCACATGAGAGGGGGGAGGGTCAGAGGGAGAAGCAGACTCCCTGCCGAGCAGGGAGCCCGATGCGGGACTCGATCCAGGGACTCCAGGATCATGACCTGAGCCGAAGGCAGTCGCTTAACCAACTGAGCCACCCAGGCGCCCCAGATAGTAAATATTTTAGGCTCTGTGGACCATGCAGTCTGTCCCAGTTACTCAGATCTGCTGTTGTAATGCAAAAGCAGCCATACACAATATGTAAATGATTGACCATGGCTGGTTCTAATAAAATTTTATTTATAAACACTGAAATTCGAATTTTATATAATCTTCACCTGTAACAAATTATCATTCTTCTTTTAGTTTCTTTTTTTCAACCATTTAAAAATGGAAAACAAAAATTCTTAGCTTGTGGACCATCCAAAAACAGGCGGTGGGCCCGATGTGGCCTGTGGGCTGTTTACCACCCTGTGCCCTACCCGCTGCTGTTCCAGCCCAGCTCCTCTTTGAAATCAACCTCCTTTCACCCTTAAGACTCTTTGGGTCTCAGGATGCCTGGGTGGCTCAGTCGATTAAATGGCTGCTTTCAGCTCAGGTCATGATCCCAGGGTCCTGGGATAGAGTCCTGCATCCGGCTCCCTGCTCAGGGGAGATCCTGCTTCTCCTTCTGCCTGCTGCTCCCCCTGCTTATGCTCTCTGACTAATAAATAAAAAAAATCTTTTTTTTTTTTTTTTTTAAAAGACTCTTTGGGTCTCCATATTTCTTGTGTCCCCTCTCCCAACAGACATTATCTCCTTTAAGCCAGAAGTTTAGGAACTCAGGAGATTTAGGCCTACCCCACCGGCTTCTGCTCCCTGCCCAGATAATTGATGACCTTGGACTCTTGTCCTATCTTGTTGGGTGGCAGAGTTGCTGGGATGCAGTTGTTAGTTCTGCAGAGGCACTAAGAAATGTTTTTTCTCCATTCATCCTCTCCCTGGCCACCTGCCCACCCCCCAAGAAGACCCCCCAAAACCCAAAACAATAACAACAAAACCCATTGATATATCTTGAGTACTCTGTGTTCTTTGGAGGCAGAGAACAGGGTTGCTACCTTCCAAGGACCCCTCACCCAGTGCACCTTAGCTTAACAAGAGAAAGGATACAGAAGACCAGACTTTTTAAACGCTGCCATGTTGTCATCACGGGTGAAGCATTCATCAGCTCCTCCTTCAATAAAATCCCAAGTTGACTTAGAAAGATGCTCCTGGGCATAAGCCTGAAAGTCTGTCAAACACACCAAGGGCATTTCTGGACCTTCAAAGGAAAAACCAAAACCAAACAAACAAGACACTGAGAATACGTCAGATGTAGAGGAGAGGGTAAATGTGGGGGCTATGGCCTGAAGCTGTTTGGATTCAACAATGACCCCCGTGTATTCCTTATCCCAGTGGAGGTATTACCAAAGATGCTGATCCCTACGCTTCCATTCTCCCACTCCTCATACCCAAATGTTGATTATCTGGTGTTCTAAATATTCCTCATGTTTGTCCCCTTATCTCTACAATTTCATGGCCTCAGATCCGGTTGAGGCCATGCCACCTCTTGTAAGATTATTACAAAACTTTCTTCTCTTTGTCTCCTAGCCTCCAGATTCATTCTCTACCTCGTCTCCCTCCAGGTCCCTGGATCTTTCTGAAATGCAAGTCTGATCAAATGCCCCTGTGATGGCCATCACAGCTTTCCTGGACCAGCTCCTAACTGTCTTACCAGCTTCATTTCTGGGTGGTTTTTCCTTGTCATTTGAATCACTACAAGCATTTCCTGAACATGCCCAAGAGCTGTTTCCTACCTTTTGGGGAGGAGATCATCAGGCTGGGAAAATTGGGGCTGATCTGATACTATTATCCAGGAGTTCCTGGGAATCTCTGGATGAATGAATTGCTTGGGTCTCTGACTGATATCAGGGAGAAGCTTACCGTTTTTGACTCCTTGGCAGGGTCATTGAACATGTTCACTTTGAGACCAAGAAAACAGCATATGTGTCCTCCATTCATTCCCATCCCCAATCTAAAGTAAACCTGGAGGTTGGTACTTCTGATACCCCCTCTGCCCCACCTAAAGATGAAAGAGGGCATGGTTTGAGGATAGATCCATCTAGTAGGGGCAAGGACAGTGGGGACTCTAGCTGCAGAGATGCTGAAGGCACTGGGTGCAGTCAAGGACAGCATGTGGAGCTCCTGCAGGAGAGGGGCCCAACAGGAAAGGCTGAGAAATTTGTAGTCCATAGTCTGGGGCATCTCCCTGGCAACTGGCAGTGGGGCAAAAATTAGCCAGAGGCTGTCAGTAGAAATGGAATGACTTTTAAGTCATTGACTGAGGGACCGGGATAAGTCCCAGGAACTAGGGCTTCAAACATGAATGGGGCAGCTCCTTTAATGGACAAGGGGGCCAAGGAAGCCAGATGAAATGTGGAGTGTTGGGAATACTGATGGGGGTAAGGATGGGGCAGAACTGGTGGAGGGAATCCAGGGCCATGCCAGAATCTAGTCAAGTCCAACCGAGAAGTAGCCCCAAACACCTACCCAAGGGGCTAAGCGGAAAGAAGTTATGGCAGGCAGAAAACAGAGCCCTTGGGCTGTGCAGTGAGGAATTTGGAGCACAGCCACAGAGCTTTTTATAGGCAATGCACTTTGTCAGTGGGTGGGCAGGGAGTTATTGGGGTACTGAGTTGAGTTTGACAAGGTACAGCAACCATGTCTAATTTATCTCATTCCTGCCCGACCCTTCAAGTCTCAGTGATTTTGGTTGAATGAATTTCTCATTGTATTTACCCATCAGTATTGATCACTGATTTAAACCTCTGTGTGCATAAGAGTTAACAGACCAGGCTCGAGAATGCTAGCTCTCGAAAGGCCTGCTTGCAAAGCTGGATCTTGGTTGGAGTCTGGGAACTTGGACTTCAAGAGGGTTCCCACTACTCTCTGATAAGAATGGCATGGCTCACTGGTCTAAACTGTACAAACAACGTGGTTTATGCTGAACATCTGCTTTCCTTCCGAAGGTCTAGAATTTTGGCATGGGTTTGGCAGAGAATGTCAATATGACCAGCCCCCAACAAAAAGCCTTTGGCAATGAGTCTCTAAAATGAGGCTCTGTGGTGTTCAATGCTTCACACGTGTTGTTACAACTCACGGCTGGAGGAATTAAGTGCATCTTGCGTAATTCCACTGGGAGAGGACTCTTGGAAGCTTATACCTGTTTCCCTCTAGATTTTGCCCCGTGAGCCTTTTCCCTTTGCTAATTCTGCTTCTCATTCTTTCTCTGCAATTAATCATAGCCTCAACTACACACTGTGTCCTACGTGTCTTCCTAGTGAATCCCTGAATTGGGACCCCCAACATGCTTTGTATCCCCACGCGTTAGGACGGTATGTGACAGCGAGTTGCTATTCGTGAATGTTCATTATTTGAATGTAACATTCCCCCATCTGTCATTTCTGCCTTGTCGGATGAGAATTCTCCACCAGGTTTCTACTCCAGATGTCTCAACAAATCTCCATTTCCTATACATTACACACTCACAGAAATACTCTTCTGCAGATTTCTAGCATAAAACCTCAACAAAGCTTGAGTCTAGTCCAAGAGATATGGCTCAGATTCACTCAGAATTACTTGACTGGAATTGTGGGAATGAGAGTATCTGGAAACTCTTCGGAAATAAAGAAATGCCCAGCATCTTTGTGTACACCAAATATTTTATTATCGCATTTCTATTTACCATTTCTTTTTCTGTCTACTGTTTCCTTTCTACCTCCCTGTGAAGTAGACAGAGAAGGTATTAGTGTCTTCATTTTGCATTTGGAGAGAATGAGGCCTAGGATATGGAATAACTTGTGAAAGTTCAGTCAGTAAATTATGACAGGAGAAGGCTCAGAGTCATGTCTTCTGATAGCCCCTAAAGATAGACATTCTCCTTTCTCAATTTCATGGTGCAGAGCAAAATAGTTGGTTCACATCAGCTACTTGTTTCATTGAATTTAAAAGAATTTCGCAGGGTGAAAATATAATTATGATGCATTTTTCTCTTTTCATAGTTTAGTAAAGTACTGAGCCCATTATTTTTATCAGAGGTCCAATATGAGGCCTCTAGTTGAACAGGACAACTTCATTGTTCAAAGCCTTCCCCACATTAGGAAGGGAGACTTAGCACTATATGTTTTTATGTATCTCAGTTTGATCCATACCAGACTTAAAGCCGCCAGGAATTCAAAGGAGGATCTAAGTTGTCGAGTGGTTTTCTTGTATTCCCATTTTATTTTATCTCCACTGCAGTACTTTTTCTTCTTTTCTCCTCTATCCCAACTACCCAAGAAGAAGAGAAAAGTGGAGAAAAGGATAGAAAGGGTAAAAGTCTCTTGCAAGAGCTTTAGCTCATTGTATGTCATTTAATTTCTTCAGGCTTTTTCTCTCTTGGTAAAAAAATGGTGAGGTACAACTAGCATATGGGAGATAAGAAAGCTCATACATAAGAGCAAGGACTTTCGTGGTACCCATTGCTCATGAGTGGAAGATCAAGCAGTTTTCCCTGACTGGGAAAGAAAGAATGACATAGCAAGACTGTTGAATCACAGATCTGTACCTCTGAAACAAATAATGCAATATATGTTAAGAAAAAAAAAAGAAGAAGAAGATAGCAGGAGGGGAAGAATGAAGGGGGAGAAATCGGAGGGGGAGACGAACCATGAGAGACGATGGACTCTGAGAAACAAACTGAGGGTTCTAGAAGGGAGGGGGGTGGGAGGATGGGTTAGCCTGGTGATGGGTATTAAAGAGGGCACGTTCTGCATGGAGCACTGGGTGTTATGCACAAACAATGAATCATGGAACACTACATCTAAAACTAATGATGTAATGTATGGTGATTAACATAAAATAAAACATTTTTTAAAAACTAAAAAAAAAAAAAAGAAAGAACGACATAGACTGTGGCCAGTAGGCATTTCAAGGCAGACCTTTTCTTCAAGATTGCCATTTGATCTAATGCAATTAGGCTAGATAAACAAGTTGTCTGTCTTTGAAGATTTTAGATGACTCATAATTCATGTTGGTGTCACTTTAGGAATCTGGTTTATTAGAGCTTCCACTTGTGTGAGAAACCCCAAGGTGTTCTATAAAAAAGGTCAGGGCGGAAATCACAGGGCAGGTCATTGAGATACAAGGGGGAGCAAAGGCTGCTTCTGAGGATCCAGCTCCAGGTGCAAGTGTTTGATGATGAAAGGTGGTGTCCTTGAAGACCCTCTGGCCTGGTCCCCTGGGAACTTATGCCAAGTTTCTCAATGGAGTGGGAGAGATAACATCAAGGCTATACTTTGGGGACCTTGTCTGAGGGATTGCACTGTTCAAGGTTGGCTGAGAGTGCTTTAATCACTGTATATGCGGTGACAGCCTCAAGGAGAGTGGCCGCAAAGCCTACGGCCATTACTATAGCAACGGTAGCTTCGGGAGGGGAGACATGGCAGCAGGAGGAGGCCCCGGGAGTGGAATGTGTGGTGGTGGAGGGAGGAGGAGTCCAGGGCTGGGGCCACAGTCAGTGTTAGGACCAGAGAAGACATGAATCAGCACTGCCCGTGACTGAGGCTCATGAACTCCTAGAGAGTCCTCCAAATGGAGAGGAAAGGTCAGGGTAAAGGAGTTGGATTTTAGGCACATCTGGTCAGATATCAATCAGAGTGTCCGTAACATTGGGGTGGCCTAAGGAACCAAGGATTACATTCGTGTGGGAACGAGGGAACAAGGGGCCCAGTGTGGGTCTGACAGCCACCAGCCTAGTCAAATGCTGCTGAGAACTGACTTGGGTTTCTATCAGCCCAGGATCAGTTCTGGTCTTTCTCCTGAGCCCTCACATGGTATGAATCGAGGACTCGGGACCCCTTCCAGGCCATGATGCCCATTTAAAAAAAATTTTTATTCTGTTTTGTGTAATAATCATCTCTCTTCTTCAGCCTACCACCCCTCCACTACTCCCATTAGTTGGTTTTTCTTTTCAGTAATTAAACTTCTCTTGACCTGTCCTCATGTTCTACCGCGAGGAGTAGGATGTTCCAGTTCTTCAGAACCTCTTCTGCAGGAATGATGGGGAATGACTCATGCCTTTGTTTTACCCCAGAAGCTTTGTTTATCACGAGTTGAAGGAGTTTTTGAGGTTCTGAGGGGAAGCACATTTATATTAGGGATATGCCTGCCCTGGAGCTATTGTGGCCTAATTAGGTCATCAGCTACCCACTGCCCCACCTCCTTAGGCCACAAGACCACAGAGGATTAGAAGACAATAAGAGCTGCATCAGAGAGCGGGAGAAATGTGTGCAAGCTTACACCATAGCCGAATTTAAAATAAACCTAGGTCTTCTGTCTCCACATTCAGTGCTCTTGCTGATATACTAGGTGACTCTTGCAATTTCCTCTGGATAGCCTGGCAATGGTACCTGAATTCACTGCTCCTTATTTGAGAACTAGCTTCTCAGCATAAACCTAAGGCTTCCAGGGGCTCCTGGCTGGCTCACTCAGTGGAACGGGAGACTCTTGATCTCAGGGTTGTGAGTTCGAGCCCCATATTGGGTGTAAAGATTGCTTACAAATAAAATCTTAAAAAAAAAAGAAAATCATAAGGCTTCCAGAGATTTATCTACACTGGATTTCATCATTCCAGGTCCTCCTCTACTCCTTCTGACCCAACTTGGTTAGCCGATATCAGCCAGAAGGGCTGAGGTTGGAGGTAGAGCACACACTGGACCAGTGAACTGGTCAGTGGACTAGTGATGGCACCAGCGGGAGAGGCAGCCTGCTTTGGGGAGCTTACTGACACTTGAGTTATATGAGCTTAGGCAAGTTACCTCCTCTCCCTGGGCCTCAGTCTGTCATTTGAAAACTATTGGTTTTTATATATTTCTTTTTAATCTCTACCAGGTTTGAAGCCACCAGAAATTAAAGGTTGGGCTGAGGTCCTTGAGGACCTTCACATTCTGTGCTTCCCTGGCCAGCAAATGAAAAGACCTCATTTAGATGAGGACATGTTAACATTCTAGTCCACCATTTACTTCATGGCAGTAAAGTTCAGGACAGGGAACCAGCACATCATTTGGGCTTATTTCCTAACACCAAGTAGCTGGGTACTCACAGCCTTCCTTCCCTCTTGCCCTCCAACCTTGAGGTCTCTTTTTCTACAAGCTGCTCTGGCCCTGTAGCGCCACCTTGTGGCTTCAGTGGGGAACTGTTTGATGGGTCACAGCACCCCTTCCCTTCTACAATAGGGTGTGGGCTCTCACCCAACCTGTGTTCCCTGCTCCCAGACCCTGGGAATCCATCTTACTACATGTGTATGCTTCTTCCTTCTTCCTCAGTTTATCCAAACCATTGACTGATTTCTCCCCCCTCCCCACCCCGGGAGGTCTTTCTTACCTCTGCTTCCCTTTCCAGGATCTTTCCCATTTCTTTCCCTTTTCCGTTTGCAAACCCAAAATAACTCCATTGTGGTGGATGAGATTAGTGTTTTGTAGTCTCTTGGATTAAGAACAAAAATGTTAAAAAAAAAAAGTTAAGATTCTTTACTTATTCTCTCCTCCTCTAATTAAGCCCGCTTTCCCTCATCTCCACCATTTATGAAAAGTAAAAGAAACTCTGTATTACATAATTTTCTTGGTTTTCAGTTTCAGCCTATGACTAGCAATGCAACAGCATTGCTTTATGCTCTTTTGCATTGCAAATATGCCAATTTTCTGCTACTTTGCAAATCAAGTGGGTATTTCCAGTGACCTGGGAACCCAACCACTATTTTAATAGCATTCTTTCTATGGGAAAATATGTGTTGAGTTCCAAACAAATAACTTCCAAGTAGAGTTTTGGAGCACAGCCATGTTGTAAATTGTGCGCTTTCTACAGGGGCGTTGGAGACTGTTTAGGGCATAGTGGGAGACATTGATCCAAGTACTCATATGGTGTTTTGAAAGGTTGGGGATTTTCTAATTCTGTTGAGCAGTGGAATAATTTGATTACACAAAGACCCTTGGAGACAACATGATGGCTCCTTGATAATAAAATGACAATAAAATCACAGCCATTTATCAAGTGCTTTATGATGCTACATGCACCATGTAGATCATTTTATGTGCATTACTATTTCAACCCTTATAATAATTTCTAAACACAAATGTCACTATCCCCATTTCACATGTAAGAAACCTGAAGTTCAGAGAGATTTGTTAATTAATACTTTGCCCCACATCACACATGTGGTAATATGTTCTGCCTTCCACGTCCTGGCTCTTAAGCATCATAAAAAAAAAGCAAATGTGTACAGCCAAGTGTGGTTTCTAGAATGAGAGAGTTGGCATTTAAATGCCATGGGCATATGTAGCTTTGCTCGACAAGTTCCCTCAACAAGCTGCAACTCAATCAGAAAGTAAGAAAATTTCATTATTTGGCTGGTCATAAACAATAACCAGTTAAGCAGGTAAGCAATCTTAGCAATCTAAAAGCACTCTTCCATATATTATTCCATTAGATGCCCACAATAACCCAGGGAGACAGTGATCAGAGTGTACATGTGCAACAATCCCATTTTATAGATGAAAAAGTTAAAACCCAGAGAAGCCAGGTGAATTATCTATGTGCACACGATGAGAATAGCAAAGCTGACCAGGAATCCTTCTGACTTGCTGTGGATGTAGTTGAGCTGGGATGGAGTACTTAGTGGCGCATTAGGAGACATTGGGGTCTCTGTCTTACAGGGTTGGGAGAGCTGCATAAAATGAGCTTGGCCAATTCCCGCACAATCTAGGCTTTTGGGAAAGGTGTTCTGGGTGGAGATCACTGCTCCTGCCTCTTCATTTGCTCAAACAGACGGCGTGTGTGAAACAAACATCGCAAACTACACGAATGTTCAGAACACTCTGAACTCTTATTTTTTTCACCACTGACTTTAGGTCTTGTAGGTGCATTTCTGTCTGAGAGTGGTAATCCCTAGGAGGAGGTAGCAGGAGAGAGATGAGAAAAGGCAGAGAGCCGTTGGAAATGGAGAAGACCAGCTATGGAATGGAGCCCTGTCTCTCTTTGCCTTCCTCCTAGCACCTCTCTCGCTAGGGCTGTGACTCCCGATTGTCTTTCTGAAGGGTATTGCTTTCAGCCGCTAATGATGTTCCCTAAGGCATTAATAGCTGAGGGAGTCCGTGGAGTCAAGAAGATAGACCCTCCTAAGCTTTGTAACTTGACCCGCTTGGCTCAAACCTCAGCTCTGCTACTTGCTCTGTGGTTTTGTGAAAAAGTGGTTCGTGAAAGAAGAATATTAAGGCCCATCCCACAGGGCCCTTGTGAGGACTAAACACTATAGCCCATGTAAAATTCCTAGAACAGGGCCTCGTGTAGACTAGTCCTCAATAAATGGTAGCTTCATGTGCATTATTCCCCTTGTCGATGACATGTGCGTTCTCATCTGAGGCTCTGGAGGTTGCGAGTTGCTTCAGTTCTGTGCGAGCATAATTTAGACCCCGTGTCAGGTCTACTCGTTAGTTTATCCAACATGACTTACCGAGTACACGCAGTCAGCCAGGAAGGCAGAGAACTTTACTGCTCCTCATATGCTCCCTGACATCTCCCAGTTGCTAAGAGATAGGCAGGGCTCTGCGACCCGTGCTGGCCAGTGGGCTAGGGGGGAGTAACATGTTAAATCCTGGGCCAGGAATTTAAGAACTGAGGTGCGGCCCTTCATCTTCCTCTTCTTTGGGCTACAACAAAGTGGAGGCCGTGCTCCCCAGAAGGCATAGCTCTAAGATAAAGGCAGCTTTGGTCCCTGAGTCACCATTTGGACAGGAGTAGCCCTGGAGATCAGCTGATTTTGTCTGAACAAAAAATAAATACTCATGTATTAACTCACGAAGACCTCAGGGTTTATTCTCTACTACTGCACAGTCAAACTTAACTAATATATACATAACTAGGCATTGTGCCGAACAATAAAGATATTAAAAAAAAACCTTTTAGGATGTCAATCTCTGCTCTCAAGAAGCTTATAGTCAAAGAAGACAGACTTTAATAGCTCATTCTCTGTTAGTTGCTATGGCATAGAGTGTAACAGGAGTCCTTTCCTGGGGGAAGTTATCAGGGGATTTAGGAATATTCCCATTGCTTCTCAAGTAACATCCATAGATGACGTTCTACCCCATCTAGCTTAGACAAGCTCCAATTCTCAGCTTATCCATAAAGTGAGGAAGTGACTATCTTAGAGATCTTGTACAAATGAAAGGATCCTATAAAATGCAGAATAGCCTAGTGGTTAAGAGTAAAGTTTGGGGACTTTTGCTTCCTGTTTGGAGATAGGAGAACGCAGAAAGTCATTTCTCCTTTGATTCTATTTCAAGACTCTCTATTTTGTTCCACTGATCTATTTGTCTATCTTTATACCAATACCACACTGACTTGATCATGGTTCTTGGGCAGTTTCCTCCAGATTGATCTACAGATTCAGTTTTACCCAATCGCAATCCCTGCATTGGAAGGAATTGGTACCTAGTTCCGTGCAAGCTTATTTCTCAAAGAAACTACCCCAGTCCAATTGTTTGAGAAAAGTTAACTTCTCTGCCTTTTGGAAGTGATAGCCATGTCACTGGTTTCTCCTGCCAGTAGTCAGGAAGCAATGGTCAAGTTACAGTATACATCCCCGAGGGCTGGGGCTTTTCCCTCTTAAGGACACCCATAAATATTCCATTGAGTGGTTTCTAAGACTTAACTTCACTAGGCATAACCTTCTCTGTAGTGTCTTTGAAGCAAAACCTTCCTTTGCCAGTCCCCTCAGTGTCCCTTGACCTGTCTCTATACAGCCCCTTTTGGCCACATCGCTCCCCTTGAAAACTCACAATCAGCACCTCTAATGCCCACACAGTCTCCGACCTCTCTTCTAGACCTCTTGCCATTTGATCTGCTTCCCCCTTTCAAGCGCACAGAAGATACCCAGGAACAAACCTGATGCTAGCGTCTTCCAGTCCCTGGGGAGAGTGGTGTCCAGAGGCAGCTGTTGAAAACCTGGCTCTCCGCTGGATGTGGCAGGAAACATAGGTCACTACCCACAACTCCTTGAGTTCAGAAGCAGTTCAAGGTGATAAGTTAATTTTCCAGCTTGGAAGTAAATGAGCAACTAGGCCAGCACAAGGTTAATCTTGAAATGAACTTTGTGGGTTTTGCAAAGTCATCTCAAATTTGAGTGAGTTGATTACACAATTAAAACTTCAAAATAAAATAGTTGCTTCTATGCTCCCAAGCCATATAGGTTCCCAATTCGTCAAAGATGGTTTCAGAAAGGGAGCAGGTGATTTCAGGTGGAGAATTACAAAAGCATCTGTGTTGTAAAGGAAAGGCTTGTCTGGGGATGTTTACTGAGGGTCAATAATTTAAAAATAATTTGTCCCGGTCCTTCCGTCTGGGCCTGCCCCAGCTCTTGTCACATCTCCTTAGTAGTGTAACAACAGTGAACATTTATTAAGTGCTTACAATGGGCCTGACATATTGCCTGCATTATTTTTCTCGATCCTCACCTGCAGCCATATGGGCAGATACTATTTTCCCCATCTTTTCAGAAGAGAAAATGAAGTTATTAACTTGCCCTTTCCTCCCTAAGGAGCAGAGTAGGGATTTGACTCTAGCCTTCAGCCACCATTCGGTGGCATGTGGAGATTGTAGGCAATTCTGTGGACCATGGCAGTGGGATTTGTCTATCTTTTAGGATCTGTGGTTGGAGCAAAAAAATCACTTTCCTGCGGATTTGTTATATCTTCCCCACTGGCTCCTCTATACTGCGTTTGCTTGGAGAGTAATTGCTACCTGTTGTGTTACCACTAGATGGCAGTGTGACCTCAGAAATGCTTTTCAAAGGGCCCATACTCTGGGATCTGGAAATTCCATAGCAATTTTCACTCCTCCCACAATCAGCCTCTAGGCCATGCCTACGGTCAGCTCCCCCAACACCTGGCCTGCTCACTGTCCCCTGATCCAGACTTTCCATTGCCATTTTCCAATCTTGGATCGTGTCCTTCCCTTCCAGGGGACATTAGTGCAGGGGTTAGGAACCCAGCCCCTGGAGCATAATGCCCGAGCTCAAATCTGTGGCCACTTAATTTCTCTATATTTCAGTTTCCTATAACATTTCCCACACTTTAATGAGAAGTAAATGAGTGAATGCTTTTAAGGGTCTCGTAATAGATACAACATATAGGTCTCATCACTCGATTCATAGCTTGAATCTGGTTGAAAGCAGATTCTCAAGTTTGAATCTACTACAGTGTTTTGGGGACATTTTGAATCTGATCACGGAGCTAAGGAGCATCCTCTCTTCCAAGGTGACTAACGTTTTCCTCTACTTGCACCAAAACACATGGTTTTCATGCCTCTGCCTTGTACTTGCTGTTCCTTCTTTCTGGAATATTTTCATTGCTCCTACTTGTCCGTAAGACTGGGTTGATGTGTCTCCCCATCCATGAAGCCTTCCCCAGTCTCCCAGACAGAGCTGACTCTGTGTGTGTGTGTGTGTGTGTGTGTGTGTGTGTGTGTGAAACTTGTCACACTCTACTCCAGGGGGTCCATTACGGTGGTGGCTTTTGCAGAATTTTGAGTTCCTTGAGGCCAGAAACCATGTTGTATTGACTCTGGAATCCCACCGCCCAGCGTAGGGCCTGGCCCATGACAGGCACAGGACGATAGTTTGTTGTAGAGTTAGGAAACAGGTGTTACAACCTGAATGCTCAAAGAAACAGGCAGAGCATGCAGCCAGCCTCATTCATTCCCATTTTTACCCACTTCACCCTCCTTTTTTTCCTTTCTACTACGGGTCGCACCGGAAGAGTAGGGCCAATTTAATGCAAAGGTCAGGATATCTTTGGTTTCTGGACTGCTGACTGAGGTTCACAATTCTGAACTCGCAATGACAAGAGTAGATTCAGGGGCCGAATTCCAAGTGATCACACATTCTGTTGATATAGTCAGCGTTCTTAAGTCCCAAGATTCCGATCAGCCCTCCAGCTCCTTGCCCACATACCACCACACCGCTGACTCCCACTGGAGTCCGCCATTGTGAATGCTGAGTGAGCCACCTTGGGCTCAAATGGACCCTCTAGGCCTGCCATACCACTCGGGGTAGGAGGAGTTTTTGGTGCCTCTGGAAAGCAGCTGCCTGAAACTGCCCTTCTTCTTCCCCCTTGATACATTGAATTTGCAAGTCTTCTTTCCTTGAAAGTATTCTGTGTGCGCTCAAGGTTCATTCCTTGAAGTAGGGAAATTCAGGCTCTGTGATCATGCTGCCTGGCTATTCCTATACTTTGCTGGGAGCTGGCAGCAAGCATTGGTTGTACTCAAGCCTATTTGATCCACAAACCGGATCTACTTCCTAGAATCATGGGTTGACTATAATTCTAAACATTAAGCTCCAGTTCTACCCCATCGCCCCAGGTTCTCAACCCTAATTATTTCCACTGTATGATTCTTGGTCACTCAAAATCTGAGGCATGGGAAAAGAAATGCAAGAGAAGGCAGGAGCAGAAATAGACACAGTTATGGTCTCCCAGTTGCTGAAACCATCTTAGGTTTCACTTTTTTAAGTTTTAGTATAATTTACACATAATAAAACAAACTCATTTTAAATGTACAGTTTGATGAATTTTGACAAAACCAGTATAACCTCTGACACAATCAAGATGTTGGATATTTCCACCACAGAAAATGTCCTGTTTCTTCCCAGTCAATGCCCTCCCACCCACAGCAATGATCTCTGTTCTGATTTCTATCACTGTGGCTTAGTTTTGCCTGTTCTAGAACTTTAATTTATGGGAAGCCATTAAATGATTATTTATGCATGTTTAGCTTCTTTCACTCAACAAAATGCTTTTGAGATTCATCTATGTTGCTGCTTGTATGAGTAGTTTATTCTTTTTTCATTGCTTAGTGTTGTTCTATTATGTTAGCAGAACTCAAATTTATTTATTCATTACCCTGTAGGTGGGCATTTGGGTTGTTACCAGTTTGGGGGTTACTATGAATAGAAATGCTATGAACTCTCCTACACAAGTCTTTTTTTTAAAGACTTTATTTTTAAGTAATCTCTACACCCAGCATGGGGATTGAACTCAAAACCCGAGATCAAGAGTCACATGCTCTTCCGACTGAGCCAGCCAGGTGCCCCACTATACTATTCTTTTTGTGAACACGTTTTTATTTCTCTTGGATAGATGCCCAAAAGTAAAACTGCTGAGTAACAGAGTAGTTATATTTTTACCTTTGTTAGAAAAACTTCTTCCAAGTGGTCATACCATTTCACATTCCCAAGCCCAGAGTACGAAATTTTTAGTTCTTTGGCTTGGCATAAGTTTGTTCTGTTAGCGCATAGTCACCTCTTAGAACGGTTCAAAGAACCATAACATTGGGTCTCAGAAACAGATTTCTGAGTGTTCTTTTCCTCGGAGATGCTTCATACTTTAGTACCCTTGTTAGGAAAAGGGTTTTCCCCTCACTGGGACCTTAGACACAGCATGCAAAATTAGGAAGGATGTCCAAGGAGCAATAAAGGAGGAAGGCAATACAGCTCAGCCCACCATGCAGGATCAAACCCAACAACCAATCTGATGACAGATGTTCAGGCCAGATCACCCTCAAATTGAAGAGTGCCTTTACAGCAAGTCACTACCCCATTCCTGGGTAATCAGAGAAATTTATTTGCAGTCCGTTAGCTAATTGTTCCCATACTGAGCACAGATCTTAACTAAATGCCCTAAATGACATTTAAATTTCTGGTCTGTTATGAAACAGTTGATGATTTACCATGCTCATATCCTGCCAGCAGAGTTGATGACTTTAATTTGCTGAAGATTGCGGCTGATTTCTGAGATCCCTAAAATAAGATATGAAGTAAAGATCTCAAGATAATACGTTAAGTACTGTGGAAGATAGAGACTTTGCTGTCAGGATAGGGACATGGCATGCCAGCTACGTGGCATTTGGTGAGTCACGTCACTTCTCTCGGCATCAGGTCACGCAAAACCAAAGTGGGAACAATAATTCTTATTTCTCCCCTCCTTCCTTGCTACGGTGGGTGTGAGATTCAAATGAGATACAGCTGCATTCAAATCCTGACTGCCACATCCTACCAAAAGCCTGACTGTGTTACTTTTTTTTTTTTTTAAGATTTTATTCATTTATTTGACAGAGAGAGACACAGAGAGAGAGGGAACACAAGCAGGGGGAGTGGGAGAGGGAGAAGCAGGTTTCCCGCTGAGCAGGGAGCCCAACGTGGGGCTCGATTCCAGGACCCCGGGATCATGACCCAAGCCCAAGACAGACGCCTAAAGACTGAGCCACCCAGGTGCCCCAACTACTTTTTTTTTTTTTTTAAGATTTTATTTATTTATTTGAGAGAGAGAGAGAGCAGCATGTGCAAGAGCAGGGGGAGGGAAAGCAGACTCTCCACTGAGCAGAGCCTGGATGGCGTGATCCCAGGACACCTGCCAGATCTGGACCTGAGCTGAAGGCAGACGCTTTAACCCTTTAACTGACTGAGCCACCCAGGTGCCCCTTGACTGTGTTATTTACTTAACTTTCCAAATTTGGGTTTTCATCTCTGTAAAGTGAAGGTAACAAGAGAATACCTTGCAAGGTTGTTACAAGAACCAGGTAATGTGTGTAAAGCACCTATCACCATGGGTGCTCAGTAAACGGGAGCCTCATTGTTAAGCAGGCTACTGGTTTGGGACACACAAGGATGCCCCTAACCAGATGGCAGTTTTTTCAAATGGCAGAGCCACTCAATCGACAGCCCCCCTCTGTTGAACTAGGCACCATGTCCCACTGATAAAGCTCACAAGGTGACAGCAACAGTGACTGGGCTGTGATATGTAACCCGGGTCACATGGGGCCACCCTCTTTTGAACACTAAACAGCAGATAAGGCTGCTTTGGCTCCCACCCTCCGTGAGTGGGGGATTCTCAGCCCTCCCCTCCGTGCTTCCGTGGATTCTCAGCGCTTGCATCTCTTTCCAGTTCTTCCTGAGTTCCGGCTTCTGCTGAATTCTCGATCATCCCTTGTGTCTTCCCTCCTGAAATTGGTGTCCCATTTTCATTCTTCACTGATCCCAATGGAAAACCCATATCCTTTTCTCTTCCATGACAGTGATTTCCTTTTATCTTATTACATACAAATAACCAGGTTGGTCTGTTAGGATTTATTGGAATACAAGGTTTTATTCTAGTGTGCACCTGTATTTTTGCTCTTTTACTTGCCCGCATTTCTTGTAGAGAGTGGCTTCTGATGTTCTTACTTCTCTTTAGTTCACAATCCTTTTATGTAGGTACAAGCATGTGATCCAATTATATGTTCTAGTTTGTTCATGTGTGAATATATACCCATGGAAACACATTTTGAAAAGTCACATGCTACTATGTTTCACCTTTATGTTACAGTTAGGACATTATATTGATTTTTTATAATAATGTGCATAGGTAGGTATATTTTACCTATGAAGTTAATTATAGGATGGTAAGAGGGGGGCAAGAACTATATATCACAAAAAGAGGGCGTTGGGTCTGATAGTGCTGAGAACCAATGCTGTGGGTGCTGTCTGGGTGAGCTGGAGCGACATCTTTCCATTCCTATGGCTTCTCCGTTTGCTGGAAAGAGCTCTGGTTAGAGCAGGGGTGTCGAATGCAAACCCCACAGTGTAGAGTGGGGTCTGGATGGGACTCTCCCTGTGTGAGGGCCAAGTACTTTTGCACACCAGCGGCTTCCCTGTCTTTCCACTAGATGCCAGCCACAGCCCAGGAGACTGGATGGCTCTTTCTGTGCAGCTCTGGGAGTTTCCAAAAGCAGCGCAAGGAATGTTGTTCCAGGTCCAAGCACACTGCTGTCCCCGGGAGTTGGATGCCTGCTCACAGCATCTCGACTGCTTGGTTCCCTACCTGTTCTGATTTCAGAACAACAGGGTCAAGTTTAGGCACACAGCAGCATAGCAAGTGACAAACAGGGTGACCATGACGGGATCCAGCATCTACGCCGATGGCCTTCTGACCCAACTGTCCCCACACCCACCCACAGAGCACATCTGCTGGAGACTGACCGTAAATATTTACCTTTCATTAAACATGTCATCGCTGCCATTCACTCAGAGTATCGAGCACCCGTGCGGAGGCCGGGGGCTGAAGCTCGGTGAGGGGGAACAGTGAACTGGAGTTCCTTCTAACTGCTGGAAAACAGTCTTCTCTGTTCTGTGCCAGCCAGAACCTGGGATAAGGCCTTGCCTGTGCTGTGACCCATCTTAGTCTTGGGTTTTGCTGAACAGAGTCGAACAAGAATGAGTACTTTCTAGAAGCGAAAATAGATCCCTCTGGGTTCCTAAGGATGTGATAATAATATGGAGAGACACAGAAAGGCTGGACAAATGACATGGAGGGATGCTGCCCAATAGAAAGTTAGTGATGTTCCCAGAGGGCCACCAGCCACATGTGGGCTACTGAGCATTGAAATGTGGCTAGTGTGACCGAAGAGCTGTATTTTACATTTTACTCAACATGAATTAATTAAAATTTAAATAGCCGGGGGCGCCTGGGGGGCTCAGTCATTAAGCGTCTGCCTTTGGCTCAGGTCATGATCCCGGGGTCCTGGGATCAAGCCCCACGTCGGGCTCCCTGCTCAGCGGGAAGCCTGCTTCTCCCTCTCCCACTCCCCCTGCTTGTGTTCCTTCTCTCGCTTTGTCTCCCTCTGTCAAATAAATAAATAAAAATCTTTAAAAAAAAATTTAAATAGCCGTACGTACCTGATGGCTACTGTATTGAACAGGTAGATAGAGAATATGAGACAGAGGCAAAATCAAAGGCCTCCAAAGTGTCAAGTGCTATGTTGGATGTCTATATGCTCATGTGTATGTATTATATATAATACATATGTAACTCCCACATGTGTGACTTACATGTTATTTAAATATATGTAAATGAGAACCCGACCCTCAGAGAGGTAGTTGAAGTTGGACCTGGAACTAGAAGCTAAAATAGCATTGGGAATAGTGGGTGGACAATGGAGGGAGGAGAATTTACCATAAGAGAATAAGATGAGTTAACTGATTGGGGCCAGGGGTTTCCTAAGATGCAGAGATGAAAAGGAGTCCAAAGGAGTCCCTTTCCACCAGAGGAGGGACAAAAGGAGGTGACCGCAGAAAGACAACTGAGGTTATCAAGGCCCCTGCTCTCCATAAGGACTGTGGATTTCAGGATAGCGGGGAGGGGCAAGCATACAGCAAAAAGAACTGGGGGCAGACAGTTCAGGAAAGAAAGAGGAAGGAGGCCCTCTGCCTGGTGGGAAAGTGGGGGTGGGGGCAGCTGGGGCAGTGGAAGCTGCAGCATGAAGGTGTTTGCCTCTTTAGCCCACGAGTCAGGTGGAAGACATGCAGAACTGGGCAGCGAGAGAAATGTTCAAAGATCATGGAAATCTACTGGTTTAATACATCTCCCATGTAATTTCCTTTTAATTATAGTTATTTTAATAATTTTTATTAGCAGAGTAAGCAAGGCAGTCGGACCCTACCAATTCCAAATAATAAACAAGGTACTCTGAGAATCCATCAGTGCGGTCAGAGAAGGAGCACCTCGTTCAAATCTCATAGGGATTGTGCCATTTGAGTTCCAGAAAAACATTTTGTGGTAGGGGTTATGGGTTTTACAGCTGAGGAAACTGAGGCTCAGAAAGGATGAGAAGCTGACTCAAGGGTGGACAGCTAGGAAGAGGCAGACCTCAGTTTAATACCAAGATCTTAGTACTTTGTGTTTAGTGTTCAAATTCAGTGGAATTAAACACATTCTAAACATTCTCGCTCTCTTGCTTATAAAGACCCAAAACACAAATGATTGGAGAATAAGAAAATGAAATTGATATTTTATAGACATTAGGTTTTTTTTTTCTTTTCTTTTTTTTTTGTTTGTTTATTGAGGTATAATTGACATACAATATTTATAGACATTGTTTTTTATAACTCTTTGAATAGCTTAACTTTTAGATACCAAATAGCTTTTCTCCCTAGGTTTTGTTTTATATTTAAATTATTTTTATTGATGTAAAATTGGTATATAACATTATATAAGTTTCAGACACTATTACAACACTGTAATTTGATATATGTATACACTGCAAAGCGATCACCTTGAGTATAGTTACCATCCATCACCATATAATTGAACCCCTTCATCCATTTCACTCCCCCTCAATCTCCCTCCCCCCAAAACCACCAATCTGTTTTCTGTATCTGTGAGTTTGTTTTTGTTTTGTTTTGTTTCTTCATATGTTTTGTTTTTTTAGATTCCACATATAAGTGAAATCACACGGTATTTGGACTGACTTATTTTGCTTAGCATAATACTCTCAAGGTCCATCCATATTGTTACAAATGGCAAGATTTCCTTCTTTTTAATGGCTGAGTAATATTCCATTATGAACATATACCACAATTTCTTTACCCATTTTCTTTATCCATTCACCCATTGATGGACACTTTGGTTGTTTCCATAGCTTGGCTATTGTAAATAATGCTGCATATATATGCTGGTGCAAATATCTTTTTGAATTAGTGTTTTCATATTCTTCAGATAAATACCCAGAAGTGGAATTGCTGGATCATATGGTAGTTCTATTCTTAATTTTTTGAGGAATCTCCATACAGTTTTCCATAGTGGCTGCACCAATTTACATTCCCACCAATGGTATATAAAGATTCCCTTTTCTCCACATCCTTTCCAACACTTATTTCTTGTCTTTTTGATTATAGCCCTTTTAACAGGTGTGAGGTGATAACTCATTGTGATTTTGATTTGTGTTTCTGTGATAATTAGTGATGTTGAACATCTTTTCATGTGCCTGTTGGCAATCTACATGTTTTCTTTGGAAAAATGTCTATTTAGATCCTTTGCCCATTTTTTAATCAGGTTTGTTTGCTTTTATTATTGAATTGTATGAGTTCTTTATATATTTTGGATATTAACCCCTAATTGGATATATGATTTGCAAATACCTTCTCTCATTCAGTAGGTTGCTTTTTTGTTTTGTTGATACTTTCATTCACTGTGCAAGAGCTGTTTAGTTTGGTATAGTCTCATTTTAAATTTTTTTCTTTTGATTTCCTTTGCTTTTGGAGTTAGATCCAAAAAAACATTGCTCAGACCAATGTCAAGGAGGTTACCACTTATGTTTCCTTCTACAAATTTTATGGTTTGAGGTTTTACCTTCCAGTCTTTAATCCATTTTGAGTTAATTTTTGTGTATGGTGTATGGATAGTGGTCTAGTTTCATTCTTTTGCATGTAGCTGTCCAGTTTTCTCAACATCATTTACTGAAGAAATTGTCCTTTTCCCATTGTATATTCTTGACCCCTTTGTCTTAAATTAATTTACCATATTTGTGTGGGCTTGTTTCTGGGCTCTGTATTCTATTCCAATGGTCTGTCTGTTTTTATGACAATGCCAATGTTTTGATTACTATAGCTTCATAGTATAGTTTGAAATCAGGGAGCGTGATACTTTTAGCTTTGTTCTTCTTTCTCAAGATTGCTTTGGCTCTTTGGGGTCTTTTGCAGCTCCATAGGAATTTTAGAATTATTTGTTCTAATTCTGTGAAAAATGCTATTAGGATATTGATAGGAGTTGCATTGAATCTATAGATTGCTTTGGGTAGGGCAGACATTTTAACAATGTCTTCTAATCCATGAACATGGAAGATCTTTCCACTTATTTGTATCTTCTTCAATTTCTTTCATCAGTGCTTTATAGTTTTCAGTGTACAGGTCTTTTACCTTCTTGGTTAAATTTGTTTCTAGGTATTTTATTCTTTTTGATGCAATTGTAAATGGGATTGTTTTTTAAAATTTCTCTTTCTGATAGTTAATTACTGGTGTATAGAAATGCAACAAATTTCTGTATATTGATTTTGTATCCTGCAACTTTACTGAATTCATTTGTTAGTTCTAATTGCTTTTTTTTTTTTTTTAAGATTTTATTTATTTATTTGATAGAGAGAGAGACAGCGAGAGCAGGAACACAAGCAGGGGGAGTGGGAGAGGGAGAAGCAGGCCTCCCGCCGAACAGGGAGCCCGATGTGGGACTCGATCCCAGGACCCTGGGATCATGACCTGAGCCGAAGGCAGACGCTTAACGACTGAGCCACCCAGGCGCCCCTCTAATTGCTTTTTGATAGAGTCTTTAGGATTTTCTGTGTATAGTATCATGTCATCTGCAAATAGTGACAGTTTTACTTCTGCCTTTCTGATTTAGATGACTTTTATTCTTTTTCTTGCCTAATTGCTACGCCTAGGACTTTCAATACTATGTTAAATAAAAGTGGTGAGAGTGGGTATTCTTGTCTTGTTCCTGACCTTAGAGGAAAAGCTTTCAGCTTTTCACCACTGAGTATGATGTTAGCTGTGGGTTTGTCATGTATGGACTTTATTATATGAAGGAACATTCCCTTCTATACCCACTTTGTTGAGAGTTTTTATCATAAATGGATGTTGAGTTTTGTTGAATGCATTTTCTGCATGTATTGAGATGATGATATGGTTTTTATCCTTCATTGGGTTAATGTGGTATATCATGTTGATCATTTTGTGGGTGTTGAACCATCCTTGCATCTCTGGAATAAATCCCACTTGATCACTACATATTATCCTTTTAATGTATTATGGATTTCGGTTTGCTAATATTTTTGTTGAGGGTTTTTTCCATCTATATTCATCAGGGATATTGGCCTGTAATTTTCTTTTTTTGTGCTCTCCTTGTCTGATTTTGATTTTGATATCAGGGTAATGCTGGCCTTGTAAACTGAGTTTTGGAAACATTCCTTCCTCTTTAATTTTTTGGAAGAGTTTGAGAAGGATAGGTATTAAATCTTCTTTGAATGTTTGTTAGAATTCACCAGTGAAGCCATCTGGTCCTGGACTTTGTTTTTTTGGGATGTTTTTGATTACTGATTCAATCTCCTACTAGTAATCAGTCTATTCAGATTTTCTATTTCTTCCTGATTCAGTCTTGGAAGATTGCATGTTTCTAGGAATGTATCCATTTCTTCTAGATTGTCCAATTTGTTTGGCATATAATTGTTTGTAGTTGTCTCTTATGATCCTTTGTATTCCTGTGATATCAATTGTAACTTTTCCTCTTTCATTTTTTATTTTATTTACTTAACCCTTCTCTTTTTTTTACATGGTGAGTCTAGTTAAAAGTTTGTCAATTTTCCTTTTCAGAGAAAAGCTTTATCTTTTCAGAGAACCAGCTCTTAGTTTTGTTGACTTTTCTAATTGTCTTTTAGTCTCTATTTCATTTATGTCACTCTGATCTTTATTATTTCCTTTCTCCTATTAACTTTGAGTTTGTTTCTTCTTTTTTTGGTTCCCTCAGGTGCATAGTTAGATTGTTTATTTGAGATTTTTCTTGTTTCTTGATGTAGGCCTGTTTTGCTATAAACTTCCCTCTTAAAACAGCTTTTGCTGTATCCCATAGATTTTGTACTGTTGAATTTCCATTTTCATTTGTCTCTGGGTATTTTTAAAATTTCTCCTTTGATTTTTTTTTGTTGACCTAATGGTTCTTCAGTAGCATGTTGTTTAATCTTCACGTAATTGCCATTTTTTCCAGTTTTTTTTCGTAATTGATGTCTGGCTTTACACCATTGTGGTCAGAAATGATGCTTGATATGATTTCAATCTTCTTGAATTTATTGAGTTGTGTTTTATGGCCTAACATGTGATCTATCCTGGAGAATGTTCTATGTGCACTTGAGAAGAATGTGTATTCTGCTGCTTTGGGATGAAATTTTCTGTATATATCTGTATATATCTATTAAGTCCATCTGGTCTAAAATATCAGATGGTTGATGCTTCATTTTTGATTTTCTGTCCGGATGATCCATCCATTGATGAAAGTAGGGTATTAAGGTCCCCTACTATTATTGTATTGCTGTCAATTTCTCCCTTTAGGTCTGTTAATATTCACTTTATATATTTAGGTGCTTCTATGTTAGGTGCATATATATTTACAAGTGTTATATATACTTTTTGGATTGACTTTTTTTTTTTAAAGATTTTATTTATTTGTATGACAGAGACACAGCAAGAGAGGGAACACAAGCAGGGGGAGTGGGAGAGGGAGAAGCAGGCTTCCTGCTGAGCAGGGACCCCGATGCAGGGCTCGATCCCAGGACCCTGGGATCATGACCTGAGCCGAAGGCAGATGCTTAACGACTGAGCCACCCAGGCACCCCAATGTTGACTTTTAAAAAATCATATAATGCCCTTCTTTATTTATTCTTACAGCCTTTGTTTTAAAGTTTATTTTGGTTGATATAATTACTGCTACACCAGCTTTCTTTTCACTTCCATTTGCATGGAACATCTTTTTCTATCCCTTTACTTCCAGTCTGCGTGTGTCCTTAGATTTGAAGCAAGTCTCTTGTAAGCAACATATAGGTTGGTCTTTTTTTTTTTTTTTTTAATCCATTTAGTCATTCTATGTCCTTTGACTGGAGAATTTAGTGCATTTACATTTAAAGTAATTTTTGATAGGTATGTACTTATTGCCATTTTGTTTGTTTTCTGTTTGTTATTGTAGTTCCTCTCTGTTCCTTTCTTCTTCTGTTGCTCTCTTCCCTTGTGGTTTGGTGATTTCCTTTAGTGTTATGTTTAGATTTCTTTCTCACTGTCTTTTGTGTATCTACTATGAATTTTTGCTTTGTGGTTACCATAAGGTTCACATATAACATTTTATACATATATATATATATATATATATATATATATATACACCTTAAGCTATCTTTATTTTTTAAAATTCTTTTTTCTTTTTGCTGCCCTGTTTAGGTGATGTCCACTGCCCTGTTTTCCAGGTCATTAAACCATTCTTCTGCTTCATCCAACAGCAATTTGCTGTTGAACTACCGTAGCATAGTTTTCAGTTCAGCGATTATATTCTTCAGCTCTGCAATTTCTGTTTGGTGCTCTCCAATCTTTTCTTTCTCCTTTTTGAAGTTCTGACTGTGTTTATTCTTTCTTCTCCTGAGTTCAGTGAGCATTGTTATGACCATTATTTTGACCTCTATCGGGTAGATTTCTTATTTCTGTTTCTTTAAGGTCCTTTTTCTGATCTTTTGTCTTGTTTTCATTTGGAGCATATTTTTCTGTCTACTCATTTTGCTTGACTCTCTGTTTCTCTGAATTAGGCAAAACAACTATCTCTCCTAGTCTTGAAGGAGTGGACTTAAGTAGGAGATGAAACTTATCATTCAAACTTTTCCTAGCTTTTGTTTGTTTCTTGGACCTTTGTGATTGTCTAAGTAGCCTTATTTGTCCTTGATAAGTCCCAGTTGTTGAGGATGTGCCAAGACCTGTCACTGTTCCAAAGGGAGGAATCACAAACAGTGCCCAGTTTCAGGCTAATTGTAAACCAG
The DNA here is from genome assembly GCF_964656455.1 of Halichoerus grypus. Classification (NCBI taxonomy): domain Eukaryota; kingdom Metazoa; phylum Chordata; class Mammalia; order Carnivora; family Phocidae; genus Halichoerus; species Halichoerus grypus. Next base: position 88,698,290 of record NC_135716.1, read on the forward strand.
GTCCTCAGGCAGCAGCTTTTTAAGTATGCAAATATGTACTGACCTGTGGGTTGGCAATTATAAACTAGCCTGACCTCCAGACTAGAAGATCTGGAGGTGTGCCCTGGGTGACAGTTGCAAAACTCATGGCTTTAGATATGTGTATGAACTCCTTTTGGGAGCTATCAGTGAGCTGTCGTTAGGACAAGGGAGGGGGCTAATATGGCGTGTTTCTACCTACATTCCCTGGGAGCACCTCTGTTATCTCTGGATGTAGGGCAAACCTGAAACTGCCCCTCAGGCTGAGCTCTAGGACAAGGAATAGGCCTTTTTCACATGGAGAGTGGGGGTGTGTTTCAGTCTGCTGTTTGTGCAGTGCTCAGGGGGTGGTAGCTTGCTAAAAATTGTCTCTGATTGTTTCAGACCCAGAAATACAATCCCCCTGGCCACCAGGCCACGGGCTCAGTGGCATCTGAATGGGCTGCATGTGCCTGCTGGCTGTGGCCTGCTCTGCCACAGCCATGATGTGTGGGGGAGGGGAGCTCAGCTGGTCCCTGTGGCAGAGCAAGCAATGGCTGTGGTGCCCAGGGGCTGGGCACTACCACTGGAGCTAGGAGGCTGGGGGGCAGGGTGTGAGGAGTACAACAATTGTACCCATCAATGCCTAAGTCCCTGGAGAATGTCCCAACAGATCTCTGTCTATCTTGCAGATGTTTCTAGATAAGCAAATGAGTCTCCTTTGCTTAGGTCTAGGTGCCTTTCAAACTGTTTCTTTTGTACTGGGCTCCTGGGTGAATGAGTCTGTTCGTGAGCCTTTTAAGAGCAGATTTTCTATTTCTTATGGCCCTATGATACTCCTGGAAATAAGCCCCACTGGTTTACAAGGCCAGACACTTGGGGGCTTATCTCTCTGGCATGGGTCCCAAGGATTGAGGTGCCTCATGTGGGACACAAATCCCTCACTCCTCAGAGATGAGCTCTGTAGTATGAGATCTCTCCCAACTGTGGGTGGCTGTGCCTGGGGTGTGGTTTCTTGCCTGGAGACCATGTCTCCACCTCTTCTACCTGTCTCACTGTGGCCCTTTTATCCTTTGTTGCGGAGGCACTGTTCAGCTACATTTCAGGTCCTTTTCTGAGGGAAGTGTTGCATATGTACTTGTAGATTTGTTGTGTTATTGGGATGAGGTGAGTTCAGGATCCTTCTACACTGCTATCTTAAACCCTCCTCTCCCCCTAGGTTTTTTTTTTTTTTTTTTAAGATTTTATTTATTTGTTTGCCAGAGAGAGACAGCGAGAGAGCGGACACAAGCAGGGGCAGAGGGAGAGGGAGAAGCAGGCTCCCCGCTGAGCAGGGAGCCCGATGTGGGACTCGATCCCAGAACCCTGGGATCATGACCTGAGCTGAAGGCAGACGCTTAATGACTGAACCACCCAGGCGCTCCTCCCCCTAGGTTTTAAATGTTAGTAGTAGAGGATAGTTTTGAACTGTCACCCTCTGAGTCATGGGACCAGCACTTTCCATGCTCCATTCTACAGCATGGCTATTTATCAAGTGATAATGATGATGATAATTAAATAATAATATCACAAACATTGATAGTCCCATATTCCAATTAGAAAGATGCAGCTATGACCCCTACCTAATCAAAGCAGAACTTTTATCAGTGCAATTGTTTTTGCTTTAAGGAGGAGGTTGCTTACAGCCTTGTTGCTCAAATTGAAAAACATGGAGTATCTTAAGGCGGGCTATTCATTCAACAGGTGTGTCTTGGGTGCCTTTGTGTGGCATGCACTGTTGCAAGTGTCATCTATACTTTCGTCTTTCTAGTGCTCAGAGCCTAGAATTCTAGTGCATTCAGAGCCTCCTGGGAATTTCAAACTCACATGCTTGACATTTAGGATTCTTCCATGTCTAACCCCACTTGCCTATGAGGGCTGCCACATCTGTCCTTTCATGCGTGATCCTGGCTGATTTGGTATTGCTACCTGGCCACATGACCACCCCTCATTGCTTCCTAGGCATCCTTCTCAAAGCTATGCACTGAAACACCCCAGAAAGTGGGGGACCACTCTTTCATCAAGGGTATACATGTATAAAGCTCTCTTATATATAGAATTCTTCTATGATACCTAGTGGCTCTGGATGTGGCAAAGCCTCTAAGAAACCAAATTTAGGAAAATTCCACAAGTTTGTTGAAACTATTCAAGCAACATGAATTGGTATAAATTCTATAAGTAGCTAACAGGAAAAAAATTTTGGTAATTACTAGTTTGGTAAATTGATCATTTAACAAATTAATGATTTTACAAAACTGAATTTTTGGCTCATTTGTTTTCAGCCAATTGATTTTTGTGAATTTCTTTTTCTTGCTGATTTTGCTTCCCTGTTCCTAGGGAGCAATGAGGCAGTGTAGAAGAATCCTGAACTAGAGGAGAAGCAGTTTAGAATTATGATGATGTGTGAAGAGTCAACTAAACCAAAGACAGTGAGATTCAACTTCACAAAAGGGTGTGTTTTATCTGCCTTCCCCCTCATCCCTTTCTACATCTCCTTTTTCTGTTCCATATCTGTCCTGTTTATGGACCCCTTAGTAGGCACAGTGAGTTCATCTCTGAATCCCTACAACACTCACACCATTGCCTTGAGCACAATAGTGTCTGTTGACACTATTTATGATAGAGAACTTTCTTTTAGGATCCATTCTTACCTAAGGAATCCAGCCTGAAAGTTTTATTTTAGTGTGAATGACAAAAGGGACTTGGGTAAAATGACTGAACCATATCAGTCTTCTTTTCAGAAGGCATTAATGTGAAGAGGAAAAGAGATTTGAGAAGGCAGATATATGACTTCTCCCCTGACTCTGTCTGGTTCCACATTCTGGAAAATAACCCCAAAGTTCCCTGCTTTGTTTGTTTGTTTGTTTATCATGAAAAATGAGACTGAGCTTAAGATGGGTCAGGACTTCACATAACAAGTAAATGGGGAATCAGAACTAGAATGCTTGGTATTTGGGTCAGTTTGGGGTAGGGGGTGAGAGATCTAATGCTTACCTTTTTTCTTTTCCCTTATTATGGAAATCACAAAGTCAGATAAAAATCCTTGCTTCTGCTTCTTCCCAATGAAGATTTATGAAATTATCCTAGTGGTTGCTTGCTGGAGCGCTGCAGGGAGAAACATTAGTTTTATAGACCAATACAATGTCCACAATTCCACATGAAAATGAATTTAGGGACCACCAAACCTGGACAGGCCACAAAGCTGTACAGAGCCCTGATGAATGAATAGAACCACATTATAAGGTTCTCCAGAGAGTGGGGCAAAAGGAACCGATTGTCTTTCTGAAGTATACCAGCAAGAATGCAAGCCTTAATTAACGAAGCCCAAGGTTGATTTTTCTTGCTGCCTTTTTCTCTAAAAGACAAATAATAAGAAATGAATGAGGTTGAAAGCAAATGAGAACCATATTTGGAAAGCAAAGCATACTCAAACTTTTGGCTGAGCTGGTTGCAAAGAGCTAAAGTTCTTTAATCATCTTACTGGAGATGTAGCCAAAAAATGCAATTTGAATCTCTCTCTCTCTCTCTCTCTCTCTCTCACACACACACACACACACACACACACATTTCCGCACCATACCCTCCTACTTTTTCACTGTAGATGAATCAAGATGGTGGAGACAGGATATGATAAGAACCATTCCTGCTCTCCATCTACTTTATAAAAGCCTTTGGCAATTGGTGATCTTTGCTGCCACAGTTTGGAGAATCCATCTATCAATTCTTATTCTCTAAACATTCATTGTGCATTTATGAATTGGCTGCAAGGAGCTAATAAATAGCTGGAATAGGTAATGTATTGTGAATATGCAGAGAATGGCAAGCTATTTAAGATCCAGATTCTTCTAACAGATGATTTTTCTAGAAGAAGATGAACCAGTTTGGGCCTAAAAGAACATTGCTACATTTGAAGGTGGGGATGGGATGGAAAATTACAAGTTTACTAGAATTAAAATAGTGTCTAACAAACTGATGAAACACAGAGAATTTTCCTTGTGTCAGACAGAGTTAGCCAGGTCCACTTTATACAGAAGCAGAATGGATGGTTGAATATGGTGGTGTGATTTCAGGATGGTTCAGTAGACACTCCATCTTACTCCACTTCACAGTACCTCAGGGTTTGTTCAAGGTTTGAAACATTACTACTGTCTTTGTTAACGTAGAGACAGGAGACCTAGCAATCTGGCTTTATGGATGTGTGGAAGATATGGGCTTTTCTAATGAAACCTAACTTAGATTGAGATCAGATAAATCTGATGTACTGTAGGAAGATTTTTACTCAATTCATGATGTTTCTGTTTGTTAAAGGGAGCTCATTTAGTGTAACTCCTCTTTCAGTCCATTACTCATACTTCCCCAAGGGGGGATGGAGTATCTTACCTGATATATCTGGGCATGCTCGGCTCAGTTCCACCCATGTTCCTCTTGGGAGTAAGTTGCTCACACAGACAAAGCATTTTATTCTGTTTTTGTAGGGGAGGGATCGTTTTCTTTATTGTGGTCCAGCATTGGTGGATCTACTCAGCTGAAAGACAGCCCTATCCTCCAAACCTGGCCCCTATTAGAAACAAAGCATATTTTTGTCTCCATTTGCCAGTTAATTTGTACAAAACATGGACAGAAAAGAGTGTGCTCTATATTGGGTTTCCTCAGACACCCCAGCATGTTTTTTTTTTTAAGATTTATTTATTTATTTGAGGGGGGCGAGGGGCTGAGGGAGAGGGAGAGAATCCTAAGCAAACTCCCCACTGAGCATGGAGTGCAGCATGGGGCTCAATCCCACCACCCTGAGAATCACAACCTGAGCCGAAACCAAGAGTTGGATGCTCAACCAACTGAGCCACCCAGGTGCCCCACCCCAGCATGGTTTAAATGTCCAGAAACATGAATGGAAAACTCGAACATTTTTGTTCTGATGCTGGCTCTGTTTTTCCTTAGGTGTTTGAAATTGGGCAGATATATAGGCTTTCAATGCTTCAGTTTTCTTCAGTGTGAAACTACTTCATAAAATCATTACCTTATAATTATATGCATAATTGGATGCCACTCCAAGACTGACGTTTATATAATACACTGCACTGTCAGAGACTTTTTTCCAGCCAGAGAGGCTTCCAGAGCTCTGTATAGGCAGATTCTGAGGAATCTCTGTTAGTTGCATAACAGATGGCTGATCAGGTTATAATTTTCTCAGAGAGGAAATAATTGAATTTTTCTGGATTTCGAGCCTTCATAAAACTCCCTATCTCCTTGGAAAGGGAAGCTCTGGCAAGGGTCTACAACTATTTGCAAAAGGATCTCAGGGACCTTCTGAGATCTCAACCTTGTGTCCCAAGGATCAAATTAATAGTGATCCACCAGAGGTGGACCAGGTTAGCCCTAACCAAGGCCAGGGATAGGAAAGATCTGAGAAGTCTCTAAAAATGAAATTATACTGAGGAAAGGAGGAATGAGATTGATGGCCTGAACTCAACACAAAGCCAATGATCCATGGGTCAGTTAACAAGGACCACACTAATTCTATATAATAACCACAGAATATTGGCGGAAAAACCAATAAGCACCATTTAGGTCAGGAGTCTGCTGGTTGACTAGGGTTTAATGATCTATACTGGGCTCAACTTAATAGTTCTGCTGATCTCCAATAGGCTTGTACAAGTATATACTGGTTCATTGGAGCTTAGCTAATCTAGACTGGCCTTGGTTGGGGTGGCTCAACTCAGTTCCACTAGTGAAAATGCATGAGGCTTCTTATGGCCTAGTCTTAGAACAGGCACACTGTTACTTGCTCTTTTTTTATTGGCCAAGGTAAGTCACATGGACAAATCCAAATTTAAGAGGCAGGGAAATATATTCTGCCCTTTAGTGGCAGAAACTCCCAAGATACATGGCAAAGGACACAGATGTAGGGAGAGGTGGAGAATTAGGACCAATGATGCTATCAGTGTTGGGGAGTGGTTTGGGCACAGACTGGTAAGGTCCATTCTGGGAGCACCTCCAGACACAGTGCTCAGGCACCAAAGTGTGTGCTCTGGAGATTGATGGCTGAACAAGGCAAGGTGAGCTTGAAAGAGTTGCAATCTTTGCATGGAGGACTATAGTGACCTAGGCAAGGTCTTCACAGCATTAGAAGTCAAGAGTAGCTGTCAAGTCATGAAGGGCCACCAGTGACTGTGGTGGATGCCAGGTTTTCTTTCCAGAAAATAATTACAAACCTCTTTGCAACTGTGTGAGCTCCTGGAACTCTCGTGGGTGAGATATTGGGGGAAGGATTAAAAAATAAGATTCTGGGCTCTCCAATAATACCATATGCAAGAGATTTTGGAAAATTAATAGATATAGCCATAAATGTACACTGAATTGATGACACAGATAATTTCATGCACAGAGGAAAACCACTCACAATCGATCCACCTCATCTGTCCCATCATGCTTCTCTTCCTCCCTTCATTTTCCTATGTTCTTCCTAATTTTCCAAAGTTTATAGTTACAGATATTGAGGAAAGTGTCATGATTCCTATTTGGAAAATGGTCAGTGTTATGGGTGAAAGGAATTAGAAGTATCATTGTGTTTCCTCCCCTTCCTAGAATGAGTTTTAGAATAATTCTCCCGACATCCCACAGTCAGGTATGTGATGAAAAATCTAACCCCCAAGATTTCGTTCAAACAGGGCATCCATTTTATTTCCTGTTCCTTGTTCAAATGAATCTGTTCTTCCTACAAGACCATGAGCAGCCTGACAGGAAACCAGTGGTGCTGGCTGGCTATATGTCTAGAGGAGAACAGAGATTTGATAGGAAAGGATATTCTTCTGCCCTCCCTTCCCCAGTGCATGTGGTCTTCCAGTGTACCTCCTCCATGCCCCACCCTGTCCAAAGCCTGGGGTCCCAAATGTTAATGAGCAATATTTTTAATCACCAAAGAAAGAACTTCAGGTCCGTTAGACATTTGAAGGGGTCTGCATCTCGAAAGTTTACTGGTCTGGTTTGCTCATGAGGGCAGGAGGCCATCCCAGCCCACACTGCCTGCTCATCCGTGTTAAAGGAAAGGATCGCTCTGTTGCCCAGCTAGAGTCTGGGTCTCAGAAGTCAGTGCTTTATGGACAATTATAAAGAAGAGATGAGAAAGGAATTCAATGGTTTGTGAACATCAGTGTGCTTTTGTGCAGGGAGGACACGGAGATTAGAATAATGTGTCATAAAAATCATGAACTTCAGTTTTATTATTTAATTTTATTTATTGTTACATAGGTAACAATATAGTCACAGAGTTTAAAATTCAAAGGTACAAATGTTATCCTGGATAAACTCTTCCCTCCAATCCCAAACATCACAGAGTTGTTATGATTAAATGAGATGATGTGTATAAAGTACTTCATATAATATTAACTTTCAATAACCATAAACAAAAGCTAATGTAATGCCTATTCATGTCACAAAACATAGACTCAGGTGGGCAAAAAAAGTACCTTTCTTTATTTTTCCTGTTTCAAGCCTTACTTTCTATCTTGAGTCCTCATTCAAATAGATACAGAAAAGTTAATGTAATTATTTTTGGGTAAACCCAGTTAAATTCAGTGATCTCCCAGCCACTATGGGTTATAAGCAAGTCACAGCAGGATTTCCTTCTCCCTCTTTCTTCTTATCCCTGGCTGGTCTTTGTTCCAGTAGGGAGAGGGCTGTCCAACCACTGACTGGCTGCTATCACACCTGCCGATGCGGTGTTGCAGGCTGGGTACCTATGTTTTCTCAGCCGTGGCTTGCCTTGGGGCTCTGATGACCCGCTGCTTCAGATGTGCCCTGTCCTGTATCCACCCAAGACACTCTTCCACACACCAGCAATCCTCTAAGATACAGCTCCATCCTTCCAGAACTTCAGAGGTCCTGTGCATGGGCTGCATGCTTCTGATGTGGTGTTCCCTTGTGCTGGTCCCAAGTCCCCAAAGGCTTGCTCTCTCCAAGATATCTTTTGTGTTTCACTCAGGAGCCTTGGGTATTTTCAGATGGCCATCTCTACCCCTTTAGGGATATAGAAAACTCAGGGTAGTGTCTGTCTCCATTGCATTTGGCTACCCCACTGTTGATACATAACAATGGATTATGCTTGCAATCTCTCTGGACTTCATGTAGGTAGCAAGGCACAGTTCTTCTCCATTCTCAGATCCCCAATTTAAAGAGGTTCCTTTGTGTGGCCCTACAGACACACCCACACCTGTGATTTGACAGATTAGGAGGATGCACAACTTCTATGCTGCATCTAACCCTCTTATTTCCTCTTCATTTCTCCTCTCTCTACTCAGCTTAGAGGGTTTCCTCTGTTGGCTTAGAAGTGGAGGAGGACACAAATGGAGGGAAGGCAGGAAAAATGGGTGCTGCCTGCTCACAGCTTCTTTCACATTTTTTCTGTCTTATGCCTGGATAATTCTTTCTGAAGCTAAGGAGTTCGGCGTCTTTGCTCCCTGTTTCTGCAGTGCTTGGATTACGGAAACTATTGAGGGTACAAACGAATGATGTATGTGAGGATATGCTTGGGAGAACATGTCCATTGCTACCATACATGTCATCCCATACTCAGTCTCCTATCGCTGCCTATATATCTGGTTGGTGTTTGTTCCAGTAGGGAGCATGCTGTCCAGTAAGAGGAGTCCCGAAGAGTTTTGTTTGCTCCAAAAGGCTACTGTGGTTTAAGGAGACGAGCATTGGCCTTGACCTGAGATGGAGTGGAGATGGAGTGGATAGACCTGGGTGGAGTCCAGATACTGCCTCTTCATTATTAGGGGACCTTGAGCACTTAATCCCTTTGTACCAAGGTTTCTCATTTCAAAAGAGACAGGGATCCTAATACTTCCCTCTCAAGGTTGTTACAAAAATTGTCAGGTAAGGTCTCTGAAAGTGGTTTAGTATCTGTAAAGCCCATTAAAATCTCAACTACAGTTTCCCCAAATCTTCCACCCAGTTAAATTATCCTATTATTGAAGGTCATGCAAATGAAGTGGGAAGAGAAAAGTTAACTATCCTCCCAGACATCCTGACAAGATTACTCAAGTGATCCTGCTGAAACAATGGCTGGTAATGACACCAACATAAACAGGTAATTCACAAGGAGAATAGTCCTGTGACTTTCTGGGGTTCAAAGCTATATCAAATAGGATTCCAATAGTAAATAGCAGACCCTTAGACAAACTTGGAGAAACTTAGCTGTGATCTGATGTTTGACAAAATAATTTTATATACTTGCTGCGGACTTAACTGCATCCTGCCAAAATTCATATGTTGAATCCCTAACCCTCAGTGCAATGGTATTTGGAGATGGGGCCTTTGGGAGACAATTAGGTGTAGATGAGGACATGAGGGTGGGAATCTCTCTCTCTCTACTCTCTTTCTGCCTTGTGAGGATACAATGAGAAAGCAGCCATCTACAAGTCAGGAAGAGATCTCATCAGAAACAGCATGCTGGCACCTCAATCTCAGACTTTCAGACTCTAGAACTGTAAGAAAATAAATTTCTGTGGTTTAAGCCACCCCATCTGTGGTATCTTGTTATAGCAGCCTGAACTGACTAATACAAATAGCCTTATAAATCCTCTATTTCTCCATGGTTGGTTCCTTCCCATCTGCCCTAGGCAAATTCTGTTTATAGAGTTTTCTGTCTGCTACCCTGGAAAGGCAAACAAACATTTATCCCTATCTGTACACATTTTCACTTCCTCCACCATGGAACTAAAATCCATCAAATACTTACCACAACTTTACACTCTTAAATCCACCTTCAACAAATGCAGTCATTTATAGAAAGAATGTGAGCAAGCTTCTGAATTTTCTAGTATGCATATGGTAAAGAGGTATTTCTCTTTTTCTTTTCTTTTCTTTTTTGAGAAACCCAACCAGTTCTCTCATCCTCTCTGGTAAATCATAAATTCTTTGAAAACAACAACAATATCATTCTTGTTTTTGAATGATATGTAACTTTTAGATTAGACCCATCTGGGTTTTCATGCTAGTCTTTCAGTTTGTCATTCCATCACTTAGTAGTTGCATGAGTTGTGTTTTTTCATAACCTCACTGAGCCACCCAGTTTTCTCATTCATAAAGTAGGAAATGTGCCTAGCACACAGGCTTTGTTTGACTATTAAAGAGAGTGTGGGAAAATCCTTAGCACATGGCTTGATTCTCAGTACACCCACGTGTGGAAGGTATTGCTGATTTACCACCCCCACAATGCAGCTCCAGAGAAGCTAAGCATCTATACCTCAGGCAGTGGTTGGTGAGAGGGAACAGGGCTCTCCCAGGGGCTGGGAGGCTCTGACTCTGTGCAGACACAGACCTGGACATGGTGGGAGCACAACCACCCCCAGGGGAGCACAGGGGAGCTCAGGGATGCTCAAGGACTAGTGAGACCTTGAGTCAGGGAGATAATCAAGAGGTCAGCCTGAGGCCTTGGCCACTTCTACAAAGCCTCTTGAATCCAGAAAGGAATCACCCTCATATCGGGACTCTGCATTCCAGAGCTTGGGAGTCCCTCTCCTGCCCCATACATGCCTCAGGCCCCAGTTCTGGGCACCGAGGCAAGGGGCTCAGTGCTGGGGCATGGTCATGAAAGAGGGAAATGAAGACACAGATTCCTGACAGAGAGAGGGAGGGAGAGAGAGAGAGAGAGAGGGAGAGAGCATGCGTGTGTTGGGAGTTGAGTCTATACCCAAAGCCTTGAGAAAAAAAGCAGGGAAACCACACCACAAACACCAAAGCCAGGTCCCAGGGCAGGAGAAGCAGACTGAAATGGGGAGCCATTTGAAATTGGAGAGGAGTAGGAGCAGCTCTAGAATGAGGATTGGAGGCTCTGGCCTCTGCTGCAGGTGGCACTCAGCCCTCAGGCTTCCTGAGAGGTCAGCTGGAGTGTGGGACACACCTGCAGGGCTGGTTCAAACACAGGCTGGGGGCCGAAATGTTATCTCTGTAGCCATCCTCATGCTCGTCCTCCAAGTGAAATTTCTTCTCATCTTCGTTCTTTCATAAAACTTCCATCCCTGCACATTGCAGGATTCAACCTTTGTTGACATCAACTGAGAGTCATTGTCCATGGGGCTGGGATTCCCTTGGAGCCTCCACAGAAGACCTACTTCACTTCAACTTACATTCAGAACAGCAGATCATTTTTAGAATGCATTTCATAGGAGCAGGACACTCATTTTAGTGTCCTGGATGTGGTCCAGGGGACTGCAATCTAACTTCTCCATTTCATTTGCTCTCATTTCTAACGTTGCCCAGAAAGGTCATTCCTGGGTTACAAGGGATTGTGAGGCAGGAAATAAGAATTCATCCTCAGCCCCGCCACCAACTCCTGTGCTTCTGGGTCCCTGAGCAACTCTCTCCTGACTCTGCTCTCAGTTACTCCATCTGGGAAATGGGAATAATAAACTCCCATTTGAAAACCTGAAGACATTAGAGATGATATTTTGAGAGTGACTTCTCAGCGAGGTAAGAGACTGCTGCATATTTCGGAGATGCTCCCAGGGACAAAATCACACACATGTGAAAGCCATCTTCTCTCCCCTGTAATTGAGAAGAATTACAGAACTTGAATTGGGCAATTCATCGCTCTAATGTTTGACAGGGCGTGGCTAGTAATCTAAAAAAAAATCGATCATTCCCAGCTAACATCAAGAAGGGGTGAATACTAGTGGAATCAGTTGGCCTTGGAAGGAGGCAACAAAACTCCCAATATAATAGCTCACTAAACCCTAGCCTTGGCTCTGGCTCCAATCTCCACACTCGAGCCTTAAAGTCTGATGAGAAGTTTTTGGTGTTACACTTGGCATCAGCACCACCTCGAGGGCCAGCAGGCCCTTATGAAACCGTGTCCCCCCATTCACAAGCTCTTGCTCACTATGCAGGGAATGCACCCACTGTGTACTTTGCTGGTCACCCCAGGACTCAGCCAAGCTGGGAGCTCCATGGAATGTCACCTCCCCAAAGCCTCGCCGAGGGCCTGATACATCTCGTGTGCTCTGTGCTATCCGTCCAATGAGTGAATGAAGGTGCCCGCTCCGTGAAGCTGAAGGTTGGGGCAGCCCCACTTACTCTCCCTTGAGAGAAGACACAACAGAGTGCATACTAAAGGAACATTTCGTGGGTTCCCAAAGCTGGAGAGGGGCCCTCAATAATATTTAGCACTTGCTGAATGTAACAGTTATGATTGTAAGTATTTTACATGTTTTAACTCTCTTAATAATCATGATAATTCTAGGAGATATGTTCTAGGATTATTATTCCCACTTTTATAGAGGAGGTCAATGTGGCCCAAAGGAGGTTTATAATTTGCCTAAAAGTTAAGATGCTGGGGGAGATTGTCTGGATGTAGACAGTCTCATTCTAGATCTAGCCTCATTTGTCACTCAATTACAGTGCACATCGACCTATAGCTCCCACTGGAGAGCAGGCTCCTGGAGAAGGCGAGACTGTGCACCGTGTCACTGTCCCCTCGGACCAGCTAGCACCACTCAGCTTCATGAGACACCTGGGTGAAGTTGGGCCTGGTGTGTCTGTTTTCTAATGGGGATGCTGAGATGCAGGGCACTCAGGTGTCTCACTCACTGTCCCTAGGCTCTGGGTGGTAGAGCAGTGATCAGAAAGCAAGTCTGCCGGCCTCTGCCAGGCAGCCGGAGTCTGCAGTCCAGCCGCCCGCACCAGGGACACCCACCGAAGACACTTCCCCGCCCCCCACCAGCAGGCTTTCTTTTTTGCCTAAAGGTGACCAACTGAGAAACACCTGCTATGAGTGCGGGTCCTCAGGCACCAGATACAAAGCCAGAGAAGTAAGAGACTTTAAGGCATGTTTAATCTGGCTCTTCATTTCACAAATGCAGACGCCACGGCAGCTTGCTCACCGTCCCAAACTACTTGGCAGCAGTGTGCAAAGTGCAGCCCAGGCCACCCCACGGGACATCTCCTGTGGTTTTGCTTCTCTGCCCTGCTGTGCTGGGCAGTGGCCATGGATCGGACCACCTCCTTACTGCCTGCAGAGCTTTCCGGGCTCTAAGGAGACCCTGCAGGTCTGGGTACCCACTTCTCACCCCACCCCGTGGCCGTCAGCACAAGGGAGGCAAGCCCTGCCTTGCGGGGAAGGCCCCCAGCCTTGGGGATTCTCCCAGGGCCTGTGCATAAAAACGATCCTCAGCAAGCCATTCATCCCAACCATCCCCCTCCCACTCCTCGCCCGAAACTTAATTAATCATGTTTGCATCTGGATCCAGACAAGACAATAGCAGGGATGTGTTTTTGGTTAGGAACTGAAGCTGCATTCGCAAAGGAATGTTGATTAGTTAGTGGTCGGTATCATTTTTCATGCCTTTTTAAGTTACAAAAATTTTAATATCAAAGCATTTCTCCCTGCACCGCACATATCTATTTCTCATAAGTGCATTCTGCTGGCATAATTTTCTTTTCCTTCCTGCGGGCTCTGTTTATGAGATGATCCATCAGGTTGTCTCGGAGTCTCCATCCAGCCCTTCAGCAACCGGAGGCGCTCCAGGTGAGCGGCCAGCCACAGGCCACAGCTTTGGCCGAGTGGGAGGGGAAGGAGAAAGGCAGGCTTAAGGCCTGGGCCCTTCGGGTAGACAATAACCCTCCCCAGCAGGGACGGCAGGCTCTGCTTGGAGCACTTCCTGGGCCAGCTTGAGCCCTTGTTATAAATCCTGCTGCTGTTCCTTAGAATGTGTGTGTGTGGGTGGGGGGGTAGACCCCTAAAGTGAAGAAAACATTCCAAACCTACTCTAGACCCATAGATGTTGAGGTCGATGTGAATACCTCAATTCAGTCTTCAGTTCTGCACCAGGAAAATAGCCCCGATCCGGGAAAACCTCCCGATGCAGGAAGCATGTCTTAATGTGTACAACATGCCCATGTGCGGAGAACATGTCAAGTTGCAGATGATAAGTCATGGCAGTAAGTAATGTTGGAAATATGTGGCTGAGCCGGAAATCTGTCCGCCCCCCCTCTCCCCCCGGCCCTCGAGCTAGACTTCCCTTTCAGACAAAGGTGAGGGAGGGGTCATGGAAGACGGTGAGGGACTCTTCCTTTTGTTCAGTGACCTTTTCTGCTCAGTTCCAAACCTGGTTATGGTACCATGAGTGCAGTTGCAACCGGACTGACCAGCGGGGCCAACAAGAACAAGAGGTTCTAAGATGCTCAGAGGCAGGCAGACCCTCCCTCAGTCTTAGAAACCATCAGAGTCACGTGGCTACTAATTCCCCAACCATCCCTGGTCCCAGGGGAGGGGAAAGTGCTGGCTATAGGACATAATCACAGCAGAGAAGGCAGGAATTCAGGGTGTGTTGGGGGCACACTGGTCCCCAACGTAGTTTGTGTTTGCTATTTGATTAGTTAATAGCCCCAGATAATTGCTCTCGCTACTGACTTTGGCAAAGAAGGTTGATTGTAGGATAGGATGGTGAAGCTGGGGGCTGACCTGGAGACCGAAGAGTACTCTGAACAACTAAATAGCAAACTCCCATTCCCAGAAATAATCAATGAATCACATCATCGTTTATTCAGAAAATAAAGTGCCCGTTGCGTGCCCCCAGCATTATACTGGAGGTGGGCTACACGGGTCTCAGCTACCCCAGGCCTCACTGTGGGGTTCCACCCGACTTGGCCTCGTTCTCTGTCCCTCGACTCCCAGGACTTTTTTTAAGACCTGACCTTAGGGTTGGATTGGCATGAGGGTAGATGTTTAGTTGTAGCTAGCCTCAGCTCTGAGGAAAAATTTTAGTATGTCCATTTTTACACTCAGAGACACAGATGGTAGAGAGCAGGAGAAAAATCTGGCTTGCTGCCTATTTTGGTAAATAGTTTTATAGGAACAGAGATGAGGAGCTGAGACAGAGAGTGTATGTATGGCCTTCAAATTCTAAAATATTTACCGTCTGGCCTTTTACAGAAAAAGTTTGCCCTGGTATAAAAAAAATCTGCCATTTCCATGTAGAGAATCAGTGACCCAATAGGGAATATACTCATATTTCCTGATTTTCTTCTCTGAGACCCACACCACAGATTGGCCTCCTCAGTAGAAAGTTCTTTTGTTTGGTCTTTAATATTTTTAATCTTTGTGATTCCTGCCCCCTGGTGGAAGATGTCTAAAATATCAAGGAGCTGTGATCAAAAACAAAGGAGGAGAAATGTCTTGAAATATTGACCCAACATGGTAGTTTAGAAACCAAGGGACAACCGCAGGCTCTCAGACTTCACAGGGCCTAATCTGAGTTCAGAACTGTGACCCCGTTGAATCTAGATGGCCATCCGTGGGACACACAAAAATCAGTTGACTTACACTCATTTATTTTGGAATTTAAAAGCATTTATGTATTGATTCATTGATATTTACCACAGATAGAGGTCTGTAAAGCACGCAGAAACAAAAAAAACCTTTCAGATATTGTGATAATCTAAAAATGTCTTTTGGGGAAAATTAAGTATTATGTAAATATTCAGTCTTTTTATCATCTGGACAAAAACATAGTTATTTTTGTGGTACTGTTGGGACATTGCAGGCAAGTGAATATATGAAGAACAGAGGAGAAAGGTGTTGGGTTTCTTGTACAGGGGTCACATGACCCTCAGTCTGGCTAACCCAAGTCAGCCTCACTGGAAAACCCACATCTCGAACATTCTACTCTACACACTGGCTTTTCTGGGGAGGCTGGGGGGAACTTGGCACCTTGGAGAGTCAGGCTGATGACACGGCCCTGGGACGCTCCTCACAACTGGGTTCATGAAGATTGTCCCAGGCCACTCTCCCAGATGCTTGTGTCCTCAAATCACACATTAAACCATTCCCTTGACTCCTTTCTGGACCCCAGATCTTTTTCCCATTCTTGTTGGAATGCTAAGTGAGAGTTTCAGAGTATCCAAGAATTTGCCAGAACTGAGTGTGCCTTGGCACCTTCTCCTGGATCACTGTCTTCTTGGACTATATGAGCCATGGTCCAGGAGGGATGGGCTGGACAAAGATGAGGAGGGTCACTGTGTTCACACAACTCATGGGAGTCAAAGAAGAGGCACCATAATAAATCTTTTGGGAAATTTCCCAAGCCGACAGTGGGATCTGCAATGGAATGAAGGAACACTGACAATTACCACAGTTCTAGTTCAGCTCATCCCAGTGTTACAGCCTTTACTGGGGGCTTGCTTGGTGACAAGCCCATGAGAGTGTTGAGTGTCGGGAAATCTGGGAGGAACAAGCTCCTGGCCTTGCTTTGGAGGCTCTCAGTGGAGGCCACCAGCCTTGGCCCTGCCAGCTGAGGGGCGGACGTAGCCATGCAGCCTGTGGCAGAAAGATCTGAGGAAATGCCAGGGCTCTGTCGGGCATGCAGAAGTCCTGCCATCGGCAAGCCCTGACTACCTGGTGTCCCTTGCTCTTAAAGCCCCTTCCAACTCAAGGTTTGAAATTATCTCCTAACCCTCCGTCTTGTAAAATGGGATTATCATTAAAAACATGAAGGATGAGCCTAGACTCTCCAGATCGTTGCTCAGTGGGAATCCCCTTTCCTTCACAAGAGCCCTGTGAAGGAAGCAACCTTATTCCCACTTTGCAAAAGGGGAAAGTAACTCAGGAAGATGAACTGATGAGCCCTGATCTCACAGGTTAGAGATGGCAGAGCTGGGAATCTTACAGCTCTGGACCCCAGGTATCTACAGTGAGCCCCGATGGAGGTCTGGAAGGGGAAGGCAGGTTACAGAAGGCTGAGGGCTCGAGGGCTGAGTCTTCCCTACAGTTGTGCAGCAGAGGGACCCCGTGGGGGGCTGAAATTCAGCCTGTGTTCTGATCCCTAGGCCCCGTGCCCTGGCAAGATACCAGGCCCTCTGGAGAAGGGCCCCCTTTTCTAATATGCACCAGAAGGGCACTGGGGGCTGGTGCTGGCCCTGCTTGTCAGTGGACCTGTAGTGAGGTAGTGAGGTAGTGAGGTAGGATGTGGGGAGGGACAACAGATCACGCCCTAGCTTGGTGGCATGGGAGGGCTATGGATTGATCTCATACATGCCTACTTCATATTACAGCTTTTACTGATGTGACTTCACCTACTTCAGTCCTTCCTTCTCTTCCCTGAATACCTATATGAAGCCATCCAACAGAATATTTACCTATAAAACGTTTTTCTTTTCTTTTTTTTTAATGTTTTATTTATTTATTCATGAGAGTCAGAGAGAGAGAGAGAGAGAGAGGCAGAGGCAGAGGAAGAAGCAGGCTCCCCGCCTAGCAGGGAGCCCGATGCGGGACTCGATCCCAGGACGCTGGGATCACGACCTGAGCCGAAGGCAGACGCTTAACTATCTGAGCCACCCAGGCGCCCACGTTTTTCTTTTCTAAGACCAAGGCAGGATATAGGAAAGAGGGACGATGAGTTGACAAGAGTAAAGTATATTGCCAATTTAGACATTAAAAAAGATATTGCAAATACAATTTAGAATTAGCCCATTTCCAAATACCACGGAAGAATGGAGTTCTAGGAAAGAAAAAGCAACAAATATTTCTTGAGTATTGTGGGCCCAATATTAAGCCTATACTCTAACTGCGGACAGAACAATTAGTAATAAAAACACTGGACTTGATCAAAATCATAAACTTTTTTCACCAACTTGTGGTCCAAATGCAGTTTAATCTCTTATTTTTCAAGCCCCTTCCCACCTACCATGTGAACAGCTAATCCAGTGTCCTCTTCTTTGCCCCATCCTCATCCTCAATTGTGTGAGAATGCTGAGGACCTACAGTTTAAAGATAAAGACGTGGAGTCTGATCACTTGACTACTGCTGTTCATCTTGCTGCCCTTGATGATGCTCTTGAACTCGGAATTGCCAGATGAGAAGCTAACTCAGGTCAGGCTGGTGGAATGTTGCCCCACACGCCTGTCCTGGTTCTAGAGATTTTAGGTTCACATTCTTGTGTTCAGCCATCTTCCCCCCGTACACAACCACTGTGCCAAGCAGGTGGCTCTGGAAAAGCGTCCAGCATCAGCCACACCATATCATGTCATCATCAGCGGACCTCTTCTGCAATTCTTTTGGTTATTGTACTGAGCTGGGGTTACAGACCCAGCCTGCCCTTTTCCTTCAGTTCATTTTATTTCTGTGGCCCAAACATCCCTTTCTGTCCACAGACCTTGGTTGGGAGCACCCCAGTCCACCCTCTCAGGTCTTCCTGTTTTCAAATGTTTGGAAGCACCAATTGGCAGCTTTAGCATCTTTTCTCTCAGAAGGTTCTTGTGCTCTTTCTTTTTTCTTACAAATTGGAACATTCTGTAATGTTCCGATTACATGGGATTTGCCAATGTATCCACTGGATATTGGATACATCTCTCCATTGGATACACCTCCACTTTAGGGCTTCGCATGCCAGAGGGTTTAGAGATTTGCAACCTCACCCTAGTAACAGAAAGTTCTCTTATCTCCTAAGGTCAGAACACCACAGGCCTCCATGTTTATATAACCAAGAAGGGCCTTTAAGTTACTTTTCTTCCCCCCAGGAAAAGTCCTCCAGATGACCAGGAGTCTCTACTTCTAGATATAAGAAAAGGTAGATTTTTATTGCTGCCTTAACAGAAGCCCTGTTACATACACCAATATACTATGGCCAACTGGGTGTCGGAGCAGTGAGAGAATAGGAAAATCCTTACCATGGGCTCCCAGACTCATCTTCCCTGCTCACTTTCTGTGGCCCAGACAGGCGGTCTTTACTGCTCCTTTCCTAGCTGCTTCCCACTAACCTCATCCTTCAGAGCTGGGTTGGCACTTGACTTCCTAAATGAATCATATTCATCCTATTCAGAGTGAATCATTATCACAGATGAGGGAACAGATAGAGGGGAATGAAGTAACTGGCTTGAGATGCCCCCATCTAAGGAGTGAGAGCTCCAGAATTCCCATGCAGGTGTGAGCCCGTAAGTCCCCAGCGCCAGAGTGATCGCGAGAGACATCTCACTGCTGTAAGAGCCAGGGTGCGCGGTGGCTGCCACCAGCCCCCACCCCAGCATCGCGCGGGGCGGCCGTGCGGAGGGACTGCGACCCCCGGGTCCCCCCCGGTTAAGAATGAGGCCGGGGCTAAGGCGGCTGGCACAGCCTCCCCCGACGGCTGCCGGCCACAGAGAGAAGGCGATGGCAAGAGCCCAGAGAGGATCCCCCGCACGAGATATATCGCGTGCTGACACTTTTATGACCCGGGCCCGCTTACAACACACAGGCCGGTGCACAGCTCTGCGTTCCCTGCCCAGCTTGAGATCACATGCTCGCCCCGAGGCTGCCACTTGGAGTCAGGAAAGCCCATATATTTCCCTCCTCAGATAGGCCTAGTGGTTCTAGTCAGGTGCAGAAAGCCAATAAATCACCAGCGAAGTCTCCGTGTATCTCTCAGTCAGGAGGCTTGTCATCTTCCCGGCCTTGATCCACATGAAAGCGGCCAGCGAGCGGGGCGGGGCGGGGGCGGGGCGCGCCGGGCCCGCCGACACCTGCAGGGGCGCGGGCGGGGGGGCTCGGCCACTGTTCACAGCTCCGAGGGGCGGCGGGCAGGCCGGCAGCGCCTCCCCTCCCGCATGCGCTTCCCTTCGCTTTGATGTCCGGCGGCTCCGGATCCCGGGTGAGGTGGGTGGGGGGGCCAGGCCCCCAGCCCCGGGGGGCGGGGAAGGGGGTTAGTAGTCACATCACAGCCTCATTGCAGCTTCTCCGGGAGGAATGAGCTAGGAAGGAAGTTTCTGGACGACCTCCCACAGCACGAGGGGAGGCAGGGGGGTTTTCACACCGCGCTGCCCTGTCTTGACACCCATGCCTGACAGAGTGTGGCTTGGCAGAAAACACACTGACACAAGAAGGGGACCTTGGGTGCTAGTCCCTCTAGGCAGAGGGCCCTCTTGGGTCAAGTCCCTTTCCCGTGTTCCGTTTCTTCCCGAAAGCAGCAGAGGGGTCCTGCTGGTCGCATCTGATGGACCTTGATTCAATAGCCCACCTAGCCACTTCCCTCTTTTGGACGTTAGTACATTTACTTATACTCTGTACTTTCACTTGCTTTTCGTGTCCGTGGGAATGCAAACACCTACCTCACAGAGCTGGTGTGGGAGTTAAATGAGGCAAATGGCCCCACACGGTAGCACAGGTATAAAATCGTGAGAAGGGGACAGTTGCATGTTTATTATTTCCTCATCTATAGAATGTTGGTTTTGGACTAGATGCAAGTTAAGACCGTTTCTAGCTGTGAGCTGTGCACCAGGTGCCCCCCAGGAAACAAGTCCTCCCATCCAGCCAGGTGGCCTGCTCAGGCACCTGAGCCCCCACTTCTCATGCTCACATTTACCACGAGGGGCCGAGGGCCATAGGTCTGGGAAGTCTGACTGCTTGGGATGAGTGCCTTACTTCAGAGGCATTTGGAAGCCTCCTTCTGTGTCCACAGCCCATCTGTGTGAGAGGCGCCACAGGGTGCCAGATGGGAGACCAGAGTGGGAGAGCCTGAGTCTTGGGGGTTAGTGAGGGAACTGCTCTTAGCCACATGGGCAGCTGTACATCACAGACTGGCCCCCCAGTGGCCTTTTCCCTCCCACAGCCATGCCAACCATGCTCAGGTAGCACATTCACCACACAGAGCAGTGAAAGCAGAAAGTTCCCTTAATGAGCTCTCTTTAATTTCCCTTTTTAATCTCTTACTTGACAAATTGTTTTTGATCATGTCCCATATGAAAGCTCCTAAGAACCTGTCACTTAGCCACACTGGGCCTCAGTTTTTTTCATTGCAGATGGAGGGGGCAGAAGTGCCAATGTCTTTCAATAGGGAGTTTATTGGTGTCTGGGGCCAGGACAGTCCTGCACTTAGAGAATGTTTAGCACCCAGGACATTAAATGACAGCAGAGCCTCTAGGCATGGGACAGTCACATATGCCCTCACATTTCCAGACACCTTGAGCTGATAATCACTGGATGATCCCATTTCCCTTCTAGTCCTAATACTGCATCAGTTTAGGGGTCCTGGTTCAGGTACTAACCAAAAACCCTATCGTGACTTTGGCCAACCAAGATGCTTAATTTTTTTTTAAAAACCTGTATTACAGGATCAACACGTCCTATACTGTCTGTGTCACAGAGCTATTATGTAAATATGATTTAAAAATGGATGTGAAAACACTAAAGTGGTCTCTGAAGGTGAGGTACTATTATTATGATGAGAAAATAATATTTCCTTATTAATAGGTTCTAGGCATTGCATGGACATCTATTTAATTCTAAAATGATTCTTAAAGTAGGTTTTATTCTTTTCACTTTATATATGAAGAAAACAAATTAAAAGAGTAAGTATTTGCCCAAGGCCATGCAGCTAGAACTTGAACCCAGACTGAACACAAAACTCATGCACTAAATAATGTCCTCTACTTCCTGTTCCTGTGGAGGGCTTATCCCCAATCAGCACATTCTCTGTCCACGAGCAATTTACACAGGAAGCCGGATTATGGGGTTTTTGCTTTGAGAGATGTAATGAAGGCATTAAGAAGACCTTGTGAAGGTCTCGCTCTATGTTACTCTGTTCTATCGCCATTAGTATGATTCTCCAATTTTTGTCTCTTGTGCCCTTCCTGCCCCCTCTGTGAAAGGGAAGGCTCCTTATGGTCATTTTAATCTCTTGTATACCCCATTACTTCCCTGCAGCTCTCTGTTCCCGCTGACTACTGCACACACACACACACACACACACCCCAGAACTAGGGTTGCCAGATTTACCAAATAAAAATACAGGATGCCCAGTTAAATTTCAATTACATATAAACAATGATTATTTTAAAATATAAGTATGTCCCATATGTTGCATTTGACATACTAATACTAAAAAATATTTATTGTTTATGGGAAATTCAAATTTAGTTGAGTGTCTTTATTTTTTTTAAAGATTTTATTTATTTATTTGACAGAGAGAGACACAGTGAGAGAGGGAACACAAGCAGGGGGAGTGGGAGTGGGAGAAGCAGGCTTCCTGCGAAGCAGGGAGTCCCATGCGGGGCTGGACCTGAGCCGAAGGCAGATGCTTAGCTACTGAGCCACCCAGGTGCCCCGAGTGTCCTTTATTTTATCTGATAAATCAAGTCTACCTAAACCCCCAACTTTCAAGTCTGTCAGCACAGAGAAGAGCAGGGCACTGGATGACATATGGGAAGAGACCCCAGAACACAGAAGTCTTTGTCCTAGGAGCATTCTCAGTCTAGCTGAAAGACAGAAATCTCAAAAGACAGCTGGTAGACCCTTGTCTTGAGTCTTAAACCAGAAGTCATGCTGGACCCCTTCCTCGTGGGTGACCTGACATCTACATTCATCTCCCCATCCGTCTCTCCCTTTCATACTCTCAGGTAACTTCACTCGCCTCCATCTCCAATTTGGTCCATTTCCTCAATAATTTGCCTCTGAGGGGCTGCAACAACCTCCTAACTGGGCTTTGTGTTTCCATTCTTGATTCTGAATGCCCCCCACCACACTGAGACCAGAGTGGCCCCTGCATTCTTTCAAAATACCGTGTTTCCTCTGATGACCAGAGTAATCCATGTTCATTGTTGAAATATCAGAAAATTCCACAGGAACAAAGAAAAACATTCCAATCTTCCCTGGTTATTTTTCCACTCAAAATGTGGGCCAGTTTCTCATTTTCTACACAATAGGATCCAAACTCCAAGATTAGTAGTCCAGAGCTCTGTGATCTGGCCTCACCTGCTTCTCCTGACTCTGCCTGACACAGTCTAGCTTGCACCCCGAACTTGAGCCTTACAACAATCTTCCAGTTCCCTATGTAAGGAGCCAGGCTCTTTGTCCAGACCTTTGTAAAGCCTCTGTCTTCCTCTTCCTTAACTGGCTTCTACTCTGCACTGGCAAACTCCTATTTGTACTTGAGAACCCATGTTACTTCCTTGACCTTTGCTTCCCAAGGCAAGCTTAGAAGTAATCTTCTTGGTGATCCTATAGTCATCTATGCTTTCATAATTCTTGTCAATATCTTTCTTGTGGAGTTCTTAAAAAGAGTGTGCTGAAATTACTTATTTACACATTTATCATTCCATGTAAACTGTGGGGTCCTTAAGAGTGGAAACTACGTATCTCTGATGCCTAGCCAAGTGCCTGAAAAAATTAGGAACTCAATAAAATGCCTGTTAACCACTAAATTATTTAATTAATGGAGCCCTTTCCTTTCCCACATGCTTCATGCATCATTCCACTGATGGCTTCATACAAATTGTTCTACCGATTAAACGCTGATTTAAATGCTGTTATTACTTGACATTTGCCAATCCAAATAGATTATAAATGTTTGTAATCCTCCACAGTGGCTATTTCAGGGCTAGGCATAAATATTTGTTGAAAGACTGAAATATGTTCCCACAGACCTCGAAGAGGATGCAGCTTACAGTAAATGGTGGAAGGTCCCAGTTAGGGATTCAGGGGTCTGGGTTCCAGTCTCTGCTTTGCCAAGCTGTGTAAGTTACTATGGCTCACTGCATCTTAGTGTCCTTGCCTAAAAAGTGTGGAGGTGGGTCCAGGTGATTTCCTGGTCTTCTTCCTACTCATCTTTGAAGGGCAATGAACTTATAATCTTATCAGCTGTGACTTGAACATGTTAGCAATGATGACGAACATTCATTAACTAAGTGCTGTAAACCAGTACTTTCCCTTGATCTCCCAGAACATCTATGGATGACTACTGTTATCCCTGTTTTATAAGTGATGAAGTTAAAGCACGTAAAAATTGAATGCCTGGGTGCCTGGGTGGCTCACTCGGTTAAGCTTCTGCCTTCGGCTCAGGTCATAATCCCAGGGTCCTGGGATCGAGCCCCGCATCGGGCTCTGTGCTCGGCGGGGAGCCTGCTTCTCCCTCTCCCTCCACTGTTCCTCCTGTTTGTGTGCTCTCTCTCTCTGTCAAATAAATAAATAAAATCTTAAAAAAAAAACAAAAAAGAAGTTGAATGCCTTTCTCAGGGCCTCAGTGAGTGACAGAGCTGGGTGTGAACTCAGTGAATCTGGTTGCAATCCTGGGTTCCTGCACAAATCATCTCTAAATTTCCATTTCACTTCGACATCCCCAGGTCTCTAAACTTGTTAACATAGAAACATAGTCCCCAGCCTCTACAACCCTGTATTAGTCACGTAGGGCATCTAGGACCTGTTTTGCTGCAAGAGGGTTTCAGAGGTGACGTCACCAGCGTAGAGTGAGAGGGACTTGGACCCAGAAAGCACAAAACTTGAAAATGAGCCCTGGCTCCATGTCAGGCCAGCTGTGGGAAACTGGGCTCCTAAACTCAGTGGGTCTCAGTATTCTCCTCTCTGAAATGGTGACAAACCCTGTCCTGCTTGCTCCTCCCAACAGATAGCACTGTTCTGAGGATCAAAAGAACATGAGTACGTGAGAGTGCTTTGTCAATTGTAAAGTGCCATACAAATATGAGTTATTATTATTTCCAGCTGGGGTTGTCTGGGACTACTTCAATGCGGGCATTATAAATGATTGATAAGACTTTATGTGGTATTTGTGCTGTAAGGGGGAACAAGTCTTAAGTCAAATGACTGAAATTCTGGTATGGAATGTTGGTTGCAGCGCCCTAGACAGAGGGATTTGGGCAAGTGAATGGGGGAGGGGTTGGGCCCAAATCCAAGACACCACTCTTAAGTTAAGCTAAAGCTAAGTCTCTAAGTCAAAGCTGAACTTAGATTCCAGGGTTAGGAATTGTTATTAAATGTTGATTATTATTTAGTTATTCATTCATTGGACAGGTCAAAGAAAGTAATAATATCAGCAAACACTTATTTGAGTGCTTACCTCGTATCAGGCATTGTTCTAAGTATTTTATATGTACATATATTTCATTCTTAAACCAATCCAGTGAGATGAATATCTCTGTGGGGAATACGACTATCCCCATTTTCTGAATGAGGAAAATAATGCTCAAAGAAGTTAAGAAGCTCCTCTAGGCTCACACAGCTAATAAGTGGTGGAGCTTGGATTTGAACTCAGTCATTCTGAATTCCAGAAGGAACAAGGAAGAGACAGAAGGAGGGAGGGAGAAAAAGAAAAGGAAAGAAAGAAGTCTGGATACTGAGTACTCCTTCGGTAAATTATTCTGAGACCCAGAGAAGGCAACTAGACAGAGATCCAGAACCAAATAATTTCCAAATGAAACATGTCCTCAGGGAGTCAGAGGAAGATCTTTGGGCCTATCCTTGCCACAGGCACAGTATGTCCATCTTCACATCTGTGGACTACGATGGAGTCACTATCACTGTGAGGAAAATATAAACCAGGTGCCATGGAAGCACAGAGGAAGGGTGACAGTGAAGTGAGCCTTCGAGACTCCAGACCATCCAGCCAGACACAGAGTTGGGGAAGGAGGCATGAAACCACATAGTGTGTGTGGAGCCACAGGTAAGTAGGTAGGATTACAAGCCCAAGGCAGTGTGGGAGAAGTAAGATGGAAGGCTAGAGGTTCCAGGTGGGTCTAGGGCATGTGTGCCAGGACACCTCTCTGACAAGCCAAGAAGCTCAGACTTTATTTTGCAGGTAAAGGAGAGCCAAACATGGTTTCAAACAGAGTTAGACCTATGATTTAGATACTCTTGCTGGGGAGAGGGCAGGGCAGGTGATGGGGAGACTGGGCAAGTCATTACTCCGGGCAGGAGAGTGTGAGCGTGATGACTAGGGAAGTCATAGTAGAGCTACAAGGAGACTGAAGTGATATTTAGGAGGTGTTTTTTGAAGTGTTTAGTGACTGGATTGAGGTGGAGTGGCTAGCACTGGCAGAGATCTCTGTTGACACCTGTGTCTTGACTCAATGGCTGGAGAGACAGGGAGCCACTAACAAAGGTTTGGAGGACTGAAGACGATCAATTCTGAGAGCTGGGTTTGTCCAGCAGCGGATTGGAAAAAATAAATACAAAACTCTGGGAAGCAGTCAGGGCTATGGATAGCCATTTGGTTTGTTAAATTTATTGAGTGCTGTATGTCAACGTTAGGTTAGGTGCTAGACTTGGAAGTCAGGATAGGACAGGTTATATTGCTGTAACTAACAATCCCCAAATCTTAAGACGAAAACCAAAGTTTATTTCTCACTCATACTACACATCAAATATGTGCTGTTCAGTGGCTCTGAGGTTCCACATTGTCATCCACGTTGACCCAGACATGTTGCAGCTCCCTGTAACTTCAGCATCTAGAACACGAGTCCTCCTCAGTCACCTGGGCAAGAGAAGAGACTACACAATCGTATGTGGGGCTTTTATCCCCTTACCTGGAAATGACAGACATCCCATCTGCTTGCATTTCATTGCCAGACTTGGCTTTATGGCCCCACCCAACAGCAAGGGCTGGGAAATATAGAGGACCCAGTGTTATTTGTGGTGAGCATTACTGGCTATGCTGCCTAAGGCATCAGAATATGGGAAGTGAGTCAATCTAGGAGAGAAAGGATGGAACCAATAAGGTAGAGAACAGAGAGTGAACAGAGAGTAGTGAATGATAGAACCTTCTAGAAGTGACAGGTGATGGAGGAGGGGAGCCCAAGGAGGAGACTGAGAAGTGACATTGAAAGAGGTAAGAGCTAGGAGCCATAACATCACTCAAGCCAAGGAAGTACATAAGTCTGTGAGGAGGTCCAAGGTGGCAAATGTGGATAAAGACTGACATTAAGAGGGAGTCGAGTGAGTATTTATCCAGAATTGTTGTAGAAAACATGGTGACTCTGAGGCCACAGGCCTGAAAGTCATATTCTGAAATGGGTTCTGAAAGTAATGGCGGTGATTCAGGTAGGGAGTCCCTCTTTATCTCACAACATTATTTAAAATGCTTAATAAATTTTCAATGGATGACTATCTAATTGGGTAAGCCAAGACCTGTGAAAATACAGACCATGATAACTGAAATGGACCGTAAGCTGTAAACGAAAAGTGATGCGGACCTATTATTCACTAATATCCTGTGCTGTGGCAATATCAGAACTTGAGAAGTTCATTTGAAGTGCAGTTATTGCTAACTAATAATTTTCCTTGGATTGAATGGGGAACTCACATTTGTGGTTTCCTACTGCCCCAGGAGAAGAGGGTGTCATTATTTCCTTTTTGTTTTTTCGCTTGAGAAAACTGAGCTAAGGAATGAAATGAATAGTCGATGATATTTTGACCATACAGCTGTTGGAGCACTTCCGGGGAAAAGGAACATGGAAGAGACATTTGTTGAGTACGCCTGGCATGTGCCAAGAGATCCGCATACATAATTTTTCTTAATCTTCATAACCATGTAGTAAAAGGGATCTCTTTTCTCCTCATTTTCTAGAAGTGGCAAAATGAAAGAGAAGGCCCCAGTTTTCAGACTCCAGGAGCTCCATTCAATTTCTGTTGGCGAAGTGGACTCTGAAAGTGGGCCCCATGTCTGCTTCTCACAGGATTGCTGTGCATTTCTCAGCCCCCATCAGTCCAAAGCCGCTAGGAGGCAGATGAAAGGCGTCACGGACCTGTGGACTGCCGCTATGCCTTCAGAGGAACTGACTTGCAGCTTTTAGCCACATGCATGAAAGAGGCTGTTTCCATCTGCTGACCTGTCAGGCTGCCCCTCTCTTGGGCTTCTTTCTTCCCTCCTTGGAGTTTCTTCAATACAACATTTCACTCCCTTGAAAAGCATCTCCCCTGAGTGGCGTGGGGAAGGCCCAATATGGTTCCGTTTAGCTCTCTGGGGATGAGAAGGAGGCATCCTCCCTTCACATAACTTTCCCAGCAAGTGGTATCTCTGTTTCCTCTCCCTCAAAAACTATGAACAAATAAATTCTGGTTAACACAGTATCCCAGCTCACAGATCTCCTGACTCCCATTCTACATTTTCTGCTTCACGGTGCATCTCCTGGATCCTTAGATGCCTGATTCCCGGAGAACTGAAGAGAGAATTGACTGCGGGGCCACCTTCTGGTCATGCTGTGAACTTCACCTTTCTTAGTAACAGCTTCAGGGAGGAAAGCGTTGGGGCCTTTCTCTCCACCTCCCCTTGTCCCCTTGGGAGAAGAATCAACTCTTCTCAGGGTCCCCTGAGGTGCATGGATGTAATTGACCAGCCCATGTGTGAGGAATGACAAATCAGATTTTCAAATGGTAAAGAAGAGAAGTTTGTCTTCTGACTGGACTCCCCTTTCAGCATCATCCCTTCCCCCTCCATTGCCAGGTGCTGGGTCCTCTCCCTGGACGTGTTTTACTCTCCTGTGGCTGCTCCTTAACTTCAGAAAGTACTCACCAGAATCACCTGGAAGGTTCGAGAAAACAGAGATGGTTGGAGCCCATCCCCAGAGTTTCTGATTTGCATTTCACTGAGAATTGGCATCTACTGAATTACCAGTGATTCTCAAATGTGGAGGCAAATTTGAATCACTGTTTAAAAACAAAACAAAACAAAACAAAACAAAACAAAACAAAACAAAACAAAACATAGTGTGTGGAGCCTGGGTGGCTCAGACGGTTGAGCATCCAACTCTTGATTTCAGCTCAGGTCATGATCTCAGGGTCATGCATGAGATGGAGGCCTGCGTCGTCCTGCTTGTGCTCAGCACTCAGTGGGGAATCTGCTGGAGATTCTCTCTCTCCCTCTCCGTCTGTTCCCTGCCCCCACACGCATGTGCTTTCTCTCTCTCTCTGTCTCCCTCTAAAATAAATAAATCTTTATATATATATATATATATATATATATATATATATATATATATATATATATATATATCGGGATCTAAAAACCTCTGCGAGTTAAAGACCTGGTCTGAATTTATAGAGGTTTTCAGCCTGATTGATCTCCAAAATCACTGTGTCGTCCTGCTTGTGCTCAGCACTCAGTGGGGAATCTGCTGGAGATTCTCTCTCTCTCTCTCTATATATATATATAGTGTGTATGTGTGTTGGAGGTGATTACGCAGACCAGTTAGCACATTGGTAGTTTATAAAAACACCTCCCTCCCCCGAGTGATTTTGGAGATCAATCAGGCTGAAAACCTCTATAAATTCAGACCAGGTCTTTAACTCGCAGAGGTTTTTAGATCCCGATAGTGGGATTTGAGAAACTTTCCCTCCTAAACTGTCTAGATCCAAAGAAATACATTTCTAAAGTTAAAATTTCAGGCACATGTACAGACTGGGGGACAGAGATGGGTATTTTATCCAAAGTCAACCTCCCTAGAATCCCTCATATTCTGCTGCCTGCTTAAGCTGGAGTGGTGATCAGCACAGAACTCTGAAGACAGTTAAATTCTAACTTCATGCCTTAATACTATGGGACCTGCACCAGCTATTTAACTTTTCTAAACCTCAGTTTTCACATCTGTGGAATGGGGACAATAAGCACACCTATGATATAAAGTTATTATGAGGAATAAATGAAATAATTCCGGCCCTCACACATGGAATTCTACTAAAGACAAATACTGTATTACCGTTATGGTTTTATCACTAGCATTCATTTTATAACCCTTTGGATTAGCCTTGGGAGAGCTAGTGAATTCTTGTCCTGACTCCAAGCCTGAGGGACCCTCCTCTGTGAGTTGTAAGAGATGTAGGCTTGGTGCCTGAGAACCTTTCCAATTCCAATTTCAATTCCATAATTTGTCACTGGCCTGTGATCCATCCCAACCACCATCCTTGCCGGAATATCCACCACAATCCTCAAACTCTACCTGTCCAAACTGGACACATGATCTTGGCCCGTCCCCCAGGGGATCCTTCACGTCCAAAAGGATGTGGTGTTGCCCTCACATCCTTTTGGACCTCTCTCTAGGAATGGCACCCCTACTCAACTGCCCAAGCTAAAATGCTGGGAATCATTCTTGACTCCTGCCTCTTGTTCCCTGCACACCACCACTACCAAAAAGCCAACCAATCAACCAACCAACCAAACAAACAAACAGTCAAATAATCACTTACTAGGTCCTGCCTATTCTTTTAATTCTTAAATCAACTTTATGTGCATCCCGTCTGCTGCTACCCCCATTCAGGCCCTCACATCAGGACTATTTTAATAGTCTCTTACTTGTCTCTATTATTAATTCTTTTTTTCCTCTCTCTCTATCACTAATTCTTAGTTCTCTTATCCCATGTACCATATTACTACTGGAGAGACACAAATATAATCATGCTGCTCCCAGCTCAGAACTCTCCAGTGTTTTTCTATCATCTATCAGGTTGAACTGACTGTGTAATACAGACACCTAAAGGCAACACAAACTCATGGCAAGGGCTGTTGGTAAAACAACATGCAATCAGCGGTTTGCACTATGACCTGCTTAGGTATATTGCTTTTTAAAACTCTGAGTAAACCAAAAAACATCTCTTGGTTGTGAAGCCCTCAGGCCACCAGTCTAAATCACTCCTCGTCTACCATGTAAATTCTAATTTCTTTGTTATATCCTCAAAGTCTTTCCTGCTGTGGATCTCCTTACCTCTTTAATCTGGCCCGACTTCTCTCTCCTCCTGAATTACTTGTAGTTTCCTGAATGGGTCATGTGCTCTTGCACCTCGTGTTTTGGCTCATACTGTGCCTTCTACACAGAAAGTTCTTCTTCTTCTTGATATCCTGGCCAGACCTAGTTTATATTTGACAGTTCAGTTCCACGATAAGCTATACAGTTTCCCCCAGATTAAATAGTTCTCCCTCTCTTACTCCTAATCTGCTAATCTAACAATGACCATAGTGCACTGAAATTATTTATTTGCATATCCAGTTCCTCCACTAGTCTCATCAACTCCTTAACGTTGGGGGCTGTCTTTTCATTTTAGTACCCCAGCTTTCAGCATGGCGTCTGGCATAGAGTCTAATGAACACACATATGAGAGAATGGCATTAACTAGCATTTCAAATGCTTTCTTCATTCCAGGCACTGACCTAAGCACTTTACATGCATTATTTGTTTAATATCTGTATTGAGTGTACCAAAGATGAGAGGAAAGAGGCAAGTCTAGGAAGGGTCCCCATGTAACACATGCATGGACTATTCCTGAGAGCTCCTTGTTCAGCTGAAAGTGATAAAAATGTTATTAAAAATGACTAGGGTTTGAGCATCGGGGATGCTCTATCCTACTATATTATAATGATTTCTTTTATTTCCTATAAGATAATGAAGTCCTTGAGGACAAATACTGCAGTTTCTGTCTCAGAATTCTCTGTACATGATATGATGCCTGGCACACAATGGGACCTGTGTAAATGTTAGAAAAATGAATGAGTGGAAGGTCTCATAGATTTCTTACCACACGAGTTTGGGAAGCTCCGAAATCCTTGCTACAGGTCACTGGCAGGCTCAGTGGTTTCTCTGACTTTTTCCTTCAGAAATGTGCTGGGTATCTTGGATATATAGGTTATGCATATTTGACTATAATCATATGTTGTATCTGGGATAAAGGGGAAAAGAGAAAGATGGAGTTGAAAAAGATAATATAAAAGACAGAAAGGGGTGCCTGGGTGGCTCAGTTGGTTAAGCGCCCAGCTCTTGGTTTAGGCTCAGGTCATGATCTCAGGGTCATGAGATAGAGCCTGGTGTAGGGCTCCTCACTGGGCGTGGAGCCTGCTTAGGATTCTCTCTCTCCCTCTGCTCCTCCTCCCCTCTAAAAAAAAAAAAAGATGGAAAGTAAAGTAACAGATAGGAATAAGGAAATTATAAAAACACTTGCAGCTATTACTACATGATTTGAATATAAATCTTCAACACATTTCATTCACCTTGCTAAGAAAATATTCCTGCAATTAAGCTATATGGCCACCAGATGTCAGTAAAGTAATAACATGTTTCATCAAGATTTACCAAATCCTGGAGTTACAGACTACAGCTTTAGGCTCAATCTCCTTCAGAGGTTTATAATTATGAACCTCCCTTGTTACACTGATTCAAAACAGACTTTATTAAAACAGATAACATTAAGGAAACAAAGTAAGAACCAAAACACATAATACTTTTCAAGGAAACATCAAAGTATCCAAATTCTTCAAACATGTAAATGTATTTCTTGACTCTTGTATGATAGCTAAAATTCCTAGCTCAAAGTTCAACTGTTCTAGTCCTTTTGACAATTTCAAATATTAGCTAGAGATGCTAAGTTTGGTTCACTCCCCTATTCAAAGCATTATCAATTTCTTTCTTCCCACTTATTCCTGCCCACCCCCAACACACCCCTCACTACATACACATAGCCACCTGTCACTCAAGAGTTTGCGGGAGGACCTTCTGTGCAGGACATAGTAAATGAATGCTTACTTCTATCACTGATTCTCATGTAATTCCAAGTGAATTTCCTTTAAATATCTGTAAATTTCATCTTCTTTACATGAGGAAAATAAGCTCCCTCTCTACCCTCCCCCATCCCAATCATGTTATATCAACATCTTCATGTTTTAATTTTTTTGAAGCTATATAGTGCTGTATTTTATTCATCAGCCCTAGTTCAAGGATTGGCTTTAGTAATCCCCGGGCAGCTGACAGGGAGGTGGTGGCTGGGTGTTGACCTCTGAGCCAGAAATGAATTTGAATCCTCGTCCTATCTCTTCTTTCTGCCTTTGGGAAAGGTTAAGTGTGTCCTTCGGAATAGGAAAGGTTATGCTGCAGAACAAGCAGTTCCAGAATTTCAGTGGCTTAAAACAAAAGTGTATTTCTCACTCACACTACATGTCCAAATCAGGTTAGCAGAAAACGTCTGCTTATTCTAGCCACCCAGGGACACAGGTCGGTGGAGTCTTCTTCCTCTGCATGGAGTAAGGTGTCTCAAAGTAATCCATAGTCACCTCAGTTGGTAACAAGCAGAGTCAGAGGGTCTTTTCAATTAAATCTGCTGGCCCATCTCACTTTTGCCCATAGCCTATGGTCCAGAACTGATCATACGGCCATGTCTAACTTTAAGAGTGTGGGGAAGTGCGGTCCTCCATGTGCCCCCAAAGAGAGGGGAACTAAGTACTGGCCAATGGTAGAAATACCTACTGACTTCTTACTACGTAAAGAACATACCTGTCCCCTTTCCAAGGAGACAACCTAGATACCTCATCAAGTTGGGCATTAAATTCAAAGTCTATGATCTCTGAATGAAGCACAGAAGTTCCTTCATCATGATATCTTCTATTGTAATTTCTACATCAGTTCTGGAAGGGACATCTTTTGATCTCAAAAGCCATGAGCTAAAAAAACAAGTGATTTGCCCTGACACCCCCCCCCCCAATTCACAATGATAGAATAGGGAGGGATAGGATAACCACAATAAAAACTCCTATGCAGAAAGAGGAAGAATAGAGACATGTAGCAGATACTGGGGGGCAGAAGTTCTGAATCCTGCTGGGTTAAGCTTTTGAGGCCCCCTTCCTTGGAGTGGAAGTGTACTCTGACTAATCTCTTCAGGTTGAAAGTGCTCCCCCGTCCATTTTTCTCCATTGCTGCTGTATCTACCCTCAGAGCTTCTTCCTTTTCTTTTATCTTTTTTGACTACATCCAAAATAGGCATTAGAAGATATGATGTCTTAGGGCACCAAGAATTTTTCCCAGTCCACTTCCTGCTGTAGATGATTAGAGGGCCAGGTATTAAGAGTCATCTCTCTTAGTGTGATTCCTTGGTGTACAACTCTCTCAAAACTCACTAAACCGAGACTCCCCATGTATTGGATTTTGGTCAGCTTTATGTGCCACTAACCACATCCTCCCATATTTGCTTTCTCACCCACATATCTGTCTCTGGACTTAATTCAAGTACATGCCACACCTTTATTTTCTTTCTTTGAGCACATTTATCCATTTAAAAGGATTCACTGAGCACCTGCCCTTCATTGGATCTTCACTGTAAGACACCTCACTCCATTGAGAGGTTTTAACAACTGTGAGCGATGACTATACCCCCAATGTGATCCTCCCTGAGAGGCTGAGATTTCATTAGCCTTTGTTGCTCACAACAAAGGATTTCTCATTCTTACCTTCTTAGTTAAGAACTGAGAAGCAGTTGACTTTGCAACCCCACTAGTCCCTGAATTTTTGAATCCTCTCTGTTCTCTTTCATTTCTTGCTTGCAAATCAGCCAATTCTTTTCTGCGCGCATCTCTTTCTTATAGTACCTTGCCAAATAGAGCCTACCGAAACTGGCGCACACCACAGCCTTCTGTTTTCCAACATCTTCTCATGGATCTCTACATTAATTAGGTGCATAACTGAGAGTGACAGCTTTATCAGATGTTTTCCCATTAAATAACATGGACTGTCAACTTTCCAGCCTCCAATATTAGTTTTCTCACCACCTACCACCTGGCCTCTAAGCCAATGTCACACATTTTTTGGTCACATTGGGTTTTTTGTTTGCTTGTTTTTGTTGTTGTTGTAACAATAGTACCCTTCCTCCAGCTTCCATATCTGCATCAGTCAGAAGGGTCTAGGCTATGCTTTGGCAAGCAACAACCCTAGAACTTCAGCAGTTCGGAACAACAGAGGTCTGTTGGTCACTCGCATGGATGTTCAACAAACTGACAGGAAAGCTCAGCTCATTGTAATTCCCCAGGAACCCAGGCTGATGGAGGCTCTGTCACCACACTCCCAACACAAGAGGGTCTCATGCTGCCAATTAAATGCTGCAGCCTAGAAGAAATCCACATCACTTTCCCACTTGCTGGGACAGGACTCATTGGATAAGACTAAGCATGTGACCAAACTATGTTCAAAAAGTCATAGCCTTTATCCATTTAGTGGTTTTGTTTTTTGTGGGTTTTTTTTGTTTGTTTTGTTTTTACTTTCTTACCTCCAGATACACAAAGCAGGCCACTGACGATAGTGTCTGTCCTACTACATACCTTCTCTAGGCACTTCAGTTTATTGTTTCTGAAAAAAGCAAGGTGATATGATCTATTTGGGTTTTATTTATTTATTTATTTATTTATTTTTTTTTTAAAGATTTTATTTATTTATTTGAGAGAGAGAGAACGAGAGACAGAGAGCATGAGAGGGAGGAGGGTCAGAGGGAGAAGCAGACTCCCCGCCGAGCAGGGAGCCTGATGTGGGACTCGATCCCGGGACTCCAGGACCATGACCTGAGCCGAAGGCAGTCGCTTAACCAACTGAGCCACCCAGGCGCCCGATCTATTTGGGTTTTAGAGAGATTCCCTCTGAGTTTAGTAAAGAGCAGGGATTGGAGGCTTAATGGGGAGTGGGTCAAAAGATGGAGGCAAGGAGGCCAGCTAAGAAACTGCTGTAGTATTCCAGATGAGAGATAGATAAGGAACACGAATCAGTAGATTTGAGTATTATGAAGATCAGTCAAGATCGAGACAGTAGGGGCACCTGGGTGGTTCAGTTGGTTGGGCTTCTGCCTTCAGCTCAGGTCATGATCCCAGGGTCCTGGGATCGAGCTCCACGTCAGGCTCCCTGTTTGGTGGGGAGTCTGCTTCCCCCTCTCCCTACTACTCCCCCTGCTTGCACTCTCTGTCTCTCACTCCCTTCATCTCTCTCTCTCTCTTTCTCTGTCAAGTAAATAAATAAATAAAATCTTAGGGAAAAAAAATATTGAATAAATAGTAAATAGAACAGGAAAAGACCCAACTCATTAAAATAAATACATCTGTGGGCTGACAGAAGAAGTTGATATTATTCAGCAATGATAAGGACATCATACTTTGAGTGGCGCTCAAGCTCAACTGGAACCACCAAGCCAGACAAAAGCAGCTTGCCATACCTCTAAGACTACGGAGGGAATGTTTTAGAACTTGAAGGAGAACAGCCCACAATTGAATTCTTTCCTCAACTTCCTCCACTGAGCTTTGCTAATTGAGTTCTCAATTAAACAAATAGCTTGCGGGGCGCCTGGGTGGCTCAGTCGGTTAAGCGACTGCTTTCAGCTGAGGTCATGATCCCAGGGTCCAGGGATGGAGTCCTGCATCGGGTTCCCTGCTCTGCAGGGAGCCTGCTTCTCCCTCTGCCTGCTGCCCCCACCCCCGCCCCCGCTTGTGCTCTTTCGTGCTCTCTCTCTCTGA
The DNA here is from genome assembly GCF_964656455.1 of Halichoerus grypus. Lineage (NCBI taxonomy): Eukaryota > Metazoa > Chordata > Mammalia > Carnivora > Phocidae > Halichoerus > Halichoerus grypus. Next base: position 88,734,319 of record NC_135716.1, read on the forward strand.
CAAATAAATAAAATCTTAAAAATAAAAAAAATAAACAAATAGCTTGCAACCTCAGACCTCTAAACCTTGCAGCTCTTCACAGCTGTGATTTCTACCCTAAATTTTCAGAAACAGATGCTGGGGCATATTTTTCTCTCTTCTCGTTCTTACACTGTGGTTATTTCATTTTCCTCTCTTTTGGTCTCCTTTTGGGGTTGATGAAAACTCTGAGTTGGGAAAGGAGGCCCTTTCCAGTTTCCTACCCAAATTCCTCTTCTGTCAAGTTCCTCAGTTTCCTGTGAAAGAGTTACTGCCACAGAATCTTCAGACTTCGTTACTAGGTTTGGTTTTGGTTAATGTCTGTTAATGATCTGGAGGGAGGTGATAACTGCATATTAATGAGGTTCACAAAGGAGCCAAATTGAAAGCTGTTGCAAACTCCAGCGGTGGCAGCCATAAACCAGATTCCCGGAGAGAATTGACTGACAACTGGGGACAATACATGTGGTGAAACCAGCACATGTGATGCTGACTCTTCAAGGGAAAGATGAAGTTTAGGCATCTTTCTTAGAAGGAGAATGAAACAGTGTGGAAAGCAGCAGTCAATAGAAGGTCTCTGGGATGAAATGAAAAAATGAACGCCCAGGTTGTAAAAACCTCAGTGTCACCGAGAGAGCAAGTCGAGAAGGATGTGGTGATCCCATTGACCTCTACCTTACATCTGGCCCGCTCCATGATGATCACGTGACCCAGGTCTGGCAAGTCAGTGATCCTAGAACACAGTTCTTGGTTCTGAGGTGGACTTCTGACTTGACTTAGTCTAATGGGACTCATTCCTGGAATAATTTTTGTTACTGGAACTAGTGAGAAAATTAGAAGCTTTCTTCTGGCAAGGACTGCAGGTTATACACCTACAAGTTATGCAGGTAGTGATTGAAGCCACACAGAAAGAAACAGAGCTGACAGAGAAGCTGGGGGGAGGGGAGGCAGGGAGACAGAGAGAGAGAGAGAGAGAGAGAATATGAGCCCTCTGAAACCAGACATGCCTGAAGCCTTAACCCCTTGAACTGTTCAGTTATTTGTATTCACAAATTCTTTCTTGAACAGAAGGCAGTTTCAATTGGCTTCTTCATTTGGAAGTAAAAGGGTACTTACTAACCCAGGATAGGTTTTTCAAGCATATTGTCTTTTCTTTTATATCCTTTACTTTCTAGCCATACTGGATGACTCTAATTTCCAGAGTGTATTGGAAAAGTTATTCTTCTGAGGACTTGCTTAGGCAGTCTCCTTCCCTTGTAATGGAATAACACCCTTCTTGCTATATTTACTTGGAGAAGCCCTCCCAACCTCATGGTCCAACCTGGACATCTCTTTTTGGACATCCCTCCTGAACGTTCAGTAGAATGTCAGCTTTCCTTTCTTTACCTTACCATATGAAGAGACTTTGAGAAGGAAGAACAAAGTTGGAGGATTAAAATTATTTGATTTAAAGATTTACTATAAAGTTACAGTAATTCACCACAACCAAGTGGGATTTATCCCTGAGCTGCAAGGTTGGTTCAACATCCGCAAATCAATCAACGTGATACAATACATTAACAAAAGAAAGAACAAGAATCATATGATCCTCTCAATAGATGCAGAAAAAGCATTTGACAAAGTACAGCATCCTTCCTTGATCAAAACTCTTCAGAGTATAGGCATAGAGGGTACATAACTCAGTATCATAAAAGCCATCTATGAAAAACCTACAGCGAATATCATTCTCAATGGGGAAAAACTGAGAGCTTTCCCCCTAAGGTCAGGAATGCGGCAGGAATGTCCACTATCACCACTGCTATTCAATATAGTATTAGAAGTCCTAGCCACAGCCATCAGACAACAAAAAGAAATTAAATGCATCCAAATCGGCAAAGAAGAAGTCAAACTCTCACTCTTTGCAGATGATATGATACTTTATGTGGAAAACCCAAAAGACTCCACCCCAAAACTACTAGAACTCATACAGGAATTCAGTAAAGTGGCAGGATATAAAATCAATGCACAGAAATCAGTGGCATTCCTATACACCAACGACAAGACAGAAGAAAGAGAAATTAAGGAGTCAATCCCATTTACAATCGCACCCAAAACCATAAGATACCTAGGAATAAATCTAACCAAAGAGGCAAAGGATCTGTACTCAGAAAACTATAAAATACTCATGAAAGAAATTGAGGAAGACACAAAGAAATGGAAAAACGTTCCATGCTCATGGATTGGAAGAACAAATATTGTGAAGATGTCAATGCTACCTAGAGCAATCTACACATTCAATGCAATTCCCATCAAAATACCATCCACTTTTTTCAAAGAAATGGAACAAATAATCCTAAAATTTGTATGGAACCAGAAAAGATCCTGAATAGCCAGAGGAATGTTGAAAAAGAAACGCAAAGCTGGCGGCATCACAATTCCGGACTTCCAGCTCTATTACAAAGCTGTCATCATCAAGACAGTGTGGTACTGGCACAAAAACAGACACATAGATCAATGGAACAGAATAGAGAGCCCAGAAATGGACCCTACTAATATTTGACAAAGCAGGAAAGAATGTCCAATGGAAAAAAGACAGTGTCTTCAACAAATGGTGTTGGGAAAATTGGACAGCCACATGCAGAAGAATGAAACTGGACCATTTCCTTACACCACACACAAAAATAGACTCAAAATTGTTGAAAGACCTCAATGTGAGACAGGAGTCCATCAAAGTCCTAAAGGAGAACATAGGCAGCAACCTCTTTGACCTCAGCTGCAGCAACTTCTTCCTAGAAACATCGCCAAAGGCAAGAGAAGCAAGGGCAAAAATGAACTATTGGGACTTCATCAAGATAAAAAGCTTTTGCACAGCAAAAGAAACAGTCAACAAAACCAAAAGACAACCGACAGAATGGGAGAAGATATTTGCAAATGACATATCAGATAAAGGGCTAGTATCCAAAATCTATAAAGAACTTACCAAACTCAACACCCAAAGAACAAAGAATCCAATCAAGAAATGGGCAGAAGACATGAACAGACATTTTTCCAAAGAAGACATCCAAATGGCCAAAAGACACATGAAAAAGTGCTCAACATCGCTCGGCATCAGGGAAATCCAAATCAAAACCTCAATGAGATACCACCTCACACCAGTTAGAATGGCTAAAATTAACAAGTCAGGAAACGACAGATGTTGGCGGGGATGCGGAGAAAGGGGAACCCTCCTACACTGTTGGTGGGAATGCAAGCTGGTGCAGCCACTCTGGAACACAGTATGGAGGTTCCTCAAAATGTTGAAAATAGAGCTACCATACGATCCAGCAATTGCACTACTGGGTATTTACCCCAAAGATACAAATGTAGGGATCCAAAGGGGTACGTGCACCCTGAAGTTTATAGCAGCAATGTCCACAATAGCCAAACTATGGAAAGAGCCAAGATGTCCATCAACAGATGAATGGATAAAGAAGATGTGGTATATATATATACAATGGAATATTATGCAGCCATCAAAAGGAATGAGATCTTGCCATTTGCAACGACGTGGATGGAACTGGAAGGTGTTATGCTGAGCAAAATAAGTCAATCAGAGAAAGACATGTATCATATGACCTCACTGATATGAGGAATTCTTAATCTCAGGAACCAAACTGAGGGTTGCTGGAATGGGGGGTGGGGTGGGAGGGATGGGGTGGCTGGGTGATAGACATTGGGGAGGGTATGTGCTATGGTGAGCGCTGTGAATTGTGCAAGACTGTTGAATCACAGATCTGTACCTCTGAAACAAATAATGCAATATATGTTAAGAAAAAAAAAAAGAAGAAGAAGATAGCAGGAGGGGAAGAATGAAGGGGGGGAAATCGGAGGGGGAGACGAACCATGAGAGCCTATGGACTCTGAAAAACAAACTGAGGGTTCTAGAGGGGAGAGGGTGGGAGGATGGGTTAGCATGGTGATGGGTATTAAAGAGGGCACGTTCTGCATGGAGCACTGGGTGTTATGCACAAACAATGAATCATGGAACACTACATCAAAAACTAATGATGTAATGTATGGTGATTAACATAACAATAAAAAATTTTTAAAAAATTACAGTAATTCTGTCAGTCAGGATTCTCTAGAGAAACAATAGGGAGACATAGCTGTATCTATGTAGATTTATATGGAAGAGGACTGATTAATTTTATATGTATATATGTAATTTATAATTTTATATCTATAAATTTATCATTTTTATAATTTATATAATTTATATATAATTTTTTAAGGAATTGGCTCCCATGATTATAGGGGCTGGCAAGGATGAAATGGCAGGGCAGCCTGGCAACTCGGCTAGTAGTTAATGTTGAGTCTTGAGGCAGAATTTCTACTCCAGGAAATGTCAGTTTTGTATCTTCAGGCCTTTAAGTGATTGGATGAGACCTACTCACGTTATTGTGGGTGATCTCCTTTACACAAAGCCCACTGACTGTAGCTGTTAACCACTTCTACAAAATACCTTCACAAAAAAAATCTTAAAAAAAACAAAACAAAACCTTTGCAGCAACACCTAGATTAGGGTTTGAGTATATAACCGGGTAGTACCAAAGCCTAGTCAAATTGGCACATAAAACTAGCCATCACATAATCAAGACAAAGTGATATTGGCATAAAGACAAACAAATAGATTGATGGAATAGAATAGAGTCTGGAAACAGAAATATACACATATGGACAACTGATTTCAGCAAAAATGTTATAGCAGACAGTGGTGAAAAATGGTCTTTTATGCAGTAGATCAATTGGATATCCATATGTAAAAAGTAGACTACCTCTCACCATATAAAAAATTTAACTTAAAATGGATCATAAGCCTAAATGTAAATCCTAAAGCCATAAAATTTCTAGAAGAAATCATAGGAGAAAACCTTTGTTACATTGGGTTAAGTAAAGATTTCTGAGATAAAATCCCAAATGAACTATCCATAAAAGAACACATTGGTAAATTGAACTTAATCAAAATTTTAAAAGATGCTGTTAAGAGAATGAAAAGATAAGCCACAGACTCTAAGTAAATATTTGCAAAGCACACATCTGATTAATGACTTGCATCCAGTATTTAGAAAGAACTCACAAAATTTAACAATAAGAAAACAAAAAACACAATTAAAAAATGGGCCAAAGATGTTAACAGATGCATTGCCAAAGAAGATATTTAGATGGCAGATAAGCATATGAAAAGACACTCAACATTGTTAGTCGTTAGGGAAATTCAAGTTAAAACCACAATGAGATATTACCATATACCTATTAGATTGGCTGAAATAAAAAGACGGATCATACCTACTGTTGGCAAGGATGGGGGAGAACTGGAGCTCTCCTATTGCTGGTGGGATGTAATATGGTCCAACCTGTTAGGAAGACAATTTGGGAGTTTCACAAAATAAGAAGCATATGCCTACCATGTGATATAAACATTCCACGCCTATGTACTGACCCAGAAGAAATGCAGACATTCGCTACATAAAGGCTGTACATGTATGTTCATTGGCGCTTCATGTGTAATAGCCCCAAGCTGAAAACAACCCAAATGTTCAACAGCTGAATGGATAAACAAACTGTGGTATATCCATAGAATGGAATGCTATTTAGCAAAAAAAAAAAAAAAAGAAAGAAAGAAAGAAGAAAAAGGATGAATTGTTGATAGATGCTACAACATAAGTGAATCATGAAAGAAGCGAAATGAAAAAAAGAGTACATCCTATATAAGTCCAGTTACATAAAATTCTAAGAAATGCAAACCGAAATATTGTGACAAAGAGCAGATTGGTGTTTGTCTGGGGATGCAGGGAACAGTGAGAAGGAGGGGTTACAAAGAAGTCCAAGGAAACTTTTGGGGGGCAGTGAATATGCTCATTATCTTAATTATGGTGCCAATTTCATGGGTATATACATATGTCAAAACTTATCTATCTGTACACTTTAAGTATGTGCAGTGTATTATATGCCAATTATACCTCAGTAACAACGTTAAATAAAAAGTGCAGGCTAATGACAGAGAATTTCAAACAAAATAACTAAAGACTCCCAGGAGCCAACGTCACATCTCTTTCAGCTCGTGTGAGTTCTTAAGTGGAATGGAATCTCAAATTCTGGTTGTGCCACTTTTAACTTCTCGGCGTCCCATGTTTATCATTTGTCAAATGGGCGGAAGAGCTTTGTGAACTCTGCTACCTACCTCAAGGGGGTTACTGTGAGAACCAAAAGCGATAATGCACGTAAAAGTGCTTTGCAAGCGACAGCACCCTGCACAAATGTTCGCTGTTGGTTTGGTTGTTACATGCCATCTGCATACTATTCTTGCCCAGTATACATGCGTCATGCCAGCTCAAGCCCTAATAGCCCGTATATAAAGTGTAATTAATTGTACAAGTTACTCAAATAGCACTGAAACCCAGTATTCAGGGCATGACACATCCTAAATACATAACAGATTTTGGAATAAATCAGTTTCAGCCCAAACCAGAATGCGGGAAACAGACAGATGCCTTCACACATATGCCAAGCAAGTGAGACCCAGCCAAACAGGGTGGAGTCCAGGGCAAGGGAACCCAGCCAGAACGCAGGCCCTGTGGGTTTCCTGCCAGGGGCTGTTACAGAGAGCAGTGACCCCTCAACATGACTGGCCCTGATGTGCTGAGAGGCTCTTGGGATTCAGAGCCAAGCTTACTTGGAAATTAACTACTTTACTCTTGGCCTATCACACTAGGCAGCCAGCATGGTGGGGCCACAGATCACTCTCTTTTTAGTTAAAGTTAAAGACGACAAAAATAGAATTAGGTAAATATTCTCGGTGTCACCCTACTTCCGTTCTCCTGCTCAGCACTGTTATTTCACTGATCTTAAATCACAGCCGGTGCTTTCCCCCCGTGATTTGGATTCATTGGCAATTCATTTGCTTCCCACCTCTGACCTCGGGAGGGGTGTTGGACTCCTGGACCTGGCTGCATAGGACGCCCCTGAAAGTGGGAAAGCATTCCTTGGGTGAGCTGTGCCTGAAGGGAGCATCTGGGAAATATAGCGGGAAGTTGGAGACACAATTCGGATGGGAGGAAGGATGGTGTGCTGGAAGCATGTGTGTGTGTAGAGGGAATAAGAGCTGAATTAGAGACTAGTGGGAAGAAGTCAGAGAACAAAGTGGCCTCAAAAGCTGGATGGCCAGTAATAAGTCCAGAAACAGATGTAAGAGCCTTCTCACCAACAAATGTCTCAGATAAGGCTGGACCCCTGTTCAGGGGTCCCCATGCACCTCACTTGCTGGGGCTCATTTCCTAAGGGACTGAGTGTATCAGTCACCAGGGCCCCTAGGAGCTCTGTGGCCCAGGCCTCTCTGGCTGGGGATCTCCTTACCCAGCCCTTAGGCTGGGAGCAGTGGGTAGGCAGCTTGAGGAAATTCATGGGTATCTTTACAAACTCTAGGAAGAGATATCATTGTAGCAATTACTGCATCTTGAAGAAACAGAACTTGGCCCCGGGGATCCCCTCTGATGGGAAGTACATCTCTCTGTCTTTCCAAATATTAATCCTGGCTCAACTGAGCAACACAGAGAGCTTGGCATGCCAGAGCCTTGCCCCAAGCAGATTTCGCTCTCAGGTAGTCCTAAAGCCCAGTGAAGGGGTTCCTGGTAGGACTTGTCTTTTCCATCAGGAGAGTGATGGTTTGAGGGAGAGGGAGAAGGAGCAAAGCAAAACCCAAAACTCCTCCATAGGTGCTTTGGAGTTCATCATTAAGGATTTATTTATTAGTGTTATATTTGCTGTCCTTCTGAAAACTTCTTCTGGGATATTTCTGAGAAGAGTGAGCCACCCAACCCCAGACGCCTCAGGGTACATTCACTACGGTTGGAGGGGCTGACTGTAAGTCTGAGTCACCAGAGCCCCCATCCTGAAGGAGAGGGAACTCCTATGGGGGATGAAGGACCTAGAAAGCAGAGGGGACAGGGAAGCCGGCAGGCAAGGGTCAAAGACCAATCCCACTTACGTTACCTTTTGGCTCAGGGTCGGTGGTCTAGTGTCTGCCTTCGTTGGTTGGAAGCTATTCTTGTTTGGTAAATGCGGTATCATTAAAGTTCAGATAAAGCAGCACAGAGAAGGATCCTCACAGCCAGATGGGAGACACATTGTGTGATCACTGTTAAAGGGGCAGATCGCAGGCTTTGGCAGTCAGCACTGCTTCCCTGGCTAAGGCACCACTGACAGGGCTCCGAAAGGGCCTACCCATCCTCAGCCAACCCCAGAGCACCTCCCCTGTCAACAAACACCACTCCCTGTGTTTCCACGGCACCTCGAGCAAAGCCAGCCCGTCCTTGCAGGGGGAGGCTGCTTCTGCCAAACGTCTGTGCACTGTTAGGAGACTGGCTGAGAAGCACAGCCCTGAAGGATTGCAATTGGAAATACAAAAAGCTTGAAGCCCTTCCAGATACTGGAGATTCCTTTCGGTCCCAGGCTGTGAAGGAGGCCTTCTTTTGAGCCAAATCTGCCCCTGCCAGCTCCATGCCAAATAAGTGAAAGCATGCTTCCCTCACTGGGGTACGCATGCCTGTGGGGGCAGGCGACAGATGGCGAGGTGGTACAGGGGACCCCAGGATGATCATCTGCTTCCTCCTATAGCTATGGGCAATTTCACTCAATAGGAAATAGTTGAAAAATTTTTTTTTTTTTCTGTGTGGAACACAGCCAGAATTGTATATGAGATTTCAAAAAAGCCATTTCAAGCTTTCTTCCTGCTGCTTCAGGTGGCGCCTCTCAGACTCCCAGGAGTCACCCCTCCCCCCTCCCCCCTCACAGAGGGACAGCCTAACCCTCAAGCACGCCATGACTTTGAGGGGTTTCTTGGAAATCCTCAGGGTCCATAGTAGCCATTTCTGAAATTGGTTCTACCAATAGAATTAGTTAGCTTTGAGGCTTGAATCCCAGTATCCTGATGATAGCAACCTTCATCCCAAGACACCTTTGGTCAGTTATCAGCCACATCTACCTCAGTGTGAACATAAGCCATCAGGCTCTTAAACCGAAGGCAAGATTTGGTGAAGGGGAGGGAGAGGAATACTGCACGAGAGGCTCAGCACCAGAAAGGCTGGTGGTGTTAAAATATATTTCCTTAATTTCATGACTTTATTAAAGACCAGTCTTACAGTCACGGGATGCTGTAGCTCTGCTTGCACACACCGGACCCGGTATCTGCCCACAGCCTCACCTGGAGGTGTGCCACTTCATTACAGGTGGCCTGAAGGGACTATTCCAACAGAGTCCCACGAGCTAGGAAAGAGAGGTGGTTGTTTAGCAGAAAGACCACCAACATTGTCGCTGATTTGTTACTGAACATTTCAGCCTGCCCAGGGGCAGATCCAGGTTTTGGGTAGCATGAAGCTGATACAATTTTGGGGGTCCTGTTTAAGAAAAAGAATGCAAAAATAGCTTACCTGCAGAAATTCTGCAAAAATATACAAAGAACACATTGCTAGGCTCTCCCAAGGCCTTGGAAGGGGTCTTTACAATTGAAGGACTAGAGCGTAAGCCTCATTAGCTTGACCATAATCTGCCTCTGCTCCTATGCTTGAATACATTTATATATTTGCTGGGGGTGAGGGTACAGGGATTGCTAGTGATCTATTATTTTCTCTCCAAGAGGTAGCAATCTGTATTTTTCCAAGCTGCATCTCATTTTATATCTTCCTGCCCAAATTTTCCAGTCTCTTTGGGTCCATATCCATTTCTTCTTTCTGGATGGGGTTGAGAGCAGCTCCTCGGAGATGTTCAGGGGCATTTCAACAATGGGCTTGGCCCAGGAGCATGGAATTTCCTGAAAGAAAGCAGGCGTCTCTGGTGGGTTGTTGGGATAGACTGATCAACAATTTCCAACTCTGGAGATGGAGTTGTACCAGTCCATGCCAAGAGAATTTCAGAGGCAGCTCATATGGAAACCATCAGTCCAGTCCCATCCATTAGCTAACTTGAAGGCCGCCAAGCCTGGGGACCAGAGCCGCCATGGCCAAGAACAAAAGTACCACATTGCCCCAAACCAGCCAAGAGTGCTTGATGGGAGTTTCACTCCCCAAAAGAGTCTCTGTTCTCCCATCCAGTTACAAAAAACAAAACAAAACAAAACAAAACAAAAAAGGGTATAATAAAAATTGGCTGGATTTGTTAGTACTCACACACATTACACTACAGTCAAGATGAAACTGAGCACAAATCAGTTTACATTACTTTCCAGCTTACCATCCTTCAAAGGCCTCCCTTCTGGTAATTTCCAAATTCTAAATACTACTGGCCCTCTCCTCATCGTACCCCTGATGCTCCAAGATGACGTTGCACTAAAATTACGCTGATTTCTTAGTCTTTCTTGCCTTCACACATACCTTTGCCTCTATCTGGAACACTCATATATCTATTTCCTTTTCAATTAGTTAGCTCTTGCTCATCCTAAGCTCCCAACTTGGGAACATGCTCTGGACTCCCAGAGCACCCCTCACACTCATCACATCCTACCATTATCTCCCATTTAATGCCTTTTGTCTCCACTAAACAAGAAGCTTTGTGTTTTCGTAACCTACTCCAGTGTAACAAACCACCCAAATCTCGGTAGCTTGAAACAATAGCAGTTTTATTCACTATCACAATTCTGCAGGATGCCTGGCCTCAGCTGGGTGATTCTTCTGCTCTAAGTGGTGTCAATTGGGGTTTAAGTCATCTGGGGGCTGGACAAGGCTGGAATGTCCAAGATCGCTTCTCCCCATAGCTATAGTTGATGTGGGCAGTCAACTGGCCACTCAGCTCGGGCTGTTGACCGGAGTGCCCACATATGGCCTCTCCATGTGACTTGGACTTCTCACAGCATGATTGCTGGATTCTAAGGGGAAGAAAGTAGAAAGGGCAAGTCTTCTCAGAGCCTCAGCTCAAAAGCCCCAGGATATCACTTTTGCTGCATTCTGTTGGTCTAAGTAGTCATAAAGTCAAGGTGAGGAGAAATAAACTCTCTATCAATAAAGGAGTGGTATGAGCATATAGGAAGGGGAAACCAGAATTGGTGGCAGCCATCTTTGGAAATTATTGAACACACTCTAAGAGCAGTAACTATGTCCGTCTTGTTCCCCAGCACCTGGCCCAGTGCCATACCACTAAGAGTCGGCAGTTTGTCCATTTGGTCAAAGCCTCTCCCCTAATGCTTTGCTAATGCTTACGTTTGGTCTTTGTGTTTGATGTATGCCCTACTGTCCAGACCACATGGGTTGACTTTTTCTCTTTATGGTTTGCCAGAAGTAAAAGTAACAACCTCAATGATCTATTACTTAAATTAGAGATTAATTACTCATAACCAAAAGGGTATTTGATGCAGCAGGAATACAATATGTATTAATTGACAGTAAGGTCCTGGTTGCTGTTCCGAAGATCATTAGAGCCTCCAGGAACAGCTCTCCCTCCACCCCACCCTCATTTCTGGTGCTGTTGTATCTGATCACCAGAGTGTAGCCAAGAACAAGAAAGTGGAAATTGAAGTTGTGGAACCAGGTGACATACACCTGGAGCCTGGCCACTCTAGGTTTCTTTGAGCCAACTTTATGGTTTCTACAGAACTTGGTGGGTGTGATTAGAAACGGTTCCTGGCCCCTCTCTCATTGGCTAGAAGGGCAGGGGTTCCACTGTTCCTCCAATCCTTGGGAAGGATTGGTCAAGTCCACTACTGGTGGAACTGTAGGCAGCACATTAAGTACAGGATGGCTGCTACCATCACAACCCTAGCTGATGCCATATAGCTAGCAGAGCAGGAACAGGAAACTGAGTCACATATATAGCCTGGGAATAGTGTCTGGAGGAACAAGACTTTACTCTTCCTCATATTTTCTGCTGCAATACCTACTCGGGCTTTGCTTTTCCTGCTCTCTCTCACCCAAACTCAAGAGACAGAGGACGTGGTCATATTCTCAAGACATCCTCCTCAGGTCACGGCAGACGATACAATTTCAGGTTCAAAGTTCTTTCCTTCCTTCCACTTTTGAAGATGTTAATTACCCCTTTGGCTTCTTGTTTTCCATACTGGGAAGTCTGATACCAATTAGATTCTTGTTCTTTTGCGGTCAGTCTTCCTTTCTCCCTTGAAGCTGTTTTTGATACTCTTAATTTTCATTATAACATGGTCTAGAGAGAAAATTTTTTTCTTATCAATCCTGTTGAGTATTCAAGGCTGAGAATCAAGGCATTTACTGACTTATGAAGGCCCACTAACTAGTACAGAGGGCAGATGGCCATGAATATCCTGTGTATTCAAAATGGCAAAGGCTCAACTTTTTGGAATGTGTGGACACGTACATATGGTAAGCATTTAAAATAGGCTTTACAGACTACTACAGGTACTCAATAAACATTTGTGAGTGAGCATAGAATGAATGAATGAGTAGCACATTGCCTAGCACATAGTAAATTCAAGGTAGCTATTATTATTAACAGAAGTGCCACGTAAGGAAAGAAAGACGCAAATGACTTGCTCCCCGCCTTGAGGAGCTCTTACTCTAGTTTAAACAGGTAAAGAAACTTGTGGTGCTTATCACATCATAATGTATGTTGGAAATATTACAACATTACGGAAGGGGGAGTTACTAACTTCCCAGAGAAAATAGAGCTGAGTTTTGAGGATAGGATAGGAAGGAAGTGGGGAAAGGGCAAACAGCCCAAGAAGGAAGCTTAAGCCAAGACCCAAAAGGGGGAGAGGGCGCCATCTTCAGTTTGTTATGGCTTCTGTGGAGACTAGAGGGAGAGTGGGGTGGAGGAGAAAGAGGAGTGAGTGGTTATTTTCAGAAGGGAAGTGAAGGCTGCCTTGGTTCACTTAATCCCCACACAGTACTTTGAGCAGGTTTTACAGGTGAGGAGACTGGGCCCAGGTTGGTTAAGAGAGTTGCCAAAGGAGGGGAGAGGCAGAGCCAGGTGTGAGCCCAGCTCATGTGCCCCCAGGACTTGTCTTCAGGTGTCAGCTGAGACACCAGGAACAAGGACTGGGGTAAATTCCCCGCACTAGGTTTTTTCCTTGGCTCCTATCTCTAAAAGAAAAAACAAAATCAAAAACAAAAAAACCCAGCAGGGAGCAAAGCACTGAGGAGAGGGCTCTTGTAATTGTTCTTAGGGGCAATGACCAGGCGGGGACATCCGCTCTGCTCTCCACCTATGGGAATGAGACTTGAGAGGACCACGGGCAGTTTGGAGAGGAAGGTGGAAGGCCCAGCCCTGGGACTAGCAGAGACAAGAAAACGGGCCTCGGGATGAGGCCAGGAGGCCCAGGGGCCTCGGGGCGAGGTGAAGACTTTTAGAAGCCCTAAGCACTGGAAAGAGGGTAATCTCTTCCTCCAGTAATGGAAAATGAAAAGAATTATGAGAGCATAAAGTAAGTATAAGCAAGTCCGGCAGAGTTCTTGTTCTTTCTTTCCTCCTGGATGACAACTCTTATTTATATTTTCCAATGTCCCAAGGATGTATGTGGGGAATCTGACACCCACGGAGTGCTCTTAAGGACTCTTTCCCCATTTTGCAGACAGGATGAATTCAGTCTCAGCTGAGAAGAATCCAGGCATTTGCCTGAGCCTTAATCTGGCCTGGGAAGTGAGTAGACCTAACTTAGGAAACTGTTTTTCCATTAAAAGCACTTTCCCGTAGCAAATTTTGAATGCAGCCTGAAATCAAGATGTGCTAAGAAACATGTTCCTTAGGGGCGTAAGTGCAGCTTTGCAGCTTAAACCGTTTGTCCTGTAAGCAGGCGAAGATTTATGGTTACATATTTTCTCTGGAGAGAGGCTAACTGGAGTTGGCACTGGGCTTCTTCCAGTATTAACCAGAGCTCACCTAACAGGGCCAGAGGACACCCCGGGGTCTTGCCTTCAGCTGGGGTTACGGTTGTTTTAGGGAAAGGAAGGGCTCTCTCAGCTGAAAACAATGTATTTCAAACCCAAACTTGCCCCTTCAAACACCTGCTTGAGGCTCCAAAATTCGACATGAGGAAGGCATATGAATGCAGAATTGGGGCTGTTTTGGCAGGGAAGAGGGCTCTCGAAGAGAGAGGCCTTAAGGCAAAGCAGTACAGAGCAAGAAGAGATATTTACACCCGAATTTCTTTACCTGTATAATTTCCTAATAGGCCCGAAGGGGTCTGGGGAGCTCCGACATTTCCAGTGACGTGAACTTGGTTAAAGCTGTGTGGTCACAGTGACCTCGAGAAGGCTTCCTATCAGGTCTAATGAAACGCAACACGCTTCTGACATCAGAGCCCACTCTGACCACACATCAAAGGGGAGGAAGTGGATGCTTTGATCCTCTCAGTCATGGCTTTCTACAAAGACTTTTAACAAAAGAGGGAGGGAGCTGCGGGTGGGAGCCGGGCTTGGGGCTTGGCTTTTTCTTTCTGCTGTGACCGTTCTTCTAGTTAATGACCAAGAAGCTACAGGCAAGACACAGGCAATGTGGATGCTTTGAGTGGTTCTCCTGGTGTGATTTCCACTGATTCTCCTGCTGTGATTTCCATGGCCCCAGGCCTCTGTCTGTCTTTCCCCAGATCCCTCCCCTGCCTCTCCGGTGATTCCTGACTTCTAATACTAGAGTTTCATTTACTTAGCTTGAGTCTTAACTCTTACTAGAATATAAACCTCTCCTGGAAGAGGCAATAACGTAAGCCATATTATCCTACCAAGAAGTGCCATTTTTAGAATGCATTTCAGACCTTGCCCCTGTACCAAAACCCTTTGGGCTCCTGGTGACCGAAGGGTGAAGGCTGAGTGCCTACTGCAGGGCACACTGCCCTCCCTGACCTGGCGACATGGCCTGCAGGTCTGCCCCTCCCTGACCAAACATTCATCTCCAGCAGTTGTGACTTTTCACCCACATCTGAGCAATGGTGCCTTCCTACCCTAGGACACAATATTCTCCTGGGATGGAATGCTGGCCCAAGGTCAAGATTAAAATCACACTCACCTGTTACCCTGGTGCCTGACAAAGAGTAGGCCTTGAAATGGCTTCTCGTGTAAATGAGTGAATGAAAACATCCTCATTGTGTATCTGCTTTCTTTCTGCTCTGCAGGTTTTCAGTGAAGAGAAGAAAGAAGAGAGGGGCTGGGGCGCCCCAGTGGGGACAGGGCTGCTAGAAGAGGCCAGTCATTGTATTGTTTTGCACCTTGACTGTTGGCCTCATTCAGGGTGGTGCTGAGGCCACAGGGGCACGACTCAGAGCCAAGGTTCTGATGTCCTGAGGCTGCAGGGACAGGCCTGGCGTACTTGGTTGGGTGGAGAGGAGAGAAAGAGGCGGGAGGAGCCGGGAGCCGGGTGAAAGCTGAGGAGGTCGAGCAGAGCTCAGGAAGCCTGGGTGGAGGTGGGGGCAGAAGGGAAGGGGGGGTTGCTGCCCAACCGCAGTAGGACCAGAGGCAGAAAGCAGTTGCCTGTGAGCATTTAGAGTCCCCAGTGCTGAGTAGGTTTACCCTCAGTGGGGAAAAAGAGACCAAATAAAATGTGAGGAAGTAAATGGCCACAGGCCTGATGCAACATGAGGCAGAAGGTAAAGTTCTGGTTGAATGTGGGTGGCAGGGATGAGGCCAGCTCCAGGGTATGGGGAGAATACTGGTGTCCACGTCCTCTGGTGCCCCCTTCCCTCCCCTGGGGTTCCCAGGATCCCCTGAAGGAAGGAAATGCCCCCCCCCCACCCCCGCCACACACACACACCCCAGTGCTCCTCCTTCTCACCCGTTTGTGAGGGAGAATGTGTTAGTGACAAAGGTTTCCCAAAACACAGGGGAGTACAGCAGGGAGGCTGATGGCAGTGGGAAAACTGAGACTAGGGCAGGCAGTCGGGAGGGATGGGGTGGGAATGCCCTCGGCTTCTTCCTTTCCTGTAGCATGGGCCATTCTCACTCTCTTCTCACCCTGGGGCCACTGTGTTTCCTACCCATGAGCTGAGAGTGGCAGTCACCTGCCGTCCTGAATGACACTTATGTAGTAGGCAGAGGGCAAGCACTTTGTGCTCAGCTGAACTTGGCTTTGCTGCTTTCATACGCTTTGTGACTGTGGGTATTACCTACGCAATCTGAGTGTGGGTGTCTCCTCTGGAAAATGAAAACAATAATGTTTACCTCTTGGATCACTGTAAACAGTTAATTACTGTTTAATTAATGAAGGCGTGTCTCACAGTGGCTGTAACAGTGTCTTATTAGGGCTCTACACACACAAGCCCCCTTTAGTTCTGGGTGGGCTGTTGATGGAACCAATTACTGCCCTGGTCTTGACTTCTAACTACTCTCAACATTCTCGTGTGTTCCGGTAAAGGTCACACTCTTAGCTCTCTGTCCCACTGATCTCTTCCTACCAGATCACACGACCTGCTCAATTCAGTATTCTGTGGGACAGCATTGCCATAAAAGCAATTCATGTAAAGTAGAAGTAGATTCCACACATTAGCGAACATTTGGCAGCCTGTCTCTGAACGGGGTGCACTCCCCCATTGAGCTGTGACACAGGATTGAAAACTACCAGACTCAATGTTAGCCCAAATCCCTTCTGGATCTAATATCTATTTTTATAATCATGACAGCAGACAGAGAGAATGGCAAGCCAAGTGGATGAAGAGCACCCCTAAAATCCAGAGGTCTCCTATTCAAGGTTCAATCTCAGGGGAACCCCAGTTCCTATTTAAGAAACCCACGTTTCAATGAACAGTTGGGTTTCAGCACCTACATTTCCTTTCTGAGAAGCACATCATTAGACATTATCCATTCCTGACATGTCCCAGTTAATCTTTTCAAGAAAAAAAAGTGGACTAGCAGACTGTTGTTTAGTTTGGTTCCTGCTTCTCATATTCTCTCTGCTACCAGCTAACTATACGATTTTGAGCAAGTTGTTTAAGTTCTTTCCCCTTCAGGGGTTCAGTCATACAATGAGAGAGGTGTAGTAGCTGTTCTAGCTTCCTCTCTGGAATAAGCCATGATTCATCACTGTCGTGGCCTTAGATTCAGCCCTCATCATCTCCCACTTGGTTACTCTCCCACCCCCAGACTCTCCTTGCACCAAGTGTGTCCCTGGCCCAGCCTTCTACACCTGCTACCACAGTATCTATCTGATCATAGATCTAGTCTGTTCTCTTACTGCAAAAACCTTATGGTAATACTCCTTCAGTGGCTTCTAGTTGATGTTAGGATAAAGATTAAGCAGCTTCATTTGGTCAAGGCCCCCCTAATCTTGCCCCTGCCCAGCTCCATTTCTCATCACTTTACCTTCACCTCTGTCTTCCAAGAGCCTCAGCATTCTTTCAGTTTTTCTACCTCAGGACCTTTGTACATGCTGTTCCTTCTGTCTGCAATGCTCTCCTCCACTTGACCTCACCCACTTTCTCTTTGCCTAGTCATTAACTTTTTTTCCTTTAGATATCAACTGAATTGGTCTTTCCTCCAGGGAAGCCTTCCCTGACCATCCCTTCCTCAACCTGATCAGGCTCCCTGTTACCTTATCTTCCTGCATTTGTTGCCACTTATATTCATACAATTTTATTGATTAATGTCTGTTTTATGACCACGAGAATGCATGCTGCTTAAGGGCAAGGACTATTTGTTTTGCTCACTGTTTTCTTCCCAAGACTTAGTACAGTGCCAATTGCTCACTAGATATTTGTTGGTTGATAAATCAAAGATGAATGGGTGACAGATGGATGATGAGGTGTGACCTTTGCCAACCTGGCCCAGTCCACCTTTCCCAGCTCCATTGCCCACCCTCTCTGCCTGGACCTTTAATGATGCAAATATGTATGTCTCTTACATTCTGTTCACCTCGAACTGCTTGTTATTATAAGATGATGCTGTGTTTGCTACTCCTCTTGCTGTTGCTCTAAGATCAAAATCCTTTGCTGTGTTATAGCAATCATTTCCTAGAAAGATGATTTTAATGTCACGATGAAAAGACTACAGTCTGCTTCAAGAAACAGGCGATAAGAAAGAGGTTTTGCTTCGGAAAATTGGAAGACGCCCAGGAGTCATGGTAGCTCTTTTCAAATAGTTGAAGGACCATCATAAGGTGATTAAGCTCATTCCCTGCACATTTAGAGGCCAGAATCAGAAACAAACAGTGGAAGCTAAACAAACAGGGAAGCAAATTTTGGCTTAATACAGAAGAAGAATTTTACGATAAATATAGGAAATACACTGCCTCAAGTGTTCATGAGCTCCCTATCACTTGAGGTGTATAAGCCAAGATTAGAAGACCACTTTGGGGTGGTTGGATTTGATGACCTCCAAGGCTGTTTGCATCCTCACACATTCTTCCTGTGGAATAATGTTCTATTAAACCGGCATCTGATGGGACCTCTAGGAACTCTATTGGTGGTGATGGAGACGAATCAGTGGCTAAATACTTAAAGTGATGCCTCAATTCAATTCAAGTACTCTCTCTATAGGCAGAGACCAATATAGACACCTCACCTCCCACAATGCCCCCGCCACAACCCTCCACCCTTTTTTCTTTTAAACCTCCCAAGGAACCCAGTTCTCAGGCACTGTGTGCACAGCCTTCCAGAGACCACAGCACTCTTCCTTCTGCTAAGACCTGGGCTCCACCTGGTGGTGTGACATGATGTTTTGCACACAATGGGTGCAGGGTTGGGGCTTGGAGGGGGGGTTCCTGTCACCGGAACAGGTTTCCATGCTCCTTGACTTGATGCCTCTCCCCAGTCTTGCTCTGTTGACTAGGGGCTGGTTGACTTGCGCTGGTCAGGATACCATTCCATTTGGCATTTTGGGGATGTCTGACTCCTGGTGCCTATACTAACCCCCATGGTATCAGCAAGGAAAAGACTTACTGCTTCTCAAACTGTGCATTATGGAGACAAGAGGTTTGAAAGAGGTATTTTGGGAGTCATTACAGGAAGTGAAGTAAGATAGGCTGAGGTGTCAGGGATCCATCTCCTTAAACCCACTCTCTTATCCCCCCTTTCCTGTAAACTCTTCAACACTGTCTACTTAATTTATAGATGATAGGTGACTGATAGATAAATAGATAATAGACAGATGATAGATAGATGATCGATAGATAATAGATAGATGATAGATGATAGATAGATAGATAGATAATAGATAGATTTTGTGTAAAGTTCACAAAAGAATAGTTTATGTTGCTAAAAGGAATATGAAAGACTCTAATCACTTCCATTTCCCCTCATTTTAGGGGAAATTAAGACCAATGGTTCATTTACAAAAGCTGGCTTTGTTAGAATCATAGTCCACTCTTCTTGATAGTGCACTGGGGCTCTGTCATCCCAAAGGAGTGTAGTCTTTCGGGCATCTTAGGGTCAGACCAGTTTCCAGCCCTATTCCCTCTTTACGTGTGGAGGAATATGACAGCAGCGGTTCCAGAAATTGTACTGTGTCTAGTTGCTTTACTCTTGTAAAGGAGTAAGTTTTATAAGCAGCACAACTGAACCCTGGAGAAAACAAGTGATTTGTTAAAAACACATGCTCCGTCCAGCAATGACCAACAGAAAGAAACACCAGTCACTCGCTTCCCTCTCTCCCTCCCTGCTGAGTTTAGGAGTCTGTGCCTAAGACACTAATATAATGTGGTACATAAAGAGTGAACACTCGAAGAGAAGTAAACATCAGCATAACATTGATTATGTTATTGATATCTGCAGCATAACATCCAAAGACAGCACAGACAGCTATTGATGTTTTAATTAAATAATAATAATTAAATAATTAATTTAAATAATTAAATAATTTTGTTATTTATTTGATTGCTTCTCTTTCTACAAGAACATAAATTCCACGAAGGCAATGACTATGTCTGTCTTGTTTATTACTGTATTCCAACATCTAGCTCTTTGCTCGCACCAAGTACACACTCAAGAAATCATTATTTCATGAATAAAAATATATTTCTCTTACCGGCACCCTTGAACCTTAAAAGTGCTGAATTATCTCAATCAATTACTTATAATCAGTGTTATCCTCAGCAGCCAGCTACACCGAATACATAGCCTAGGTTCCAAAAGCTTAAAGATGAACTTTTGAGGATAATGACGGTGATGGTGACAAGAAGGATAACATCCATACATAGATGGTTTTTTGCCCTACCACAGAATAAATTGAACTAAAATATTATACACCTAATTTTTAAGAACTTGCATTAGAATAAACAGTTTAGGACATTTGGAGGCAGGCATACCCAATATATTGTGTGGGGTTTCGCTTCTCAGCAATGGAGGAGGGTGTTATTGTTATAGTTAGAACACGACCATATGTGATATAAACACATAACAGGGAAAAGGAAGTAGTTGTTCTAGACCAGTACTCTACAGTTGCTTTATTTATTGATGATTACTAACTCCAATAATGGAATGTTTTTCGATTAAATAATAAAGTATTAAGTTCTGTTTTCTATTAAATAATAAATTAACAATTTTCTTTGTGTTTAAGTCCTGTTGCCCAGGAGGGTCCTAGTCTAAGTGCATTTAGTCAAATGTAACCCAGATTTTCTGAAATAGTGTCCAAATCTGAGGCTCAACTTACCATTTGTCACAGAAAAACAAGTCTATAGAAAGCGGTAATGGTTTTTAAATTAATAATATAGTGGAAATGTGTTTTCAAATTGTTCATTTATTTAAAGTGTATAATGAATGACTGAAAGAAGGTATGGAAAGCACAATTCCTACCTAGTGATTACATTAGAAATAAGGAAACCCCACAAAAACATAGTCTAGTAATCCACATAACTCCCTAAAAGGAGATATTGTTATTTCTACACCATGACCATATGAGGTTAGGAATTGGGTACACCTCAGAAAGCTATTCCTAGGACTTGAAGGAGAGTTTCAGACAAGTAGATTCTCAAGTTCAATTTTCACCATTACTGGAAAAATGTAGCCCCCAAGTTATCTACCAAAAAGCTGAGAAAACTTTAATTATACAGATATAATATAGATTATATTTCATATAATAGATGATAGATTTAATTATATAAATTATATACAGGTCAAATATCACTGGGTCATGGCTCAGCTTGATCCACGTAGATCTAGCCTACTTCACAATTTAAGCTCTTGATTAAAAAGTCCAGGTATATACTTTTGACGTGTATTTGTATTAAGAGTATGATGCCTTGACAACTGTATTCACCTGGATTTTTAATTAGTCTGGTGGTTGAATACTATTGAAGCCTCGGAAAACCTGTACTGATAAGCTGTGGAGGTACCCCATCTTAAATACCAGGGAAAAAACTGGTCCCTTTGAAGGTTGATGTCTTTTCAAAATTGCTTATACTGGAGTGAGAGAGAAAGAGAAAGAAAGAGGGGGGATGGAGAGAGATAGCCTCTAAGGCTCATGTCAATTCTTAGAGTGATGTGTTTCAAGGTAACATGTGGGCCAAATTTGTCCCCTTCTCAGCAACTTGTCTTAGGCACTCTCTCATGGAATCTGGAGCTACTCAAATCTTATCTTATTCTGTGGTACACATAAAAGAAGGGCCATGAGTGACTGGGAAATGTCTAACTGCCAAGTTGCTCCTACAGTTGGAGATGAGTCTTCTGGCTGATTTCAAGCAGATCATTCTACCTTTAAAAACCAGAAGACAAATCAGCCCAGTTGCCCACATGCAACACAGTTGTGTCTGTATCCTTCTGACCAGAAATTTCAACGGCACAGACCTCTAATGGATATAGATTGTCAGTTTGAGGAGTTTTAACCAGGAAGAGGGTTGAACTGGTCTGGGCAAGGGCCTATTTCTACACTGTTTATGGATAGTCTTGTCTCATGCTTTAATCTATAGAGATATACAGCTCTATGGGGAAAAGCAAAAGGAAAAACATAATGGTTAAATGAAAAGACAAAAGAGAGAATGTGTTTCAAAAAATGGAAGTGAGAGATTGGGAAGAGAGATTAAAAGGTTAGATTAATCTAAGAAATTCTGCTGTGTAAATCCTAGTATAGTATAGCTGTCCAAAGTTCTCCTTATATAATCAAGTCTCTACCAGCTCTAAGACCAGAAGCTAAGAAGTGAGTTATCCATGTTTCTTTAATATCATCATTTATAGGAGTCAAATCTCAGTGTCCTTATCTATAAAATAGGAATCATAACATCTTTGCATGGATGTTAAGTGGATTAAACTGTGTAATTCATGTGAATTGTGAAGTACTCTATGAGTATTATGTGATCTAAAACATGTCTTCAAAAAATATTCTGTTTTTGTGAAGATCTAGATGATGACGGCAAATAAGTTTCAATGTGAATATTAACTTCAGTAGGTTGGAAGTGGTAGCTGCGCATAGTGCTAAGTCTTTTTGGTGACAAATCTTAGTACAACAGGAGCAAGCTTTGTGATTGATTAGTGATGTCTGTAATGCACATGGGAGGGGTGAGCGGCAGCATGTGTATTTCTTATAGATGACAAAATGTCTAAGGTGAAGATTCATACCCTCCTGGAACTGAAATTTCCATTTTATAGCAAGCATGTCTTTAATATTATTATATATATATGTATATATATATATACACACACACTATATATATATAATTTATAATATATGATAATATATGATATATAAATATATAACTTAGGTATATCTATACCTGTATATATATATCTATAAATTTTATATAATTAAATTTATATAATTTTAGAATTCTTTTTGAGCAGGTTCAAGATCTTTTTTTTTGTAGATGGTAGATGCAACAGTTTCAAGATCTTAAAGATCATGACTATTGCAAATATAGGGCTCCTGGAATGAGTATTTCTATATGAAGTCTATACAGTAAGTTGTTAATCCCTTCCCTTCAGTGTTGTTTTTCTGATGATACCCACCCTGATCTGAACATAGTTTAAGCATCTATTTGATGAATCTATCTCAGTGTTAAAATAAGCCAAGTGCTAGCCAATATTGATGAAAGAAAACACACTAGGTGTAGATTTTCTTTTTTCACTGTATTGTAGTTTTATGAAATATTCCTGGTCAGCTCCCCTTCCCCTCCCTGCAACCCGCACAGTCATCATTTCTCTGCCTCTCTGGAGCAAGGTCATGTAGGCAAAGGTCCCTGAGGTTATTCCGATCAGTACAGCAAATGGTTACATCAAAAAGGCTTCTTGGAAAGGGAATTCCGAGCACTGAACACAGCACAAGAGAGGAATTTCCTTGACTCACAAAGACTGGGTGGGCCGTGTCAGTGATAATAGGTCCAGGAAAGCAGTCGCTGTTAGGTGGCATGGAACATTTCTGTCATTGCAGCTCATGAAGACAGGGTCGTTTTCCTTCTTTGCATTTTACATTTTGCACGTTTAATGTTTCAGCCTTCTGCCCATGCTGTTCCATTATCATCGTCATCAAGACTTTTGCTAAGCCTCCTCCCACTGACCACTGTGAATATTTATTATGCACCCGTTTTTGTTCATCTAGGCATACCACAGAGTGGGCTGGAGCTCAGGGTTTTCCCTACCAGCTGGCCTCCCACCACACAGCAACAAAGCCATGAAGCAACTACTAGAAATGAATACAGTTCAGTCACTGGCAGATTTGGATAGATAAAAATTGGGAGTTCAGAGGATGAGTCCTGGAATACAAAGGTGAGACCAAAGGTGTGGTAGAAAAAAAGTGAGTCCCGTGCCCCAATCCTACCCAACTAAGAAAGCCCTACAGGAGTGTTCTCCTCTGAGAAGCTCACTCTTAGAACTTGGTCCATCGAACCACAATTTTTCTGCCCTCTTGAATTCTCTATATTCTGTGCATATCCTATTTGCCACTTCTATATTTCCTCCTCTTGGAGCTCATTAAGAGACATCTCTCATGACCTTTGAATCACACTTCACACTGACCTAGCCTGATGCATGGGAGCATTCAATAAACATCTGCTGAATGAGAAAGAATATCATCGTCATCAGCCAAGAAAAATGTGTCGAGCATCCAGTCCTGTGTAAGGCATTGGGAGTGTAACAGTGAGCAAGGCTGTGAGCCCTGCCCTCAGGGAGCTCATGATCATAATGGAGAAGGAAGCCTAAGAACCCAGCAGGCAATCGCTGTGACGTGATGGATACTTTGAGGTGATAAAATGAGTGTGGAAAAGAAGAAAAGTCATGCAGAAAGCCCTGTCAAGTCTCTTCGGAGTCAATATTAAATTTCCCTTTCTCCAGTTAGAGCAAGAATGGCCAATGCAAATGATTGCAGGAACCAGGTAGGTGAGATTAATAAGACAACAGAGACGAGTGGGGGAGTCCCTGGAGGAGAGTCCACACTCTAGCTCTAGGGAGCAGGTGCTGCCCAGCTCCAGTCAACTGGGGTCATGCAGGCCTGAATGCTGGCCCAGTGTTGCTACGTCTAATTTTTTCCTAGGAAGCAAGCAATTTTGATTTGTATGTGAAATCTGATTTCCAAATGTTGACAACTAATTTTCTGTTTCAGGTCTGGCCTGCGAGCTACCAGTTTTCCATCTCTGATTCGGGGCTTCTATGGAAGGGGGTGCCCCTTAGCAGGAGCCTGGGTGCCAAGACTCCCCTGCTGGAGTCCCAGAGTCCATAATCTTTCCATCCTTCAGCCCCTCTCTTCCTTCCACCCCCCTTTCACACCCTATTCCAGGAAATGTCAAGGGCTCTCAGTCGAGACTGCTTGGAGAAGAGTTGACACCTATAGCTCATGAGAAAATGGGTTAACCTTTGAGAAAAGTCAGAGGTCCAGGGCCCCTGGGAGGTGGCGATATGAATGGGGAACTCTCTCGAGTCTTGCATCATGGGCAATACTCTCCTTTTAAAAGCATTAACCAAGGTCAGATTAACAAGTCAACACTGAAACTGTATCCAAACAAGACTCCCTAACTGGGGAGAGAGCAGAGAAGGGGCCAGAGGAAAGAGTCCAGAGGACAAGACCGACTCCAGAGCTGTCCCCACTCCGTCCCCTGGCAGGCTTGGGGCATATTTGATAAGGTGAAGGGAAATTGCAAAATTAGAACTGGCAACTTCTACAGAGAGGCCCAGTGCAAGGCCGTGGGCCCGAGACTGGCTGAAGGAGTTGAGGAATTGTGGGGAAAGAGGACTTGGCAGCCTGACTTCCTGTGGCAGTATCCAAGGCTAATTAGTTTGCAGTGTTCTGTGTGCGCCTGAATGGAAATGAGCCCAGCACTGAGAGGCACGGGGGTGAGGAAATCAAAAACAGATGCACCAGGGAGGAAAGGGGAAGGGATTGGTGGGAGAGGAAGGTGAGGGGGGAACCTGTCCTTTTGGCTACATTTTCTTTTTTCAGGAGAGGCTCTCATCATTCTGTTTCATGACCAGTAAATCACCATCACGGCCCTGTCCATCACCTCTCCCATCTGCTGCAGAACTCATTAAACATCAAAAGACGGCCTATCAGTTCTGCTTAGTTAGAAGTCTGACTTACTAGAGGTCTGACCAGGGAGGAGTTTGCATGTTTTTAATAATGGCTTAAGGAACTTCTTAACAGCCCATAAATTACTTCGTGCAACGAACTCTTCCTGTAATCCAGCGGGCATTTGAAAGTTGCTGAACCAATGCAGATCTACCCCCATGGCAATGGCTTTTTGGCAGCCTCATTCCAGAAGACAGCAGAGTGTTAGTTAATGCTTGAATGCATAATTCTGTGCCCGGTACAAAACAAAACAAAACAAAACAAAAACAAACGAGTTACCTTGCTGTGGAAGTGCTCCCTGGAATGTGCAACTCAGAATTCTTTTGTCTTCCTATTTCTGACCCACCATTCTCAAAAAGGTGAACGGGGTTCCTCCATGGATGTGCTGTGGAATCAGGTTGCCAGGCACCACAGAGCGACAGGAAATGGTCGAGTTAAGAGGTGGATTAATAAGTAGGGACAATAAAACCACAACCCTGACCCAACCTTGAGAGTACATGCTCGACAGATACTTAAATCAATAAATATTTATTGACTGTCTACTCTGGGTTAGATCTGAGACATACAAAAATGAATTCAGACATTCTGACTCCCCTTAAAGAGACCACATGTCGCAGACATGCATAAACATTTTGGGGTTTTAAAACAACAACAACAACAAAGCCAGGAGAATGAACTTTCCTCCACCAGCACCCTCTAGAAATTCCTCGGGTGTCCAGTGCATGTTGCTGGCACTGTTTGATGCCACTTGACCACCTCCATGCCAAGACCTGTGAGGGACCCAGGCTGGGGAAAGTCACAGAATCTGCGGAAGAGAAACTTCAAAGAGGTACAACTCTGGGAACCACGTCTTCTCTGAGAGAATACTGGGTGAGGAGCTTGGCCCATCCTCTTGACTCCATTTTATTTTCAACCCACTTGACAAGGACACAGAAGAAATTTCTAAGCACACATCTGAGCATTATTCCCTCTCTGAACAGTCTCTCTGGCATGAGGCTATTATGGAAACAAAAATCAAGAGGGTGACTGTCATGCCATTAATTTATTGTTGATGGCATACTTGCATCATGCCAGGAACTGAGCCATGCTGGTGAAGATCATTAGAACCCAATCCTTCACCTCAGAGAACTCCCTTGCCCGCTGAGAGACAGAGCCCACCACAGCAAGAGAAATGACCGAAGTATAGAGATGACTCTACAGGAAAAGGACAAGGCACTAAACTCAGGCGCTAGGGTAGGGAGGCAAAGCTTTCTTAGCAAAGATGTTCCATGAGCTTGGTCTTGACCAATTAGCCAGAGGCAGGAAATGGGAACATTCTAACACCACAGGGTGGCTGTTTGCAACTATTTGTCTCCTAAAGGTGATTTCATTATCATTGTCTTTCCCAGACAGTGAATGTGTAATTACTATGCCCAGGAAACTCTGTTAAGGTACCATAGATTCAGTGATGATCTCTCTACTTAAGTGACACACAATTTAGGTGTGATGAGTGAACGGATAGATAGATAGATAGATAGAGATAATGGTAATACCTCGTCTGTACTTTTGTTGGGCAGTACCAGTATATTTTTTAAAGATTTTATCAACTTATTTGAGAGAGAGGCTGCACAAGAGTGGGGAGAAAGCAGAGGGAGAGGGAGAAGCAGACTCCCTCCCCACTGAGCAGGGAGCCCGACTCGGGGCATGATCCCAGGACCCTGGGATTATGACCTGAGCCAAAGGCAGCACCCAACTGACTGAGCCACCCAGGAGCCCCAAGGCAGTGCCAGTATTAAGGGGCTTCAGACAGTGCCTCGTTTTATCCTCACTTTCTGGAGAGGGAGGTAGGAAAGACATTACTTAATCCCTTTTGGAAAATGAAGAGACTCACATGCTAATGAATTTGCAGAGGACCAGGGCACAGGACTGATGACTTGAAGGAAGAGGAAAGGGGAGGAAAGAGGGGGTAAAGGAACGGATAAATAGGCCAGGAGAGGGACGAACCAGCCAAGCTGGGATGGGAAGAGAAAGCCATTGTTCTGAGCACCTGTACCACATGCGCGGGCCACCAGCCTCAGCAGCAAACTCTCTCTTCTGACGGAGGCAATACCTCCCGGGGGGCTTGGAGACGTGAGGGAGGGGCCAGGGACACACCATTAACAGCCACATTGAGAGTCACAGGGGTGGAAACGCTATAAAGTAGAAATGATCTGTGAGTCTTCCATGACTCACTTGCCTTTTATGATGTGTTTGAGAATGTCAGCACCACCTTGGAGCGGGGTCAGCACAGTCTAGGGGCCGGGACCATCACTACGATGATTTTTCTGCCATCCCTTCTCTCCATCCCTAAGTGCCACATTCCACAAAGTTTAAGTCTAGACCCTGCTTAAGTGCCTCGTCCTCCAGCAAGCCTTCCTGGACTTCACAAGCTAGGTTAGAAGCCCTTCCTGAACTACCCGTGCACACTCACCACTGGTTATTGATCCTCCAGACAATGACATCTCTGCTTTCTACATAAAGCATCTAGTTCCTAGAGCCTGGGGGATACTTTTTTTTTTTTTAATCTAAAAATTCTTTAGAAACTGACTAGGTTCCAAAACATTATTTGTGATAGTCTTTTTGATGTGTTAACTTGGCTGGACTATAGTACCCAGTGATTCGATCAAACACTAATCTCACGGTTGCAGTGAAAGTATTTTGTAATTGTAGTTCAAGTCTATAGACTTTCAGTAAAGGAGATTATTTTACACAATCTGGTCAGCCTGATTCAGTCAGTTGAAAGGTGTTAAAAGCAGAGCTGAGGCTTCTCCGAAGAAGAAATTCCACCTGTGGATAGCAACTTCAGCTCAGCAGCCTGCCTGCCACGCACCCCCCCACCCCGCCCCCTGACAGCCTGCCCTATGGCCTTAGGGCTTGCCTAGCCAGCCCCTGCAATCACATCAGCCAATTCCTTGCAATAAATCTCTTAATATATATGTCCTACTTGTTTTGCTTCTTTGATCGAATCCTGACGGATACACTATAAATTCAAAATGTCTGAAAGGGTTTGCGCTCGCAGTTCCCCAATGCATTTCCAGTAAATAAAGAGATGTCAAGACTCTCATAGCTTTAAATCATTCTTGCTGATACCAGAATGTATCAGCGTTCTGTTTCTCCTTCTTGCTGATACATTGAATCAAGTATCTTTCCCTAACGCGTACCTGTTTGATCTATGTGAATCCATTGATCTAACCCACTTCCTCAATCATTTCGGCAGGTGTGGTGGCAAACAGAACTTCTTGGCAGTTAAGGTTAGGTGAGATCGGGCTGCCTTGCCGCCCTGACGTAGCACAGATTTGAACTGGCCTGAAGATTACAGAGCTGCTTGTGACTCACTCCGGAAGTTGAAGTGGCATCATTTTTACCATGTTTAGAAAAACACCCCCAGCCGTCTCTAGAATTGAAAACAGCCTAATGGAAACTGGCTTTGGCTGTCCAGCTGATAATGGAAGAAAAAGAAAGCACTCGGGTGGTTGGTGGTAACAATGAGGTGCGTACCAAGTACTACAATTCTCTAGCTGCACACTATAAAGTTTTCCACTTCATCCGTCTCTGCATCTCTTGCTTATTATTGTCAGCTGCGTAGGCACAACACTTTTCTTAGGCTTCGTGATTCACCCTGGCCTTTGGGATTGCTTCTACTCTAAAAATTAATACCATATGGATGTGCAACCTTCCATTTGTTTCTTTACCACCTTCTGTTTTTAAAAATTATCTCTACTTTCATTTTGTCATAACTATGCTCCTTTTTTTCAGCAGTATTTTAATATTCTTGCTGCTTTTGCACTTCTAAGGTATGTGAAGTCAAAAGTGTTTGTGAAACATCTCAAAATCATGCACAAATGCAGCAGCTATACTGTTATAAAAGAAATGGGTGGCAGAGACCTAAATGGCAGGGCACTGGCCAATGGCACCATCTGTTGGTCGTGGGTAGAGTTGGCTTCTGTTCAGCTCTGTTCTCCATAAAGCATCTCTCTAGTGACAGATCCTAGTAGGGGGAACCTCTGTTATGACTCCACCTCTCCTAAAAGTACCTGATTTCTGTGCATGTTAAAGCCTTTAATGGTAAGGGCCACTTTGGTCACCAAGTGATGAGATCTGGGCCTTCTGGGGGGACAGGGAAGCCCACATAAGGGTGATCTGTGTGGACCCCGACTGCCCTCCTACCAGTGCTGAGGCTGTTTTCAAGTGACCTCATGGCTGTGAGGGCCAGGACCATGACCTGGACCAGAGGTTCTCTTCTCTGGCTGCACAGCAGAAGAACTTGTGGGGTGAGGCCCAGGCTTGATATTTTTTTTAAAGATCCCCCTGTC
Source organism: Halichoerus grypus (assembly GCF_964656455.1). Taxonomy (NCBI): domain Eukaryota; kingdom Metazoa; phylum Chordata; class Mammalia; order Carnivora; family Phocidae; genus Halichoerus; species Halichoerus grypus. Next base: position 88,764,044 of record NC_135716.1, read on the forward strand.
GATTTGGGGGTACAGCCCAGGGCTGGAAACCACTTACCTAAAGTAATAAGAGAAAGACATGGAAGAGTCAAGGTCTCCACCTTCCCCGCCCAGCATCCATCTCTTCAGCCACAGGGACATTTAGCGAATCTATTCCCAGGAGACATTAGAGACAAAGACGTTTCCTGATTTGCCCAAGATTAATCAGCACATTCGTGGCAGGCTCAGGTCTAGACCTTGGCGCTTGGGTCCTCAGCCATAAGAGGCACAAGTTGGAAGGCATCGGGTCCCCGTGCCTCCTATGCTTTTGGAGATTTTAATGTAAGTCACTGACGGATTGCTGCCCTGTCCCTGCCCAGGACCCTTTGGCCATGAGCCTGGCCAGATCAGAAGGCAGCTAGTCCTCCAGGTGAGAGGTGAGAAAAAGACAATCCTGCCCCTCTGTGGAAAGCTCAACCCTAGAGTTCTGTTATGGTCTGAATGTCTGTTTGCCACACCCGCCCCCCAAATTCCAACCCTCAAAGATGATAGTGTTAGGAGACTGTGCCTTTGGAAGATGCTTAAGTGATGAGGGTGGAGTCCTCAGGAATGCGAATGGTGCTTTTATAAAAGAGACCCCACGGAGATCCTTAGCCCCTTCCACCGTGTGAGGGCACAGAAAGAGGCACAGGCTATGAAACTCACACCGGAACCTGGCCATGCTCGCGCCCTGATCTTGTACCTCCAGCCTCCAGAACTGTAAGAAATACATTTCTGTTGTTTGTAAGTGTTTCCTGTGGGTCTTGACCTATCATAGTGATGCCATGGGCTAGCGATGCCTGGGGGCACTCACCTGGGCTCCTACTACTAGTGGGGAGCCCCCACAGACATTTCCCTGACTGGAGCCAATGCTGTGTGTGGCTGGACCAGCCCTTGTGGTTTTCATTATGACGGCAAGGTGCATCTCAGCCACAACCATTAGGGAATCTTGAAAAAGCAAGGTTCATTACTCACAAGCCCTGGGCCTGGGGCCACACAGCGAGCGTGTGGGGTGTCCGGTGGGGGGGAAGGGGCAGGGGGAGAGGACCTGGCACTCTGCCTTTGTTGGGGTCGAGCGCGGGGTGCCTAGGTTCACTTTTTTTTTTTTTAATTTTATTATGTTATGTTAGTCACCATACATCATTAGTTTTTGATGTGGTGATCCATGATCCATTGTTTTCGTATAACACCCAGTGCTCCATGCACTACGTGCCCTCCTTAATACCCATCACTGGGCTAACCAATCCTCCCTCCCCCCTCCCCTCTAAAACCCTGTTTGTTTCTCAGAGTCCATAGTCTCTCATGGTTCATCTCTCCCTCTGATTTCCCCCCCTTCATTTTTCCATTCCTTTTCCTAATGTCCTCCATGCTATTCCTTATGTTCCACAAATAAGTGAAACTATATGATAATTGACTTTCTCTGCTTGACTTATTTCACTTAGGTGGCAATATGTCTGTTCCAGGTGCATGTCGTTGAAACGGACGCCTCGGCCATCAGGAGCTTCATGGAAGGCACTGACAGTACAAAGGCGACCCGGTCGGTGGCATTTGGTTGTAGTAGCTCCAACACGCTAAGACGGGCTTATAAAGGGCTGAGCTGGACTCTGATGCCCCAGACCCTCCAAGAGCGCCTGCGGAAGCCAGCAGGTGGTTTGACCTCCCGAAATACTGCAGCCTGAGTTTTGGGGTGCTGAGCCACCCCCACACTTACACCCTTCCAGTAGCTAAAAAGGAAACCTTACAAATTCAACTCAGGAGGAGTGAGACCATTTAAGCTAATCAATAGTCTGATGTTAGAATACTTAAATACGGGCTTGATTGCTACCAAACCCGAAGGCATTTAACACAGGGCTCTACATTAAAAGAGAGATAAGAACACTGGAAATCAGGGGTGCCTGGGTGGTTTAGTTTAAGCATCTGCTTTTGGCTCGGATCAAGATCCTAGGGTCCTGGGATGGAGCCCCGCATCGAGCCCCACATTGGGCTCTCTGCTCAGCAGGGAGCCTGCTTCTCCCTCTGCCTCTGCCTGCCTCTCTGCCTACTTGTGATCTCTCTCTCTCTGTCAAATAAATAATAAAATAAAATCTTAAAAAAAAAAACACTGGAAATTAACACACGACTTGTGTGAATACAAGAGCTGCCATAGTGCTGAAAACAGTAGGCAAACTGTTCCCCATACACGTCTATTAACATCCGACATATAATCAACAAAATCCCACATGGTTTTCCAGGATCTGGTTGTGGCTGCTTCAGCTTCATCGTACCCCACAACTCCCCTTCCTTTCTTCTGTGCCCTCCCCGGTACCTTCAACTTGATATGCCAAACAACGGATAGGTCCCCACAATACACTTCACTTTTCACACCTTTGTATTGCCCACATACTATTGCCTCTCATTTAATTGTGCTCCCTCTCCTGCCCACCTGAAGAATTGTAGTTACTCTTTCAAAACTCAACATGATGTGAAGTCCTCCCTACATAGGAGGGGACATGAACAAATATTCAGCAAACAGATAATACAAGTTGCTAATAAAGATATACATATGTTCACTCTCATTTGTAATTTAAGAAAATCAAACTTAACAGTGAAATACGACTCACCCTAAAAATAGCAAAGATTAAAATGATAACAAAGATGTGGCAAGTAGGTACATTTCTGGTGACATTTTTAAAAAGCAAATTGGAAATACATATCAAAAACCTTAAGAGTATTATTTACCCAATAATTCCACTTCTGGGAATCAACTGGAAGAAAATAATTGGAAATTCAGAAAAAAAGTTTTTAATTACCAGGCTTATTTCAGACTTAATGATCACTCAAAATTAAACAGTCTAATGAACCATGAGAGACTATAGACTCTGAAAAACAAACTGAGGGTTCTAGAGGGGAGGGCGGTGGGAGGATGGGTTAGCCTGGTGATGGGTATTAAAGAGGGCACGTTCTGCATGGAGCACTGGGTGTTATATGCAAACAATGAATTATGGAACACTACATCAAAAACTAATGGTGTAATGTATGGTGATTAACATAACATAATAAAAAAAATTTAAAAGTCTAAGTACCAAATATTAGGACAATGGTTAAGTAAAATCTATTATTAAGATAAAATACTATGCAGCCATTAGAAATAAGGTTTATGGAGATTATAGCAACATATATTAGTTGAAATGATTTTAGTTGCAATTCAGAACACCAAACTCAAGTTGCCTTAAACAATAATGAATATATGGGCTCATGAAATAGGAAAGTTCAGAAGTAATGCAGGACTTCAGGCATGGTTGGATCCAGAGGTCCACAATATCATCTGGTCTCTGTCCTCATTACTTTTCATTTCTCTCACACCCATCTTCATGTGCAGTTAATTCCTCAGGCTGGCTTCCGTGGTAGCCAAACTGGCTGCAGGATTTCAAAGACTCAAATCTGCAAACCACCGCCATTCAGAGGGAAAGAGACTTTCTCTTACCAGTATGCCAAGCAAAATTCCCGAGATTCACTCTGATTAGGCCAGTTAAAACCACATGCCCACACTCAAACCGATCCTTGAGCCAAGGGATATAATATATTAATTGTTTCAGTCTAGCTCAAGGTTGGTAATTCTTTTTTTTTGCTGCCAAGGGTTATATAGTAAATATGGTAGGTTTGGGGGCCATGATCTCTGTCACAACTAGAGTTGTCAACTCTGCCCTTATAGCCCAGAAGAAGCAGGTACAGACAATGTGTAGATGAAGGGCAGGGACGTATATGTCCCAGGCTGAGTGCCAGATTTGGATCGTGGATTATAGTTTGCTGAACCCTGATCTAACATGTGTGAATTCTACCCCAGACGTGAAAAGCGAAGTCAGCCCCCTGAAACCACAAAGATCCTCAAACAGGAACAGAGAAACTGGAAAAAGGAATATGAAAAATTGGTGTCAGAGGAATACAAGCAGTTGGTTGTATATTGGCATATGCAACCAATCAGTCCATAGTACCCGGGGGGACATGTTTGCCAATTTCCCCCAAATCATGTATCAAATTCTTCAAGATTTTGTTGGTAATTATTTTTATTGTGGCCAAGTCTACACAACACAAAATTTATCATTTTCACCATTTCGAAGTGTACAATTTTAAGCAAATTCACAATGTTGTACATCTCGATTTCCAAAATGTTTTCATCATCCCAGACAGAAGCTTTGTAGCCATTAAACAGTATTCCCCATTCTGAATCCCCAACCCCCAGACCCTGGGGACCTCTTTTATACTTTGTCTCTCTGAATTTGCCAATTCTAGTTACCTCATTAAAGTAGAACCATACCATATTTGTCCTTTTGTGGCTGGCTCATTTCACTTAGTGTAATGTTTTCAAAGTTTAATCCATGTTGTAGCACAGATCAGAACTTCATTCCTTTTATGGCCAAATAATATTCCATTGTTTATCCATTCATGTGTTGATGGATATTTGGGTTGTTTCTAAATTTGGGCTATTGTAACCCATGCTGCTATAAACACTGGTGTGAACATTTTCAAGTTATAAAGCCACACACAAGGATTTGTTCCATAATCAGGTAAGGCGTAAATATCATCCTACCTAACACCTCTCTTAGGACATCATGATACATGTTAGTATATTAAAGACTCCATGAAATCTGTAGTTTAAAAAAAAAGCACCAACAACACTAACTGTATTAAACTAAGAGTATTCTTACCTGACTTGACCATGGACTCATTATTTTAAAAATAGAACATCTCTAACCCATGTATCCTATTGAGCATACTTAGGCACAAGCAAGCCTCTAGGTTTTAGAAGAATGTTGGGTACAAACAAAATTGTAGACATACTATAAATTTAGCTAGGCAATACTAAATTTACATAGAGATATATTAAAAAGACAAGGAAGTTCACCCCAGGACTTAGAATGTTTGTCTTAAAATAGTTGAATTATGATTAATTTCTGATTTTTTGCATTTGTCTGTATTACTTATTTTCTAAAAGGATCATGTATTACCTCTAAATCAAAAAACAATTCTGAGCTCAAAAAATATGTAAAGTCATCATTCTGTTACCATAATATATAAGCAAAGTGAAGAAAAGGGATGGAATCGCTCAGGGAGAAAAAGGCAAAAGAAGCATATTGTCTACGCTGAACATACTCATTTCTACTTTCCATACCTTGCTTTATCTCTGCGCCTGCACAAGTGTGTTGTCTTTAGTGATTGATTATTTATCCTGCTAAAAGAATGCTGTATGCTCAGACCAGTCCTCTCCATGACTGCACCAGGGATGAAAGCTGCTCCCTAGAAGAACAAATGAGAGCTAAAACTTGGTGGGGAGACTGAGAAGAACATACTAGTCCCCGCAGGGAAAAGGGCAGCGGGGTATCGTCACTCACTAGCTTCAGATTGCATGGCTCTAAAAGTTAGGCCTAAGAAGCGTGATTATGGCCTCTTCCGTCCAACATTTT